>NC_141879.1:705379444-706053507 GCF_056163025.1 Triticum urartu | reverse complement strand
CCACGCAGACGGAGTCGGTCGTAGGAGAAGCGAGGCTGTTCAAATGGCTGGCATTCTTAATTGTTTTTAGTAGCTTGGCCTGGTGGAATAAAGCGTGTGGTGCAACCGCTTGCTGCCATTGGAATCGAAGATGGAGAGAGAGAGTGCTTGGCGTCCAAAGGGCAGGAAAGGCAACAAAGCTGCGTGCCTCTGCCTGCCCAAAAGGATCCTCACATCATCAACGCCGGATGGGCGGTCCGGTCCGGTCCTGTCCCAGTGGGATCGATGTCCCAACTCATGACCCATTGCATCAGATTGCTCATAAAGAAATGGTGAAGGAGAAACATAGATTAGCATATGTTTTTTGGCTTGCTTGATCTAGGCTGAACTTGTGGTTTGGTTTTTGCAGAGGCTCCCGGAGGTCAAGCAGATGGTGCTGTCCCTGTCGGCAGAGAATGTCGGCCTTCGCCAGGTAATTAACCCCCCCCTTTTTTTTGAATTTCCCCTTCTACAAATTCTGTCGGCAATTTCACACAAATTTGCATCTAAATTCTTATTATTTGCTTTCTTTTGAACAGGAGATGGAGTCGCTGCAGAGGGCCTGCATGGCGCTGTCAAAGGAGAACGGCAGGCTAGAGGTGAGTAGCATGCACGCGCACCACGATACCAATCTTAACTTCTCCGTAGCATTAGCATAGATAGATGCCTCCAGGTTGGGCGGGACCCGAGAGTGCGCAATCATAAGCACAAAGAAAGAGAGAAAAATCGGTTCGGGGCCTCCATTTGCGTGGTAGAGCAGCCTTAAAGCGCAAGTGAATGAATCGATGGCAAAAGAAGAAGAAATTATGGACCGTCCTGAGCCTCCCAGCGGGGCACAACTGGGTGGGTTCTGGCTTAATCTATTTGTGCCGTGGTTCCTACTAGTAGTACGATTTTTTGGGTTTGGTCGAGGAGTGTGGCTTTGATTTCATGGTCGCATTCCTCTCAACCACCGTTCTTGTTGTTCTTCTTCCTTGGGGAAGAAAATTGAGTGCGGCCCGTGCCGTCCGGATAAGCTTTAGGCAGGCAGGTTTAGACGTGGGTTTCTGTCGTCGTCTTCGTCTTGAGGTGGCGTCGCTGTCCATGGGCCCGGCGGGGTAAGAATGATGTGCCTACGGCCCTACGTAGTACAGCGAGTTGAAAGACCTGATCGGTCCCATTAGCCAGAATTCCTGCTCCGTTATAAGACATTTTTAGGCTGGACTGGATGGGACGAGACTTGCCTGCTCTCGGCGTGTGCCCATCCGTGCTCCTGCATACATGGCTTGATTTGATTGGAAAAAAATAAGGTCCGGCCCCATCCCCTTGAAATCAGGGGAAGATGATTAGATTAGAAAGAAAAAAAAAAGACAACCGTAGAATGAAGTGAGAGCACGATAAAAGCATGAGAAGGGAGCAGGCAAGCCGGATCCTGGATGGACCTAAATGGATCTGCGCGCACCTACCCGGCCGGGCACGACGATCCCGTGCCCTTCTTTAATGCCTGCAGCAGCGCTGCCGCCATTACTATAGTCGAAGATGCATGGTGTACGTACCACCATCCTCGTCTCAGCCACGGCTGCCTGCCACCCAGGTCTCATCTGGCCGGTACGGCTGGCCTCTAGTGTGTGGCCGTGTGGTCTGTACAGTGTCACCACACACGTAGGTGAACAAGTTGCACTGTGGTGGCAATATATTTTGGCCGGCCCAACCCACTGAAATGGTCCCTGCTTGTGTTTGCTTTGTCCCTGCTCTCCTCTTGTCTATCATTCCACGGTCAGGGGGTTTGCTTTTTCCAGCCAGCGCTGTGATGGCCAACATGTTCGACCTGCTAATATAACTAGTGATTCGTACATTACGCGCTTCATCACAGTGGTCCTTATTGATCCGGGTTCGATTTGCTACCTGAATTTCAACTGCTGGTTGTGTGTGTTGCTTAGCTTGTACTCCCCCATTTCCTAAATATTTGTCTTTCTAGGCATTTTAAATGACTACTACATACGGATGTATGTAGACATATTTTAAAGTGTAGATTCACTTATTTTGCTCCGTATATAGTCACTTGTTGAAATGTCTAGAAAGATAAGTATTTAAGAATGAAGGGAGTACTACGTACTAACTTTTCCTTCTGACCTGCAGACAAGGCTTGAGCATTCGTCCTCGGGCAAGCGGAAGGGGATCGGCTCCCAACAGGAGGAGCGGCGACAAATGAAGCCGCAGCAAGCCGGTGGCGGCTTCGCGCTCCCGGACCTCAACTTTTCGGCGCAGGATGTCGTCGCCGACGCACCGGCGGCGGCTCCGTGACGGCTCCGGACCGGAACCAGGCCGTCTCCGGTGGCGGCGCCTGACGGCTAACCTGACAAGTTTATTAACCGTGTATAGGGGAGGAAAGCGGTCGATCTCTTACCGTGCGTGGCGTGCTGCCAGGGAAGAAGAGGAGTGAAGTCTGACCGGTCTCATTACCTTAGCTGATAAACATTTTTCTTTTGTCTAGTTCGAGGTTTCACCGTCCGCTTCTTCTTGTGTACCAAACTACCAATGTAGCTCAAGTTTCAGGCGTGCTACTTGGTTCCTGTAAACAAACAAACAAACACAGTACGTTAGGTGAGCTGTTGATGCTCTCTTGTTGAATCTGCCCAGCGGCGCTTAAGTGCCAGTGACACACATGAAGTTCCACTTGAGTCCATTAAATCTTCTCGGAGAAGACTTGTGTAGAATACATAAACGTGACAATGTGATCTTCGAGTGGTAAGTAAAACTCAAGGTTACAAATCCCTGCATATACGGAAACTTTAATCAAGTACAAGCTCAAACCCTGCACAAATGTGGAGCATTTTCGGACCTGGATCTTGACCCCAGGGGTGTCAATCTTCTCGTGTAACTATAAAGCGCTGCACACTTTCAGACTTTATGAACTTTGACCAGGTTCGTAGAGAAAAATATGTATATATACAATACCAAAAATATAAATATGAAACTACATCGTATGATGAATCTAATGATATATGTTTGGCATCCTAGATGTAAACATTTTCTCCTTAAGCTTGGTCAAAGTTTGTGAGGTTTGATTTAAAAAAAAATACGCTACATTATGAAACGGACGGACTATATTATTCAACAGAGTCTGACAAAACAAATACATGAAATCACCCCAGAGCCACCTTCCTCGCTATTGATGCCGCTACACCCGTTAGTCTGATGATGTGCCTTGATCTCGTACCAATGCGCACCATCTAATCCGGTGGCTTTACCATGCCGCCCCACAGCAAACCAAGAGCATCGACCGGTCTATCAGACCATCAGCGCGCACTGCATGCACACGCTCCGGAATCCACCGTTGTCATATTTCACCGTCCGAACTTCAGGAGAGATCATCACATTGACCTTGCCAGGCCTAACTGTCGTCGATGCCAGACAACACCAACACCTTGCATGCGTTTATCAACACATGTCCAACGTTGAGACCCGCCGACGAGGTAGAAGCCACACCGCACCACCTCTTGGCCCCTCCTGCAAGCACCTGCTCCATAACAATACCCCTGGAAGGAGAATGACACCGAAGGTTCCATCATTTTCCGATTAGGGAGACCCAGATCTAGGGTTTCTCCTAGAGCAGCCCGAGCGAGGTGATGCCGGCAGGTGCCACCGGATAGCATATCTGGGCCACATCGCCGCCGCCGCCACCAACACCCAACACACCCACCACCTGAGGCCAGACGTACCACCCACCACCAGACGAAGCCGTCAGGAGCGGGTCATGTTTAGCCTCTCGACCCTACGCACTGGCCCGTCAACTCTGGCCCGCACCGTCTGCACGCGCGTGTTGGGAAACATAGTAGAAAACAGGAAAATCACCCTACAATCAATATCCCACATCACTATGAAGATGCATATAGAGCTTAGCTCGGATCGTTAGCAACTTCGAGTTGCAGCGGAAGAAGTGCTGGTGTAGATCATTGATGAAATCCCACATACTGTTCACAGACGATCCATCGGACCGAAGACCGAAAGCACAACCTCTCTACGGATTGCACACGTACGGGACTCACGATGCGATAGCGCTTTGACGTCCAGAGCTTGACGTCGCCGGAGAACTAGAGGAGGGAGGAAGAGAACCACAAACGGCTTTTCTGTTATGAGGACTAGAGAGAAATGAATCTAGATCGAAGAACTAGATGAACTACAGAGAAGGGGCCACCCGGAACAAAAGGGACTTGTGTATCTAGGGGCACGCCCCCTTTGAGTATATATATAGGTAGAGGGAGAGGGGGAGGCCGACTTGGAGAGGAGCTCCCCCTTGCACCAACCTACGGGAGGAGTCCTCCAACTCCCGTCTCCTCACCCCCCCCCCCCCTAGCTTGTCCCAACAAGCCCTAGTGGAGGGGGCGCCTGACCTACCGTGTGATCAGCAAGACAGAGTTCTCTTTGCGGCGGCTACGTCGGTGACAATTGGCAATGGGGAGATTGGTTGCTTCGTGGAGTCCACCTAGCTCCACGCCTCCCAATGTGGCTTATTGCACCGGCGAGGTATGATCACTCCAGGGGAAGGGAAGATCAGTTAAGGACGCATTGCTAAACAACAAGTGGCTTGGGGATATTAGATACAACAACCTGACTAACGTGATGCTGGTGGATTTTCCAGCGGCTGTGGGCCTTGCTTAGATCATCCGTCCTGCCCTTACGGCTCGAGGTGCCAGATAAGATCCTTTGGAAGCTCTCCAGCCCGGGCTCCTATAGCGCGGCCTCTGCATACCGGATGCAGTTTCTGGGAAGAACACGGTCAAGTTTTCAAACTTCGTTCTGGAAGGCCTGGGCGCCTCCTCGCTGGAAATTCTTCATTTGGCTTGCACTGCAAGACAGGATCTGATGTGGTTGGGAGAATGGATATTTCTGTCTGTTGTGTATGCGCGTCCGTTGTGTATGTGCAACCTCGAGTCCATCGGTGCACCTTGTCTAATATTGCACCGTCGCGTTGGAAGTGGAGGCGCTAAACAAAATCGATACATTAAGAATATTTACGTATATTTTTTTAAGCTCCTATCCAAGTGCTTTGCGTTACCCTGCCTTTTTTCATCTTAAAAACTGGTAAACATTTCATCTTCCTCTGTAATCCTCTCGGGCGATTTACCCGTTTTTTTATCGGAGATCGCACCCTCGCGATTACCCTGTAAACTGTGCTCGCAACCTACCTTAAAACGCACAGTCAAAACTAAACGAAAGAAGAAGAAAAAAAAGCTAAGGTAACAAGACCGGTTCCTCTGCCTCCCTGCCAGCAGGCACGATCAGAGAACAGGCCTTCCAGCCCCAGATTCAGCTTCCTCCCCTATACACGGTTAATGAACTTGTCAGGTAAGCCGTCAGGCGCCACCACCGGAGATGGACTGAGTTCCCGAGCCATCAGGGAACCGCCGCTGGTGCATCGGCGACATCCTGCGCCGGAATGTTGAGGTCAGGGAGCTCGAAGCCGCCACCAGCTTGCTGCGGCTTCCTTTGCCGCCGCTCCTCCTCCTCGGACCCGGTCCTCTTCCGCTTGCTTGAGGAGGATGAATGCTCCAGCCTTGTCTGTAACATTGTTCAGAAGGAAAATGTGAGTGCAAGCTTCACGCAAAGACATCGTTTCAAAAACTTTCAGTTCGTCTAGCGAACCAACACCCGGATCAACAGCGACAGACCGGGCTCGGAAACCTAGAGGGAAATTCAGAAGAAAAAAACAGTCCGGATGGACAGCGTTTTATTCATTCAACGGCACTAATTAACTTGGCAAGGGAGAGGCACGGCGTACCCATAAGTGGTTAGTGGTTTACATTAGCAGGGGCCAGGATGTTGGCCATGCTAGACAAGAGGAGAGCCCGGAGAAAGCAAATCAAAAGCAGGGGCCATTTCAGTGGGTTGGGCCGGCCTAAACATATTGCCACCGCAGTGCAACTTGTTCGTCCAGCCATGGGTGTGGTGACACTGTACACGCCACACGGCCACCCACAGCGCCGTGGCTGACGACGAGGATGGTGCGTACGTACACCATGCCCCATGGATTATATAGTAAGTGCGGCGGCTCTGCTGGCCGCAGGGCATTAAAGAAGGGCACGGGATCGTCGTGCCCGGCCAGGCAGGTGCGCGCAGATCCATTTGCTTGCTTGCAGGTTAGCTAGGATCGTCGGTGGCAACCTGGCATTCTTTATCGCAAAGGATTCTGTTCTGGACAGCGTACGTGCGGCCAGTGAACACCAAGCAAGACCTCCACCTACTGCTAAATTACTGTGCATCCATTTTCGCACACAGCACGCCCAAGTAGTACACACACACTCAAGTATCCAACCTACCATTGGGGCAAAGGGGATCAGAGCTTCCAATTCGGAATACAAAATGGCATGCGTTCAGTTCAGAAAGTAACCGATAACGGAGCAGGAATTCCGGCTCATGGCATCGCTGAGGCCTTTAAACTGTCAGCATATTCCAACCCAACCGGACCCATGGACAGCGACGCCACCTCAAGACGAAGACGACGACAGAAACCCACGTCTAAACCTGCCTGCCTAAAGCTTATCCGGACGGCACCGGTCGCACTCAGTTTTCTCCCAAGGACAACAACAACGGTGGTTGAGAGAGATGGTTGCGACCATCAAATCAAACCCAAAATCGTGCTACGAACCACATCACGGAGAGATCAAGGCAGGACCCACCCAGTGGTGTGGTGCCCCGCTGGGAGGCTCAGGACGGTCTTTTTTTCATTGTTATTCTTTTGCCATCGATTCACTCACTCACTTGTGCTTTAAGGCTGCTCTTCCATGCAATGCAAGTGGAGGCGCCCAAGCTATTTATCTTTCTTTCTTCATGCTTATGATTGCCCACTCGGCGGAGTACATATCCCACCCAAGCCAGAAGCATCTATCTATGCTACGCAATGGACACGGCAGGAGAAGTTAAGATTGGTATGATGGTGCGCGTGAGGGAGTGTCACTCACCTCTAGCCTGCCGTTCTCCTTGGACAGCCCCGTGCAGGCCCTCTGCAGCGACTCCATCTCCTGTTCAAAGGAAAGCGAATAATAAGAACTTAGATGCAAATTTGTGTGAAATTAGCGACAGAATCTCCATAGAATGGGAAATGTACAAAAAGGTATTACCTGGCGAAGGCCGACATTCTCTGCCGACAGGGACAGCACCATCTGCTTGACCTCCGGGAGCCTCTGCAAAAACCAAACCACAAGTTCAGCCTAGATCAAGCAAGCCAAAAAACATATGCTAATCTATGTTTCTCCTTCACCATTTCTTTATGAGCAATCTGATGCAATGGGTCATGAGTTGGGACATCGATCCCACTGGGACAGGACCGGACCGGACCGCCCATCCGGCGTTGATGATGTGAGGATCCTTTTGGGCAGGCAGAGGCACGCAGCTTTGTTGCCTTTCCTGCCCTTTGGACGCCAAGCACTCTCTCTCTCCATCTTCGATTCCAATGGCAGCAAGCGGTTGCACCACACGCTTTATTCCACCAGGCCAAGCTACTAAAAACAATTAAGAATGCCAGCCATTTGAACAGCCTCGCTTCTCCTACGACCGACTCCGTCTGCGTGGACTGTGCCCAACTGCTGACGCGGCGTAGGAATAGGATGGAAACCCGACTAGCAAAAGTCTAAAACTACATTCAAATGCTGAAAAATGCTTTGCCTATATATGTAAACATGCCGTTGTACAGCTGCACCACGGCCAGCCAAACTTGCTTTCAATGTATGGTAGAGAGCGAGTGTCAAACTTACCATCTTCTTCCGCGACCTCTGGCCGGCGGTGCGGGCCGGCGGCACCGGCAGGATCAACGTGCGCCGAGCTCCCCCGGCAGAGCCCACCTACAGCAACAGCAGCGGCAGAAGAAGAGTAATTAGAAGATCAGTTGTTAGCTAGGATAAGCTGCTGGTGCTGGTAGGAGGAAGGAAGAAGGAAGAAAGCGAGAGTGGAACCAACCAACGACCAGCGCAAAGAAAGCAACAGCAGAGGACACACGTTCTTTATTATCAATCAAAAAGAAAGGAAACTGGGTGAAGGCATGCAAGGAATGATGAGATGGATGAGCCAGCCGGCCAAACTAACTCCCCACCAACAATGCACCAGCCCCGCTCGTGCATGCATGCACACATTTCTACTCGCCAAATCACGTGAAACGCATTACGGTTTTGAGTTTTTGAATCGGTCCATCGGCAGTGCTCATCTGTCACCCTATCTACACACTTGGAGTTTTTAAATAAGTGAATAAATATATAGATAGAAAAATGGTTTCTCTTCGACGGGGACAATGACGTGTGGGGCCTGTGCGAGGCCATGCAGGTACGGTTTGGGAAAGCGTTAAGTGTACCGCGTGCGTCACCAACCGAAAGGCGTCGTGGGGGCTGCTGGCGCTGGCGGTACACGTGGCGGGAGGCAAGTGGCCGTGACAGGCCGTATCTAGCACCGTCGCCCCCGCCTCCGTGTCCGGCGGCACGGCCATGCATGTCCGCGACACGCCGTAGGCAGCGCGCGAACCGGGCACGAGGTTGAGCTAATCGGCGGGGGCCACGTGGAGCCCTCCGACCACCAAACGCCGACGCGCCGGTTTGACGCCGAGAGTCCCAAGTCCCAACTGCCTGCCACCGCGGCGCGAGGAGAAAAATCCAAACGCACGCAAGGATAAATGACCACACTGCCCTCACGAAGGACTGTGGTTTGGGGAAAGGCGTGAAAGCTCGTGGTGAGGAGTCGGATCCCCACGCCACCGCACCAACCGCTGTGAATTGCCACGGAAGGAGCTGCATGAGTGTTGCAGGCTAGCACACGACACGTACTAGTACCGTAGAATGGAACGGAATGGCCATGGCGATAAAAAAAAAATCTAAAGCCATTGACATGTATTTCTACTGCGAATTAAGTAGGGGGGCGTGGTGGTTTGACATTCAGAGCTGACGCCCGTCAATTGGACTTTTGATGCGAGGACGATGGATCTGTGGAACAAGAAGCGGGGTGTCTGGAGTTCGACGGAAGAAAACATGCGAGAGAAAAGGTAACGGAAAAAGATAAAAGATGTGAGAAAAGGTCAGGCGAACAAAAAGCGGGTGAGGTGCGGAGGAAAAGCGATGATTCATCGCCAAGTCATCCACCGTTGCCGTTGCTCTTCCCCTCCCTCTCTCGGTGGTGACCCCGTGGAGGGGTAGTTTCGTCCGTGCCAAACGAACGAACGGAAAGCACGCAAAGCAGGCAGGCAGCCAACCACGAGAAAGGAGACAGACAGGAGAAAGAATGGAGGGGAAGAAGAAAGCAGCAACTGCAGATGGGGACGCGCGCGCTCGTCTACGTACCTTGGCCAGGGAGGAAGAAGCTGGGGCGGCGGTGGGTGTGACCACGGCGTGCCCGCGGGCGAGGGCGACCGTCGCCGGCGGCGAGCAGAAGGCGCCGTCCTCGCCGCCGCTGGTGGACGCGCCGGAGCCGGAGCCGCCGCTGTAGTCGAGCGGAGACGCGGGGCTGCCGCGGGCCCATCGCCCCTTGTTCTTGTTGGCCGCGGAGCCAGAGCGCGACGACCGCGTCCGCTTCCCCCGCGCAACCGCCGGCCAGGCCGTCTCCTCCTTCGCCGCGGCTTCGGACGACGGCGGCCCGCTGGCCTTCCAGGGCGGCGTCCACCCGGCGAGGTCGGCCGCGCGGAGCGAGCAGATGATGCCCGCCGCCTCGGCCACCGCCACAGCAACACATCCCTCGGCTTCCTCCGTCATGGCGTCCGGTGAGTGGACAGCAGAGGGAAGAAGGGGAACGACCGGAGGCGTGGACGAGGGAGAGAGGGAAGAGGCAGGCAGGCAGGGCGATGGGTGGGAAGGTGGACTGGAAATGAGGGGGGCGTGCTGCGTGGAGTGGAACGGAGGCCAACCAACGCCACGCCGTGGCGTCCCTTTTAAATGGCCCGAATAATAATTAGAAGCGCGGAATGGCCGTCGGCCCCACCCCACTCCACTCCTCTCCTCTCTCCTGCGGGCGGCAGCTACGGGACGCGCCGCGCGGGCCGCCACGTCCTCCTCCAGCCTCGCGTCACTCTGGACTCTAGACGACCGACGCCGCTTACCGGTGGGGTTCTGGAGGGTGGCCCCAGTGTCAGTGGCAGGACGGCGCAGCGTGTGGGGTGTGCTCGCTTTGACGCCGACCCGGTCCGACGACGACGTGGATGGGCGCCGACCGGAGACTGTGCAGGCGAGGGGATGACCGGGGAGCCCGAGGTGGGACCGTGATGGCAGTCGGTGAGGAGACTCGAGGCGTAGGACGCAAAACAGCAGCCAGCACGGGGTGTGCTTGGACTTGAAGCTTGGAGTAGGATCCGCGGTGGAAAATCCCGATCGTGAGACCTTCTTCCCGAGAGGGCACTGCCAAAAACGAATCTCAATGCAACCTGCCAATTAATCCTCTATGTTTTTCCCAATAAAAAGTCGCTAATCCTGTTCCCATACCAAATCCCGATCCCCTTTCTTCTATGACGTCCACGCTCGCTCGTCGTCGCGGCCGCCGCAAGCTCAAAAAGGTCCTGGATCCCCGTTCCTTCTCCGGCATCCACTCTTGCTAGTCACCGCCTACGAAAGCTGGCTCCGTTGCGGAAGCACCAGAGCACCAAAGCTTTTACTCCCAGCCGTTCACAACCCGGCTCCTCGCTTCCCGGCAGCCACCGGCGCTCCGTTCATGACCACCTCCTCAGCTCGGCTTCGCCGGATGTGTCCTAGCTACACGATATTGACCTGCTGGCTGCATCTCGGCAAAGTACGGCGTCGCGAGCTGTGCTACCGATGGGATTCAGCGCGCCGAGCAGGGGTGTTGTGCTTGGTGTAGAGGAGCTCACCGGTGAGGATGTGACGAGCAGCGGGGCGTTTCACGCCGGCGGGGGCGTTCGAGATGTTGAATCGTGATTTGCAAAGGGGAAAGCGAGGAAGGAGACGGCTGCTGCCTTGAGATTCCTACGACGTCTGGTGCGCAGAGCGATTTTTTTTTTACAAAAATGAGTGAGATCTATTAATAAATTCACTGAAAGTATAAAACACCTCAAATATAATAAAAAGTACATTGAGATACCAAGACTGTCAAAAACCTCTACAGCCGCTATCGTCGCTCCTTTACTGGAGCCGGCTTGACTTTGTCGATAACAACTGGGAAGTCTTCGTGTACGTGTCCTAATGACTAGCGCCCTGGAGCCGCAGTCGTCGATGTTAAATCCTTGAGTAGATCTGAAACACCGTACATGAAATCTCGCCATATGATAAGAAACCCTAAATTCACCTTCCAAGGAGACGGCAGGAATTTACGCCAGAGCTCCATCGACTACGTCCTGATGGAAAAGCTCGAGGAGGAACGGAGCTCGGAAGACAAACTCGAAGAAGAAGTGCTACCATCTGCCCCGAGCGCCGCACCTGCGAAGACTAACAAACCCTGACTTAAACTACTAACCGGAGTGGAGGCATCAGAATTCTCCTCCCGGCCACCAGAGCGGAAGGCAGAGGGGAGGTGAATCGACGGGCTCCCTGACAAGGTCTGAAAGGGAGAGTTTACCCTATGGGGTTAGGGGAGGAACAAAAGATTCATTCTCACCACTCTCGTCTTGCCAACTCCCCTGGGTTGTGCAGAGCGATATACTACAAAAGCGTATGCACCAGCGGTGGTGGCGCACTCATTGGAGCTACCATGCCGCAGGAGTCCATTACTATTCAGAAGGATATCTAATATGTCCAGATCGAACGAAACATTTCTTGAAACAAAACATAATTTAACAAAGCAGCTATCATGTTCAAATGGATCAAGCAACTATGCACACAAAAAGTATCTGTCATTGTTGTATGTGAAATGCCATATATAAAAATGTTACAATTGTCATGCATGGAAAAAATATAAAACAAAAAACATTATGTTTTAACCTAGAAGTGGCCATTGTTTCAACTAAGATGATGGCAATTTTCTTTTTGAAGAAGAACAATTGTGAAAAAGTCTCATAAAAAAGACATCTGCTATGCGATGTACAAGTAATTTGCCATGGTAAACAAAACATAATTTAACATGCTTTGACAAACAAATTTGCCATGTTACAAAAAATCCAAATAAAAATATATGATATTGTATAAGATAAAAGTTTTTTTTTGGGTGTTTAGAAAGAAATTTGCCATTGCCAAAACAAAACAAATTTGCATGGTCCAAGCAATGAATTTGCCATGGTCCAAACAATAATTTTTCCATGGTCCAAACAATAAATTTGCCATGGTCAAGTTTGACATTGTCTAAAAAAAGAAATTTGACAATGGCCATAAAGTGAATTTGCCATGGCAAATGTTTTAACAACTTTGCCTTATATAAAATGTTTTTGTGCATGGCAAGAATTGTATTACTAATATGGTCAAAACTATATTGAGTGACATGGCAAAAGCTAAAATAACTTTTGCCATGGTCCAAAAATAGAATGGCCGATAGTCTAAGATGTAAATTTGCCATGATGAGATAACGAAAACAATACACCATGAAAAAAGAAAATTTCCATTGTCAAATAAATAGAGTTGCCATTGTCATGAAAAGTAATTTTGATAGTCAAAACGAATATATTTGCCACGGCAAGGCCGCGGTGGTAGGACCCATCTTCATCTGGTCCAGTGCCGGCGCCCAACATCCTCGCATCGGTAGGCGGACCATCAAGAGAGAGGCCCCGACCCCTTCTGCGCCATGGTTCACTGCCACACGTGGTGGAGCTGGCACTAGCAGCGACGAACCAAGTAGAAGAGCAAGATGAAGGTGGTTATGGCAGAGCACGATTAGTGGCAACGCAGATGCGGGATGGCAATCATTGGATCTTGCGAGAGAATAAGGGGAATGGGATGGATGGCTTGGTCAGGTTGATGGCTAGACAACATCCGCGTACGTTTGGAGGGTAAAAATTAGAACATATGACCTTTTTTTTTTGGGGGGGGGGGGGTTGTGAAAAAATTCGCCACATGATAGTGATCAACCTATGACCCGTGCAAGTCAAAGTTGATGTAGCACGAATAGGACCGCGGGTCGCACACTTAGCAAACTTTTAGGGCCCAAATGTGCATTTTCATTATGTTAGCACTTATTTGACACCCCTCGAACTGTTTTAGGATTTGTGTTGTATTTTACTTTACAATATACAATTTTTAGACTGACCAATGATTTTCTTGCAATTTTTGTTTTCTAGTGATGCACCGCAATCCACAATAGATGTGGTCTTGGTAGCCAAGACTCACTACTTTGAGAAATGAAATGAGCACTAGTAAATGTGATAGTCATCAATAAACAAAAACATCTTATTGGATACTGTTGGTATAGCATATGTAGAACTTGTTGGAAATATGAGCAATTTACCAAATGATTTTATTAACAGAAATACTAGATAAAGCATGACTAATATAACAGTGATAAAGCAAGTCATGCGATTTGACAAGGAGAAGGTAAATAGCAACTTCACATATGAACTGTAACTAAACACATCTAGATCAGACAGTATAGCAAGTTGCATATATGAAGTAGAACCTAACACATGTAGGGCAGAAACTAGAGTAAAGAACTGTGGCAGGACGTCTAACAGAAAGAGCATAAATACGTATGGGACAGTAGCAGCAGAAGCACTGGACTTGGGGTCGACGTCCTCTCCAGCCATGTCGTCGATGAGGTCGTCGACGTCGGGGAAGTAGTCGTCGGAGTTCGTGATGAAGAAGTCAGTAGTCGCGCGGAGCGCTCCCCAAAAACCTTATAACCCTTCTCCCATACAGGACTCAAAGAGGTGCGGTTTCGGAGGCCTACTGTTCCGACTCGCGGTGCAGGCTGCAAGCCGGGATGAGGAAGACAGCGGTAGCTCAGGGAATGGAACCGGTGGCGAGAGGAAGGAGAAGTTCTGGTGCGTCTCTCTGGGAGGAGCGGCCTTCCTTTTATAGGCGCAAGAGAAGGCGGCGAGAGGGCAGCGACGGGAGGCGAAACGAAGAGACGTAGGCGAAGCGAACAGCCAGCAGCCGAAGAGCTGCACCGTTCGCATTCAAACTCCACTTTCGTAAAAATCTTTTCAGCTTCCGTGTGACCTTTCGTATACCCGTAGTGCGTGGAAAAAATTTAGATATCGGCTCGGCTCATTCCCACAACCCGCGGCGCGGCGCGTCGCGTCGTGACGAGGCGAGGCGAGGCGTGGCGTGACGTGGCGTGGCGAGGCGGGCGGCGGAGGAGGAGCGCGCGTGGATATCCCTCTTATTCTTATGCTCGTACAAGTGGAGAAAGAACCTCCCTTATAAGGAGGTCCAACTCCCACTAAACTAGCAATATGAGACTAAACTTTAGTAGTATCCCTTGCCTTGCACAAATGGGCTGAGTGGGCCTCTAGGATTTATTAGGAATTCCTGAAATAGTTATTGGGCTGCCCAAAATAGACTAAATTCCAGCAATCCCCCACCAGATCCCAGAGGCACACATAAATTTGCCTTTGGTTCCAAAACACTGTTTTATATACCGGTACTGCAGTGGAGACTGTTAAGTTGAACTTCCATCTAGAACTCTATGCTACACTAGTAAGCAACTTGAACAGTGGACTGGGCCTTGAACTGCAAGTCTAGCTTCACATAAAGCCTTGACCGGTACGTGGCTACCGTGGATCTTCCCCGCGGGTGGAGCTTATGCGTCATACTCCGTGACCTTTCATGAGTTTACTAGAGAGAACCCTACTCTCATAGATTGCGACATTTGACAATCAGACTCATATAGGTGTGTTCTTCAAAAGATGTTCTGCAGGATAACATCTTTGCTTAAATAAGCCACTTAGAATACATTAAGATATACATCAACCTGCCATGCAGATTAAGAGAGTATTGCATTTTCATGGAGTGGTATTGTGAATAGTAAGGATACTCTCCTCTCAGTTGACCAACAGCTTGTCTTCCACATCTAATTCACGGGATCTCCGATCACAAGAATAGGTTACCACTGTGAACAACTCATATTGTGGGTCTCATACCCATCTCCCTCCATGCATTATCTATCACATTAAGTGATAGACCCTTGGTAAAAGGATCTGCCAGATTTTTAGACGTTTGGATATAATCCAACGCAATAACTCCGGAGTTTTTCATTTTCCCGACAGACTTTAACCTTCTCTGAACGTGTCTTGATGACTTCATGTTATCCTTTGAACTGCTCACTTTCGTGATCACGGTTTGATTGTCGCAGTTCATAAGGACACCCGGTACAGGTTTCTCAACAACCGGCAAGTCATTCAAGAGCCGGCGAAGCCAATCTGCTTCAACCGTAGCTGTATCTAGTGCTGTGAGTTCTGCTTCCATTGTTGACCTCGTTAAGATGGTCTGCTTGCAAGACTTCCAAGAAACAGCGCCACCTCCATGAGTGAATACATAACCACTCGTGGCCTTTATCTCATCAGCATCTGAGATCCAGTTTGAGTCACTATACCCTTCAAGCACCTTTGGATGCCCGGTGTAGTGAATTCCATAATTTGCACTGCCTTTCAAATAACGCAAAACTCTTTCTAGAGCTTTCCAATGCACATCTCCTGGTTTTGAAACAAACCGACTCAGTTTGCTAATAGCAAAAGAGATGTCAGGTCTTGTAGCACTGGCTAAGTACATAAGCGAGCCAATAATCTGAGAATACTTCAATTGGTCTCTAGCAATTCTTCGATTCTTTCGAAGCAACACACTAGCATCATATGGTGTTGGAGAGGGCTTGCAGTCACTATAGCCAAAGCGACTCAAGATCTTTTCCACATAGTGAGATTGAAGCAATGTAATCCCACCATCATCGTCTCTCAACAACTTGATGTTCAGAATGACATCAGCCACTCCTAAATCCTTCATCTCAAAACAACGAGATAGGAAATCCTTGACCTCCTTAATAACATTTAGATTGGTTCCGAAAATCAGTATGTCATCAACATACAAGCACAGGATAACTCCCTCGCCCCCACCATGGCGATATTACACACATTTGTCAGCTTCGTTCACAACAAAGCCTACAGCTGTTAAAGTTCTTTCAAACTTCTCATGCCACTGTTTGGGTGCTTGCTTAAGTCCGTACAAAGACTTCAGCAACTTGCACACTTTCCCTTCCTGACCATCTAGTACAAACCCATCTGGTTGTTCCATATAAATTTCCTCGTCCAACTCTCCATTTAGGAAAACAGTCTTAACATCCATTTGATGAACGAGAAGACCATGCGAGGCAGCTAGTGAAAGTAGAACTCGAATAGTGGTCAGTCGAGCCACAGGTGAGTAAGTATCAAAGAAGTCTTCACCTTCCTTTTGGGTATAACCCTTAGCCACGAGCCGAGCCTTGTACTTTTCAATAGTACCATCAGGCCTAAGCTTCTTCTTGAATACCCATTTGCATCCTATAGGTTTGCACCCATAAGGACGATCAGTTATCTCCCAGGTTTCATTTGCCAAGATGGAATCCATCTCGCTACGAACCGCTTCCTTCCAGTAGTCAGCATCTTCAGATGCATAGGCCTTTGAAATAGAACTGGGAGTGTCATCTATGAGGTACACAAGAAAATCATCACCAAAGGACTTTGCAGTCCTCTGTCTCTTGCTCCTAATAGGAACTTCATTGTTCTCCTCCACAGGACTTTCAAAGTGTTCCATTGAAATTGTAGGTTCGGTAATTGTAACTGGTTCCTGATTCGATGAACTAGGCATCTCCTGATTAGATGAGGTAGCCATATCCTTCATGGGAAAGATATCTTCAAAGAAAGTCGCATCATTCGACTCCATGATCGTACCGACATGCATGTCAGGTACCTCAGATTTTACAACCAAGAATCTATAGCCAATGCTATGAAAAGCATATCCCAGGAAAACACAACCCACAGTCTTTGGTCCAAGTTTCCGCTTCTTTGGAATTGGAACGTTCACTTTTGCCAAACAACCCCATGTTCGCAGATAAGAGAGTTTTAACCTTTTCTTCTCCCATTCCTCGAATGGAGTTATCTCTTTGTTCTTTGTGGGAACTCGGTTTAGGACATGACATGCAGTCAATATCGCCTCCCCCCACCATGCCTTGGAGAGACCCGAAGTGTCTAACATGGCGTTAACCAAATCTGTTAGAGTACGGTTCTTTCTTTCGGCCACCCCATTTGACTGAGGTGAATAGGGAGGCGTCCTCTCATGGATTATACCATGTTCCGCACAAAAAACATCAAATTCATTGGAAAAATACTCTCCACCATGGTCGGACCTAAGCCTCTTGATTTTTCGATCAAGTTGGTTTTCCACTTCGGCTTTATAGATCTTGAAAAAGTTCAAAGCCTCATCCTTAGACTTCATAAGATACACACGGCAGTATCTAGTGGAGTCATCAATTAACGCCATGAAATATTTCTTTCCACCTTTTGTCAACACACCATTCATTTCACATAGATCTGAATGTATGAGCTCTAGTGGTGCAAGATTTCTTATTTCCGCAGTCGTGTGAGACTTACGAGGTTGCTTAGCTTGCACACACACTTGACACTTAGATCCCTTGACGGTGGTGAAACTAGGGATTAAGTTCAACTTCGCTAGTCGCGACATGCAACCAAAGTTAACATGACAAAGACGTGAATGCCACACATTGGATTCACTATTGTTGCAAATATGATTAACAACTTTACTGCAAACGTCTGATAAGGATAAACGAAACAAGCCTCCTGACTCATAGCCTTTACCAACAAAGGTTCCATACTTGGATATTACAAATTTATTCGACTCAAAGACAAGCTTGTAGCCATCTCTACATAGAAGAGATCCGCTAACAAGATTTTTATTGACGGAGGGGACATAATGCACGTTCTTCAGCCGCACGATCTTCCCCGAAGTAAACTTCAGATAGACCATGCCAACACCACGAACAGAAGCACTTGAACCGTTGCCCATCAGCACGGTTGAAGTCCCTGCGGTCTGATAAGACGAAAACATGGAAATATCACCGCATACATGCACATTAGCACCCGTGTCAATCAACCAGTCAGGAGAATGACATACTAAAAGAATAGTGGGAAATATACCATACCCAACATCCTTCATGTCAGTGTCTCCAATGACAACATTAGCGGTCTTGCCGCCTTTCCCAGGATGACGCTTGTCAAAGCGATTAGGACAACTAGGAGCCCAATGATCAGGATCCCCACACACATGACAAGCACCTTTCTTCTTGCCATTCTTCTTCTTGAAGTTCGTGTGTTGCACAGCCTTATTCTTCCCATCAAACTTTGCTTTACCATCAAACTTGCCCTTGTTCTTGAACTTGTGGGGCTGGAAGTTCTGCTTCTGTAACACATTGGCACTAGATCCTCCCTCAATACCTCGAGCACGTGTGTCCTTTGCTCTCGCCTTTTCTTCCACATCAAGAGTGCCAATGAGATCCGGGACGGAAAACTATTGCCTCTTATGCTTCAGCAAGGTAGCAAAGTTCCTCCATGAAGGAGGAAGCTTAGTGATGATACCTCCGGCAACAAACTTGTCCGGTAGCATACAACTGAAGTGCTCAAGTTCTCTAGCAAATGATTGTATCTCATGAGCTTGCTCAACCACGGAGCGCTCTTCAGTCATCCTGTAATCATAGAATTGCTCCATGATGTACAGCTCAGTGCCAGCATCCGAGACCCCAAACTTGGCCTTGAGTGCATCCCACATATCTTTTCCATTATCAATTGACGCATAAGCATCAACTATGTTCCCACCAAGAACACTCAAGAGAGCAGCCTTAAACAGAGTATCCATTTTCTGAAAAGCTTGTGCCTGTTGAGCATCAAGCTCTCCTTCAGGTTTGCCGAGAGTGGCGTCATAGCAACTCATGGTTTGAAACCATAAGACTGCTCTCACGCGCCACCTCTTATAGTGGATACCCTCAAACATAGGAGGTCTCATGGAAGCAGCAAAACCACTTGGTGTAAATTGCCTATAATAAGGTTTTTGGATTGTTGGAAATATGAGCAATTTACCAAATGATTTTATTAACAGAAATACTAGATAAAGCATGACTAATATAACAGTGATAAAGCAAGTCATGCGATTTGACAAGGAGAAGGTAAATAGCAACTTCACATATGAATTGTAACTAAACACATCTAGATCAGACAGTATAGCAAGTTGCATATATGAAGTAGAACCTAACACATGTAGGGCAGAAACTAGAGCAAAGAACTGTGGCAGGACGTCTAACAGAAAGAGCATAAATACGTACGGGACAGCAGCAGTAGAAGCACTGGACTTGGGGTCGACGTCCTCTCCAGCCATGTCGTCGATGAGGTCGTCGATGTCGGGGAAGAAGTCGTCGTCGGGGAAGTAGTCGTCGGAGTCCGTGATGAAGAAGTTAGTAGTCGCGCGGAGCGCTCCCCAAAAACCTTATCACCCTTCTCCCGTACAGGACTCAAAGAGGTGCGGTTTCGGAGGCCTACTGTCCCGACTCGCGGTGCACGCCGCAAGCCGGGATGAGGAAGACAGCGGTAGCTCAGGGAATGGAACCGGTGGCAAGAGGAAGGAGAAGTTCTGGTGCGTCTCTCTGGGAGGAGCGACCTCCCTTTTATAGGCGCAAGAGAAGGCGGCGAGAGGGCAGCAACGGGAGGCGAAACGAAGAGACGGAGGCGAAGCGAACAGCCAGCAGCCGAAGAGCTGCACCGTTCGCATTCAAACTCCACTTTCGCAAAAATCTTTTCAGCTTCCGTGTGACCTTTCGTATACCCGTAGTGCATGGCAAAAAATTTAGATATCGGCTCGGCTCATTCCCGCAACCCGCGGCGCGTCGCGTCGCGTCGTGACGAGGCGAGGCGTGGCGAGGCGGGCGGCGGAGGAGGAGCGCGCGTGGATATCCCTCTTATTCTCATGCTCGTACAAGTGGGGAAAGAACCTCCCTTATGAGGAGGTCCAACTCCCACTAAACTAGCAATGTGGGACTAAACTTTAGTAGTATCCCTTGCCTTGCACAAATGGGCTGAGTGGGCCTCTAGGATTTATTAGGAATTTCTGAAATAGTTATTGGGCTGCCCAAAATAGACTAAATTCCAGCAGAACTTCCAATTTTCCAAAACAAATAGACAAAATAATGATCTCAGGTTGCTATGGCATCAAGTGAAGTAACTACTCAAAGAATTTATCTAGAGTGAACATCTAAACTTTTCGAGCCTTGGTTGCCATCTCCCACATATCGACAAATATAGTAGGGCATGCTCTTTTCAGGTGTTGATACCCTTTACTCGCAACCACACCATCCACATTACTCAAGGAGTTGATAAATTTAATGCAAGCATCTTTGAGCATGCTGCAATTGTAATGGACGGCCAGAGCTAATGTTGTCGCCACAGTCTCTTGATCAAACCTCTGGCAAAGTTTTCCCTCGCATATTGACTTCATCCTTTTCATAGCATACTTATCTGCAGCCACGAGTAAATGCCTAAGCATTTCTTCGTACCCACCAGCATTGAGGTCCTTCATCGGAGGCAGCGAGTCTGTGTAGATGAAGTGGAGCAGTCCTATAAAGACACCGGGTTGCATATCTTCAATGTTTTTGACGTTCCCATGCTTGAACCTCATCGGCCCGTAGAACTCCGCCCAGAAGACCGGCGACCGCATCGCCAGGATAATCTCGTGAGCATGGAATACCTCATTTTGGACCTTGAAACACACGTCAGCTCCCTTTGTACAACCCAACAATTTATAAGGTTAGCAACCAATTCGGATGGTGGCACTTGGTTGTCACCGATCAACCCAGCATCCACCTCCTTGGCCTCCTTTAATGTGATAATAGTAAGGTTGCATGCGACGGTGATTGAGTCGTCCAAAATGTATGATGAGCCTTCGATCTCGCACTTCTTCTTGAATGCAACAAAACCCCATGCCTCGAGTTTGTCATTGCGAGTGTCGAACACCACAGGAGGCCTGTCGCTGAAGTTTGCGAAGTTGGAAGGCAACACCGGCGGCTGTATGGCTTGATTGACCAGCATCAGATTGTACATCGCCCTCACCTCAATGTTCTTGGTCTTGAGCTCGAGAAAAACGGACACATAGTCTTTGTTAGCCTCGTTGTAGCCGTCGGGGTAGAAGCGGATGCACCATTCATGGCCGCCAACGGTGAAGTTAGCGGACTGGATGCAGTTGCCGACGCCCAAGCCCCGATAAAGGCCATACTTGTCGATTTTGAACGAGTGTGTACCATGCACAGTCTCTGGGACGCAGACTGATGCCGTCAGCACCTGTGTGTTCTGGGGAGTGGCCATGATGGTTCGTGAGTGCAAAAACTAACCTGGAGTGAAAGTGCATTATATCGACTAGAGGGGGGGTGAATAGGCGATTTTTATGAAAGTCTTCAAAACGTGGAAGTTTCGAAGACAAACGATAGAAATAAACCTATTACCATGCAGCGGAAGGTAGACTACACTAGGAAAACCATAGTCAAGTATTCAATGAAGTGAAAGCACAATGACTAAAGCAATGTAGTAAGGATCAGGTAGGAAGATATTATGAAGCCAAACAGAACACGCAGTCACTTAGTGAAGACAAAAGATAGTGCAATCATACAATGACTTCACAAGGACCAACAGTAAGTAAAGGGAAGGGAAGGATGAAACCAGTGACTCGTTGAAGACAATGATTTGTTGGACCAGTTCCAGTTGCTGTGACAACTGTACGTCTGGTTAGGGCGGCTAGGTATTTAAACCTTAGGACACACAGTCCCGGACACCCAGTCCTGAACACGCAGCTCAGGACACCCAGTCCTCACCGTATTCCCCTTGGGCTAAGGTCGCACAGACCTCGCCCAATCACTCTGGTAAGTCTTCAAGGTAGACTCCCAAACCTTCACAGACTTTGTTCACCGGCAATCCACAATGTCTCTTGGATGCTCAGAACGCGACACCTAACCGGCTGGAGGATTCACAGTCCTCAAGTGTAATAAGTCTTCAGATCACACAGACAAGAAGACTTAAGTGATGCCTAACACTCTTTGGCTCTGGGTGGTTAGGGCTTTATCCTCGCAAGGAATTCTCTCTCAAAGGCTTCGAGGTGGGTTGCTCTCAAACGACAAAAGCCATACTCTAACTCTGAGCAGCCAACCGTTTATGGTTGTAGGGGGTGGGCTATTTATAGCCACTAGGCAACCTGACCTGATTTGTCCGAAATGACCCTGGGTCACTAAGGAACTGACACGTGTTCCAACGGTCAGATTTCAAACTCACACGGCAACTTTACTTGGGCTAAAAGCAAAGCTGACTTGTCCGACTCTGGACAAGATTCGCTCTCATAGTCTTCACTCGAAGACATAGGTTTTGGTTAAGCATCACTTCAGTCATTCTGACTGGTTCTCTTGGACCCCACTTAACAGTACGGTGGTTCCTATGACTCAACAAAGAAGAAACAGAACTACGAAAGATCTAAGTCTTCGAGCTCCATAGGCTTCATGCAATGTCTTCTCTTGTCATAGTCTTCAATGAGAATATCTTCATAAACCACCTTTGACATCAATGTCTTCATACATTTTTAGAGGTCATCTCTGGTAGGAAAACCGAATCAATGAGGGACTTCTACCTGTGTTATCCTGCAATTCTCACAAACACATTAGTCCCTCAACTAGGTTTGTCGTCAATACTCCAAAAGCAACTAGGGGTGGCACTAGATACACTTACAATCTCCCCCTTTTTGGTGATTGATGACAAACTATTTGAAGTTTTCAACGGGAATATAATATGTGAAATTGTAAAAGGATAGGGAATTGTCTTCATAAGCTGTGAGGGCTCCCCCTGAAGATGTGCATATAAGTAATTTGCTTTTGGAATGCAAATGCACATGGCAGGTTGTGCTTGTGGAGATCCTCTTCAACTTATGATGAAAATCCACTATGCATGTGAAGGTATGTGAAGATAATGACATGCATAATGGAAAATGGACGTCTACAAAATGATCTAAGTGCGGTATTTATCGTCGCACATGCGGAATTTATCATCGCATCACAAAGTGGCAAATAAGTAGCAGACGACCATTGAGTTTGGCAAAATATAAAGCACCCGCCCATATGGACCCGCTTGAAGACTATCAAACTCATATGCTTCTCCCCCTTTTGTCAGTAAGGACCAAAAAGGTTTGAAGACATAGAGCATCTACTCGTTCCCACAAAGAGTAGGTGAAGCAGCAGGGTCGTCGGTGATGTTCGGCGGTGTAGAAGAACTTGTGGCAGTGTCGAAACATGCTGAAGGAGGTGGCGGTGAAGTAGCATCGTCTTCATCCTCGATCACTCTGGCATTCACAGTTGCAGCAGAGGAAGAGAACTCAGAGTCTTCAAGAGATGGAGTTCGTCGCAGCACTGCCCTTCGAGGAGGTGTGGAGTCAAACTTGAAGCGTTCAGAGAAGCCATCCTCTTGAAGATCATCTTCAGAGCACATCAGCGTCAGCCCTTTCCATGTGCGTCGAGAGGTTTCATGGGCAACAAAGGCATTCTTGGTGGCAAGATTGCGAATGCGGTTGACATCCACCAAGAGGCTTTGCATTTGGCGCTTCAGCCAGTCATGATGCCTATCCTGTTTCTGATGAAGAGCCACGAGAAGCTCTCGGTCATTGAGAACACGAGTGCGCTTCTTGGGTCGTTGGGCAATTGTGCTGTCAGTGGCTTTAGTAAGGGCAGGATGTGGTGCACGTGTAGTTCCAGCCAAAGGATACACACGAGTGACTGCTTCAACTCCTTCAATGTTTTGAGAAAAACTTTGATGCTCCGCATTCTGAAGACTTAGAGGTTCCTTGGCAGGCTCAGGATAAATGGCTTCAATAGACATATCCACATCAGGCAGAAAGATCTGATGATTGCGAGCAGATGGCTGATATAAGATAGCGGGGTGGAGTTTGATCAGCCGCATTATCCATGGAGCGTAGAACTTCAAGCCAAAAAGATCAGAGCCTGATGCAGCAAGTTGGCGGATGAAGAAGTCCTGTGCATTGAAGCATTTGCCATGAAGAATATAGAAGACCAAAGTCTTCATTGCACCTTCCATCTTGGCATGTGGAGAATGTCCTTTGATGGGCCAGAGAGTTTGCCTTATGATGTGATAAATAGTCCTTGGCAGATACTCAAGGTCTTCAACGAAGAACTCCTTGGGATATGCAACATCTTGGGGCAATGGCTTCATCATACTGAGCATCTGACTCATGTTAGGTTCAGGCTTCCGAAAGATGCTCTCCACAGCTTCACTGTGAAGTTGACAGCCAAATTCGTAGAGATCGCCAGGAGTGGGTAGACCAGTGAGCTCAATGATATCAAAGGCTTTGGCTTCGTGATGAACATTTCCTGTCATCCACTCCAGGACCCAAGTCTTCGGATCTCTGTTGTACCCACGGATGTGAAGTATGGCATAGAATTGGAGCAGCAACTCTTCATTCCAGTGCTCTTGGTCGGTGACAAACGGTAGCAATCCAACCTCTTTGAAGCAATCCAGAGCTTCTTCCAGACAGGGCAGATCAGCTATTGCTTCAATGTCAAGACGCTTATGTGGGAAGATGCGGCCTTGATTGTATAGAATGCAGGAGTAATAGCTTCGCTGCGGATAGCTCCAGAACCGATCAGATGATATTCTTTCCCTTGAGTAGGGGTTCCTAGAGCTATTGAAGAAAGTGTTGTCTGCTTTGAAGCCATTGACATTGAAGGATCCAGGTGCTGATGCAGGACCTGGAAACCTGGGCAATCTTGGGATTGGCTTCTGTACCTGAGGCCTGTGCTCAACATGATAGTCGAACTGAGGACCAACAGCAGGCGCAGGAACAGAAGCAGTGGGATCAGTGGCTTCGCTGACTTCTGGTGCTTGGGTTGGTGAAGGCTCCACATTAGCTTCAGCCATGACAGCGTCAGTGGCTTCATTGGTGTTGGTGGTGGCAGCCTCAAGATTCTCAACCTCCACTTGACGAGCTGGAGGGTCGGTCACAGTCACGTTCTCCTCGAGAACAACTTCTTGGTGGGACGGGGGAGTAGCAGCTTTTGGGGTTTCTTCTTCATCGGCTGATGCAGCCGGAATGTCTTCAGCAGCTTTAGCTTCAGACTCAGAGACTGGAGGCCTTGGTCCTTTGCGAAGCCTGCGTAACGCTGGCGACGCCTGTGGAGTTGGAGTTGGCTGGGCCTCAAAGTCTTCTTCCTCTTGTGATTGTGGGCGATCAGCCCATGATGCATCCTGAGCAATTGGCGTCATAGGACGACCAATGCTGATGAGTTCGCTGTGCGTTAGCATAGGCGATGATACCTGTTGGTGCTCGAGCTGAGGAAGAACTGCATCATCTTCAACATGGTCATGGTGACCAATGTCTTCAGCAGCGATGGGATCAGCTGCTGGAAAGTCTTCAGCTTCATGAGCCTCGGTGAAAACAGGCTCATGGACAGTCAGTTGACGCTCCTGAGGTTCAGGGTCAGGGCAAACCATGGAGATGGGTTCAACAATCAAGGGCTCTATGGGAGCAGCCCGTTCTTTCTTGGTCTTCCGCTTCTTCTTGGAGGGAGCAGCAGCAGAGGCTTCAGGATATTTCCTCTTTCTGGCTTCAGCCTCAGCAGTCCTCATCTTCTTCAGCTCTGAAGCGGTTGACCGGGCCTTGGGCTTCGAGCCAGTCATGCTAGTTGGGAAGACAATGGGATCTGCTTCCTGCCTTGGTGCGTTGGGTTCGGCCATAGCGGGCTTCTTCTTCTTCTTTGCAGCCATCCTGGGGTCGATGTCAGGACGCCCAAGGGCCTTGCGCTTCTCAGCCTCATTGTAGGCTTGCACACACTTGTCAGTCAGGCTCTTCATGCGCTCACGAGAGCCTTGAGCTTCTTCACGCTTCTTGAGAAAGGCTTCTTTAAGCTCGTGCAGCATGAGCTTGAAGTTCTTGACCTCTTGTACACTGAGCTTGGCCATATGCTTCTTGAACTGAGCCTTTTCATAGTCAATCTTTTGCTTCAGTTCGACGATGCGCTGAGCGAGAGCTAGCTCTGAAGCAATGGCGCCATGGAACGCGACACTGAGACCAATGGGAAGTTGCAGGTCTTCGAAGCTGAGGTTGGGCGTTTCAAACCACTCATCAATGAAGTCATGGATGATTGCCACGTCAAAGAGAGGCAAATTGTTGAAGATTTCTGCTTCTTCTTTGCTCTTGATCAGTTGCTCAAGAGCGTCATCTGCAAGATCTTCATCACTGGACAGATCGATGGCATCGTTGCGCAGTATGGCAGCAGCTGTCAGTTCTTGGCCGGTGTGTGGCCGAGGCATCTTGGCTTTCTGGGGCTTGGAGATGCGTGACAAATCTTCAGACTGCACACTGTCTTCAGGAGGTGCAGTGGCCAGTGGCTTCGCCCGTGAGATTTTTGGGGCAGAGGCAGGCTTTGAAGCTTTTGGCTGCTTCAGTTTCTTTGGCTTCGGCGCGGCAGGCGCTTCATCTGATTCATCGTCATCTGCAGGCTCATTCACGGCTGTCCCTTGAACCAAGATATGGGTGATGAGACCTTCAAGGTTGTAGAAAGGACCAATGACATTGGGTTCTGCATCGCGTGTGCCGTTAGCCCGGGGAGCAGAAGGACCAGGGTTGAAGTCTAGTCCCAATGACTTCTTGTTTTCCTTGGCCGATGCCTTTGCGTGCTGGAAGTTGCGCTTGAAGAGATTATCGTCACGACACCATAGCAATGATGATGGGTCGGCATCTTCAGGCTGAGGTCCACGGACCATACAGGGATAGAAACCCTGAGCAATAGCTTCAGCTTTGTTCTTGGGTGGAAGGCCTCGGAAGAGAATATCACCCCAAGGACTTTTGATAGCACTCTTCTCAGCATATTCCTTGGTCACGAATCTATATTTGTACCACTGTTCTGCCAATATCTTCGAATCCACTGGATTCGGGTCTTGCGCTGATTATAATCCTCTTCAGGATCTGTCTTGTAATGTTCTGAGAGGTCATCAGGCAGATCTCTTGATGTTCCACCACGACGCTGTCTGCCTCCCTTCCTTGCAGATTTCTCTGAAGCCATGAATTTTAAACTGAAAGGCTTCGATACGTTCAAAGGCTTCAAAGGTTTTCGCTTGCTGGACAAATAGGAACTGGCTTCGGGAGAATTTATATGATGCTGTAAGAATTCTGCAAATGAATGCAGACTATGAGAACCAAGGGATTCTCCCACGGACATGTACCTGTGACAGCATTAAGGTGCGAGGGAAGGGGAAGAGGTCATATGCATTCTCAGAAGATTTTGAAGGTAAATCAGTTTAGAAGACATTGACCTCATCGTGCGAAGACATTCACTCATAGATAAGGAGTTGGTTCCAGATTTGTACGAATCCAGAGATCAGTACAAGTGAGGAATCTAACTACTTTGTGAAGTATAAGTGAATATACTAGGCATGTTATGAGATGCAGTATGAAAGAGATCCAACTTGTGTGAATAGAAACTGCTTGTGGTAGAAAGTGACAAAGCTATAGGATCAAAGGGACCGTAAAAAGGAAGTTTTATTTACCATACGAAGAACTGCTAGACGGAGTGGAAGGGGAGGCCGAGCAGTTCGATCGTCCGTGCCCTAACTTGGCGACGGAGGACACCTACGGCGACGGCGGAGAAGACGATGTCCGCGGTCGGCGTGAAGACGGCGTCGGAGAGGTTGCGGCAGCGAAGCGCTTTGTCGCGGGCGTTGTCGAGGGCTAGCGGTGGCGCTAGGGTTCGTGCGAGAGTGGAAGAAGAGATAATGACTGCGGTGAGGCGTGTATTTATAGGGACAGGGACGGCTCTGCAT
Source organism: Triticum urartu (assembly GCF_056163025.1). Lineage (NCBI taxonomy): Eukaryota > Viridiplantae > Streptophyta > Magnoliopsida > Poales > Poaceae > Triticum > Triticum urartu. The sequence goes on along the minus strand of NC_141879.1, from coordinate 706,025,774 downwards.
TATTACACAGGTGTCCCTGGCGATTCACATCTGAGGAACACGTGGCCATCATGCAGCATATCGGGGGGTGTTTCACATCCCACGCACGCCTGGATTGTCGGGTGGTCATTCCCACTTCTCGGGGTTTCAGGTGAAGGAATGAGCATTGAAAACGGACTTAATGTTTGTCTCTGTATCTTCTGCTGACAAGGACGCAGAGAAGACATTCGACAGTTTCAATAGAATGCATATGACTTGGAGAGATAGAGTTTGAGATAGAAAGCATGAAGAGGTTAGGGTCCGATCACATTCACTTAGTTCAAGAGATTCAACACGAAAACATAGCTATAAGTGAATGCTGTAGAGGACAGAACACTAGTATATATATATATATATATATATATAATCAACATAGTGAAGATAATCATGAAGACATGTTGAGATTGAAGTCAAACCAAATGTGAAGACATGGTGAATGTAACGCCATGAGTGAAACACTTCAAACAGAACCTTTGGTGGTGGCGTTACCCACCATATAGGAAGTATTAGACCCAGACACGGCGCACAATTATCATGGCGCTCCGAAGTCAAATTCCACATTAATGTATTCACACTTAGAATGTATGTCTTCATTCATTGAAGATATACTTTACTTGGTGTGTTGCACATCTAAGTCATCAATATGCATAAGTGTTAGGATGTGTGCCTGATCACAAGACATTTGAGGATTCCAAGATATTTAGCTCACACCGTAACTTGCAAAATCTCTTCTCATCCAAGGGCTTGGTGAAGATATCTGTCAATTGCTCTTCAGTATTGACGTGTATGATATCAATGTCTTCCTTCACAACATGATCTCTGAGAAAGTGATGACGGATTTCAATGTGCTTTGTCTTTGAGTGCTGAACTGGGTTGTTGGCAATCTTGATGGCGCTTTCGTTGTCGCAGTAGAGTGGCACTTGCTTCAGATGAATGCCATAGTCCTTGAGTGTTTGCTTCATCCATAGAAGCTGAGCGCAGCAAGATCTAGCAACAATGTATTCAGATTCAGCAGTGGAGAGAGATACACAGTTCTGCTTCTTTGAAGACCAACATACAAGTGATCGTCCCAGAAAATGACATGTGCCTGATGTAGACTTGCGATCCACCTTGTCACCAGCATAATCAGCATCCGAGAATCCAACCAGATCAAACTCTGAGCCCTTTGGATACCATAATCCTAGAGTTGGGGTGTGAGCCAAATATCGAAGAATTCACTTCATAGCTAAGTGATGCGACTCCTTTGGTGCCGCTTGGAATCGAGCACACATGCAAACACTAAGCATAATATCTGGCCTAGATGCACATAGATAAAGTAAAGAACCAATCATGGAGCGGTATACCTTTTGATCGAACTCTTTACCATTGTCGTCGGGACCCAGATGATGTTTGGCTGGCATTGGCGTCGTGAAGCCTTTGCAGTCTTGCATACCGAACTTCTTCAGGCAATCTTTGAGATACTTCTCTTGAGATATGAAGATGCCGTTGCGTTGCTGTCGTATTTGAAGACCGAGGAAGAACTTTAGCTCTCCCATCATGGACATCTGATATTGCTCTTGCATCATATATCCAAACTCTTCACTGTACTTCTGATTGGTGCAGCCAAAGATGATGTCATTCACATATATTTGGCACACAAATAGTTCACCATCATATGTCTTCATGAAGAGAGTGGGGTCGAGGGAACCAGGTATGAAGCCTTTGCTCTTCAGGAAGTATTTGAGAGTGTCATACCAAGCCCGAGGGGCTTGTTTGAGGCCATACAGTGCCTTGTTGAGCTTGTATACCATGTCAGGATGTTTTGGATCTTCAAAGCCAGGCGGTTGTGCAACATACACTTCTTCTTCAATCTTGCCATTGAGAAAGGTGCTCTTCACATCCTTTGATATAGAAGTATGTTATGATGATTTGCATAGGCCAGCAGTATGCGTATGGCTTCAAGTCTAGCCACAGGAGCAAATGTTTCATCGAAGTCAATGCCTTCCACTTGAGTATATCTTGAGCAACGAGACGAGCTTTGTTTCTGACAACTTGACCATGCTCATCTTGCTTGTTGCGGTATATCCATTTGGTGCCTATTATATTGTGCTTCCGAGGATCATGACGCTTAACCAGTTCCCATACATTATTCAGCTCAAACCGTTGAAGCTCTTCTTGCATGGCTTGAATCCATTCAGGTTCCATGAAGGCTTCTTCAACTTTCTTGGGTTCTGTTATTGAGACGAATGTGAAGTGCCCACAGAAATTTGCTAGCTGAGTTGCCCTTGAACGAGTGAGCGGACCAGGTGCATTGATGCTATGAATTATTCTCTCAATCTGCACTTCATTGGCAACACGAGGATGTACAGGGCGAAGATTTTGCTCTTGCTGATCATTGTCATTGTTAGTGGGATTGTCTTCAGGCTGAGCATTGTCTTCAGGTTGATCAGATGCGGAGATGATAAGTTCCTCTTCAGGTTGAGCTTCAGAGGGTATGATTTCTCCAGTTCCCATTAGCTTGATTGATTCGCTGGATGGAACTTCATCTAGCACATTTGGCAGATGCTCTCTTTGTGAACCGTTAGTCTCATCAAACCGCACATCCACTGTTTCAACCACTTTATAATGAAAGAGATTGAAGACTCTGTAGGAGTGTGAATCCTTTCCATATCCAAGCATGAAACCCTCATGTGCTTTTGGTGCAAATTTTGAAGTGTGATGTGGATCCTTGATCCAGCACCTGGCGCCAAATACTCTGAAGTAACTGACATTTGGCTTCTTGCCAGTAAGGAGCTCATAAGATGTCTTGTTCAGAAGCTTGTGAAGATAAACATGATTGATTGTATGGCATGCGGTATCAATGGCTTCAGGCGAGAATTTTCTTGGAGTCTTGTATTCATCTAGCATCGTTCGGGCCATCTCAATGAGTGTTCTGTTCTTGCGTTCGATGATGCCATTCTGCTGTGGCGTGTACAGAGCTGAGAATTCATGTGTGATGCCCAAAGTATCAAGATATGTATCAAGGCCAGTGTTCTTGAATTAAGTGCCATTGTCACTTCTGATGTGCTTTATCTTGGCGCCATAGTTGTTCATTGCTCGATTGACGAAGTGTCTGAAGACATCCTGCACTTCAGTCTTGTAGAGGATTATGTGCACCCAAGTATATCTAGAATAATCATCAACAATGGCAAAGCCATAGAGACAAGCAGTAGTAGTAAGAATTGAGTAATGAGTAGGACCGAAAAGATCCATGTGGAGCAGTTCGAAGGGTCGAGTAGTTGTCATGATTGTCTTCAAGGGATGTTTGGCCCTCGTCATCTTTCCTGCTTCACAGGCACCACATAAGTGATCTTTCTTGAACTTGACGCCCTCGATGCCTATGACATGCTTCTTCTTTGCAAGGGTGTGGAGGTTCCTCATGCTAGCATGCCCTAGCCTCCGATGCTAGAGCCAGCATTCGGAAGCTTTTGCTAGAAGACATACGGCAAGCTGTGGTCCTGCTGAGAAATCTACCACGTACAAATCATCTTTCCGATACCCTTCAAACACTAGAGACTTGTCAGATTCCATTAGAACAAGGCAACGATATTTTCCAAACATTACGATCATGTTCAAATCACAAAGCATTGAGACAGACATTAAGTTAAAGCCAAGGAATTCAACAAGCATGACTTTATCCATGTGTTGATCCTTTGAGATTGCAACTCTACCTAGACCCAATACCTTACTTTTACCAGTGCGAGCAAATGTGATGTGACTCTTGTCGGATGGACGTAAGGTTGAGTCCATAAGAAGGCTTCTTTTGCCAGTCATGTGATTGGTACACCCACTATCAATAATCCATTCTGAAGACGCTGGTGTCGTACGCTACAGTGCAGTTAGGGGATAGGCTTCACGAAGAGAATTGTGAAGCAAAAACATTTGATGAACCAGTGGATTATGAAAGCTTAGATCCAGATTAGGACTGATAGGGAGAGTAGCAAGCGATTCAGGAACGAAGTACATAGTAAGACCATTCGGGCATTTGATCTTGCGCCCTACAAGATGTTTAAGGTCCCCAGCAATAGCATCAGACGATTTTGGTTTTCTGCTGGAGACCCTTCCCTGCAAAAGAGAGTTAAGCTTTCTTAGCCACCCACATCTTCAAGGGTGGCTTAGAAGCAATAAGCCTAAGTGCAGCATCTGATAACTTTGGCTTTGGAGCCCTAGCAAACAGTCTTGCAGGTGGACAATAGTACTCATAAGAATAAGCAGAATAGTTCTTGGTCTTATGAACATGTGTAAGTGCATCTAGTGCCACCCCTAGTTGGTTTTGGAGTATTGACGACAAACCTAGTTGAGGGACTAATGTGTTTGTGAGAATTGCAGGATAACACAGGTAGAAGTCCCTCATTGATTCAGTTTTCCTACCAGAGATGACCCCTAAAAATGTATGAAGACATTGAAGTCAAAGGTGGTATATGAAGATATTCACATTGAAGACTATGACAAGAGAAGACACCACATGAAGCCTATGGAGCTCGAAGACTTAGATCTTTCGTAGTTCTCTTTCTTCTGTGTTGAGTCATAGGAACCACCGTACTGTTAAGTGGGGTCCAAGAGAACCAGTCAGAATGACTGAAGTGATGCTTAAACAAAACCTATGTCTTCGAGTGAAGACTTTGAGAGCGAATCTTGTCTAGAGTCGGGCAAGTCAGCTTTGCTTGAAGCCCATGTAAAGTTGCCATGTGAGTTTGAAATCTGGCCGTTGGAACACGTGTCAATTCCTTAGTGACCCAGGGTCATTTCGGACAAATTAGGTCGGGTTGCCAAGTGGCTATAAATAGCCCACCCCCTACAACCATAAACGGTTGGCTGCTCAGATTCAGAGTACGGCTTTTGTCGTTTGAGAGCAACCCACCTCGAAGCCTTTGAGAGAGAATTCCTTGCGAGGATAAAGCCCTAACCACCCAGAGCCAAAGAGAATTAGGCATCACTTAAGTCTTCTTGTCTGTGTGATCTGAAGACTTATTACACTTGAGGACTGTGCATCCTCCAGCCGGTTAGGCGTCGCGTTCTGAGCATCCAAGAGACATTGTGGATTGCCGGTGAACGAAGTCTGTGAAGGTTTGGGAGTCTACCTTGAAGACTTACCAGAGTGATTGGGCGAGGTCTGTGTGACCTTAGCTCAAGGGGAATACAGTGAGGACTGGGTGTCCTGAGTTGCGTGTTCAGGACTGGGTGTCCGGAACTGTGTGTCCTAAGGTTTAAATACCTAGCCGCCCTAACCAGACGTACAGTTGTCACAGCAACTGGAACTGGTCCAACAAATCATTGTCTTCAGCGAGTCACTGGTTTCATCTTCCCTTCCCTTTACTTACTGTTACTCCTTGTGAAGTCATTGTATGTTCGCACTATCTTTTGTCTTCACTGAGTGACTGCGTGTTCTGTGTGGCTTCACAATATCTTCCTACCTGATCCTTACTACATTGCTGCTATTAGTCATTGTGCTTTCACTCTATTGAATACTTGACTATGGCTTGCCTAGTGTAGTCTACCTTCCGCTGCAGGGTAATAGGTTTATTTCTATCGTTTGTCTTCGTAACTTCCACGTTTTGAAGACTTTCATAAAAATCGCCTATTCACCCCCCTCTAGTCGATATAACGCACTTTCAATTGGTATCAGAGCAAGGTGCTCCCTTGTTCTGTGTGATTCGGTTTAACCACCTGGAGTTTTAACTATGTCGACTGCAGGGATAATTAAAGTCTCCGCTGCATGCCCCGTCTTCGATGGAACTGAATATCCCTACTGGAAGAATAAGATGCGCATGCATCTTGAAGCCATTGACGTCGACCTATGGTATGTCGTCAAGAACGGCGTTCCCAAGGCTGGAGAAGGTGTCACTGCTGCTGATGTCAAAAAGTTCATTCAACTGGACTCTACTGCCAAGAATATCATCTGTGGTCATCTGACCAAAGGACAGTATGGCCGTGTGAGTGCTTTGGAAACATCTAAGCTGGTCTGGGACTGGCTCTCCAAGGTCAATGAAGGCGTCTCAACCCAGAGAGATCCGAGAATCAGTGTCCTTCGCAACCTCTTCAACCGCTTCAAGCGAAATGACAATGAGAATGTCCAGCTCACATTTGACCGACTCACTGACATCACAAATGAGATTCAAGCCCTCGACGCTACTGAGATCACCAAACATGAAGTCGTCAAGACACTACTGAGATCACTTGATAGTTCGTTTGACACCCTAGCCCTGATGATTCAAGAACGTCCTGATTTCAAGACACTCGATTCGTCTGACATACTTGAGAGGCTCAACACACATGAGTTTCAGCTTTCGGAGAAAAGAGATATCTACGGTCCAAACTATGGGCGAACTCGTGCCTTGAAGGCAAAAGCTGTCTCCTCATCTGAAGAAGAATCTGACAGCAGTTCGGATGATCCTGAAGACATTGGAAGGGAACTTTCTATGCTTGTGAAGAAGTTCCAAAAATTCACCAAGAAGAAAGGTTTTAGAAAGTCTTCCCAATCAAGCTCAAGGAATGATGAAGCTTCTGCTCACGACTACAAGAAGAAAACATGTCACAAGTGCAAGAAACCTGGCCACTTCATCTCTGAGTGTCCACAGTGGGACAATGAGAACAAAAAGAAGAAGAAGAGCAAGGAATATGACTCTGACGACAAGAAGAAGAAGAAATACTCAAAGTCTTATTCCAGGTCTTCCTCAAAGTCTTCATCACACAAGAAGAGCTCATCTGGCAAGGCACGTGCATTTGTTGGCAAGGAAATGGATTCAGAGGAGGAGTCCACTTCTGAGGAGGCGAAGGTGGAGTCTGAGGAGGAGTCCGATTCAGGCGTCGCAAGTCTGACTACAGCATACGTTGCCAAGTCCATCTTCAACACTGAAGACAATGACTTCATCACCGACCCCGATGCAAATGATAAGGACTACTCCACTGCTACCTACTGCTTCATGGCACGCGGTGCCAAGGTAAACACACGCACTACTCACTATCAAACATCTAGTGAAGATGACTCTGATTGTGGTTCAAAACCCAGCTACAAAACACTTGCTAAAATTGCAACTGAACAACAGAAAGCTATGGAACATATTCAAAAACTATTAGACAAAAGCGATGATCTGTTAGGCGCTGAAATGACTCGATCTGAGTCCTTAATTGAAGACATAAAAAATCTTCACGTTAAGTATGAGGAACTTGAAAGTCGTCATGAAACGCTCTCAACAACTCATGAAAAGCTTTCCTATGATTATCTTCAAAGGAAGCAAGATCTTGAGAAATTGAGAGCGGCTCATGAAGATCTTCAAAAGGAAAACGAGTCACTTCGCGCCAAACAGATCAGTTCCGCTCAGGAAGGATTTGAACCACCATGTCTTAAATGCATTGAGTGTGATAATGCTACTTCTGTTGCTGAATGTTCTACTGCTACTACTATTGCAATATCTTCAACTGTTGATGTGGTAACTAACCCCTCTACTGAGGATACCATTGCTATTGCTGATGAGAATGTTAGGTTGAAGACATTGCTTGAAACAGGGATGTACAAAAGTCTTAAAGGGCCTCAGACACTATGTGATGTCCTCAAAAAGCAGATTCTGAACCGAAATCCGAGGAAAGAGGGTGTTGGGTTCGTAAGGAAAATGAATGCTGATGGCTCTTACTGGAAACCTGAGCAGTACCCCAAAACCACGTGGGTTGCTGCAAAGGAACCTTCAGCAGATCCATCCAATCTATCTGGCTTCACTTGTGCTAACCCCATGATCATTGATGAATCCTTTGATGCAAACTATAAACTGTTTAAGAATCAGAATGGTGAAGTGTTTGCCAGGTACATTGGTACTAACTACAGGAATGGACCGCCTATGAAGAAGATCTGGGTTCCGAAAAGGTGTCTGGAGAATCTTCCTGTGAATGTCATCATGACACCTCACGTGAAGAAGACAAACCTCAGACCAAAGGCTTCATACGGTCCAAAGGCTTCATACAGACAGAGGACTCACCTGAGTTGCACTAACACAAATGTTTTGCAGGGAAACCATACCCAGGCATATGAATATGAGAGCGGTTCATCAAACCGCCATGTCATAAGACCAAGAACTATTCTGCTTATTCTTATGAGTACTATTGTCCGCCTGCAAGACTGTTTGCTAGGGCTCCCAAGCCAAAGTTCTCAGATGCTGCACTTAGACTTATTGCTTCTAAGCCACCCTTGAAGATGTGGGTGGCTAAGAAAGCTTAACTCTCTTTTGCAGGGAAAGGTCTCCAGCAGAAAACCAAAATCGTCTGACGCTATTGCCGGGGACCTTAAACATCTTGTAGGGTGCAAGATCAAATGCCCGAATGGTCTTACTATGTACTTCGTTCCTGAATCGCTTGCTACTCTCCCTATTATTCCTAATCTGGATCTAAGCTTTCATAACCCACTGGTTCGTCAAATATTTTTGCTTCACAATGCTCTTCGTGAAGCCTATCCCCCTAACTGTTGGGGAACGTAGCAGAAATTCAAAATTCTCCTACGTATCACCAAGATCTATCTATGGAGAAACCAGCAACGAGGGGAAAGAGAGTGCATCTACATACCCTTGTAGATCGCTAAGCGGAAGCGTTCAAGTGAACGGGGTTGATGAAGTCGTACTCGTCGTGATTCAAATCACCGATGATCAAGTGCCGAACACACGGCACCTCCGCGTTCAACACACGTACAGCCCGGTGATGTCTCCCATGCCTTGATCCAGCAAGGAGAGAGGGAGAGGTTGATGGAGATCCAGCAGCACGACGGCGTGGTGGAAGTAGCGGGATTCCAACAGGGCTTCGCTAAGCGCTGCGGGAGGAAGTAGATGTGTCACGGGAGGGAGAGGGAGGCGCCAGGCCTTAGATTGGTTTGCTCCTCCTTTTTCCCCACTATATATAGGGCCAAGGGAGAGGGGGAAGCGCAGCCCTTGCCCCTTCCTCCAAGGAAGGGTGCGGCCAAGGGTGGGGAGGAGTCCATCCTCCCCAAGGCACCTCGGAGGTGCCTTCCCCTTTTAGGACTCTCCTCTTTTTCCCATCTCTTGGCGCATGGGCCTCTTGGGGCTGGTGCCCTTGGCCCATATAGGCCAAGGCACACCCCCTACAGCCCATGTGGCCCCCCGGGGCAGGTGGCCCCACCCGGTGGACCCCCGGGACCCTTCCGGTGGTCCCGGTACAATACCGGTGACCCCGAAACTTGTCCCGATGGCCAAAATAGCACTTCCTATATATAATTCTTTACCTCCGGACCATTCCGGAACTCCTCGTGATGTCCGGGATCTCATCCGGGACTCCGAACAATATTCGGGTTACCGCATACTAATATCTCTACAACCCTAGCGTCACCGAACCTTAAGTGTGTAGACCCTACGGGTTCGGGAGACATGCAGACATGACCGAGACGTTCTCCGGTCAATAACCAACAGCGGGATCTGGATACCCATGATGGCTCCCACATGTTCCACGATGATCTCATTGGATGAACCACGATGTCAAGGACTTAATCAATCCCGTATACAATTCCCTTTGTCTATCGGTATGTTACTTGCCCGAGATTCGATCGTCGATATCCAATACCTAGTTCAATCTCATTACCGGCAAGTCTCTTTACTCATTCCGTAACACATCATCCCGTGATTAACTCCTTGGTCACATTGCGCATATGATGATGTCCTACCGAGTGGGCCCAGAGATACCTCTCCGTTTACACGGAGTGACAAATCCCAGTCTCGATTCATGCCAACCCAACAGATACTTTCGGAGATACCTGTAATGCACCTTTATAGTCACCCAGTTACGTTGTGACGTTTGATACACCCAAAGCACTCCTACGGTATCCGGGAGTTGCACAATCTCATGGTCTAAGGAAATGATACTTGACATTAGAAAAGCTTTAGCATACGAACTACACGATCTTTGTGCTAGGCTTAGGATTGGGTCTTGTCCATCACATCATTCTCCTAATGATGTGATCCCGTTACCAACGACATCCAATGTCCATGGTTAGGAAACCGTAACCATCTATTGATCAACGAGCTAGTCAACTAGAGGCTTACTAGGGACATATTATGGTCTATGTATTCACACGTGTATTACGATTTCCGGATAATACAGTTATAGCATGAATAAAGAGAATTATCATGAACAAGGAAATATAATAATAATCAATTTATTATTGCCTCTAGGGCATATTTCCAACAGTCTCCCACTTGCACTAGAGTCAATAATCTAGTTCACATCGCCATGTGATTAACACTCACAGGTCACATCGCCATGTGACTAACACCCAAGAGTTTACTAGAGTCAGTAGTCTAGTTCACATCACTATGTGATTAACACTCAATGAGTTTTAGGTTTGATCATGTTGCTTGTGAGAGAGGTTTTAGTCAACGGGTCCGAACCTTTCAGATCCGTGTGTGCTTTACAAATCTCTATGTCATCTCCTAGATGTAGCTACCACGCTCTATTTGGAGCTATTCCAAATAACTGTTCTACTATACGAATCCAGTTTACTACCCGAATAATCTGGATTAGTGTCAAAGTTTGCATCGGCGTAACCCTTTACGACGAACTCTTTTACCACCTCCATAATCGAGAAACTTCCTTAGTCCACTAGTTACTAAGGATAACTTTGACCGCTGTCCTGTGATCCATTCATGGATCACTCTTGTACCCCTTGACTGACTCATGGCAAGGCACACTTCAGGTGCGGTACACAGCATAGCATACTGTAGAGCCTATGTCTTAAGCATAGGGGACGACCTTCGTCCTTTCTCTCTATTCTGTCGTGGTCGAGCTTTAAGTCTTAACTTCATACCTTACAACTCAGGCAAGAACTCCTTCTTTGACTGATCCATCTTGAACACCTTCAAGATCACGTCAAGGCATGTGCTCATTTGAAAGTACTATTAAGCGTTTTTATCTATCCTTATAGATCTTGATGCTCAATGTTCAAGTAGCTTAATCCGGGCTTTCCACTAAAAAACACTTTCCAAATAACCCTATATGCTTTCCAGAAATTCTATGTCATTTCTGATCAACTATATGTCAACAACATATATTTATCAGAAATTCTATAGTGCTCCCACTCACTTCTTTGGAAATACCAGTTTCTCATAAACTTTGTATACACCCAAAATCTTTGATTATCTCATCAAAGCATATATTCCAACTCCGAGATGCTTACTCCAGTCCTTAGAAGGATTGCTGGAGCTTTGCATACTTATTAGCATCTTTCAGGATTGACAAAAACCTTCCGGTTGTATCATATACAACCTTTCCTCAGAAAATAGTCGAGGAAACTATGTTTTGACATCCTGTCTGCAAGATTTCATAAATAATGCAGTAATCGCTAATATAATTCCAACAGACTCTTAGCATCGCTACGAGTGAGAAAATCTCACCGTAGTCAACTCCTTGAACTTGTCAGAAAACATCTTAACGACAAGTCGAGCTTTCTTAATGGTGACATTTACCATCATTGTCCGTCTTCCTTTTAAAATCCATCTGTACTCAACAGCCTTACGACCATCAAGTAGTTCTTCCAAAGTCTACACTTTGTTTTCATAGATGGATCCTCTCTCGGATTTCATGGCCTCGAGCCATTTATCGGAATCCAGGCCCACCATCGCTTCTCCATAGCTTGTAGGCTCATTGTTGTCTAGCAACATGACTTTCAAGACAGGGTTACGTACCACTCTGAAGTAGTACGCATCCTTGTCATCCTACGAGGTTTGGGAGTGACTTGATCTGAAGTTTCATGATCACTATCATAAGCTTCCACTTCAATTGGTGTAGGTGCCACAGGAACAACTTCCTGTGCCCTGCCACACACTAGTTGAAGAGACGATTCAATAACCTCATCAAGTCTCCACCATCCTCCCACTCAATTCTTTCGAGAGAAACTTTTCCTCAAGAAAGGACCTGATTCTAGAAACAATCCCTTATTGCTTTCGAATCTGAGACAGGAGGTATACCCAACTGTTTTGGGTGTCCTATGAAGATGCATTTATCCGCTTTAGGTTCGAGCTTATCAGCCTGAAACTTTTTCACATAAGCGTCGCAGTCCCAAACTTTTAAGAAATGACAGCTTAGGTTTCTCTAAACCATAGTTCATACGGTGTCATCTCATCGGAATTACGTGGTGCCCCTTTTAAAGTGAATGTGGTTGTCTCTAATGCCTAACCCATAAACTATTGTGGTAATTCGATAAGAGACATCATGGTATGCATCATATCCAATAGGGTGCAGTTATGATGTTCGGACACACCATCACACTATGGTGTTCCAGGCTGTATTAGTTGTGAAACAATTTCCACAATATCTTAATTCTGTGCCAAACTCGTAATTCAGATATTCATCTCTATGATCATATCATAGATCTTTTATCCTCTTGTCACGATGATCTTTCAACTTCACACTGAAATTACTTGAACCTTTCAATAATTCAGACTCGTGATTCATCAAGTAAATGTACTCAACATCTACTCAAATCATCTGTGAAGAACATAACGATATCCACTACATGCCTCAGCACTCATTGGACTGCACACATCAAAATGTATTACTTCCAGCAAGTTGCTTTCTAGTTCCATTTTACTAAAAACGAGGCTTTCAGTCATCTTGCCCATGTGGTATGATTTGCATGTCTCAAGTGATTCAAAATCAAGCGAGTACAAAACGGTCCATTTGCATGGAGTTTCTTCATGCATATATACCAATAGACATGGTTCGCATGTCCCAAACTTTTCAAAAAGGAGTGAGCCCAAAGATCCATCAACATGGAGCTTCTTCATGCGTTTTATACCGATATGACTTACGTGGCAGTGCCACAAGTAGGTGGTACTATCATTACTATCTTTTGGCATGAACATGTGTATCACTACGATCGAGATTCAATAAACCATTCATTTTAGGTGTAAGACCATTGAAGGTATTATTCAAATAAACAGAGTAACCATTATTCTCCTTAAATGAATAACCGTATTGCGATAGACATAATCCAATCATGTCTATGCTCAACACAAACACCAATCTCGATGGTAGAAGGAGCGTACGATATTTGATTATATCAACATTGGAAACACTTCCAACACATATGATCAGCTCACCTTTAGCTAGTCTCCGTTTATTCCGTAGCTTTTATTTCGAGTTACTAACACTTAGCAACCGAACCGGTATCTAATACCCTGGTGCTACTAGGAGTACTAGTAAAGTACACATCAACACAATGTATATCCAATATACTTCTATCGACCTTGCCAGCCTTCTAATCTACTAAGTATCTAGGGTAATTCTGCTCCAGTGGTTGTTCCCCTTATTACAGAAGCACTTAGTCTCGGGTTTGGGTTCAACCTTGGGTTTCTTCACTAGAGCGGCAGCTGAATTGCCATTTCATGAAGTATCCCTTCTTGCCCTTGCCCTTCTTGAAACTAGTGGTTTCACCAACCATCAACAATTGATGCTCCTTCTTGATTTCTACTTTCGCGGTGTCAAACATCGCGAATATCTCAAGGATCATCATATATGTCCCTGATATATTATAGTTCATCACGAAGCTCTAGCAGCTTGGTGGTAATGACTTTGGAGAAACATCACTATCTCATCTGGAAGATCAACTCCCACTTGATTCAAGCGATTGTTGTACTCAGACAATCTGAGCACAAGTTCAACAATTGAGCTTTTCTCCTTAGTTTGCAGGTTAAGAAAATCGTCGGAGGTCTTATACCTCTTGACGTGGACACGAGCCTGAAATTCCAATTTCAGCCCTCAAAACATCTCATATGTTTCGTGAAGTTTCAAAACCGTCTTCGGTGCCTCAATTCTAAACCGTTTAACTGAACTATCACGTAGTTATCAAAATGTGTATGTCAGATGTTCGCAACATCCACAGACGACGTTCGAGGTTCAGCACACTGAGCGGTGCATTAAGGACATCAGCCTTCTATGAAGCAATGAGTACAATCCTCAGTTTACGGACTTAGTCCGCATAATTGCTACTATCAACTTTCAACTAAATTTTCTCCAGGAACATATCTAAACAGTAGAACAGAAACGTGAGCCACGACATAATTTGCGAAGACCTTTTGACTATGTTCAGGATAATTAAGTTCATCTTATGAACTCCCACTCAGATAGACATCCCTCTAGTCATCTAAGTGATTACATGATCCGAGTCAACTAGGCCGTGTCCGATCATCACGTGAGACGGACTAGTCATCATCGGTGAACATCTTCATGTTGATCGTATCTACCATACGACTCATGCTCGACCTTTCGGTCTTCTGTGTTCCGAGGCCATGTCTATGCACATGCTAGGCTCGTCAAGTTAACCCTAAGTGTTTTTGCTGTGTAAATCTGTCTTACACCCGTTGTATGTGAACGTAAGGATCTATCACACCCGATCATCACGTGGTGCTTCGAAACGACGAACTGTAGCAACGGTGCACAGTTAGGGGAGAACACTTCTTGAAATTTTAATGAGGGATCATCTTATTTACTATCGTCGTTCTAAGCAAATAAGATGTATAAACATGATAAACATCATATGCAATCAACAATAATAGTGACATGATATGGCCAATATCATATAGCTCCTTTGATCTCCATCTTGGGGCTCCATGATCATCTATTACAAGAACATGATCAATCTTATACATTACATATATCATTCATCACATCCTTTTGGCCATATCACATCACATAGCATACCCTGCAAAAACAAGTTAGACGTCCTCTAATTGTTGTTTGCTGTTTTTACGTGGCTGCTATGGGTTTCTAGCAAGAACGTTTCTTACCTACGCAAAACCACAACGTGATATGCCAATTGCTATTTACCCTTCGTAAGGACCCTTTTCATCAAATCCGATCCGACTAAAGTAGGAGAGACAGTCATCCACTAGCCACCTTATGCATCTAGTGCATGTTAGTCGGTGGAACCAGTCTCACCTAAGAGTACGTGTAAGGTCGGTCCGGGCCGCTTCATCCCACGATGCCGCCGGATCAAGATAAGACTAGTAACGGCAAGCATATTGAACAAAATCAACGCCCACAACTACTTTGTGTTCTACTCGTGCATAGTAACTACGCATAGACCTAGCTCATGATGCCACTGTTGGGGAACGTAGCAGAAATTCAAAATTTTCCTACGTATCACCAAGATCTATCTATGGAGAAACCAGCAACGAGGGGAAAGAGAGTGCATCTACATACCCTTGTAGATCGCTAAGCGGAAGCGTTCAAGTGAACGGGGTTGATGAAGTCGTACTCGTCGTGATTCAAATCACCGATGATCAAGTGCCGAACACACGGCACCTCCGCGTTCAACACACGTACAGCCCGGTGACGTCTCCCATGCCTTGATCCAGCAAGGAGAGAGGGAGAGGTTGATGGAGATCCAGCAGCACGACGGCGTGGTGGAAGTAGCGGGATTCCAACAGGGCTTCGCTAAGCGCTGCGGGAGGAAGTAGATGTGTCACGGGAGGGAGAGGGAGGCGCCAGGCCTTAGATTGGTTTGCTCCTCCTTTTTCCCCACTATATATAGGGCCAAGGGAGAGGGGGAGGCGCAGCCCTTGCCCCTTCCTCCAAGGAAGGGTGCGGCCAAGGGTGGGGAGGAGTCCATCCTCCCCAAGGCACCTCGGAGGTGCCTTCCCCTTTTAGGACTCTCCTCTTTTTCCCATCTCTTGGCATGGGCCTCTTGGGGCTGGTGCCCTTGGCCCATATAGGCCAAGGCACACCCCCTACAGCCCATGTGCCCCCCCGGGGCAGGTGGCCCCACCTGGTGGACCCCCGGGACCCTTCCGGTGGTCCCGGTACAATACCAGTGACCCCGAAACTTGTCCCGATGGCCGAAATAGCACTTCCTATATATAATTCTTTACCTCCGGACCATTCCGGAACTCCTCGTGATGTCCGGGATCTCATCCGGGACTCCGAAAAATATTCGGGTTACCGCATACTAATATCTCTACAACCCTAGCGTCACCGAACCTTAAGTGTGTAGACCCTACGGGTTCGGGAGACATGCAGACATGACCGAGACGTTCTCCGGTCAATAACCAACAGCGGGATCTGGATACCCATGATGGCTCCCACATGTTCCACGATGATCTCATCGGATGAACCACGATGTCAAGGACTTAATCAATCTCATATACAATTCCCTTTGTCTATCGGTATGTTACTTGCCCGAGATTCGATCGTCGGTATCCAATACCTAGTTCAATCTCGTTACCGGCAAGTCTCTTTACTCGTTCCGTAACACATCATCCCGTGATCAACTCCTTGGTCACATTGCGCATATGATGATGTCCTACCGAGTGGGCCCAGAGATACCTCTCCGTTTACACGGAGTGACAAATCCCAGTCTCGATTCGTGCCAACCCAACAGATACTTTCGGAGATACCTGTAATGCACCTTTATAGTCACCCAGTTACGTTGTGACGTTTGATACACCCAAAGCACTCCTACGGTATCCGGGAGTTGCACAATCTCATGGTCTAAGGAAATGATACTTGACATTAGAAAAGCTTTAGCATACGAACTACACGATCTTTGTGCTAGGCTTAGGATTGGGTCTTGTCCATCACATCATTCTCCTAATGATGTGATCCCGTTACCAACGACATCCAATGTCCATGGTTAGGAAACCATAACCATCTATTGATCAACGAGCTAGTCAACTAGAGGCTTACTAGGGACATATTATGGTCTATGTATTCACACGTGTATTACGATTTCCGGATAATACAGTTATAGCATGAATAAAGAGAATTATCATGAACAAGGAAATATAATAATAATCAATTTATTATTGCCTCTAGGGCATATTTCCAACACTAACTGCACTGTAGGGTACGACACCAGCGTCTTCAGAATGGATTATTGATAGTGGGTGTACAAATCACATGACTGGCAAAAGAAGCCTTCGTATGGACTCAACCTTACGTCCATCCGACAAGAGCCACATCACATTTGCTGACACTGGTAAAAGTAAGGTATTGGGTCTAGGTAGAGTTGCAATCTCAAGGGATCAACACATGGATAAAGTCATGCTTGTTGAATCCCTTGGCTTCAACTTAATGCCTGTCTCAATGCTTTGTGCTTTAAACATGATCGTAATATTTGGAAAATATCGTTGCCTTGTTCTAATGGAATCTAACAAGTCTCTAGTATTTGAAGGGTATCGAAAAGATGATTTGTACGTGGTAGATTTCTCAGCAGGACCACAGCTTGCCGTATGTCTTCTAGCAAAAGCTTCAGAATACTGGCTCTAGCATCGGAGGCTTGGGCATGCTGGCATGAGGAATCTCCACACCCTGGCAAAGAAGAAGCATGTCATAGGCATCGAGGGCGTCAAGTTCAAGAAAGATCACTTATGCGGTGCCTGTGAGGCAGGAAAGATGATGAGGGCCAAACATCCCTCGAAGACAATCATGACCACTACTCGACCCTTCGAACTGCTTCACATGGATCTTTTCGGTCCCACTCATTACTCAACTCTTACTACTACTGCTTGTCTCTATGGCTTTGTCATTGTTGATGATTATTCTAGATATACTTGGGTGCACATAATCCTTTACAAGACTGAAGTGCAGGATGTCTTCAGACGCTTCACCAATCGAGCAATGAACAACTATGGCGCCAAGATAAAGCATATCAGAAGTGACAATGGCACTGAATTCAAGAACACTGGCCTTGATACATATCTTGATACCTTGGGCATCACACATGAATTCTCAGCCCCGTACACGCCACAGCAGAATGGGGTCGTCGAACGCAAGAACAGAACACTCATTGAGATGGCTAGAACGATGCTAGATGAATACAAGACTCCAAGAAAATTCTGGCCTGAAGCCATTGATACTTCCTGCCCTACAATCAATCGTGTTTATCTTCACAAGCTTCTGAAAGAGACATCTTATGAGCTCCTTACTGGCAAGAAGCCAAATGTCAGTTACTTCAGAGTATTTGGCGCCAGGTGCTGGATCAAGGACCCACATCACACCTCAAAGTTTGCACCAAAAGCACATGAGGGTTTTATGCTTGGATATGGAAAGGATTCACACTCCTACAGAGTCCTCAATCTCTTTCATTACAAAGTGGTTGAAACAGTGGATGTGCGGTTTGATGAGACTAACGGTTCACAAAGAGAGAAACTGCCAAATGTGCTAGATGAAGTTCTATCCAGTGAATCAATCAAGCTAATGGGAACTGGAGAAATTATACCTTCTGAAGCTCATCCTGAAGAAGAACTTATCATCTCAGCACCTGATCAACATGAAGACAATGCTCAGCCTGAAGACATTCCTTCTAACAACGACAATGATCAGCAAGAGCAAAATCTTCGCCCTGTACATCCTCGCGTTGCCAATGAAGTGCAGATTGAAAGAATAATTGATAGCATCAATGCACCCGGTCCACTCACTCGTTCAAGGGCAACTCAGCTAGAAAATTTCTGTGGGCACTTCGCATTCGTCTCAATAAGAGAACCCAAGAAAGTTGAAGAAGCCTTCATGGAACCTGAATGGATTCAAGCTATGCAAGACGAGCTTCAACAGTTTGAGCTGAAAAATGTATGGGAACTGGTCAAGCGTCCCGATCCTCGGAAGCACAACATAATAGGAACCAAATGGATATACCGCAACAAGCAAGATGAGCATGGTCAAGTTGTCAGAAACAAAGCTCATCTCGTTGCTCAAGGATATACTCAAGTCAAAGGCATTGATTTCGATGAAACATTTGCTCCTGTGGCTAGACTTGAAGCCATACGCATACTGCTGGCATATGCAAATCATCACAACATACTTCTTTATCAAATGGATGTGAAGAGCGCCTTCCTCAATGGCAAGATTGAAGAAGAAGTGTATGTTGCACAACCTCCTGGCTTTGAAGATCCAAAACATCCTGACATGGTATACAAGCTCAACAAGGCACTGTATGGCCTCAAACAAGCCCCTCGGGCCTGGTATGACACACTCAAATACTTCCTGAAGAGTAAAGGCTTCATACTTGGTTCTCTTGACCCCACTCTCTTCACGAAGACATATGATGGTGAACTGTTTGTGTGCCAAATATATGTGGATGACGTTATCTTCGGCTGCACCAATCAGAAGTATAGTGAAGAGTTTGGATATATGATGCAAGAGCAATATCAGATGTCTATGATGGGAGAGCTGAAGTTCTTTCTCGGTCTTCAAATACGACAGCAACGCAACGGCATCTTCATATCTCAAGAGAAGTATCTCAAAGATTGCCTGAAGAAGTTCGGTATGCAAGACTGCAAAGGCTTCACGACGCCAATGCCAGCCAAGCATCATCTGGGTCCTGACGACAATGGTAAAGAGTTAGATCAAAAGGTATACCGCTCCATGATTGGTTCTTTACTTTATCTATGTGCATCTAGGCCAGATATTATGCTTAGTGTTTGCATGTGTGCTCGATTTCAAGCGGCACCAAAGGAGTCGCATCACTTAGGTGTGAAGCGAATTCTTCGATATTTGGCTCACACCCCAACTCTAGGATTATGGTATCCAAAGGGCTCAGAGTTTGATCTGGTTGGATTCTCGGATGCTGATTATGTTGGTGACAAAGTTGATCGCAAGTCTACATCAGGCACATGTCACTTTCTAGGACGATCACTTGTATGTTGGTCTTCAAAGAAGTAGAACTGTGTATCTCTCTCCACTGCTGAATCTGAATACATTGCTGCTGGATCTTGCTGCGCTCAGCTTCTGTGGATGAAGCAAACGCTCAAAGACTATGGCATTCATCTGAAGCAAGTGCCACTCTACTGCGACAATGAAAGCGCCATCAAGATTGCCAACAACCCAGTTCAGCACTCGAAGACAAAGCACATTGAAATTCGTCATCACTTTCTCAGAGATCATGTTGTGAAGGAAGATATTGATATCATACACGTCAACACTGAAGAGCAATTGGCAGATATCTTCACCAAGCCCTTGGATGAGAAAAGATTTTGCAAGTTACGGTGTGAGCTAAATATCCTGGAATCCTCAAATGTCCTGTGATCAGGCACACATCCTAACCCTTATGCATATTGATGACTTAGATGTGCAACACACGAAGTAAAGTATATCTTCAATCAATGAAGACATACATTCTAAGTGTGAATACATTAATGTGGAATTTGACTTCGGAGCGCCACGATAATTGTGCGCCGTGTCTGGGTCTAATACTTCCTATATGGTGGGTAACGCCACCACCAAATGTTCTATTTTGAAGTGTTTCACTCATGGCGTTACCTTGCTATGTCTTCACATTTGGTTTGGCTTCAATCTCAACATGTCTTCATGATTATCTTCACTATGTTGATTATATATATATATATATATACTAGTTGAATCTTTTGAATCTTTTGAATCTTCACTATGTCTTCGCATTTACTTATAGCTATGTCTTCTTGTTGAATCTTTTGAACTAAGTGAATGTGATCGGACCCTAACCTCTCTATGCTATCTATCTCAAACTCTATCTCTCCAAATCATATGCATTCTATTGAAACTGTCGAATGTCTTCTCTGCGTCCTTGTCAGCAGAAGATACAAAGACAAACCTTAAGTCCAACTTCAATGCTCATTCCTCCACATGAAACCCGGAGAAGTAGGAACGACCACCCGACAATCCAGGCGTGCGTGGGACGTGGAACAAACCCTAAAATTCTACATGATGGCCACATGTTCCTCAGATGCGAATCGCTAGGGGCACCTGTGTAATAATGCAGTGCCGCCCTTGTACCTATAAATACACACTTCACGGCGGTCATTATCTCTTCTTCCACTCTTGCACAAACCCTAGCGCCACCGCTAGCCCTCGACGACGCCGACGACGAAGCGCTTCGCTGCCGCAACCTCTCTGACGCCGTGTTCACGCCGACCGCGGCATCGTCCTCTCCGCCGTCGCTGTAGGTGTCCTCCGTCGCCAAGTTAGGGCACGGAAGATCGAACTGCTCGGCCTCATCTTCCACTCCGTCTAGCAGTTCTTAGTGTGGTAAATAAAACTTCCTTTTTACAGCACCGTTGATCCTATGGCATTTGTCACTTTCTACCACAAGCAGTTTCTATTCACACAAGTTAGATCTCTCTCATACTGCATCTCATATCATGCCTAGTATATTCACTTATGCTTCACAAAGTAGTTAGATTCCTCACTTGTACTGCTCTCTGGATTCATACAAATCTGGAACCAACTCCTTATCTATGAGTGAATGTCTTCGCACGATGAGGCCAATGTCTTCTAAACTGATTTATATTCAAAATCTTCTGAGAATGCATATGACCTCTTCCCCTTCCCTCGCACCTTAATGCTGTCACAGGTACATGTCCGTGGGAGAATCCCTTGGTTCTCATAGTCTGCATTCATTTGCAGAATTCTTACAGCATCATATAAATTCTCCTGAAGCAAGTTCCTGTTTGTCCAGCAAGCGAAAATCTTTGAAGCCTTTGAACATGTTGAAGCCTTTCAGTTTAAAGTTCATGGCTTTAGAGAAATCAGCAAGGAAGGGTGGCAGAAAGCGTCGTGGAGAAACATCTAGAGATCTGCCAGATGACCTCTCAGAACTGTACAAGACAGATCCTGAAGAGGATTACAATCAGCGCAAGACCCGAATCCGATGGATTCGAAGATATTGGGCAGAACAATGGTTCAAATACCGATTTGTAACCCAGGAATATGCTGAGAAAAATGCCATCAAGAGACCGTGGGGAGACATCCTATACAAGAATCTTCAACCCAGGTCCAGAGATGAAGCCATTGAACAAAGCTTCTATCCCTGCATGGTCCATGGGCCACAGCCTGTTGATGCACACCCATCGTCACTACTATGGTGTCGTGACGACATTCTGTTCAAGCGTAACTTCCAGTTTTCCCAGAACTCAGCGAAGCAAAACAAGAAGACATTGGGACTAGACTTCAACCCTGGTCCCTCAGCTCCAAGGGCTGATGGCATACGAGATGCAGAACCCAATGTCGTCGGTCCTTTCTACAACCTTGAAGGCCTCATCACCCATATCTTGGTTCAAGGGACTGCAGTGAATGAGCCTGCAGCTGACGCTGAATCAGATGAAGCGCCTGCAGCGCCGAAGCCAAAGAAGTTGAAGAAGCCTAAAGCTTCAAAGCCTGCCCCTTCACCCAAAATCTCACAGGCGAAGCCACTGGCAACTGCACCTCCTGAAGACAGTGTGCAGTCCGAAGATTTAGCACGCATCTCCAAGCCCCAGAAGGTCAAGATGCCTCTGCCACACACCGGCCAAGAGCTAACAACTGCTGCCATTCTGCGCAATGATGCCATTGATCTGTCAAGTGATGAAGATCTTGCAGATGACGCTCTTGAGCAACTCATCAAGAGCAAAGAAGAAGCAGAAATCTTCAATGATTTGCCTCTCTTTGATGTAACAATCATCCACAACTTCATTGATGAATGGTTTGACACGCCAAACATTAGCTTCGACGATCTCCAACTACCCATTGGCCTCAGTGTCGCCTTCCATGGCGCCATTGCTTCATAGTTAGCTATCGCCCAGAGCATTGTTGAACTGAAGCAGAAGATTGACTTTGAGAAATCTCAGTTCAAGAAGCATATGGCCAAGCTCAGCGTGCAAGACGTGAAGAATTTCAAGATTATGCTGCACGAGCTCAAGGAAGCCTTTCTAAAGAAACGTGCAGAAGCTCAGGGTTCTCGTGAGCGCATGAAGGTCCTGGCTGATAGGTGTGTGCAAGCCTACAATGAGGCTGAGAAGTGCAAGGCCCTTGGGCGTCCTGGCATCGACCCCAGGATGGCTGCCAAGAAGCAGAAGAAGCCCGCTATGGCTGAACCTGAAGCACCAAGGCAGGAGGCAGATCCCCTTGTCTTCCCAACTAGCATGACTGGCCCGAAGCCAAAGGTCAGGTCAACCGCTTCAGAACTGAAGAAGACCAGGACTGCTGAGGCTGAAGCAAGGAAGAGAAAACATCCTGAAGCCTCTGCTACTGCCCCCGCCAAGAAGAAAAGAATGACCAAGAAGGAACGGGCTGCTCCCACAGAGCCCTTGATTGTTGAACCCATTTCCATGGTTCACCCCGACGCCGATCCACAAGAACGTCAACTGACTGTCCATGTGCCACCCCTAGTTGGTTTTGGAGTATTGACGACAAACCTAGTTGAGGGACTAATGTGTTTATGAGAATTGCAGGATAACACAGGTAGAAGTCCCTCATTGGTTCGGTTTTCCTACCAGAGATGACCCCTAAAAATGTATGAAGACATTGAAGTCAAAGGTGGTATATGAAGATATTCACATTGAAGACTATGACAAGAGAAGACACCACATGAAGCCTATGGAGCTCGAAGACTTAGATCTTCCGTAGTTCTCTTTCTTCTGTGTTGAGTCATAGGAACCACCGTACTGTTAAGTGGGGTCCAAGAGAACCAGTCAGAATGACTGAAGTGATGCTTAAACAAAATCTATGTCTTCGAGTGAAGACTTTGAGAGCGAATCTTGTCTAGAGTCGGGCAAGTCAGCTTTGCTTGAAGCCCAAGTAAAGTTGCCGTGTGAGTTTGAAATCTGACCATTGGAACACGTGTCAGTTCCTTAGTGACCCATGGGTCATTTTGGACAAATCAGGTCGGGTTGCCAAGTGGCTATAAATAGCCCACCCCTACAACCATAAACGGTTGGCTGCTCAGATTCAGAGTACGGCTTTTGTCGTTTGAGAGCAACCCACCTCGAAGCCTTTGAGAGAGAATTCCTTGCGAGGATAAAGCCCTAACCACCCAGAGCCAAAGAGAATTAGGCATCACTTAAGTCTTCTTGTCTGTGTGATCTGAAGACTTATTACACTTGAGGACTGTGCATCCTCCAGCCGGTTAGGCGTCGCGTTCTGAGCATCCAAGAGACATTGTGGATTGCCGGTGAACGAAGTCTGTGAAGGTTTGGGAGTCTACCTTGAAGACTTACCAGAGTGATTGGGCGAGGTCTGTGTGACCTTAGCTCAAGGGGAATACGGTGAGGATTGGGTGTCCTGAGCTGCGTGTTCAGGACTGGGTGTCCGGGACTGTGTGTCCTAAGGTTTTAATACCTAGCCGCCCTAACCAGACGTACAGTTGTCATAGCAACTGGAACTGGTCCAACAAATCATTGTCTTCAGCGAGTCACTGGTTTCATCTTCCCTTCCCTTTACTTACTGTTACTCCTTGTGAAGTCATTGTATGTTCGCACTATCTTTTGTCTTCACTGAGTGACTGCGTGTTCTGTGTGGCTTCACAATATCTTCCTACCTGATCCTTTCTACATTGCTGCTATTAGTCATTGTGCTTTCACTCTATTGAATACTTGACTATGGCTTGCCTAGTGTAGTCTACCTTCCGCTGCAGGGTAATAGGTTTATTTCTATCGTTTGTCTTCATAACTTCCACGTTTTGAAGACTTTCATAAAAATCGCCTATTCACCCCCCCTCTAGTCGATATAACGCACTTTCAACATGGCGGTTTGATGAACCGCGCTCATATTTATAGGCCCGAGTATGGTTTCCCTGCAAAACATTTGCGTTAGTGCGACTCAGGTGAGTCCTCTGTCTGTATGAAGCCTTTGGACCGTATGAAGCCTGTGGTCTGGGGTTTGTCTTCTTCACGTGTGGTGTCATGATGAGAATCATAGGAAGATTCTCCATACACTTTTTCAGAACCCAGATCTTCTTCATAGGCGGTCCATTCCTGCAGTTAGTACCAATGTACCTGGCAAACACTTCACCATTCTGATTCTTAAACAGTTTATAGTTTGCATCAAAGGATTCATCAATCACAATGGGGTTAGCACAAGTGAAGCCAGATAGAGTGGATGGATCTGCTGAAGATTCCTTTGCAGCAACCCATGTGGTTTTGGGGTACTGCTCAGGTTTCCAGTAAGAGTCATCAACATTCATTTTCCTTACGAACCCAACACCCTCTTTCCTCGGGTTTCGGTTCAGGATCTGCCTTTTGAGGACATCACATAGTGTCTGATGCCCTTTAAGACTTTTGTACATCCCTGTTTCAAGCAATGTCTTCAACCTAGCATTCTCATCAGCAATAGAAGTGCTATCTTCAGCAGAGGGGTTAGTTCCCACATAAACAGTTGAAGATATTGCAACAGTAGCAGCAGTAGAACATTCAGCAACAGAAGTAGCATTATCACGCTCAATGCATTTAAGACATGGTGGTTCAAATCCTTCCTGAGCGGAATTGATCTGTTCGGCGCGAAGTGACTCGTTTTCCTTTTGAAGATCTTCATGAGCCGCTCTCAATTTCTCAAGATCTTGCTTCCTTTGAAGATAATCATAGGAAAGCTTTTCATGAGTTGTTGAGAGCGTTTCATGACGACTTTCAAGTTCCTCATACTTAACGTGAAGATTTTTTATGTCTTCAATTAAGGACTCAGATCGAGTCATTTCAGCGCCTAACAGATCATCGCTTTTGTCTAATAGTTTTTGAATATGTTCCATAGCTTTCTGTTGTTCAGTTGCAATTTTAGCAAGTGTTTTGTAGCTGGGTTTTGAACCACAATCAGAGTCATCTTCACTAGATGTTTGATAGTGAGTAGTGCGTGTGTTTACCTTGGCACCGCGTGCCATGAAGCAGTAGGTAGCAGCGGAGTAGTCCTTATCATTTGCATCGGTGTCGGTGATGAAGTCATTGTCTTCAGTGTTGAAGATGGACTTGGCAACGTATGCTGTAGCCAGACTTGCAACGCCAGAATCGGACTCCTCCCCAGACTCCACCTCCGCCTCATCAGAAGCAGATTCCTCCTCTGAATCCATTTCCTTGCCAACAAACGCACGTGCCTTGCCAGATGAGCTCTTCTTGTGTGATGAAGACTTCGAGGAAGACTTGGAAGAAGACTTTGAGTATTTCTTCTTCTTCTTGTCGTCAGAGTCATATTCCTTGCTCTTCTTCTTCTTTTTGTTCTCATTGTCCCACTGCGGACACTCTGAGATGAAGTGGCCAGGTTTCTTGCACTTGTGACATGTTTTCTTCTTGTAGTCATGAGCAGAAACTTCATCATTCCTTGAATTTGATCGTGAAGTCTTTCTGAAACCTTTCTTCTTGGTGAATTTTTGGAACTTCCTCACAAGCATAGCAAGTTCCCTTCCAATGTCTTCAGGATCATCCAAACTGCTGTCAGATTCTTCTTCAGATGAGGAGACAGCTTTTGCCTTCAAGGCACGAGTTCGCCCATAGTTTGGACCGTAGATATCTCTTTTCTCAGAAAGCTGAAACTCATGTGTGTTGAGCCTCTCAAGTATGTCAGACGGATCGAGTGTCTTGAAATCAGGACGTTCTTGAATCATCAGGGCTAGGGTGTCAAACGAACTGTCAAGTGATCTCAGTAGTGTCTTGACGACTTCATGCTTGGTGATCTCAGTAGCGCCAAGGGCTTGAAGGTCATTCGTGATGTCAGTGAGTCGATCAAACGTGAGCTGGACATTCTCATTGTCAATTCTCTTGAAGCGGTTGAAGAGGTTGCGAAGGACACTGATTCTCTGATCTCTCTGGGTTGAGACGCCTTCGTTGACCTTGGAGAGCCAGTCCCAGACTACCTTAGATGTTTCCAAAGCACTCACGCGGCCATACTGTCCTTTGGTCAGATGACCACAGATGATATTCTTGGCAGTAGAGTCCAGTTGAACGAACTTCTTAACGTCAGCAGCAGTGACACCTTCTCCAGCCTTGGGAACGCCGTTCTTGACGACATACCATAGATCGACGTAAATGGCTTCAAGATGCATGCGCATCTTATTCTTCCAGTAGGGATATTCAGTTCCATCGAAGACGGGGCATGCAGCGGAGACTTTGATTATCCCTGCAGTCGACATAGCTAAAACTCCAGGTGGTTAAACCGAATCACACAGAACAAGGGAGTACCTTGCTCTGATACCAATTGAAAGTGCGTTATATCGACTAGAGGGGGGGGTGAATAGGCGATTTTTATGAAAGTCTTCAAAACGTGGAAGTTTCGAAGACAAACGATAGAAATAAACCTATTACCATGCAGCGGAAGGTAGACTACACTAGGCAAACCATAGTCAAGTATTCAATGAAGTGAAAGCACAATGACTAATAGCAGCAATGTAGTAAGGATCAGGTAGGAAGATATTATGAAGCCAAACAGAACACGCAGCCACTTAGTGAAGACAAAAGATAGTGCAATCATACAATGACTTCACAAGGACCAACAGTAAGTAAAGGAAAGGGAAGGATGAAACTAGTGACTCGTTGAATACAATGATTTGTTGGACCAGTTCCAGTAGCTGTGACAACTGTACATCTGGTTAGGGCGGCTAGGTATTTAAACCTTAGGACACACAGTCCCGGACACCCAGTCCTGAACACGCAGCTCAGGACACCCAGTTCTCACCGTATTCCCCTTGAGCTAAGGTCACACAGACCTCGCCCAATCACTCTGGTAAGTCTTCAAGGTAGACTCCCAAACCTTCACAGACTTCGTTCACCGGCAATCCACAATGTCTCTTAGATGCTCAGAACGCGACGCCTAACCGGCTGGAGGATGCACAGTCCTCAAGTGTAATAAGTCTTCAGATCACACAGACAAGAAGACTTAAGTGATGCCTAACACTCTTTGGCTCTGGGTGGTTAGGGCTTTATCCTCGCAAGGAATTCTAAGGCTTCGAGGTGGGTTGCTCTCAAACGACAAAAGCCATACTCTAACTCTGAGCAGCCAACCGTTTATGGTTGTAGGGGGTGGGCTATTTATAGCCACTAGGCAACCCGACCTGATTTGTCCGAATGACCCTGGGTCACTAAGGAACTGACACGTGTTCCAACGGTCAGATTTCAAACTCACACGGCAACTTTACTTGGGCTACAAGCAAAGCTGACTTGTCCGACTCTGGACAAGATTCGCTCTCATAGTCTTCACTCGAAGACATAGGTTTTGGTTAAGCATCACTTCAGTCATTCTGACTGGTTCTCTTGGACCCCACTTAACAGTACGGTGGTTCCTATGACTCAACAAAGAAGAAACAGAACTACGAAAGATCTAACTGGTTCATACATTTTTAGGGATCATCTCTGGTAGGAAAACCGAATCAATGAGGGACTTCTACCTGTGTTATCCTGCAATTCTCACAAACACATTAGTCCCTCAACTAGGTTTGTCGTCAATACTCCAAAACCAACTAGGGGTGGCACTAGATGCACTTACAGGGAGCAATGGAGAAGGTGAAATGGCGACTAGGTGATTGGGGAGGTGGGAAAGGGCAGAGAGGTGAGGGTAGCAGAGGGTCGTAGCACGGTAAGGCAGGACGACAAGGATTTGATGATTTGGGATGTTCTCAAGCTTCTTATTTTTGATCTGGACAAGGTTCATACTTCCTTCGACTATGTGAACATCTGTATATAGTGGGAGCGGAATCGAGCCATTAAATTGCCACTTAATGCACAACAAATCTAATTTTGAATGTCTATATTGCAACGTCTACTTTTCTAGCCGTTATTATCTAACGTCTCTTTATTCAAATGTTTATATCTTAGCACTCTTTCCTTCAACGTTTATATCTCGCCGACTAATCTCCAATGTCTTTATTCAGCAACGGCTATATTCTTAGCACTCTATTCTTCAACGTTTATATCCCACCGACTAATCTTCAACGTCTGTATTCAACAACGGCTATATTCTTAGCATTCTATGCTCCAACGTTTATATCTCGCCGACTAATCTCCAACGTCTCTATTCAACAACAACTATATTCTTAGCACTCTATTCTTCAACATTTATTTCTCACCGACTAATCTCCAACGTCTCTATTCAGCAACGGCTACATCTCAACACTCTATTCTCCAATGTTTATATCTCACCGAGTAATCTCCAACATCTTTATTCAACAACGGCTATATTCCCGTAGTCTATACATGTCTGTCGGGGTTGCAAATGGAATGAAAATAAATATTAATTGTGTTTGGATGAATGTATTCCGCTTTGGAATTGTGAATTGGTATCCGCCAGTCCCCAATACAACCGTTTGAACGGTGAAGCTATTGACCAAGGGAAAACAACTTTTTTTGAGATGAAAAAAATGACGGAATAAACTTTTTGTTGAGATGTAAAAAAAAGATGGGAAAAAATTGACTCAATTCCGGCACTCCCTCCCTCGATACCGAGCCGCACACCTCCGCATTGTCTGAAATCGCTTCACCGGGTCTCGGAAAGAAGAAGGGGAGAGGCAGGGCATCGGGACGACAAGAGCGGCGGCGCCCCTCGTGAAAAAAAAAGAAAAAGGAAAGAGCGGTGGCGCCCAGGAGCTCGACCACGGCGGTCGCCCAGGCGCGCAACCATAGGCTTCGAGCAGCATTGTGCGTGAGTGCGTCCACCGGATTGATGAGGGCGACCACACTCCATGCGCGCGACACCTCACTCCTCTGGACCCGCGGCTCCGAGATCTGCATTACTGTCGGCAGCCACGAACAGATCCTCGACGCGCCTCTTCGAGCACACGCCTCGAACTCGAAGGCCCAATCGACGGCGGCCGGCCTCTGCCTCCCTCGCACTCCCTCCTGCGCAACGCTCGATTCCGGTGGCCTGCACCCCTGCAGGTCGCCACCCAGGGCCATGGCTACTGTGATGGTAGATTTTTCTGTCCGTGAGAGAAAGAGATGGATGAATGGTATTGCTGTCCTTGATAGCTACTGTGATGGATTTTTCTATGTCCTAGAGAAGAAGAGGAGCTCCCGGTGGGAATTGGGTGCTGCTGCTGCTGCTACTGAATTTTGCTGACACTGAATCCCACTGAATCTGTAAGAACGCTGAATGTTGTTGCTGATGAATTTTATTCAGAGAGGAATCTTCTGGCTTCTGCTACTAGTGCTTCTAATGATGGTTGCCGATGTGCTTGCTGCTATATTGTCCAAGAAAAGATTATTGCAGCCATTGTGTGAACATTTTTGTTGTCGTGGTTCATTTCTAGAATCATTCGAATATGTCTGACTACTATATAAACATGCGAGCATAGTCACGGACTGCAGCTTTGGAATTGCAGCCTAACTATGAGATTCCATGAGCCAATTCAGTGAACAACCAAACAACATCATTCGTATTCAGACCGATTTCAGTTTGCTTGCAGAATTGGTATTCAGCCCAATGCAATATCGTGCCACCCAAATCATACAACCAAACATAGTCTAAAGCGAATCCAATAGATAAATTTGTATTATAAGAGTAAATATTTGCATTGGGATTTCAAATATGGTTTATTTATGAATTTAAAGAATTCATTCTATCACTGGGCTGCCACATTTTTCCTCCTAGACATTTCTCTTTGTTCTTCCTCTAACATAGCAAGATGAGAGGGTTGGTTTATCTTTAGATCTTTCTTGACAATGATGAGAGCAAAAATATTGCAACCAGTACACAATCAACATGACCTTATGAACAGGGGCGGAGCCAGGCCGACAGCGTGCCCCGGGCCGCCTTCAAGCTTTGCTCCTGGATTTGGGCCTCACGTATTAGGTAGTAGTATACTCACCAAAGGAATTGGGCCTCACGCCCCGGGCCCAGGCCCTGGGGGCCTGGGTCCTGTCTCCGCCCCTGCTTATGAACAAGCGTGTGCCATCTGCAATCTATGGGTGCAGGTCGAGGTTGTCATCGTTTGTCTCGTAGCGCGGCCACTTCTCGGTTGGAGTAGCGGGCGAGGAGAATGGAAACAACACAATCTGACTGGAAGGGAAAGGGAAACACGGATGGTAGCGGGATGACTCAAAGGTGGGGAAAGGTGGCACCAGATGGGAATGACAGTGTCATCGAGGTGATTCGAGTGGCTAGGATTTGACGATGTGGGAGTTTTTTTTTCTTTGCACTCACGTCTACCAATTTTGACTGGAACACAATTGATTTTCTTTGCATCTACTTTATTTATTTTAACATGGCTAGATTCGAACATCTAACCAAGTTTATCTTCTCTAACTTCTGTTATTCTTCCACATGTCCATCGAGAATTGGGGAACGGTGGTGAGCCAGGGGCTGGGAGAAGATGACTATGGCATTATAGTAGAGGCTAGAGTACAAGGTGTCACAAGGCACACAAAATAGCTTGGGAACGGTGGTGAGCCAGGGGCTAATTAGTAAGCAGAACTAATGGTGATGTAACTAGTAGGCCAAGGAGGAACCAAGTGGCAACAAGTAAAAACAGAGGGATGGGGGGGAGATGGGAGGGAAGTGGGCGTAGACCATGGTATTATTAGAAAAAATGATGAGCATGTATGTTAGCCTCTCTAGGGAAATAATCAAGGACACTTACTCATTTGTTGGTGTGAGAGTACACCATGGATGTCATAATTTACGAACGAGTGGCGCAGGAAAGAGAAAACATAGCGACAATTGTAAACACAACTACCATTGCGGTTTTTGTTCGTATTTGCCTTTCTTTTTGTAGGCCACACTTAAAAAATATGTTTCTACAGAACTAGCTAGAAGGTTCCCCATTCGTAGCTCAGCTGACAAACACGTGAGACGGCGAGAGGTATTTGAACCAAATGTGTATGCCGTTCTACAACCTGACCATGAGGCTCTGAAGTGGGGTGATATATATGACTATCAGTGTTACAAATTCATACATAATTTAGGTAAGGTGACCCATGTTTGGAGTGAAGTAACATAGCTTGCTGAGCCATTTTTTAGAAAACGGAATCGACAAAAAGTGCAACCATGAACCGATGGAGTAGCACTACATTGCTGTGCCAAGTAAATCTTCCTCAACCAAGCATCTTGTTAGCTTGCAGACTCAAGGCCAATAAATTCATAGAAAATTTCTGCACTAAGAACACATTACTGTTTTTTGCTTTATTTTCTGTCACTGAAACTTGAAGGTTAGCTGCAGAAAAGAACACTGGAGGGCAATAAGTGAAGGGAATCGTTGCGTGCCGGCGGACCGGCTGAAGCGATGCGCCGGTTGCGCGTGCGTCACTGGATCCCTCACGATTTAACGCCACCGATTTGTGCCACGTCATGCTACTGTGGGCTCCGCACGCACCACTTTCGGCATTTCTTATCTACACCGCGTAGCTTCCTATCCACTCGTTTTTTTTCTTCTAGCCTGAGCTAGCTGCTTCCCATCTCTCTCGTCTTTTCTCCTCAGATTCCACCGGGGTGCTGTGCTCTGCTCATGCCCAAGCGCACCGCAGGGCTGCTGCACCACCACCGCTGCAAGCTTTAGGCTTCCTTTGGTTCATAGGATAGAAATGTTGTAGGAATAGGAAAATCATAGGAAGTGAGATGACATGCATCTCAATTCCTATAGAAAAAGAGATGTCATTTGATGCATAGGATAGAAATTTTTCCATTGAGTCTTAGCTAATGTTTTTTTTCCTTCAAAATGTGAAGGATTGATTCCTATCCTATATAGGAATAGGAATCCATTCCTACAAACCAAAGGGTCTCAAAGGAAATTTTTCTATGCAAATCCTATCCTATAGAAATCCTATGACATTCCTACAAACCAAAGAAGGCCTTAGATTGGAAACTGCTCCCTCTGTTCCCCTATCTCCTCCGCTGTTGTGGTGCCGTCCGCCCCCAACCTTTTCTTCAGCCATGGCAGGGGTCCATAGGCAAGCCATACTCCTCCCCTCCTCCCCGTTGTGCACCAGGAAGCTTCAACAGTGGACGACGGGGACAACTGCGATCGGCACTGGCGCTTTTGTTTGCTGCTGAGATTTGATTTTGCTAGAACCAGTGTTTCTTTTTGCTGAAACTAGCTAATTTATTTGCTACAAATAGATTGTTGGAGTTTTCTGCCGATGAGATTTTTGCTGAAACCATCAGTAAATTTTCCTGGAACCGGCAAATCCTTTTGCTTCAATCTAGTAGCCCGTAGGATGATTTTTGCTGGAACTAGCAAATCCTTTTGCTTTCAATCTAGTAGCCCGTAGGGTGATTTTTGCTAAAACCATCAGTAAATTTTGCTGGAACCGGCAAATCCTTTTGCTTCAATCTAGCAGCCCGTAGATGATTTTTACTGGAACCATCAATAAATTTCGCTTCAACCGGCATTATATTTTGCTGGAACCACCTAGTCTATTTGCTACTATCTTTTTTCTTTGAAGTTTGTTGTTGTGGCATTTTTATTGCAACCACTGTTAAATTTAGCTGGAACCGGCAAGTATTTTGCTTCAAAAGACCATTTGGAGGTTTTTGTAATGAGATTTTTAGCTTGATTAATGACTTTTTGCTGCAACCGGTGTTACTTTAGCTGGAACCGACTAATATTTTTGCTTCAACCTGCAAGGTTTTTTGCTACATTCATCCACGGCTGAGTTGCGACCACGCGACGGCGGCGACAAGATTTTGTTGCAACCATCATGGATTTTTGCTACGCACGACGAATTATTTTGCTACGTCCATTCATGGCGGAGCTGCGGTCATTCACGGCGACAGCGATGATTTTGCTGCAAGCATCATAGATTTTTGCTACGACTGGCCATATTTTTTGCTACGTCCATTCATGGCGAGCTGCAACCTGCGGCGACTCCAAAAGCACAGCTGCAGCGACGAACGGCTGCCCGGGGACGAGGACCACGACGCCGCGGCAGCTGCGATGCTGTGGATGAGGCTTTTTCATGCTGGAACCGGCGAGGATTCGTGCTACAAGCTCCATGGATCGATTTTTTTCGAGCGCGAGTAGGTTGTGTGAGGGCGGCGAGCAGCGGCGAGCTCGGGGTCTGCAGCGGTGCTTCGGACTCGGTCGCCTGCGGGAGATTACGGCGGGATCAACGGCACGGCAGCCTCCTCTCGCTTCGATGTGCGGCCGTGCAGTATTTTCAGGAAGAGGATGAAGAAGACGGACGAAGCAAGGAAGCACATCCGATGTCTAGCAGTCAATGTATCGCATAGAAATCGTACGGTCATTGGTTGACTGGCTGAATCGTTGCGCCGGTGCCCATAAGTGAAGTGCTAGCTCTCGAACAACTTAGCAAGTGAAATAGTGTCTCTCTACGTTGTTTGGTTTAACAAAGTATAATTGTCCTACTTGATAAGGAAAAACAAAGAACAGTGAGGCTGACTGACTAAACAAAACTGGTATTTGAATCTGCACAAGTTTTGTATAATTACCTAGCATCTCCATAGCATAAATAGTTGGCACCAATCAATCATTTTTCAGAATAACTTGACATGTACTGCTATTTGCTAAAGTTTCAACACATTTCACAAAATTCATCTATGGTCAGACTACTAAATTTTGCGAGTCTTAGCTGCTTTCTCCCATATATCAACAACAATAGTAGGGCATGTCCGTTTGAGGTGCTCATACCCTTTGCTTGCCACCACATCACTCATTCTATTAGAAGTGTTGATAAATTCGATGCAACCATCTTTGAGCTGGATACAATGATACTGGTCGGCTAGAGCCAACATGGTTGCCACGTTCTCGGTGCAAAGACTATCACAAAGCTTGCTTTCGCACATGAGCTTCATCCTGTCAATGGCGTACCTATCTGCAGCAACAAGTAGATGTTTGACCATCTCTTCATGCTCGTCATCACTGAGGTCATCCATTGGGGCTAATGAATCCGTGCAGATGAAGTGGAGCAGTGCCTTGAAAACAGCAGGCTGCATGTCTTCAATAATGGTTAGACCATGCTTAGCCTTGTTCTTCATTGGCCCGTAGAATTCCGCCTTGAAGACCGGAGACTGCATAGCGAGGATGATCTTATGAGCTGGGAAAACCTCTGCATCGACCTTGAAAGACACATCGGCCCCCTCTTGTGTTTCTAGCAAATTACCAAGATTGTGCAGCAAGTTGGACCGTGGAACTTGGACCTCAAATTTCGTCTTGGTGGTCTGCACCTCTGCCTTCTTTAATTTGATAACAGCAATATTGCACTCAATGACAAGCACGTCATCCAGGATGTAATCTACGAGCTCGCTCTTCTTCAGGAAATCGTGGAAACCACAGCAGGTCGAGGAATCATCACATGAGTCAAACTCCGAGGGGTCTATCTCGCTAGGGTTTGGCAATGTATAAGGCTTTGTGCGACAGTCGACTAGCCTCAGATCGAAGACCGCCCTAGCCTTGGCGTTCTTGGTTTTGAGCTCCACGAAAGCTGAAACATGGTCTGTGGATGCCCCCGTGTGACCATCGGGGTAGAAGTGGACGCACCAGTGGTAGCCACCGACGGTGAAGGTCGACGACTCGATCAACCTGCCGACGCCCAAGTCCCTGTACAGGCTGTACCGGTTGATCTTGAACAAGTGCGCCCCGTGGGCAGTCTCCGGGGTGCAGGCCGACGACGTCATCGTCCGTGGTCTCTCGGATGCCATCATTGCTCCACTGCGAAGGAGAACGATGAGGCGATTCTGGTATGGGGATGCGGTCGGGAAGAAGGCAAGACGACGGCGGGTGGGGAATCGGAGGCGGTGCGGCGCGCCACGCAACTATTGGCAGGGTTTTCTCCACGCAGCGGCCCGACTCACACGAGGCTAGTGGGCTGGCCCATAACTGTTGCTGTCTCCGCGGGATTCTTTTCTCTGTGTTTTTCCTTTTTTGATTTGCGGAAATGTTAACGCCCACACGTATGGGCGTTGACCATTTCGACCACACGCATCCATCACCGTCCAGTACTATATGCACGAATCTTGGCACAATCTGGCCGATTTTCTGTGCCACGTAGGACAAGGCGACTGTGTGGTATGTGACATAGTTCGCCCGCACGTCGGTTGCCCCCCCGCGGTCAGCGGTTGCCACTCGGGGGCGTGCGGTGGAACTGCTATGCGTCCGCACGCCACGCGCCGACCGTGGTTGATGTCAAACACGTCACGCACTTCGCCCGCCTACCCCTCACGGTTCCATTTAGTCATCCCCACAGTTACTCGCACAACCCACTTCGCATTTTAGATGATTGGAAGAGAAGACGAGGGAAGAAGGCGACGGCGGAGGCGGAAGAGTCGACGGAGTTCGCGGCCGTCGGTGGTGCTCGCCGGACCGGAGCGGCCTCGCCGGAGCGCCTACAGATTGAAGGTAATGCTCGCTCCCACTGTCACAATCCTTGCCTGCATTTTTATCCCCTTCCCTCGGTGTTTGATACTTCGCTCGAGATTCAGGCGATTTGGCGATGCGCCGGCGTTGCCGCCGGCAGCGGAGTCCTATGCTTGCCGTTTTCGGTGGCACTGGGCAGTTCCGTCGCCGCCGCGGTGGCGGTCTCGCCGGTGTGGTTCTGCCTGTCCGGAGACACACACTGGTTGTGCCTTGGGATTGGGCCGTTGTTTTCCGGTCTGATAGTTGCGCATTGCTTCGAATTGGTATTTGCGATCAGTTCGTGGAGAATTTTGGGGATGAATTTCAAGTCATTACAGTTGCCATTGAACCCTAGATCTAGTTAGTTGTTCTTCAAAACTGCAGTATGAAGGCAAACGTGGTGGTTTGAGTAACTATCATGACTGTATGGCAACTAATTTTTCTACATGACTGTGATAGTTGCCACAAACATGCTTTTCCATGCGGCAACTAATTTCTTGAATGACTGTGATAGTTGCCACAAACATTCCTTTCCATGCGGCAACTAATTTCCCGAATGACTGTCATAGTTGCCACAAACATGCTTTTTCCACGTGGCAACTAATTTTTCTTGACTGATTGTGATAGTTGCCACACTGTAGGAATGGTAAAGTGCAGTAAATCGGTAGTCACTGCAGTTTCAGTAACCAATTGCACTGGATGACAACTAATCTGCACATCAACTATGCATGTTGCCACCTGGATAGTATATTCTTGTGGCAATAGACTATGAACACACTGTGGCTGTTGCCATGTTGTAGACAGGATAATGTGGCAAATTGGCTACATAACATGACAACTAATTTGCACATCAACTGTGTCAGATGCCATATATATGCTTTCCATGTGGCAAGTTTTTGTCTAAACATAGCATGTCTGTTGTCATGTTACAGTCAGTATAATGTGGCAAATTCATTGTACGGCAGACGCAATTTTCGTGTTTCTGCCATGATGACTTGTAATATCTGGACACACTGTGGCAATTTTCAGGTTGTTCATTAGATGTTTTTCATCGCTTGTGATATCTGAACACACTTGTGATATCTGTGTTGCATTTTAACATGGCAATTTCAACCTAGCACATTTTTTCCATTGAAACACATGGCAAGTCATTTGTTGTATGAGGACAGGGTGTGGGCTGCCACATCTTAGGTTTCTGCAGTGGAGGATTTTGTGACTTTCTTTTCGTACTATCTTGTGCTAACATGGCAACTTCAATATTTTTGTTTTTAAGTGCATTTACGATCTGTACATTTTTTTCAAATGTAACCAATGTGCTTAATTGCCACATTTATGTTTTTGACAATCATAGGGGGTGCGTGCGTGCGTGTTCATGTGATATTTTTGCATTCACTATTTGACATTTTTCACTCGAGCCCATGCTGTAAGGACATTCTGTTAGGTGGCAACTGCTTACTTCCTGCATTTTCATTTCCACAGTGACAATTTGGTCTATTCTTACCTCAGCAGAATGGCTCGCGGCGATCATCAAAACGATGATGATGATTTCATGGATCCACCATAGCGGAATCGGGCAACTGGACGGAGAAAAGAGGGCGACGAGGTAACTATCCACACACCCTCTTCCTCCTGCATATGTTATTGGTTGCGACCTCGAGCTTGCAGTCATCTGTCATGAACTAAAATTTCATGACAGTGAAAACATGGCAACAACTGATCATCTGTCTGTTTTTTGCAGAAGAAGAAACATACTCGCAACAGGGCCTCCCAGGAACGACTGACTTCATTGACTGACAGATTTACCGACGATCAGAAGGGAGCTGCTGCTGAGATGGGTATGCAGGCTATGATGAATGTCCGGTGCACGAATCTAGTCAACCCTGTATGTGACTGGCTTGGTGAGATTTACGACCCCGCCTCCAGGGAATTTGTGATTCCGGGACGTGGAAGACTGCCGTTGAACGAGGAATCTGTGTTCTGCACTTTGGGTGTGCCCCGTGGACAAATCAAAGTCCCGTATGAGATCAATAACAAGATCGAGGAAACGTTGTTCCCCCGTTTGTTTCTTGGTTTGGAATCCATGCCGAACACGTCTGTACTAGCAGATTCGCTGCAGGCCATGACAACCCATGGCGAGGTTTTTAAGATGAAACTACTCATGTACCTCATCTTAGCTGTTTTCGCGTCGACCACTTCTCTTCGCCCAAGCAACAAATGCTTCCCCATCTTGGTGAATGATCTATCTTTACTACATTATTTTTCCTTTAATTTTTTTGCTCCGATGTCATGTGCAAGCTAGTCACTGCCAGTGTTTTTTGATGTTTTTTTCCATTTGATTTCTGATGCGGCATCTCGTTGTCCTGAATTTTGTGCGGTGCAGGCAAAACTGAAAGATGTGAAGAACATGAATTGGTGTAAGTTTATTGCCGACTTCCTGCATGATGTATTCTCAAGTAAGATGTACCGGAAGGGTTGTCGACTACATTTAATGGTATTTTTTACCAATCCTTTATGTGAACACTCTTTTTAACACCTTTTATTCATGCATGGCAACCTGATCATAACAAGATGGCAACTGCCATAATGACAATATGGCAATTGCCATCATGACAATATGACAACTGTCATCATACTATGATGGCAACTGCCATCATGACAATATGGCAACTGCCATCACACTATGATGGCAACTAGCACATACAGATGGCAACTTGTTCTTTCTCTCTTTTTCATACACTTCAACTTGATGATCGTAGGAACATATATATTATCCTGTTTTTTTTGTAAAATACCATGATCGCAACTGATATTTCTTTCTTTTTAAAATTTTTGTACATCAGCTCATGTACGTCGATTGTCTTGATCTGTCCACCGTGGATTTCACTGGGACAGGAGGCCCGCCGCCTACGCACAAGTTTGCTGTTCCTGCGTGGACTATCGATGCTGTCAAGGCTGTGCTTGCTGCAGACAGGATAACTGATACCAAATATGAAAAACTGTAGGTTAGTTCTGGTTTCTTTCTCTACACGACATTCTTACAAATTTTTGCGGCATAACATATCGTCGTGTGGCAACCGTCTGTAGTTAACAAGAGATGACTACCTTTGTTAGCCATGGCTGTCTGAGTATGGTATCCATGTCTCACTCCACATGGCAACTCTGTCATTCGTGCTGAAACTTATATTCACGTCTTCTTTTTTTGTTTGTATTTTGCAACAAATGAACTGCTAGTCAATGTTTATCATTCTCTCTCTTACATCCTAGCTATTTTTTGGTTTTTTCCAGCTGATGGCCAAGCATGCTATAGACTACAGCGTGTTTGGGGGGCCGCAAAACTTTGGGAAGTGGATGGACGTGCACTCAGCTCCGTCTTGCCCTACTGAGGTAATCAAGGACATATATCTATGGTTGCCTTGCATTATTTTTGATGTCGTGCTAGTGACTGTAATATGGTTGGTTACTGCTGCTTCTTGTTTCGTGCACAGGCGAGGGCACCTGTTGAGCATCTAATTGGGCAGTTTGCATCCGGAATGACCGGCTTGCTCGGGAAGTTGGTTGAGGGGTGGACGTCCCTTAATGGCTCCGACAGCGACGCGGTTGCGAGACAGTTCACTACATTTGTCTCAGAACGGACACATCGGTCAACTGGTTGCCATGGCCGGTATGACTACAACAGTTCCCAAGAGCTTGCTGACACACAAGATGAACTATATGGAGACGCTGGTCTCAGCAAGGATGACAACGATGACATGGAGAACGTGCAACAGGACACCGATGATGATGAACATGTTGAAGTTCGTGCAGGTGGTAAGAAGGGCAAGGATGCACGAGATGTCCCCCCACCGGAGAAAGTCAAAAAACATACGACTGTGAGAGGTGAGGGGGTGTTGCCGTCAAAGAGGGGGAGGGCTCCAGAGGATGTTGCGCGTGGTTCTCCTGGCAAGAGGTGTAGGACCGATCCCGTAGCTACTAGGAGGAGGTTCGACTTTAATTTTAGTTTTTTTGTCTATGTTTTTGGAACAGACTGATCCCTTTTTGCATTTGTTTTTGCTAAGCGCGGCAACGAGTTTGCTGTCTGACAATTGCCACGTCTTGTTTCCTCCATCTTATATGTGCAGGGAGGCGACAGCTGGTGGACGAGCAGTTACGAAGAAACAGGCACCAACACCAACCCGTGTTTCTGCTCGGTTGAACAAAGGTGCCCCCATTGCTGGTGACACCCCTTCCACCAGGTCATCTCCTCATACGACGACGTCCAACACCGGGGATCATGTCGTGCTGCCAGACCTGAGAAAGCCAGTCAAGAAGTAGGTTTTCCATGTGCTTTCATTGACGTAGTGCTATATTTTTTGATTTTTCAATGCATCCATTCAGCTTGCCACATGGGCTTCTGTCATCGTCCTCACACGGGCAACTGCTGTTTTTTCAAATGATTTCCTTACTTTTTAACTGCATGGCAATTCCTGCTTGTTTTTACATGGCAACTGCTATCTAGGCCAAATGGCAACTCTTATTGTACCTACATGGCAACTGCCATTTTTCCATTGGCTAGTGTGCTCATCCCATACCTAGTTTTGAAATTGCATTCCTGGTAGATCAGACATTTTTATCATTCTTCAAGTTGGCTAGCATGGCAACTCTTGCTGGATTTGCATGGCAACTCATATTCTCCTTACATGGCAACTACCAAATTTTCCACCTATTTTTCATTTTTTTAGATTTTATACCATGGCAAATATTTTTTGTTCATTTTTAATACCTTTTTCACGTGCTTTTCTTTTTTGCAGGGTGAAGAAGACTACTTCACGCGGGGCCAAGCATATCATTAGGGACCCACTCGAACGCCTTCATTCCAAGTTGTCAACAGGGGGCAACTCACATGTTCATGAGGCGCCAGTCGACAAAACTGCTGCTGCATCATCAACTGTTCCCACTAACTCTAACGCAAGTGGCCGACCATCTCCGCCGGTTGCAGATGTGCAGGTTAGAACAACAGGCATACGTACATCGGGGAGTGACGAGTCGGTATCTGCCAGGACAGCTGAAATATTGCCAACTCTTCTGGCAATGAAGGATGCTGCTGTGAGCCATGCCACCCCATCAGCAAGTGTTGAAGTGGACGCTCCCGAGACCAATCTAAGCAAGGAAGATTCCCGCTCATCTGACACTGATTCTAAGCGCGTGCATGGTGGCACTCCTGTGTCCACGACAGAAGTGGCTGAGGCGGCAGTTCATAATGATGTGCCATTTGCAGGTGAGAGTCTTGGCACAACACCTCTAGCTCCTGTCGGTGCAGATACTGCTAAGGCGACTGTTTCGCGTGCTGGTCTTCCACCGAGGCATCGTAGCCCCCGCAAGCAATTAACAGACATACCAAACGCACCAGCTGTAGCTAGGAGCAGCAGAGATGAGTCTGGTTATGTTCCTGCGTCCATACTGTTCCCACCACCTGCCAAAAGCAATATGATGGAGAAACCAGAAGACCGAAGCACAACTGATGCAGGTGTCAAGCCGGGCACGAATGACGCAGGTGAATGTCCGGAGCAGACTGCGCCTTTACCCGCAGTGGAAATCCCCAGCTTAAATCTGCGCACTTCCAGGCTCCCAGTCAATGTTGGTGTCCCCTACAGCCCAAACAAGAAGATTGCGAAGGAAGTTGCGGCTGATACTGCTGACAACACGCCCCACCCTACAAATAAGCCTGATCATTCTGTAGCGGCCGATTCAGATATGTTTGTTGATCTTTCACCCTTGGATTCTGCCCCGCAAGTTGTTCACGGTCCGGCCAGTAGGCATGAGAGGCACCCAATGGCCTTCACCCCACCGAGCTTCAGCTTTGGCATCAGTCAAGATCAACCAGTGG
Source organism: Triticum urartu (assembly GCF_056163025.1). Lineage (NCBI taxonomy): Eukaryota > Viridiplantae > Streptophyta > Magnoliopsida > Poales > Poaceae > Triticum > Triticum urartu. The sequence continues at coordinate 705,983,904 of NC_141879.1, read as the reverse complement.
TGCCAGATCCTATGCCAGTTGCCTTTGCTTTCCCGGGAGGCATGCCCGCAATGATGGCGCAGCCAATGGTCGAGGGCAGGAAGGCTGTCAAGTTCGCAGAGCCGATCGTCCAAGGTACATTTTCTTATGTGCTTATCATTTTCTTGTATACATCTGTGTAGTCTGACTTTGCCCCAAGCATTTTTTTGGGTTTCTCACTTGTGATGGCAACTGTTATGTGATGACATGGTAACTGGATTTGCTGCACCATGTCACCTACATTTTTTGTTGCCATGCTGCATTTTACATTCGGCAATCACATGGCAACTGAAGTTGATTCAACATGGCAACTATAGTTGTTGTCACATGGAAACTACAGTGCAATACACATGGCAACTGGATTTGCTGCACCATGTCACCTGTATTTTTGTTTCCATGCTGCATTTTCCATTCGGTAAGCACATGGCAACTGGAGTTGACACAACATGGCAACTGTAGTTGCTGTCACATGGCAACTACAGTGCACTACACATGGCAACTGGATTTGCCTCCACATGGAAACTCCCTACTTTTTGTACCTACATTTCACATCAAGCACCCTATCTTTTTCACATTTCATTTGTTTTGTTTTCCAGGTATCCTAACCCACTTTTTTGATCCTTGCAGGCACCCCTGAGGAGATTTCACCGTCACTTGATGAAGCTTACCACATGATCGAGGAGGCAGCATTACAGAGGAGGTCCTCACGAGGTCGGGGGCAATCAAGTTCCAATGTGCCTGCAGATACGGTATCTGAGGATACCATTAGGAGTGTCACCCCTGGTTCTGTGAGGCAGCAGAGGGTAGTTCACCCACCTCCCGCGGAAGACTACGAGCCTGAAGTCAGGGCCACAAAGGAACAGACCCAGCTGTACGATATTGTCAAGCGATTTGGAAATGCGAGGGTCAGCAGCAAGCACATGAAGGAGCTGAAAGCGTAATGACCACATTTTGCTTTGCTCTTTCTACCATTTATATTTTTTCTACTTTCTATATATGATCCGCTTACGTTTTAGTTCATCCTTTTTTACTTAGTAGACATGATTCTTTCATGTTATATCATTTTCATACAGCTCATGTTTGGACAGAACCAAGGTCATTCAATGCGAAGCGACATACGTCGACCTGGGTGATCTTGCCGAGTCCGTGAGGCCAAACGGTAAAATGTCGAAGAATGTAGTTGCATGCGGGATTGACTACATCAACAAGCATATGGATATGTGTCCCGACAAAACAATCATGCATTACAGTGTGACCTGCAAAATATGGGATGGTGACTTCCACCACAAAATCCCGAGGAAGAATTTTGCTCAACACGGTCAATTCAAGCTCACACTGAAGAAATATGTGAGTACTCCTTCCCTGTTTGCACTTTTTTTCACATGGTATGATTTTTTGCTATTATCTGCACTCTGTTTATGTGGCAGATGTTTCATGCGGCATCAGCTGCCGTGCAAACTGACTTTTTGATTTTTGCATCCCATGCAAACTATGTGGCAACTTCAAAGTAAAATACACGGCAAATTTTGTTCATACATGGACGGTAACTTTCTTTCAACTATCCACTATAACTAAACATTCTACGTGATTCTACTTTTTTTGTCCCTTTGCTGTTCTTCATGTGAACTTTGCTTCTCATTTTCTTCACTTTTACATGCAGGTCATATTCCCCATGTTCCAGGAGCTTGCACCACACGACCCAGACGACAAGTGTGGTCACCACTACGCGATCTGTCTTGACCTGAAGAACCAACGCTTTGAGGTGCTTGATTCAATGCGTTCGGCAGCCGATGCAGACCTTACTTCGTATGCTGAATTCTTCATCAACAACGTCAAAGAGACATGGAACCGTCACTACGAAAACTCAAAGGTACAGATCAGTCATTTCCCGATTGAGTACGTGGCGACTACGAAACAAGGGAAAACGTAATTTCCTACCCCCCCTTCATGTGCCATTTTACATCAATCCCACCCCTCTTTGGTGTTACATATGAATTGAATTTTATCATTGATATGTCCGTCCTTTTTGCGAGTTCACCTGACTCTTTTTCTTTGTGCAGGACGGACTGTGGCTTTCACATGTTGGAATACCTTGCAAAGTGGGAAGGTAGACTTGTTCCCGCTGTTAATGCTGCAACGGTCGTTAAGCTCTGGAAATTGTACACATGGAACTGGTTGACGAATGAAGATTTCAACAAGCGGTCCGGAGCACGTGAGTTCGTGGAGGAAGATGTCAAGAAAGTCTTCAAGAAGTACAAGTGATCACGTGGCGTTACACACCGGACGCATACCTTACATTCTGTTGCCGAGGAATGTAAGGTATTACCTTTTGTTCTTCTCAAAAACTATGTCCGTGTGCTATTCTATGACTGCAACCCCGAGTAGCCTAGTACGCAGTGGTGGTTCGTGAGTGACATTTGAATATTTTCTGTAATATTTCATGTGGATGTGAACCTATTTTAGGCGTGTTAGTAGATACGTTTTATGTTTATCATTATTATTTGTGGTTTCATCGTTTGCACCACCAGGTTGCTGCTTCGAATGCATGCACTATGTTCTACAACATGGCAACTGTAGTTCATCAGACATGGTTATTAAAAGTCATCGTCGTTTTTTCATTTGGCTGTTTTGCTTCTTCTTTTTCATTGCTAACTGCACCGGCTACCATGGTAGTTTTGATCATGTAGCCGTAACCTTTTCCGCGGTTGATGCACGTTACGCTTTTTCAACTTTGTTTCCCATATATTGCACACAACACAGCATGTGTGACTAAAGCGTGTCGAATTATCATGAAAATATACGCGATGTAGAGTCATTACAAATAACATGGCATTTTTCAATACAGCTAACAGGGCAGATTCAGTACAAAGAACACGACAGATTCAGCATAAACAAGATGGTAGACTCAGTATATTTACCATGATAGATTCAGTATAAAATATCATGGCATATTTAGTACAAAATAGCATGACAGATTAAACACATATAACTTGGCAGATCAAGCACACACAAGATGGCAACTGCAGTTACCCATTCAATGCATTTTTCCTGCAACTTCTGATGTCCGTCAAGAGTTAGTCTCCCATTTCTAGAAAAAATTCACAACACCTAGGTTACAAAACAAAATGTCCCCAAGGACCATGTCACAGCGCCCCAATTTTGCTTACGGATTGCCCGTCCCTTTCTCCATTTTCTTGTGTTTTGCTTGAATCTCCAATCCCGACTTGTACCTTATCTCTTTTGGACGCCCCTTTGTGATGGAACGGGGCAGGTTCCTGACCTGAGTTTGTGTACTTGCTGTTCCAGATCCTATCTCCGAGTTTTCAGATGATGGCCCCGTGGACGAAGGCACACTTGATGTGCGAGGGAACCTGTGTAAGGCTTCCTCAGCTTTCCTCTTCTTGATCTCATCAAGCTCTCTTTTCAGGGCCTTCCTGTGTTTTTCTGCGACTCTCGCTATCTCATCACTCTTGCACGCTTCATCAATTAGCTCAGTATAGTTTTTGTCAGCACAACGTGCCTCGCGACTTCCATGGTTGACTCAGGTCTCTCGTCATGCACAGCCAAAACTGTGTTTGTTGTCTACGGCGCCAACGCGTCGTCAGCGTCCCGAGTCCATTGACGCCTTATGAAATGGCGGGGCATCCGTGTCACAGCGTTCATGTCCATTACTTTTAGTATGTGACAGCATACAATGCCGTCCCGTTCAAACTTGCAGCATTGGAAGTAGTATTCGCCTTGGCCGATTGAGGCTTTCATGAAGTAGTTCCTTCCTTTGTCCGGGTCTTCAGGTTCCGAATCTGACATGCCCAAAATAGAACACACCTTGAACGTATGTTCGTCCACCTGGAAAGCCGTGAACATGCTGGCACGCTTTATTTCTTCCTGGAATCTGCAAGTTTTGTGTGTTTTCTGTTAAACTATCGTGTGCTCTTTTTTTGTAGCACCTTATGTTGTCATGGAAATAGAAGTACATTCTTGTTTGGACATGGCAATTATAGTACATTGAACATGGCAAACATATCACCTTGAACATGGCAAATATAGTACATAAGACATGACAACTGTAGTACATTAGACATGGCAACTGCAGTACATTAGACATGGCAACTGCATAACATTTTTCAACTGGGCATCGTCATTTCCACACCAACATTCCCAATGGAAGCACATTGCATAAAACATGGCAACTGCATTTTATTAAACATGGCAACTACAATTGAGTAAACAATGGCAATTATATTTCAGCAAACATGGCAGTTGCATTTTAGTAAACATGACAATTGCATTTTAGTAGATATGGCAACAACATAACATTTTTTCAGTTGACATTGGCATTTGCATACCAACATGCCCAATGGAAGTACAGTGCATTAAAACATGGCAACTGCATTTCATTGAACATGGAAACTACATCCGGGTAAGCATGGCAAATAGAATTTCCATTGAACATGGCAACTGCAGCTGAGTAAACATGGCAAACAGTATTTCATTAAACATGGCAACCACATATCATGGCAACTGCATTGCATTCTATATGACACCTACTGCATTCGTGCTTTGCACAAATACGACCGTAACGCAACTGACTTACTTGTTAAAGATCTTGTTGGTGTATATCTTGCTCATTTGCCTCTCCATCGGTAAATACGTTAGCAATTTTGGGTGCTTTAGTGTGGTGTTCGCTTCTTGCTGTAGCTCAGATCCCAGTATTTTTTGTTGCAAAGATGTGTACTGCTTGGCAAACTGTAGCAATGAGTTGCCAGGGCTCACGTACTGCTTCAAAACAGCATTGAACCCCTCGCTGCGCTGCGTAGTCTGCAGAAATGGGAAGAAGCACTGCATGAAGTAGGCCGGCACCCAGTACATTCGCTTCTCCCACATATTAGCAAGAGTCTCGTTGTCTGGGACTTGATATGTTTCAATCATGGCCATCCAGCTCCTTTCAAACTCCTCCACCGTCAAGTTGTGGTCCACGCATAGCTCGAATGCCTTGTGCAGCTCTGGACGGTCAGCAAAGAATGGTCCTAGCGTCTCCTCAACCTTCTTTATAATGTGCCACCTGTAGTGCCTGTGCACTGCCAACGGAAAGACCTCATCTATGCCTGCACGCAAGCTAAAATCCTGGTCTGTTATTATGTTCATTGGAGCAAGTCCATCCATGCACTCCAAGAAGGTCTTGAACAGCCAAACGTACCCATCCGTGTCTTCGTCCCAAACGAGCCCGCATCCGAACTGCAACGACTGATTGTGGTTATTTATTCCTATGAATGTAGCGCATGGCATCTTGTACATATTAGTGAGATACGTCGCGTCGAATGAAATGCAATCTCGGAAATGTTTGTAGGCTCTCCTTGCAGCACCATCCACCCAATACATGTTCCTGACACGGTCCTCATCGTCCAACCTTATCCTGTAGAAGAAATCTGGATCTTCCTTCGCTTTCTCATCGAAGTAGGCCATTGTGGCCTCTATGTCAGCCAACTTGCTCTCTCTACGGTACTTTGCCTTTAGGTTTGTGACGTCAGCTGGTATGTAGGGCATGCTACTCAGAGTCCCGTTTTTGCTATGGATGAGTGATAGTATCTGGACCATTCTTGATGGACCGACGTTACAATCATGTAGCAGCTTTATGAATTTCTTCTCGAGGGGGGTGAATCCTCTGTGGGCAGTCAGAAATTTCACCAGGTCTAACTTCTTTATGAGTTTGTGGTTGTGCTTGTCAAAATATTCAATGACCACCCACTGTGCTCCATCTACATTTAGCTTACACCGGACAGGGCATTCGGTCTTGAGAATGATACCTCTCTTTCGTTCCGGAACTACAGACGTAACACCTTTCCCCTTCTTGTTCCTTCGTGCCTTGTGGCACCTCATCTCACCTCTGCTGTACTCGTTAGTTTTCTTAATTTTCCTATTGTATTCGGTGTTGACCGCAAACCCATGGAACTTTGCATATGTCTGGTAGGATTCCTTTGCTTCTGCGAACGATTCAAGTCTCTGCCCAATGTACGGTGGCTGAGGTACCATGATCTTCGATTGCCCACCATCTTCATCCCCTTGTGCTTCGTCATCAGTTTCATCATTCACTTCAGTATCGGCGGCAGTTTCATCTACTTGAGTGTTGCCAGTGCTTGTGTTCAAAGGGGTGCCTGTCGGCATTGCTGGAATGATTGCCATTTCTGACTCTGACTCAGCATTGTTTGCGGCATGATTGTTGGCTGGCTGGTGGAACGCATCCTCTGTGCGCTCGGAGCTCCCCGCAGTAGATGTCCCTGCGCCGCTGTTCACTATAGTTGTAGGCCCTGTAATAGAAAAAACAGGTACAAGTGTAAGATTTTGCTTGAATAACATGTTTATTTGTAACGGATCACATCAACTTCAAGTGATTTGGCATGACATCATTCAAACAGCAAGCCGTGAGTCTGCGTGTGGACATGCATGGCAATTGTAGTTGTCCAGTCATGGCAGCTACAGTCCAACAAACATGGCAACTATTGTTTGCCAATGCACGACAACCAGCTCCTTTTTAGTATGAAAACTTGGATTCTATATGCATGGCAGCTGCAATCCTGCATACATGGCAAATACTGCTACCAATACATGGCAACCAGTGTGTTCTAGCATCAAAACTTTGCATTCTAGGCTTGAGCTCACTAGGCAAATGCGATCAACCATTAGTGATGCACACATGCTTCTAGCAGTTGGCAAATTTCCGAAAACAATATATGACTCATTGCACACAACCACTTGTTAGCGTTTTATGCTTGATTTTGTCCACCATCACTGATACAATCTTCTTTTTTCGTCACGTGCTATTTGCCACAAAAACAAATGTAGTGCTCTTTTTGTGGTCCAATTTTTTCCTTACCTTGTTGTGCTGCATGTGCCCATCTTGTGTGGTCTGTCACACCAAATTGACATGCTCTATCTGCAATCTGTGAAGCTTGTCATGAGACGTTTGTCGGGGTACCATCACCGTAATAACCTGTAAGCATTGTAGTAGTTGGTCAATACATGGCAACTGCAGTTTGTGCTAGCATGGCAACTGCAGTTGTCCTGGCATGGCAACTGCAATTGTTCCTCCATGGCAACTACAGTTGTCCAGGGAGGACAACAACAGTTGTCCAGGGATGACAACTACAGTTATTCATTCATGGCAATTGAAGTTGTCCAGTCATGGCAACTGTTGTCAACTATGCTCCTTGTGCTAATTCACCGTCCGCAACTTCACTTTTTCTGGACTCACCTGTGTATGACGTCGATGGCAGGTACATGGGTGCTGCTTGCTGCCACGTGCTGCATGAAGGCTTTGCGTTTTCCACCGACATAACTCGTGAGTATTTTGCCAACCTTTGCAAGTTTATTTTTCATGTCCAGACTAGTATGTGTTCTTTTTCGTATGTGTTACCTTGATTAGCCATATTAGCTAGTTGAAGTTGGCTGCCCGTACATTTGTCAGTGTTAGCGCCCTACGACTGAACTTGCCACGGAGCCCCCGTGAGTGTGGTTTGGTCATAAGAACCTTCGAAAAAACGAGAGTGTAGGACATAAGTAGAATGTCATCTTCATCGTTGCGAACATGGCAAATGTTCTTTTCTTTTGTTATCACGCATCATACCAATGCCTGCATACTGTTCTAGTAGTGGTAGCAACGGCCCTGTAGAAATGAGTTGACTGTACTCTGATGCATCCCAAGGGGGCGTTTCTGGTCTTTGAGAACCCCAAGTATTAGCGCCATCTTCGTGATTCATTCTTTTCCGCGTCTAGTTTCTGCCAATGTGCTCTCAACCACTATCTTTTCTAAAATCTGGGTGCTAGCTATCCGTTTGATTCGATGGCATTAGCCTCTACAATAGGATGGCAAGCAATAAGTTGACATGGTGGCAGTTGACGACAATGATAGGTGGCAACTGACGTTAGACACCAGTGGCAATTAATTTTCACACCCCCATTTATTCCAAATTTCTCAATTTTTCTCTCCCTTTTTATGGATTCCTACACATCCATTTCATTTACCAACTACGTGCATCAATCTACTGAGAACTTGCGGTTATCTCTAGCGTAGTACATGGCAGATCTAGTGTATTCTGCTTGGCAACTGTGAAGACACACAACCTATGTAGTGTTTTACCCCTGTAGGATGGATCTAGTTGCCACCTTCGTCGGTAATTTTGCAATTTTCTGCCCAGAAGAAGGATGAGAAGCAGTAGGGAGGTCGGGAGATTCACCTGCTTTTAGCTGGTCGTCTTTGGAGGGCGTTGTTGGAGTGGGGGTGGGGTGGGGGGGGGGGGTGGGGGAGATAAGGGGTGTGGTCTGCGGTGGGAAGGCACTACGGATCTGCTCTGGTTGCCATGGCAACCAGAGAAGGCCGGCGATGGAGGTAGGGGTTCGGGAGGTGGGAGAAGATGGCGGCAGTCGGGATTGGGGATCGATCAGAGGCCGGGACGGCTGGGTCATGCGGGCTGCTGGGTCCTCTGGCCCGGACGTGCGGGCGGGGTTGCCACACACCGGACGTGCGGGCTGGTTCCTGTCCATGCCACACGAGGCGTATGGCACAACTACCCGATACACCACACGTGTGGCAGTTATCGGCGTCCTTGATTTGACTGTTTGGATAAGTTTTCCTTCGTTTTCTTTAGTTTCCTTTTTTTCTTTTTCTCTTCCTTTATTGTTTTTCTATTTCTTTTTTTCTTCAGATTTCTTTATTTCTTTTTCGGTTTTCTTCAGGGTTTCCTATTTTTCAACACATGTCAAATTTGTGTGTGACGCCGAAGCGGCTGGAGCCCTCACCTTCGCAATGGATTAATCCTGGCTGACCATATGGGCTGCATCCGAGTAAATGGCGGAATCATACAGCTAGCTTGTTACTGAGGCAGTTAACAATGCTGAGAATTATTATGGGTCTAATGTTGCCACCATTATGGAATGCTACCAGCTACCAAAGGAGTTTGGGATGATCAACTTCAGTTTGTACAAGAGGGAGGCAAATGACGTTGCTGATTGTCTCGCCAAATCTAGTTACAGTTCTAGATCTCCGTATCTTTGGGACAATACCGCCCCAGATTTTATTTCATCACTGGTTGTAAGATTTTGGCTGTCTTTTGATGAATAAAATCACATTCTTGTAAAAAAAACTTTGACGGTAAACTATCTCGGCTAAAATGATGCTATATTCTCACTTATTGCCTTCTTCAATATCTTTGATGAGCATCTGACAATCCGACGCCACGACCACTCGTGATATTCAGATCAAGGATGGATGGGCTCCTAGCTCAGTGGTGCGGCAGTTGCGTGCTCCCATCAGTGCGGGTTCGAAACCCTCTGGGCGTATCATATATTCCTTCTTAATTAAAAAGCCACATGAGCCTTCTCCCTCTATTGTTCTAGGATTTTTAATGTTCAGATCGAGGGTGAGGTCTAAGGCTTCCGTGCAAGCTATAGCTTCAACAATTGGAGGGCTCTGAATTCCCGTGACGACCAGCGCCAAGGCGCCCATGTACGATCCATCTTCCGACCGCCAAATAGCACTTGCAGCCTGATTTTTTGATGATTTCCCATAGCTTCGTCGGTGTTTACCTTCATGAAACCATGAAGCACGCCACCCGCAAGAAAAAGAAAATAAAAAAAGAAACCATGAAGCACTTAGAATGTGGCATTTTAAGTCTAGTTGTCCTAGCAGGCTGTACCTTCTTGGGTATTGACTTCAACTAAGAGACTAAGTTCTCGAGAAAACCCATGATAATTCCTGGACCTGAAATATTTCTTAATGAATAGCGTTTCTTTGAGACGACCAAACTGCCCACATAATCATTGATATAGTTGTATAGTCATCACTAGATAATGTACACTGTAACTCCGTGAGCCACTCCCGCAAGACAAATATGTACAATCAAGTTCTCTACCAAAGCCCAAACTCAGAGCACGATAAAAAGTGTTCTTCTAATAGTATCTCCAACAGATGATGAAAAAACGGGTGCCCTAAAAATGGTTTTAGGGTAGGAGAGAGAAGTTTTTTGGAAGACGGAAAATTTTCTGCCATAACAGATGCCCTACAACTGGTGCCCTAAAATTTCAGCTTGGGTACTCTCATAAGGATCCGATGGCGGGGAGTTCAGGTGGTTGATCTCATGGTTGTCGGGGCATCGAGCTCAATTCCAGCCAACGTAGCTCGTCGGGGCCTCGATGGTCGCTAGGTTGCCAATGAATCGCATCGGGAGGGACAAGGGGCCCCATAGGAGCTGTGTGTGGATCCAACTTTAGCGGTGCCACGCCGCCCGAGTGCATAACGGAGCTACAGCTCGACGGTGATCGTGTCGATCGATTGGAAGTCTCTTGGCTACTAATCGACCTCCACATCTCACGGTGGTGTGGGGGCGACCATTTTGGCCCGTGGATGGACGGGCTATGGCTTGAACTAGCGGTGGCTGCAGAGGTTATTGCGGCGGACTTGTTAGACGGCGTGGTGGTAGTGGGGCTGGGGCGGCAGACAGAGTCATGGCAGCGGCGAGAACTGGCTAGAATCGGCGTATGATGGTGATGGTTGGCAGTAGGGAGGTTTCATCATGGCAGTTGAATCCGTAAGGCGTCTTTTGTTTTTAGTGGATGCATATCACTTGTAGCAAAAATTTGGGTGTGATATACACTTTTTTTGGCACCATATAAAGATAGGGAATCTGCTCAAACTGTTTTTTTGCTCTGAGAGTATCTCAAATTTTGACCGCTGTTTTTTCATGTGTACAGGACGCATCGATCAACTCGCTTGCCAACTTGTGCAACCATGATCAATTTGTTTTGGACTGCTGGCCGGGCATTCCCTATTTGACGCTGTAGGCACCCGTTTATGTGTATTTTGCAAACAGGCGTCTACAGCCAACCCGGGGGATCGAACTAGCGATCTCTACTTCGAGCTAACCAGCACTAACCATCATGCCACCTTGCCCAATGTGATCACAAACATACTTTTACTTCGTTTCTTAGTTTAACTTTCCTTTTTTCCAAACTTAAAAAAACATTCATTTTTCTTTTTTTCTTTTTTTGTTTATGTTTTTCTTTTTTTCTTCCAGGATTAATGATTTTTATTATAATTCGTCAACATTTTTCTTCATATTGATGAACTTTTTTTTTCAAATTCGCTGAACTTTTTACAAATTCGATGAACTTTTTTAAACTTCAATGAACTTCTCTTAATTCACCGAACTTTTTTCATATTCGATGATTTTTTTTTTCAAATTTAACAAACTTTTTCTAAATTTTACTAACTTTTTTTCAAATTGATGAACTTTTTTTCAAATTTGAGGATCTTTTCTCAAATTCGATTAATTTTTTTTCTTTAATAAACTTTACTTAATTCACTGAACTTTTTTCAAATTCAATGAACATTTTTCATATTCGATGAACGTTTTTTCAAACTCAAGAAACTTTTTGTAAATTTGATGAACTTTTTTCAAATTTGTAGATTTGGTTTTGAAAAACCATGGAATTGTTTTTCAATTTCGATGAACTTTTTTTCTAATATGATGAACACGTTTTAAAAATCAATGAACTTTTTTCAAGTTTGTCAACTTTTCTTTAAAAATGATTGACTTGTTTCAAAATCCATATACCTTTTCTTATCACCATTATGTTTCCAAAAAATTTAAGCCATACTGTACAAAGTTATGTGCAACAAATAGCGCTACGACTGGGTTATTAGGTATTTGAGGCTAGTACAGATCACTCAAGGCCGGTAGCTCCATGGTTAGGGAGCTCGGACATGGAATGAACGTCATGAGTTCGAATCCTGTTGCAGCCATGTTTTTGGGATTTTTTCGCACAAGTTTGCTGGTCGACGTGTTTCGTGGGCTGGCCCAACTTGCAAGGCGAATGGGCGCCGGATCTCCTAGCCGGCGCTTAAGGCGCCGACTAGGAGCTCCCTGCTGGCTGTGTAGCAAGAATATCTTTGACCAGGATCCCTGCCACCGGAGGCCCACTAGGGTTGTCGCCGCATCGCCCCGCCCTCTGGGCCAGCCCGGATGCAAAGAGAATCAAATTGTGCTACGGAAGTCCCTAATCCCTCAATCCCTATATAAAAACGCAAAAACTAAGTCCAAACAAATAAAGAATTGAGGGCCAAAAACAGGGCCCCAAGATACCATGGAATGACAAGAAATGGAACCATAAAACCGAAGAAGTAGGAGTATATGTACATACCAGGCCAAGTAAATCTCCCTTCGAACGAACTAAGCATCTTGTTAGCTTGCAAGTTCAAGGCCAATATATTTATAGAAACGATAAAGCTAAATTACATTCGACTGGAATTTCGCAACAGATCCGAACGATCTCATCATCGTCCGATGCGCATGCATGGGCCTCGATCTGTTTTCCTGATTTTTCGGCAAACCTTCCTAGCACGTGGCAATCGTACCACCATCCCGTAATTCACGCGCTCGCCAGCGTAATCCCGGTGCTCACCTTTTTTTTACCAGGTGATCCAATTTTCTGGGGCGAGATAAAGAATTACGTAGGGGCATCGAGCTAGCCAACTCACACCTGATTAGTTCTTGTCAACAGGGCTCAGGTCTTTCTTATATGATTAGTTAGGTAGTTTTTTTTACCACATGTATGTGACAAAATATTTTATTTCTTTTCTTTTTTGTGAACCAAATTTCTTTCCCCTTGTCTGAACATTTTCTTTCCGTTTTTCTAGTTAAGAAGATGGGCTAAAAGTCCAGATAACTTACGCCTAGAAACACCCTGCTAATATTTTTTGTTCAAGCATATCCCAATAAATTATGTGCAAATATCATAGTAGTTTACACATGATAGACATGATAACTTACATTTTGACCCAGTGAAAAATGTATGTTGAAACGTAATCCGATATTTTCTATGTAAATACGAGAAAGCTAACTTCCAGTCGACCGGAAACTCACAATAGATCCGAACACAGACGACACCGTCAATTTTTAATTGCATGGTGCGTGCGCTATCCCCATACCTCTTGGTAGATAACTGTGGCAGGTAACCACATGCCCTACACTAAGCTTGTGTTTTCTGGTGCTCGCCTTTTTTCTTACCATTTTGGCATTTGTTTTCTTGTTGTTTTCTAGTCCGATGACTCATCTTCTCTATTAGTATGGTTATAAGCACAAAATGTTTAGATCCTTTGTACCTCTTATGACTTTATGAGGTAACTCTACTAGCCAACCACCCTACATTCCCTTCTAGGTTTGCACAAGAGATCATATGAATATATTAGTTGTGTGTATGTATGTTAGATAATGATATAAAAATTGTGAATAGTGTTCTGGCAAACGTACCCAAAATTGTCTTGCAGATTTGGTCCTTTCAGACGTCATAATGCAGATGTTCGCACAAACGTAGTATGCACATAAATTATTCCCTGACGTCTGCCTCATGCACTTCACGAGAATAGAATTCAATCAGATAATAATTAATCAAGCATGATAATGGTATTGGAACTAGAATTAAAGAGATGCGCGGTCGTAGCTAGTACTACTCAATTACCTTGGGTCGCACCCATGTTAGCTCTTGTTTCCATTGAACCTGTTTGATGAACTTTTGCCAAACCCTGCCCACCGGCAAAAAAATGAATAAAGGAATTATTGATTAGTTGATATCAGGAAATGAACTAAAGAGGCCGACATAGTGCGATAATGATTGAAATTACCTGTCCATCATCCCCTTCATGATTGAGTATTCTTTAGTTTCTTTAAGTAGCGAGTCCAATACTTCAAATTTTCCCAAGTCAACTTCAATGATTAGCAGGATCCAGTGAAAACTGCATGCGCACACGTTTGTATAATTAAGCGGGCATGTGCATAACTCATCAACTACACTTATTAACATCTAGTAAGCAAAACAGAATTTGTAGTACAAGACAGTAACCCTCACCCGAAATTGTAAGGAAATAGTATTTCTGGTTGGGTATTTAGTCGCTTAAAAAACTCTAGCAAGCTTCTCTTTGTGTCTTTTTATGACGTGACCATGTCTCTTCGTTAAAGGTATTTGGGTCAATGAACCCAATGCCATAGTGTCCATCTCTTTTCATTTCATAAATCTTCATTCTGCATAATACCACAGAAAAGAATATAGTGAGGATAATTACAGGTAATGAATGAGCACAACTAGATACTTAAATTACAGAAAGAAATCACTTACATACAATAGGAATTGAGGAGAGATTTGTCGAGTGCGTCTTGATTGGATAACTGAAACATTTCTTGAAACTCAACTCTAAAATCTTTTTCATGGAAGTAATGCTCTGCCTTGACTTTCACCATGAGGGCCTCTCGCCCGTTCTTTACTTATCTCAGGTACCACTCATGCAATCTGTGCATTCTCATTGATAGAAGCGGGATCTCCTCAGGCTTGACCAGAGGTTGGCCGGAGACATATTTCCATGATAGTTCCTCCTCTGTAAACCCGAGGAGAAACTCGATGCCTAGGAGTTGTTCAACAGTGACACCGGCCTCTTTAGCCTGCATTCTATGTTCGTCGGTTATTACCGGATGATCGATGGTACTCACATGTGATTGTACAATGAGCGGGGCGATCAATTGCACTGCCTGTTCTCCTAGTTGGGGAACAATTTTCCCGCATTTTTTACTACCTGCTTTGGCTCGAGCTCGACTCTTTTTCTTTTTGTGCACGATATGACTTCTTAATTAACAGAGCGCTAATAGTCTGAGTCCGTTCTCTTCACAGCCGGTTGAGCCATATCCAGAAAGTGCTGTACGACTTCCTCGGGTATTTTCTCCTTTGGTGGCGGGGGCGGCCTCTTAGCAAAAAAGGCCTTCACTTCGGCATCCACTATGGCCTTGTTTTCCTCGTCACCCCTGTCGTAAGCCAACTTCCTTTTGGCAGGAGGTGAGGGTTTCTTGCTTGGTGCTCTCTTTCGCTTTGGAGACGGCTGACATGCCTGAGATCAATATGGAGGACTTGCGTTGATGGGCTCAGTCTCGGGCAGCTGGGGTGGAGAAGGCTGACGCGATGGTGTACTAGCACCACGCTCCATCTCGGGTTGGGGTGATGTCTACTACAGAATCTTCTTCTTGTAGATGTTGTTGGGCCTCCAAGTGCAGAAGTTTGTAGGACAATAGCAAATTTCCTTCAAGTGGATGACCTAAAGTTTATCAATCCGTGGGAGGCGTAGGATGAAGATGGTCTCTCTCAAGCAACCCTGCAACTAAATAACAAAGAGTCTCTTATGTCCCCAACACACCCAACACAATGGTAAATTGTATAGGTGCACTAGTTCGGCGAAGAGATGGTGATACAAGTGCAATATGGATGGTAGATATAGGTTTTTGTAATCTGAAAATATAAAAACAGCAAGGTAACTAATGAGAAAAGTGAGCATAAACGGTATTGCAATGCGTTGAAACAAGGCCTAGGGTTCATACTTTCACTAGTGCAAGTTCCCTTAACAATAATAACATAATTGGATCATATAGCAGAGAACAAACGAAGAGATTATGGTAGGGTACGAAACCACCCCAAAGTTATCATTTCTGATCGATCTATTCAAGAGTCCGTAGTAAAATAACACGAAGCTATTCTTTCCGTTCAATCTATCCCAGAGTTCGTACTAGAATAACACCTTAAGACACAAATCAACCAAAACCCTAATGTCACCTAGATACTCCAATGTCACCTCAAGTATCCGTGGGTATGATTATACGATATGCATCACACAATCTCAGATTCATCTATTCAAACCAACACAAAGTACTTCAAAGAGTGCCCCAAAGTTTCTACCGAAGAGTCAAGACGAAAACGTGTGCCAACCCCTATGCATAGGTTCATGGGCGGAACCTGCAAGTTGATCACCAAAACATACATCAAGTGGATCAATAGAATACCCCATTGTCACCATGGGTATCCCACGCAAGACATACATCAAGTGTTCTCAAATCCTTAAAGACTCAATCCGATAAGATAACTTCAAAGGGAAAACTCAATTCATTACAAGAGAGTAGAGGGGGAGAAACATCATAAGATCCAACTATAATAGCAAAGCTCACGATACATCAAGATCGTATCGCCTCAAGAACACGAGAGAGAGAGAGAGAGAGAGAGAGAGAGAGAGAGATCAAACACATAGCTACTGGTACATACCCTCAGCCCCGAGGGAGAACTGTTGGAGAACGTAGTAATTTCAAAAAGTTTCCTACGCACACGCAAGATCATGGTGATGCATAGCAACGAGAGGGGAGAGTGTGATCTACGTACCCTTGTAGACCGAAAGCGGAAGCGTTATGACAACGCGGTTGATGTAGTCGTACGTCTTCACGGCCTGACCGATCAAGCACCGAAACTACGGCACCTCGGAGTTCTAGCACACGTTCAGCTCGATGACGATCCCCGGACTCCGATCCAGCAAAGTGTCGGGGAAGAGTTCCGTCAGCACAACGGCGTGGTGACGATCTTGATGTTCTACCGTCGCAGGGCTTCGCCCAAGCACCGCTACAATATTATCGAGGATTATGGTGGAAGGGGGCACCACACATGGCTAAGAGAACGATCACGAAGATCAACTTGTGTGTCTAGGGGTGCCCCTGCCCCCGTATATAAAGGAGCAAGGGGAGGAGGCCGGCCGGCCCTATAGGCGCGCCAAGGAGGAGTCCTCCTCCTAGTAGGAGTAGGACTCCTACTAGGAGGGGGAAGGAAGTGGGGAGGGAGAAGGAAAGGGGGGCGCCGCCCCCCCTCTCCTAGTCCAATTCGAACCAGGGGGGAGGAGGCGCGCGGCCCACCCTGGCTGCCCTTCTGTCTCTCCACTAACGTCCATATGGCCCATTACTTCTCCGGGGGGGGGGGGGGGTTCCGGTAACCCTCCGGTAGTCCGGTTTTCTCCGAAATCACCCGGAACACTTCCGGTGTCCGAATATAGTCGTCCAATATATCAATCTTTATGTCTCGACCATTTCGAGACTCCTCGTTATGTCCGTGATCACATCCGGGACTCCGAACTAACTTCGGTACATCAAAACTCATAAACTCATAATATAACTGTCATCGAAACCTTAAGCGTGCGGACCCTACGGGTTCGAGAACAATGTAGACATGACCGAGACATGTCTCCGGTCAATAACCAATAGCGGAACCTGGATGCTCATATTGGCTCCTACATATTCTACGAAGATCTTTATCGGTAAGACCGCATAACAACATACGTTGTTCCCTTTGTCATCGGTATGTTACTTGCCCGAGATTCGATCGTCGGTATCTCAATACCTAGTTCAATCTCGTTACCGGCAAGTCTCTTTACTCGTTTCGTAATACATCATCTCGCAACTAACTCATTAGTTGCAATGCTTGCAAGGCTTATGTGATGTGCATTACCGAGAGGGCCCAGAGATACCTCTCCGACAATCGGAGTGACAAATCCTAATCTCGAAATACGCCAACCCAACATTTACCTTTGGAGACACCTGTAGAGCTCCTTTATAATCACCAAGTTACGTTGTGACGTTTGGTAGCACACAAAGTGTTCTTTCGGCAAACGAGAGTTGCATAATCTCATAGTCATAGGAACATGTATAAGTCATGAAGAAAGCAATAGCAACATACTAAACGATCGGGTGCTAAGCTAATGGAATGGGTCATGTCAATCACATCATTCTCCTAATAATGTGATCCCGTTAATCAAATGACAACACATGTCTATGGTTTGGAAACATAACCATCTTTGATTAACGAGCTAGTCAAGTAGAGGCATACTAGTGACACCCTGTTTGTCTATGTATTCACACATGTATTATGTTTCCGGTTAATACAATTCTAGCATGAATAATAAACATTTATCATGATATAAGGAAATAAACAATAACTTTATTATTGCCTCTAGGGCATATTTCCTTCAAGAACTACCCCGTCCTCGTCATGGAGAGCGTCGGGATGATGAAGATGGCCACCGGAGAGGGATTCCCCCTCCGACAGGGTGTCAGAACAGGTCTAGATTGGTTTTCGGTGGCTACGGAGGCTTCTAGCGGCGGAACTCCCGATCTATTCTGTTCCCCGATGGTTTTAGGGTATATTGGTATATATAGGAGGAAGAAATACGTCAGGGGAGCCACGAGGGGCCCACGAGGGTGGAGGGCGCGTCCAGGAGGGTGGGCGCGCCCCCTGCCTCGTGCCTTACTCATTGCTTCCCTTACATACACCCCAAGTCTTCTGGATTGCTTCCGTTCCAAAAATAACTCTCCCGAAGGTTTCATTCCGTTTGATATTTCTTTTCTGTGAAACACTGAAACAAGAGAAAAAACAGAAACTGGCACTGGGCTCTGGGTTAATAGGTTAGTCCCAAAAATAATATAAAAGTGTTTAGTAAACCCATAAACATCCAAAACAGATAATATAATAGCATGAATACTTCGTAAATTATAGATACGTTGGAGACGTATCATGGGGCTGTGGTGTCGGCTGATGCGGCGGACTTGGAGAGGAGGAGCCGGCTGACGCGACGGACTTGGAGGAGGAGTCAGTGGCCTTGGAAAGACAATGCAATCCTTTCTTGATAGAATGGTACGATGTATGGCGTCCCCCAGTGTGCGCTCCTCGTCACCTTGCTACCTCTTGAGCACTGCGTTGGATTTCCCCGAAGAGGAAAGGATGATGCAGCAAAGTAGCGTAAGTATTTCCCTCAGTTTTTGAGAACGAAGGTATCAATCCAGTAGGAGGTTGCACGCGCGTCCCCTAGTACCTGCACAAAGCAAATAACTCCTCGCAACCAACGCGATAAGGGATTGTCAATCCCTTCACGGTCACTTACGAGAGTGAGATCTGATAAATATGATAAGATAATATTTTTGGTATTTTTATGATAAAGATGCAAAGTAAAATAAAAGCAAAGGAAATAACTAAGTATTGGAAGATTAATATGATGAAGATAGACCCCGGGGCCATAGGTTTCACTAGTGGCTTCTCTCAAGAGCATAAGTATTTTACGGTGGGTGAACGAATTACTGTTGAGCAATTGAAATTGAGCATAATTATGAGAATATCTAGGCATGATCATGTATATAGGCATCACGTCCAAGACAAGTAGACCGACTCCTGCCTGCATCTACTACTATTACTCCACTCATCGACCGCTATCCAGCATGCATCTAGAGTATTAAGTTCATGAAAACAGAGTAACGCCTTAAGCAAGATGACATGATGTAGAGGGATAAATTCATGCAATATGATAAAACCCCCATCTTGTTATCCTCGATAGTAACAATACAATACGTGCCTTGCTGCCCCTACTGTCACTGGGAAAGGACACCACAAGATTGAACCCAAAGCTAAGCACTTCTCCCATTGCAAGAAAGATCAATCTAGTAGGCCAAACCAAACTGATAATTCGAAGAGACTTGCAAAGTTAACCAATCATACATAAAAGAATTCAGAGAAGATTCAAATATTGTTCATAGATAAACTTGATCATAAACACACAATTCATCGGTCTCAACAAACACACTGCAAAAAGAAGATTACATCGAATAGATCTCCACAAGAGAGGGGGAGAACATTGTATTGAGATCCAAAAAGAGAGAAGAAGCCATCTAGCTAATAACTATGGACCCGAATGTTTGAGGTAAACTAATCACACTTCATCGGAGAGGCTATGGTGTTGATGTAGAAGCCCTCCGTGATGGATACCCCCTCTGGCGGAGCTCCGGAACAGGCCCCAAGATGGGATCTCGTGGATACAGAAAGTTACGGCGGTGGAATTAGGGTTTTGGCTCCGTATCTGATCATTTGGGGGTACATAGGTATATATAGGAGGAAGGAGTACGTCGGTGGAGCAACAGGGGGCCCACGAGGGTGGGCGATGCGCTTGGGGGGGTAGGCGCGCCCCCTACCTCGTGGCCTCCTCCTTTGTTTCTTGACGTAGGGTCCAAGTCTCCTGGATCATGTTCGGTGAGAAAATCACGTCCCCGAAGGTTTCATTCCGTTTGGACTCCGTTTGATAATCCTTTTCTTCGAAACCCTAAAATAGGCAAAAAACAACAATTCTGGGATGGGCCTCCGGTTAATAGGTTAGTCCCAAAAATAATATAAAAGTGGATAATAAAGCCCAATAATGTCCAAAACAGTAGATAATATAGCATGGAGCAATCAAAAACTATAGATACGCTGGAGACGTATCGCACCTCCATGAATATCAAGCTCTAGCTCATCATATCCGTACATCACTTCATCCACCTCAACATGAGCATAGCCAGCTCGAATTGGATTGCCATGGAAGGTTGCTTCAGGGGAATTTGTTAAAGCATAGTTGTCCGCCACCTTCATGGATATGCTCTTCACTTAAATGTGTAGCTCACAAGGTGTCGCACGTTTGATATCATCCACGGGGTATCTAGCCAGCAGTGCATCATCGGCCAGGGTGAAACCCATGCTGCTTGTCGGCATAGATGTGACGGTGCTATCCAATGCTGGATCTGCTTGCTGCTGTCGCTGCTGAGACACACTTTCCTGGCTAAGCGAGTCGATCTGCTCCTGCTGCTGCATGAAAGCACGTTCCAACTCCACGTGTTTTGATTCTACTAGTCGAAGGCGGACTGCTTCCTCCTTCCTCTGCTCCTCCTGCAGCTTCCTCTTCTCCTCCTCCCACCGCTTCTTTCTCGCATGGCTTTTGTAAGTGGCATTCCAATCCGCAAACCCCTCAAACCATGGAACAACGCCTTTCCCTCGTGTTCGTCTCGGGTGTTCAGGATTCTTCAGGGCGCGCGTAAGTTCGTCGTTCTCTCTCTCGGGCTTGAACGCCCCTGTTCGAGCCTCTTCTATCGCAACAAATGAAGCGTCGGAGGATTCTTTAAGACTTGCCCGCTCCATAACCAGCCCTGTCTTTGGGTCCAACTCCCCCGCTCATGCGCATAAAACCAAGTCCTGCACCTGTCGGGCCAACTCAATGTAACTGGAATGATCCCTGCAGCAATCATATGTTCCTCAGCTTGATCCCACTTAGGCCGGGCGGCCTGGTAGCCACCTGGCCCCAGAGTATGGTGCCACTTTTTTTTGCAGCATTAATCTTGTTAATTCTGGACCGTTCCCGAGCTACTTCCGATTCCTTGAACTTCATGAAAGAGTCTTAGCGTTCCCTTATCTTCTCCAGTGCTCCCTTGAATGCCGGAGTCTTCTTTCTGCCCGCTTCGTACTTGGTCCATATTCTTTTCTCATGGTTGCAGAATGCAATCGCCATCTTCTTAAGAGCACTCTTCCCGACTTTCTCCCATTATGCATATGTGAAATGATCTGGTAGGGTGAAATGTGACATGAGCGATTCTCAAAGCAAATCTTTTGCTCTTTCGGAGACAAAACTAACTCCTTGATCTCCCTTTGCTGGCTTATTCCATTCTTGAACGGTGATCGGGATTTGGTCCCTGACAATAACTCCGCATGGACAAGTAAATTTGTCCGCATTCTTCTTAGGAGCAAGCGGTTCGCCATTTGGTTTGATGTCATCGATGTTGTACTTTATGCCAGCCTACAACCTGTTGGCCGGGCCTTGTACCGCCCTGCTTGTAGAAGATTTGCTCGATCCGGAGGGGTAAAAGAAGAAAGATCGATTCGCTATAATATATATATATATGTATATATGTATGTATGTATGTATGTATATACAAATCAATTGATACATGTAATGATCACCAGACGCCTTATATAAATATACCCCGCCGGTCTTTGTTATTTGAAGAACATTTCCTTCGTCATCATTGTTGTTGTCTTCATCTATTCGTTCGTCTTCATCAAATATCATACCCTCACCGGAATTGTTCATATATTGCGAGCCGTTTCTTTAGGTTCATTGTCTGGGCTCGGGGAGCGTATGACGTCGAACATGGTCTCTTCTCCGTCTCTGCCGATATCGTCCATAGCTTAACTAATCCAGAAGAAAGATAAAACAATTTAGTATTCAAATTAGAATGCAATCAATAAGGAAAAACTAAATCATAGTTGATAATATGCATCTCGAATAATATCACTAATACATCTCGAATAATCTAGACAATATGCATCATCGACTATAATCTCGAATACACCGTCTCGAATATTAGCAAATAATATAATCTCGAATACATCGTCTCGAATATTATCGAATGTAATCTCGAATACATCATCTCGAATATTATTGAATATAATCTCGAATACATCTCAAGTATTATCACTAATACATCTCGAATATTATCATATAACATCACTAGCTAATACAAATAGAATATTATCGAAGAATCTAGTTCACTCGCGGTTCCTGAGACGCGGGCGGTGGACACCCCAAAGAGAGGGAACCATCACAGGATCATAGCTCGGGTGAGATCCCTGAAGAACCCGCCAGGTATTGGAGAACCTGACGTCCAATGCAACCATGTAGCGATGGACGTGCTCGTCCACCTCCCTGACATGGCTACGTACCACCTCCGCGGGGGCCGGTTGCCTCCACACCGAAAGTGGCCCACGCGACCACCACCAAAGAAGCTCCGGGTCGACGACCGGAGCCCAGTTCCACACGAAGCTGCGCGCCCCGGAAGGTTGTACCTCCCAGTGCCATCCCCGCGGAGCCCAGTCCCGGACATGACGCCTCTCAAGTAGGTTATCGCCACCGGGACGACGACGATGCGGGCAGGGCATCGTCGACGTCAAGAACAAAGTCTTGTGAAGACAAATTCCTATGCAATAATTATCCTTCTAGTTATTATGCTACTCATATTTAATAAACTACATATACATCCATACATCTAACATTCTACATATATATACATCAATACATCTAACATTCTACATATACATCATATACATGCATACAAAAATTAGTTATGTTTTCATCTACATACAAAAATTACTTACTTCGGTGATGGCGATGGCGGCGCTGAATAATGAATCTTCGGATCCTTCCCTGACGAGGCCATCGGTCCTATGGTTGGGGATGGATTTGGAAACCAGTCTGTTCAAGTAAGGATGGTGTGGCGGCGGCGGCATCCTTGTGGTGGACCTGTGTCCTCGGGCTCCGCCGTTGCGACGGCGTTTGCTCCAGCGTCGACGCGGAGCTTGGGAGGTAGTCTAGGAGCGGATGCAGATTGTGGTCTGCATCGTCGACATCTGGAAGACGGAATATCTACTGGGTTCGTGGTTTGTGGATGGAAGGTATGGTTTCCTCCTTCGGCATCTTAGTCGTGGTGGAGTGCCAGATCTGGAGTTCGATGGCGTGTCCGGGGTGTTGCCTCGGTCTGATTCGTTCAACGGCAAGGGCTTCACTTTTGGTGAGCCACTTTAGAGGTCCGCAAAGCTGCATATCAGCGATGGAGCCACTTCGAGCTTGGGTGAGGTGGTGATTCATCATTCTTTTTTTCGGTGGCTGCTGTGGTGGTGTCAGAAGCAGTTGACGAGCGTTGGTGTCAAGCTCAGAGATGTTCTACTATCTTTTCAGTATTGTCATGTCGGTCTTTACGTGATTTGTACTTTGTTCTTTAGGATATGAATGAGACACGTATTACCATGCAAAAAAAAGATATACTAGTCGTCAACCCGTGCTTTCACACGGGCTGGGTTTAAAAAAAATTAGTGCTATATGTGAGCTTTCTTTAAATGATGGATTGTAGTACATGTATCAAAATTATTGCTCTAACAACTTTTCCACTATTTGTGACCAGCCATATATAACCAAGACAGTATCGCTTATTTGGTATCTTCAATAATTTTCAGTTGAGTTTGCCACTTTAGCATTGAATATGATTGAAAAATTGAATAATGGATGCCCACACGCAATTGTGATGAAATAAAAAAAGAATTTAATTAAGAACCCAGTTAAGAAGATAGTAATGCTATAATGGAACTACTTAATCAACCCGAAGGAAGACCATGCAGCAACCATAGACACGTTCATAAGTACTCCCTCCATTCCAAAATATAGTGCGTCCGCGCTTCCCGAGGTCCAACTTTGACCGTAAATTTAACCAACGAGACCAACTGCGGTGGAAGAAAAAATTATATAATTGAAAACTTATTTCGAATACGAATTCACTGATATAATTTTTGCTCCCGCCGCAATCGGTCTTGATAGTTAAATTTACGGTCAAAGTTGAAGCACGTGGATAGAGAAAGCACTACATTGTAAAATGAAGGGAGTATTCCTTTTGTAACTTCTCCTAGATTCTGTCAAACACCAACGCTCCATGGCGAGATGGATCACTATTACACATACCTGACGCATGTACACATGGCACATGAAGTTGTAAATCATTATCTATGTCCAATCAACTGACAATATAGCTGGCAAGTAGTCCGACACCATGTGATAGCTAATCATTAAAAAAGGACAATTCTAATGAACGTGGTACAAACTACGATTTTACTGCATGTGCCATCATGATAAAAATGCACAGCTAAAATACTAAATAGCACTTTCATAGACAAAACAACCAAAGACACCAATGCGATACTTAACTATGCAGACAATGGTTAGAAGTCAAAATAAAGGAACAAAATGTATAAACACCCAAAATACACTCACTCAACATCAAAAAGAATAAACAAATATATTACTTCGTTTACAATATATCATATGCATAAAAGGAAAAAATACTGTATAAAAAGTAGTTCTAAGATCACAAAAAGTAATGATTTAACATGAAAAATGTGATATTGATCAGTTTTTCTAAAAGCGTTAGCACATTCACCCAATATGTTTATACTTCGTTTGCCATTAAAGAAATCTATCAAAGGGCCGTTGGCCGAATTTTATAGATTTCTAGTACATATGGTCGATGTCGTTAGTCCATTCGGCCCACAATAATGTGCAAAAGCAAATATTTATTTGAAAAAAGAAAATTATAGAAAATTATCAAAGAGATTCGGTTTAACTTGGATATTTTGGAAATATATTGATCCATAATCTCATATGCCGATCGGACAAAGTGGTCTGTTTGCATCAATAAATATTTACAAAGAAAGAACAATACATTATTTTAGCATTCTTGCAGAAGTGTAGAAGCAGAACATTATGCCATGTAAAAAAACAGGCTCATGTGGTCATTCCAACCCAAATTGTTGTGTACGAACAAATAGTTTCATTTAATTATGGATGTGATGCATAATCGAGGATGTGCACATACATAAAAAGAATTTCATTTCATACAAAGACATAATAATTTCAAGTCCAACCATCTATATAGATTTATAGACAAACATCCTATTTGTCCGTCCATTATAAATTGACCTCACCTAAGAATAGAAAAGAATAAGAGCTGTCATAAATAATGAACTATTGCACAAAATTCAGCAAAGTACGCCTTTAATTAAAATATCACCGGAATTAAAAAATGACTCCCCTACTGTGCTTTTTGAGTTGATCATATTTAATTGGCATTAATTGGGTCATGCAAAATAAACAACTGAGTTAAATCTGGTATACAGGAACTTAAGAGGATTCAAAGTTTACATACCATGGATCTCTTCATAATTATCCGAGTGGTGCTACACATGTGACAAATGTTGTACAATATGTATGATGCTACTGATCAAACCGCACATGAATAGTCCAAAGTTTTGCACAGCTGTTTGATTGCCTGTTGAACAAAAACTGTAGCACCAAAGGTGGTACGTGGAATAGTTGCATAATCATCCTGTCTCTGTAAAACAAAGACATTGGCCATCCAAGATGATGCCAGAATTAGTTTATTCTATCTTCCTCCTTTCCATTTATATATAAGGTATTAGATCATATAACATGATTCTTACGATTATATGAAATGGAAATGCATGCATGCAAGGCCATATTTCTGCTTCAGGAAAGAAATAGAGACTGAACTTTATCTGCGCACAATGCGTGCTAGTTTTTGTTTTGCAGGCTCTTTTTTGGCTTGTCTATTAAAGTCATGAAAGCAGTGAATACATATAAATTTATTTGCAGTTTCTTGGTATTACTAATCAGATCTTAATTACATAGCCGCTAGTGCTAGCACCATACAACAGAACACGTAGACTGTACATAAATCAACTCACATATAGTAAATCAATTTAGAAAAGGAATGCCATTAAATTACCATGTAGTAAAAAATATATGGGGAAGAACTACCAAGAAGTTAAATTGAGCATCATTTTTTGATGTCCCTTGTTGCTTCGAATAAATATTGTCGCAACGTCGCCTTCTTGACCTCCTGAATGCATATACGCTCCATTAGGCAAAGATCGCTATTAAAAAGAATACCATTTGAACAACATATTTCGTGCTTCTGCGATATGCATGTGTCTAATTAGATCACTGTGCGGCCATAAAATTGAAAGAACAGATCCAAATTAATAGAACCGTAGTGTTTTGGTTGTAAAGAAATACCGAGAAGTAGATTGAACAAACCAAGTAATCCTACAAAACAACTTATCCCCTATCCAATAAACTTATAGAAGGTCCCCTACAAAAAAAAAAACTTAGAAGGGATGCTTGAGTTCACTGCTCGAAAGTACGTGTACATCTTTGGTCATGAATCCCCTAATTGGATTAAATATCACCTACAAAAATCATCTCAGTAATACATATGTAAGAGTGACAAATGTATGAAACTAATGAACGCCTGCCATCATAATCTCCCCAAAACAGAAACCTAGACTGTACATGCTCATTAGAGACCATGTCTGAAACTGCAGGATGGAACATAAAAATCCCCAAATAAGGAGAACCTACTGCAGTATTGCTCCTTGAAGACCTTATTGGACGGACTGGTGCAAGCGATGGCTAGCAATTGGCAATGGATGTGTGCTAAATTTCTATGCAGCCGTTGATTGGTCCAAGCTATGGGTAAATCATGGCCAATACATGCACACGGGAGAGAGGTTGAGGTATATCTGCGTGGTAGTCCAATCAGATAGAAGGGAGAGAAGAACTATGGTGTGTGTAGCTAGCTCCTGCACGGAAGGAGTCCATGGGAGGTGAGCACAATGGTAAGAGTCGTGCTTGAGTCTGCTATAAATTCTACAGAATATTTTACCGGCTATTGGAACATTGATAACTGAGCTGAAACGTCAAGAAGATCATGGAAGAATTTTTTCTTTTTGAAACTAAAGAACAACCTTTATTTAATCATTCCATGTGGGGATCTCGTCCGAAACCACATTCAATATGAAATCTGGGGGCACAAATCGCCACACAGAGTCTAGCTTATTTGTCACAGCTTCTCTAGCTACTAAGTGAGCGGCCCTGTTTGCCTCTCGTCTAACCCACGACACCTTCCATCTCTCTCGCGATGCAAGCAGATGCTTGACTTCCTCAACGATCGGTCCCAGCGGCGACAAATCCTTCCCTTTACTCTGAAGCTTACAGGCGATCTCGCGGTAGTCCGTCTCAATGTGTATGCTGGGTATATTTAGCTCCTCTGCCAGACGATAAACATCCATAGCAGAAAGATCCATAGCAGAAAGATCTAGCCATTAGATAAACGTACACGCACACGCACACGCCACACCTCCTGTTCGCTTCTTGCGCAGGTCTCCTCTGCACCTCCATCAGATTAGATTACGCACAAACTCTCACGTCAAGGCCATCCATCCTTAGTGGGCAATCTCTATCAGCCACCTGCTCCATCTGTTGCCGTCAACCAGCCATCTCCCTCACCCTAATCAGAGTTAGGTTTAATCTTGATTTATGTATGCACGTATTTAGTTTTACTATGTGCATGTAGTTTAGACGGTAGTAGGGTGATGTAGGCCGGTGAAGCTTTGGTTCTGCACGAAGGAAGCGAGATGCCAGGCGGCCATGTGATGTGGCGAGCATGGCGAGATGCTCATGATGCTGTGAGTGTGAGGTACGGCAAGGTCGCGAGAAGCGGCAAGACATGACGAAGACTGGAGCGTGATGGACTGCATCAAGTTGAGTCGGGTGAACCGGCAGGTCGTTCGGTTTGTTGGGTCCTAGCCGATAGAATGGTTGGTAAGTAGTTTGTGCATGCATGTAGTTGGAGTGGTCACAAGTGGTGGCCGAGCCATATGGATCATGGAGAGAGTTTATGAATTAGTTAGTGCATGGGTTAGTGGGTTAGCAGCCGAGTGTGGCGGCTGGCCCGTGCATGCGTGGGTTTGTGCTGTTAGTGGCCAGGCATGGCAGCCGGGGTAGTGCGTGCGCGAGGCGGCGCCAACAATTGGCATCAGAGTCTTGTTGATCCGTGAGGGCGACGGCGGTGCTGCCGGCTATGGTGGCCGGCTTGGCTGCGGCGGCAACGACATGGTGGATTCCATGCGAGATGGAGGCCCGCGGCGCAAGGAGGAGGCCGCTGGTGGCACGACGCTGCTGGTGGCTTCAACGGCGCGAGGCCGTTATGAGGAGAAGACGGTGTGGCGATCGGCGCCGTGAAGGCGTCGTCCACATCAAGAGATGGCAGCTGCATGTGGGAGGAGGTCGTGGTAGTCGGCGCCGCGACGACGTCGTCCATGGCAAGACAGCGTGATGATCGGCGTTGCGAAGGTGTCGTCTACGTCATGAGGTGGCCGCTGCGTGCGGAAGACGATGTTGTGATGGTCGCTGCAACGGCGTCGACCACAACAAGATGGTGCATGGTGGTGTCCGGCGCTGCGACGACGTCGACCACGACAAGATAGTGCATGGGGGTGTCCGGCGCTGCGATGACGTCGTCCTCGGCAAGGAGAAATTGCTACACACTAGTGCAGAACCGGGCAATAGCACCGGTTCGTAAGGCCCTTTAGTGCCGGTTCCATAACCGGCACTAAAGTGTGGGCACTAAAGGCCCCCCCTTTAGTACCGGTTCAGCACGAACCGGTGCTAAAGGGAAACCACGTGGCACGAGCCAGTTCCGGGGGTCGGGAGCCCTTTAGTACCGGTTGGTAACACCAACCGGTACTAAATGTTTGTGGGTTTTGTTTTATTTTGTATTTTTCAATTAAATTTGTGTTATCAATTTAATTTAGGATTGTTTTACGTTATAATGAGTTGTAGTCGTCATCATCATCATCGCATATTAATAAATAAATAAACTCTAGCTAGCTAAAAATCATTGTAGTCGTCTAATTACCATTATTTAATCATCATAGTCATTACCGCTAGCTATCTAATCATCACCAACACTGGCTAGCTTAAAGAGGAAACATTCACTTTGTAACAGAAGGAAAGATATCATCGAGTTCAACATAATCATCACCAACATCAAAGTTCAGGACACGAACATGAGACACTAATTAAGAGCATGAACTAGTGCTGCTCCCTCTCAGGTAGAATAGCATAGAACATGCATAGCTCTCCTGATTCATCATACTGAAGCATGCAGATGAATCTGTCTCCTAATCTTGGGTTGCGCTTCTCCTTGCTGCCCCTAGTACTTCTCTGCGATCGTTAACAATTTTGCTCCAATCTTTCACTATTAAGCATTCTTCGCTTTCAGAAATCCTGAATGCACTCATGTGCAATGTAGGATATCTTGGTCGTAAGCTAACCATTGACATGTCACCTTTAGTCTCGATCCACTGAGGCACAACTGTCATCGGAAGTCCCTGTTGAAGAACATCGTATAGTAATTAATATACTAAGCAATGAAAGTTTAGCTTCAAAAATAATGTATGCAAAAGATGCACTAATTAAGGACAAATAGTTAAAATCTTACCATCTTTCAATTATGGATGTGACCGTAGTTCAATACGATCATCATTGGTCGCACGTTTTGAGTACTAACATTTCTATGTTCAGGAAAAAAATTTGTCTTGACAGTATTAAGATCCTCAAGCCATGAAATATAATGACTTATCTCCTCGCAGTTTAGTTGAGCCCCGAGGCAATAGTAGGTCCTTTCTACCAAGCGCCGGACATGTTTGCTTGAACCGAAATAAGCTGACAATACAAATTAGTTGTCAACTATTTTTGAATAAACTGTATCAAAGACATAAACATATGCATGCATGGTTGAGAAAAACTCACATAATGGTAGAACTGGAGGCGTTTGCACATTGACCCAGATGTCTATATTACCTTCAATATCATCTTCCGGACGAATATCAAAGGTGACAACCATAACAGGCTCAAATGCATAAGCCTTGCATAGTGCTTGCCAAGTTTTGCATTCAAAATGGGTGTATGTGTCTCCATTATATAATTTGACGTTGAAAGTATACCCATACTCTGTCTTCAAGTAAACTCTCTTTACCTCCATATCATCTATAGCACTAAAACCTATCTTATACAAGACAAAAATTCTTGCATGGCAGGGGATGCGCTAGTAGAATAGTGAAAATTTAAAATTATAAGTTGAAGCAAATGAAGCATAAGTTTTGCATTCAAATAATAATTGACAAAGTGACTTACTGTATCAACTTCGAATGTCTCATCCAGCTTGATGCTGAAGCGCCTACCATCAATAAGGAAATTTCTGTCGCACAGGCCGCGCTGGTCTTCACAGTGTTCGCACATAATGAAATCTTTTTCGTCGTCAGATGACATTTCCTATGTTCATATAGGTGAAACATTAAACACCTATTACTATCTAACATTAATTAATATCTAGCCAAATATATATTCATCTAACATTTGACATTAATATATCTAACTATATTCATCTCTAACAATTGACATTACTATATATTTAACTTTTCTATCCAATTCATCTAACATTCGACATTAATCTAACATTTATATAAACTCAAAATATATAAAACATTAAATAAACAGAAAAACTCATTAAAAAATAATATTTTAATTAGATCATCAAATCTCAGATACCTAAATTTTCTTACTAAAAATAAACTAGTTATATTAATTATTGAACTAGTTCAAATCTCATATACCTAAATAAACTAGTTATATTAATTATTGAACTAGTTCAAATCTCATATACCTAAATAAACTAGTTCGACAATTTTCTTACTAAAAATAAACTAGTTATATTAATTATTGAACTAGTTCAAATCTCATATACCTAAATAAACTAGTTCGATAATTTTCTTACTAAAAATAAACTAGTTATATTAATTATTCAACTAGTTCAAATCTCTAGTTCGACAATTTTCTATCTAGCTAATTCAACTAACATTCGACATTAATCAAACATTCGATCATCTAATTAACTTTTCTAAAAAACAGAAAATAAGTAAAAAATGTGTGTGTGTATGTGTGTGTGTAGTGTGTACGTATATATGCATGTGTGTATGTGTGTATGTGTGCGGCCCCGTACGCCGCCGCCCCGTACGTACGAGTGGGGGCGCCAGCGTACGGGGCGGGGGCGGCGGCGTATGTACGGGCGGGGGCGCCGCCATACGGGCCGGGTGCGACGACGACGGACGGCGGCGCGGCGGGTATACGCGAGAGCGAGAGACGTACGGGACCGCGGCGGGACAATGACGGACGGCGGCGCGCGGTGTTCGGGGCTGCGGCGCGAGACGGCGACGACGACGGGCGACAGCGGGGACAGCGACGACGACGACGGATGACGGGCGACGGGCGACGGGCGGCGAGGACGGGTTCGAGCGGCGCGCGAGAGGTTGGAGACGAAAGAAGTGGGGAGATCTAACTGAATTTTCGTAAATGTTGTATATATAGGAGAGGCCTTTAGTACCGGTTGGAGTCACCAACCGGTACTAAAGGCCAACTTTGGCCAGGCCAAGAGGCGGGAAGAGCAGGCCTTTAGTACCGGTTGGTGGTTCCAACCGATACTAAAGGGTGGTCTTTAGTACCGGTTGGAGCCACCAACCGGTACTAAAGGCCTCGCGCTGCCACCCCAAAGTTTAGTCCCACCTCGCCGGGCGAAGGGCAGCCGCACTGGTTTATAAACCCAGCCGCGGGTACCTCTTCGAACTCCTCTATATAGCAGGCTTCTGGGCCTAATTAATTAGGGCGCGCTGCCCTGTGAGCCTGCTGGCCCTTCTGGGCCTGCATTTGCACACCCTAGGTCTGGCAGGCCCACTGGGCAGCACGCCAACAAATTTTTTATATAGTTTTTTCTTTTCTGCATTATTTATTTTTTCTATTTATTTTTGAGTAGTTTTTATATAGTTTTTTCTTTTCTGCATTATTTATTTTCTTCTATTTATTTTTGAGTAATTTTTTTGTATAGTTTTTTTATTTTCTGCATTATTTCTTTTTTTCTATTTATTTTCTTCTGGAAATTGAATGCTGCATACTGAACAATTAGGTAAATGACCGAAAAACAACAGATGATGTCAGAACATGCTGGAAATTGATGACGTCGCTTTGAATGCTGCATACTGAACACAGAAGAAGTCCGGAGTTCAAATAAGTTTAAAAAACATTGAAGTGGCCATGTAACAGATGAGTTATCGTCCAAAACCCTGATACTCCGAAAGAGTATGTCCAGTTTGTACACAAAGTGCGTCCAGTTTTTGCCGTGACCCTCTCTACTCTTTCACGCATGCTATGCGGGTGATATGATGATACCGTGCCAAGTTTCAACATTTTCAGGATTCACTTTGTAGTAATTTTCAATTTCACGGTCATTTAACTCTCTAAACAATTAGGTAAATGACCGAAAAACAACAAATGATGTCAGAACATGTTGGAAATTGATGACGTCGCTTTGAATGCTGCATACTGAACACAAAAGAAGTC
Organism: Triticum urartu; assembly: GCF_056163025.1. Lineage (NCBI taxonomy): Eukaryota > Viridiplantae > Streptophyta > Magnoliopsida > Poales > Poaceae > Triticum > Triticum urartu. The sequence goes on along the minus strand of NC_141879.1, from coordinate 705,951,344 downwards.
CGGAGTTCAAATAAGTTACTAAAAATAAAAAAGAGGTGCAATGCTGGTTAATTTGCTTCAAGCCATTCGGAATAGTGTAGACTGCACTGCACATAGCTCAGTGCAATCTATGCTATTCCGTAAGGCTTGAAGCTAATCAACATGTAGGTGAACATTGCAACTCTTCGTCATTGTCTGTGCACTCATGGCTTATAAACCGCTCATACTGCCTCTCTCTTGGCGAGGTGGGACTAAAAATCAGCTTACAAAGAAACTCTAGTACTGGTTCATGACATGAACCGGTACTAAAGGTCTTCGTGGGGGGCCCAGACTGACCATATCCTGACACAGCCTCATTAGTACCGGTTCGTGGCATGAACCGGTACTAAAGGTTACCAACTCTAGGTTTGCACAAAAGTTAATGTGATGTCTGATCTTTTCCGCACTTAAGTAGATTATTTTACCAACTCATCTCGAGTCGATGACACCATGGTAATTTTGACGACATGGAGGGGGAGGGGGTTGATGAAATATACCGTCATTTTTTGTGTACACCATGGTAACTCACACATCATAGACCTGATAACTTACGTACCCCGATCCTGATAACTTTGGCGCGGGGGAGGGGGGTTGCGGGGGGAGGTGTTGATGAAATATCCCCCAGTCACTTTTGTGTGAATATCATGGTAACTCACACATCAGAAACCTGATAACTTATGTACCACAGTCCTGATAACTTTGGCGACCGGGGGGGGGGGGGGGGGTTGTTGAAATATCCCCCGATCACTTTTGTGTGAATATCATGGCAACTCGCATATCATAAACCTGATAACTTATGTACCCCGATGCTGATAACTTAGGTGCGGGGGCGGGGGGAGAGGGGGTTGATGAAATATCCTCCGATAACTTTGGTGTGAATAGTATGGTAACTCACACATAGTAGACCTGATAACTTATGCACCCCGGTCATGGTAACTTTTCACGACGAGGGGTGATGAAATATACCCTCGATAACTTTTATGTGAATAGCACGGCAACTCACACATCGCAGACCTGATAAATTATGTACCCCGGTCTTGATACATTTGGCGACCGGATGGGGGAAGGGCGCTTGATGAAATATATCCCCAGTAATTTTTGTGTGAATAGCATGATAACTCACACAACGCATACCTGATAACTTATGTTCCCCACTTTTTGTAACTTTGGCGACAATGATGAGGGATGTTGGAAAAAAATAGTTGAATACCCCCCGGTAAGTCCTGTATAGTTATCATGGTAATATAAGCACCGTAGACCTGATAACTTAGGTATAGACACCACGATAACTTTAGACCCGAATAAAAGGTTGTTGAAACATACCCCGGTTACTTCTATGCAAATAGCATGGTAATATATGTATCGCGGACCTGATAACTTAGCTACAAATACCACAGTAACGTTGACCCGGGGGGAAGGAATCGTTGAAAACACACCCCCGGTCACTTCTGCATAAATAATATGTTAACATACATATAACATAAATGATAACTTATGGTAACTTTTGACGAAAAAAGTGATCAAAACATACCAACATGGGATCTAGTTTTGATGTTGTCATCACGATGGATTTTTTATGTGGAAACGATTTTTCAGTCAGAAACAACAGTTTAAGCTATAAAACATTTTATAGTTTCGTAATAGTGAGAATCTACAATGGCATCAGCTTTCACGTGCTATCGTGCATTTGCATGTGGAGAGAATGTTGGATTAGCCATTTTTATGCCTTGGTAATTTCTATGTAAACAGGATGGTAACTGACGTACCAGAGATGTGACAACTTATTTAGCCTAGATCTGATAACTTTTGACCCGAATTTTTTTCGACGAAACATAACAACATGGGATCTAGTTTCGAAGCTCTCCTCGCAACGAATCTTTTATGTGAAGACGATTTTTCAATCGGGGCGACGGTTTGAGCTACAAAACATTTTGATTTTTGAAATTAAAAGGAATCTAGGATGAAATCATTAATTTTGTCTTTTTCTGCATGCATGCATATATATGGTAAAAGGGAGGTGGAGTTTACGTGAAAGAACTGGTCTGCGTACACTCGATGCATCAATACTCAATACTCTATCAATCCTCCGCACCTATCGCTAAATTCCTGCCGTCCGGAAGTTAGTCACGTCCTTATAGAAATCTCTCCACTAAGAACCCATCAAAAGGAAGGCCTCTTTGTTTTGCAGGATCGTCAAAACGCAAGAACAGAAAACAAAACTCATGAATAGAATGTCAAGCCCATTCAAATCCTACAGGAATTAAGTTTGTTTGATAGCATCATAGGAAAAACAAAAGGATTTTTTTTTCAAGTGCGAATGCCGGTTTTCCTATGAAATGTGCAGTGCAAATGATTAATTATATCAGAACGTACTGAAAGAGGCAGCTCTGATTACCATGTAGAAATTATGGGAAGCGTTCTACCCTCCTGAGGGGGCCGTGTGGGTATTTATTGATTGAATGGGGCTTATCCCATGGTGGCGCATATATAACTTGGAGTACAAGAGATAGAGAGATAAAGATGAATTTAAATGGTTACAATCCTATCTCTAAGCAACAACTATCCCTAACAGAATACATCATGCGCTAGGAGAGATAATCATGTGAGATATTTCAACAACTAAGCCAAAAAAAAAGAGTTGAGGGCCAAAAACAGTGCCCCCGGATATCATAGAATGACAAGAAATGGAACCATAAAACCAAGTAAATCTCCCTTCGAATGAACTAACCATCTTGTTAGCTTGCAAGTTCAAGGCCAATATATCTATAGAAATCTCTCCACTAAGAACCCATCAGGAGGAGGGCCTCTTTGTTTTGCAGGATTGTCAAAATGCAAGAACAGAGAAAAAAACTCATGAATAGAATGGCATGCCCATTCAAATCCTACAGGAATTGAGTTTGTTTGATAGCATCACATGAATTTTTTTCCCAAGTGGTTGTGGTGGATGCCAGATTTCTTATGAAATGTGTAGTACACATGATTCCTTATATTAGTAAAAATTCATATTAGGATTCAATCTTACGAATCAAATGGCCATCATAGGAATAAAAATCTCGAGCTTTCCAATCCTCCAAAAACCATAAGAAAATCTTTTGAGTCAAAGAGGCCCTTAGCTTTTATTCACCATTGAAGAGTGGAGGTAGGCTGCAGAAAATATCGCAGGGAAAGCACCATGTGAAGTCGAAATAGTGTCAATGCAAGTTCTTTGGTTCAACAGTGTAGAGTTGTACTAGGCAAATAAAAAACACAGGACAAGCAGGCTAACGAGACAAAGTAGTGCTTTTGGAATCTGCACAGGTTTTGTTTCAAAATCTCAAACTTCTCGAAGTGGAAACTATGGTTTCAGAGTTTTACCAAACTCTAAAAGAAATAGAACATCTGGTAACAAAATGCAAACTAAAATTTAAGATTGAAACAATGATGTGAACAACTAAGACATTGGTATTTTAATATACATATTATACAGTGTATAATTGGCATCACGGCATCACCGAGAACTTCAGAACTGATCAATAATTTTCCATAATACTGATATTTGCTAAAGCTTCGTCATATTACACCATCGATGTAGTCATGGTAGTTAATCACTCACTGCTTCAATCAAGAAATTAAAAGAGCACCTAAAGGGTAAAACAGAAACAGTAAATGTACTAGTCTACATATCAAAACATATTTAAGAATGATACTGATCTAGCATATATAGGTTCATGTACAGGTTAACAAATTATCACAGGGGAGACATACATTTTGCAAAACTAACCCTTGTCGAGAAGATCTCCGAGAATTTAAGAAAAAACAAACTAATCTAAGGTTTGCAAAGGTCTCAACTGAAGTAACTATGCTAAATTTAATCCACAGTCAGCATACTAAAATTTGTGGTGTTAGCTGCTTTCTCCCATATATCAACAATGATTGTAGGACAAGTCCTTTTCAGGTGCTCATACCCTTTACTTGCCATCACATCAACTTTTCTGTTCGAAGAGATGATATATTCAATGCAAGCATCTTTGAGCTTGCTGCAATGATGCTGGTCAGCTAGAGCTAAGGTGGTTGCCACAGTCCCAGTAGAAAGAACCTCGCAAAGTTTTCTCTCACACATCAACTTCATCCTTTCCATACCATACATATCTGCAGCAACAAGTAAATGCCTAAGCAATTCTTGATACTCATCAGAGTTGAGGTCATCCAACGGAGGCAACGTATCTTAGTAAATGAAGTGAAGCAGTCCTCTGAAAGTTGTGGGTTGCATATCTTCAACGGTTATGCTGTGCCTTTGTTCGTCTTTGAGTGGCCCGTAGAACTCCACTCTAAAGACCGGCGACCGCATGGCGCATTGCGAGGATGATCTTATGAGCTGGGAAAACCTCATGTTTGACTTTGACCTTGAAAGACACATCTGCTCCCTCTGTAGCCTCCAGCAATGTACCGAGGTTATCCACCACATCGGACGGTGGCACTTGGACCTCGGCGTTAATCTTGGCATCCACCACCTGTGCCTCCTTGAACTTGATCACTGTAAGACTGCACTTGATGAGAAGAATGTCGTCCATAATATACCTTCCAAGTTCACACTTCCTCAAGAAATATGGATTGCCCCAGCAGTGGCCTGCATTGCCACGACTGTCAAACACCAACGGTTCTGTCTGGTAAGGGTTTGGCCCAATAATGCTACACTTACTGGCTGCTGCTACGGAAATGGTGCCTACGGGCTGAGGTGGCCAAACGAGAGAACTAGCGAGCCGGAATTCACGCAAAGTAAAAAACCTGAGCACCAAACAGTAGAATCCATCTCTGCGCGTAGGTGATTCCGTGCGCCTTTTGCCCGTAAGTGTAGCATTATTGGGGTTTGGCCCGGGCGCGGGAGGCTGTGTGGCCTGGTCGACCGGCCAAATATGGAAGAGCGCCCTCACCTCAGTGTTATCAGTCTGGAGCAGGAGGTCGACAGCCAACCAATCTTTATGGTCTTCCGTTTCACCGTCAGGGTACAAGTGGACGCACCAGTCGTAGCCGCCGACAGCAAAGGTAGCGGACTGGATGACCTTGCCGACGCCGAAGCCTCTGTACAGGCTGTACCCTTGGATCTTGAATAGGTGCGTCCCATGCGCAGTCTCCGGGGCGCAGGTAGAGGCCGTCCTCGTTGCTGAGCTCTGGGACGCGGCCATGGCTGCTGTGTAGGTGAGGCAGATATACTAAGCGCGGGACTACGGGAGACCCGGGGAGAGACAACGGCGACGGAGCGATTCGAGAGGCAGCAGTAAGGACAACGGCGGGTGGTGCGAACAATTGACGACAACTTGGCGAACAGAATTTTACGATTGGGAGACTGCCGCCCGAGAAGGGACAGCGATATATAGGTGAAACACAATTGTTCGGCCCTACTATTCCATGATGGATTCCAATACCACAAACTCACCACGATGGACTCCATACAAGCTGAATTGTGACACCTGCTCCCTGACGGATTCCAGTTCCAACTTACCCAAAACTTATATCTTTTATAAAAAGAAAATAAAAATTAAATGGAAATAGCGTGTCAATTCTAAAAGTTTAGAAATATGTTTTTGCTGATAGCGAAAATGGCATTGGCGCATTCCATATAGTTGGGTGATCTTCTGACTCTCTCACTCAATCACATATATACCTGTAATCCCTATACATAACTATATGCAAGAACACCTACACACATAATTAGGACTATTGCGTCCACCACTGAGGGGCCTGATCCTGTATAATCTCTTTTTTTTTTAAGAAAAGAAGGATCCCGGCCTCTGCATCTGAGCGATGCATGCAGCCATTTTATTAATTATTTATAAAGATCATACAAAGTAATACATTAGTAAATCTGAAGCCACCTACATTACTAGGAGAAAGCTTCACTAGTGTAGAATTGGCCATTAGTCCTGGTTCATAAGGGCCTTTAATCCCGGTTCACCAACCAGGACTAAAGGGTGGGGACTAAAGCCCTCCCCCTTAGTCCCGATTCGTCACGACCCAGGACCAAAGGCCCACCACGTGGCACGAGCCCGCACCGGGGGCTGGGGGTCATTTAGTCCCGGTTGGTGACGCCAACCGGGACTAAAAGATTAAGGGGTTTATGGTTTATTTTTTCTTTTAATTTTTTTCCATTTAATTCTTTTTTATTTCAAACATATTTTACGCTGCTACATACTGTACACGTTATGCATGTATAAACAAAATTTCTCGTAGAATCGATCATATATATATATATATCATCGAATTTCTCATACGACCATTCATACACACATACTCCCTCCATCCGATGAAGAGTGTACATCTAGAGATTTTAGGACAAATTATGGAGTAAAGTGAAAAATGCATTGGAAAAATGCAAGCCATCATCACTCTCTTCTTTAATTAAGCAACCCCAATGAGCTAAGTGCATGTACAAATTAAGAAGACCATGTACAGCTTGTTATTGATCTTGATTACCGTGTGACAAGAGAGAATTATTTTTTTCTACTTTAAAGTGCATTGGGAAGATAAAAGTACACTCTTTTGTGGACAAATTTTGAAGCTAAACATACACTCTTTACCAGACGGAGGGACTATATATACAATTTCTCCTACAATTTACAGATCATTACATGAAGGCATTAGATGTAATGGTATTCTCTTTCGGGATCTCTGACCTGGTCAAGCAAAAATCCCGCCAGTTCCTTTTGAAGAGAGATCATATGAATATATTAGTTGTGTGTATGTATGTTAGATAATGATATAAAAATTGTGAATAGTGTTCTGGCAAACGTACCCAAAATTGTCTTGCAGATTTGGTCCTTTCAGACGTCATAATGCAGATGTTCGCACAAACGTAGTATGCACATAAATTATTCCCTGACGTCTGCCTCATGCACTTCACGAGAATAGAATTCAATCAGATAATAATTAATCAAGCATGATAATGGTATTGGAACTAGAATTAAAGAGATGCGCGGTCGTAGCTAGTACTACTCAATTACCTTGGGTCGCACCCATGTTAGCTCTTGTTTCCATTGAACCTGTTTGATGAACTTTTGCCAAACCCTGCCCACCGGCAAAAAAATGAATAAAGGAATTATTGATTAGTTGATATCAGGAAATGAACTAAAGAGGCCGACATAGTGCGATAATGATTGAAATTACCTGTCCATCATCCCCTTCATGATTGAGTATTCTTTAGTTTCTTTAAGTAGCGAGTCCAATACTTCAAATTTTCCCAAGTCAACTTCAATGATTAGCAGGATCCAGTGAAAACTGCATGCGCACACGTTTGTATAATTAAGCGGGCATGTGCATAACTCATCAACTACACTTATTAACATCTAGTAAGCAAAACAGAATTTGTAGTACAAGACAGTAACCCTCACCCGAAATTGTAAGGAAATAGTATTTCTGGTTGGGTATTTAGTCGCTTAAAAAACTCTAGCAAGCTTCTCTTTGTGTCTTTTTATGACGTGACCATGTCTCTTCGTTAAAGGTATTTGGGTCAATGAACCCAATGCCATAGTGTCCATCTCTTTTCATTTCATAAATCTTCATTCTGCATAATACCACAGAAAAGAATATAGTGAGGATAATTACAGGTAATGAATGAGCACAACTAGATACTTAAATTACAGAAAGAAATCACTTACATACAATAGGAATTGAGGAGAGATTTGTCGAGTGCGTCTTGATTGGATAACTGAAACATTTCTTGAAACTCAACTCTAAAATCTTTTTCATGGAAGTAATGCTCTGCCTTGACTTTCACCATGAGGGCCTCTCGCCCGTTCTTTACTTATCTCAGGTACCACTCATGCAATCTGTGCATTCTCATTGATAGAAGCGGGATCTCCTCAGGCTTGACCAGAGGTTGGCCGGAGACATATTTCCATGATAGTTCCTCCTCTGTAAACCCGAGGAGAAACTCGATGCCTAGGAGTTGTTCAACAGTGACACCGGCCTCTTTAGCCTGCATTCTATGTTCGTCGGTTATTACCGGATGATCGATGGTACTCACATGTGATTGTACAATGAGCGGGGCGATCAATTGCACTGCCTGTTCTCCTAGTTGGGGAACAATTTTCCCGCATTTTTTACTACCTGCTTTGGCTCGAGCTCGACTCTTTTTCTTTTTGTGCACGATATGACTTCTTAATTAACAGAGCGCTAATAGTCTGAGTCCGTTCTCTTCACAGCCGGTTGAGCCATATCCAGAAAGTGCTGTACGACTTCCTCGGGTATTTTCTCCTTTGGTGGCGGGGGCGGCCTCTTAGCAAAAAAGGCCTTCACTTCGGCATCCACTATGGCCTTGTTTTCCTCGTCACCCCTGTCGTAAGCCAACTTCCTTTTGGCAGGAGGTGAGGGTTTCTTGCTTGGTGCTCTCTTTCGCTTTGGAGACGGCTGACATGCCTGAGATCAATATGGAGGACTTGCGTTGATGGGCTCAGTCTCGGGCAGCTGGGGTGGAGAAGGCTGACGCGATGGTGTACTAGCACCACGCTCCATCTCGGGTTGGGGTGATGTCTACTACAGAATCTTCTTCTTGTAGATGTTGTTGGGCCTCCAAGTGCAGAAGTTTGTAGGACAATAGCAAATTTCCTTCAAGTGGATGACCTAAAGTTTATCAATCCGTGGGAGGCGTAGGATGAAGATGGTCTCTCTCAAGCAACCCTGCAACTAAATAACAAAGAGTCTCTTATGTCCCCAACACACCCAACACAATGGTAAATTGTATAGGTGCACTAGTTCGGCGAAGAGATGGTGATACAAGTGCAATATGGATGGTAGATATAGGTTTTTGTAATCTGAAAATATAAAAACAGCAAGGTAACTAATGAGAAAAGTGAGCATAAACGGTATTGCAATGCGTTGAAACAAGGCCTAGGGTTCATACTTTCACTAGTGCAAGTTCCCTTAACAATAATAACATAATTGGATCATATAGCAGAGAACAAACGAAGAGATTATGGTAGGGTACGAAACCACCCCAAAGTTATCATTTCTGATCGATCTATTCAAGAGTCCGTAGTAAAATAACACGAAGCTATTCTTTCCGTTCAATCTATCCCAGAGTTCGTACTAGAATAACACCTTAAGACACAAATCAACCAAAACCCTAATGTCACCTAGATACTCCAATGTCACCTCAAGTATCTGTGGGTATGATTATACGATATGCATCACACAATCTCAGATTCATCTATTCAAACCAACACAAAGTACTTCAAAGAGTGCCCCAAAGTTTCTACCGAAGAGTCAAGACGAAAACGTGTGCCAACCCCTATGCATAGGTTCATGGGCGGAACCTGCAAGTTGATCACCAAAACATACATCAAGTGGATCAATAGAATACCCCATTGTCACCATGGGTATCCCACGCAAGACATACATCAAGTGTTCTCAAATCCTTAAAGACTCAATCCGATAAGATAACTTCAAAGGGAAAACTCAATTCATTACAAGAGAGTAGAGGGGGAGAAACATCATAAGATCCAACTATAATAGCAAAGCTCACGATACATCAAGATCGTATCGCCTCAAGAACACGAGAGAGAGAGAGAGAGAGAGAGAGATCAAACACATAGCTACTGGTACATACCCTCAGCCCCGAGGGAGAACTGTTGGAGAACGTAGTAATTTCAAAAAGTTTCCTACGCACACGCAAGATCATGGTGATGCATAGCAACGAGAGGGGAGAGTGTGATCTACGTACCCTTGTAGACCGAAAGCGGAAGCGTTATGACAACGCGGTTGATGTAGTCGTACGTCTTCACGGCCTGACCGATCAAGCACCAAAAGTACGGCACCTCTGAGTTCTAGCACACGTTCAGCTCGATGACGATCCCCGGACTCCGATCCAGCAAAGTGTCGGGGAAGAGTTCCGTCAGCACAACGGCGTGGTGACGATCTTGATGTTCTACCGTCGCAGGGCTTCGCCCAAGCACCGCTACAATATTATCGAGGATTATGGTGGAAGGGGGCACCGCACATGGCTAAGAGAACGATCACGAAGATCAACTTGTGTGTCTAGGGGTGCCCCTGCCCCCGTATATAAAGGAGCAAGGGGAGGAGGCCGGCCGGCCCTATAGGCATGCCAAGGAGGAGTCCTCCTCCTAGTAGGAGTAGGACTCCTACTAGGAGGGGGAAGGAAGTGGGGAGGGAGAAGGAAAGGGGGGCGCCGCCCCCCTCTCCTAGTCCAATTCGAACCAGGGGGAGGAGGCGCGCGGCCCACCCTGGCTGCCCTTCTGTCTCTCCACTGACGTCCATATGGCCCATTACTTCTCCGGGGGGGGGGGGGGGGGGTTCCGGTAACCCTCCGGTAGTCCGGTTTTCTCCGAAATCACCCGGAACACTTCCGGTGTCCGAATATAGTCGTCCAATATATCAATCTTTATGTCTCGACCATTTCGATACTCCTCGTTATGTCCGTGATCACATCCGGGACTCCGAACTAACTTCGGTACATCAAAACTCATAAACTCATAATATAACTGTCATCGAAACCTTAAGCGTGCGGACCCTACGGGTTCGAGAACAATGTAGACATGACCGAGACATGTCTCCGGTCAATAACCAATAGCGGAACCTGGATGCTCATATTGGCTCCTACATATTCTACGAAGATCTTTATCGGTAAGACCGCATAACAACATACGTTGTTCCCTTTGTCATCGGTATGTTACTTGCCCGAGATTCGATCGTCGGTATCTCAATACCTAGTTCAATCTCGTTACCGGCAAGTCCCTTTACTCGTTTCGTAATACATCATCTCGCAACTAACTCATTAGTTGCAATGCTTGCAAGGCTTATGTGATGTGCATTACCGAGAGGGCCCAGAGATACCTCTCCGACAATCGGAGTGACAAATCCTAATCTCGAAATATGCCAACCCAACATTTACCTTTGGAGACACCTGTAGAGCTCCTTTATAATCACCCAGTTACGTTGTGATGTTTGGTAGCAACAAAGTGTTCCTCCGGCAAACGGGAGTTGCATAATCTCATAGTCATAGGAACATGTATAAGTCATGAAGAAAGCAATAGCAACATACTAAACGACCGGGTGCTAAGCTAATGGAATGGGTCATGTCAATCACATCATTCTCCTAATAATGTGATCCCGTTAATCAAATGACAACACATGTCTATGGTTATGAAACATAACCATGTTTGATTAACGAGCTAGTCAAGTAGAGGCATACTAGTGACACTCTATTTGTCTATGTATTCACACATGTATTATGTTTCCGGTTAATACAATTCTAGCATGAATAATAAACATTTATCATGATATAAGGAAATAAATAATAACTTTATTATTGCCTCTAGGGCATATTTCCTTCAGTCTCCCACTTGCACTAGAGTCAATAATCTAGTTCACATCGCCATGTGATTCAACACTAATAGTTCACATCACCATGTGATTAACACCCATAGTTCACATCGTCATGTGACCTATACCCAAAGGGTTTACTAGAGTCAGTAATCTAGTTCACATCGTTTATGTGATTAACACCCAAAGAGTACTAAGGTGTGATCATGTTTTGCTTGTGAGATAATTTTAGTCAACGGGTCTGTCACATACAGATCCGTAAGTATTTTGCGAATTCTATGTCTACAATGCTCTGCACGGAGCTACTCTAGCTAATTGCTCCCACTTTCAATATGTATCTAGATCGAGACTTAGAGTCATCCAGATCTGTGTCAAAACTTGCATCGACGTAACTTTTTACGACGAACCTTTTGTCACCTCCATATTTGAGAAATATTTCCTTATTCCACTAAGGATAATTTTGACCGCTGTCCAGTGATCTACTCTTAGATCACTATTGTACTCCCTTGCTTAACACAGTGTAGGGTATACAATAGATCTGGTACACAGCATGGCATACTTTATAGAACCTATGGCTGAGGCATAGGGAATGACTTTCATTCTCTTTCTATCTTCTGCCGTGGTCGGGCTTTGAGTCTTACTCAATTTCACACCTTGTAACACAGCCAAGAACTCTTTCTTTGACTGTTCCATTTTGAACTACTTCAAAATATTGTCAAGGTATGTACTCATTGAAAAAAACTTATCAAGCGTCTTGATCTATCTCTATAGATCTTGATGCTTAATATGTAAGCAGCTTCACCGAGGTCTTTCTTTAAAAAACTTCTTTCAAAACACTCCTTTATGCTTTGCAGAATAATTCTACATTATTTCCGATCAACAATATGGCATTCACATATACTTATCAGAAATGCTGTAGTGCTCCCACTCACTTTCTTGTAAATACAGGCTTCACCGCAAGTCTATATAAAACTATATGCTTTGATCATCTCATCAAAGCGTATATTCCAACTCCGAGATGCTTGCACCAGTCCATAGATGGATCGCTGGAGCTTGCCTATTTTGTTAGTACCTTTAGGATTGACAAAACCTTCTGGTTGCATCATATACAACTCTTCTTTAATAAATGCATTAAGGAATGCAGTTTTGTTTATCCATTTGCCAGATTTCATAAAATGCGGCAATTGCTAACATGATTCGGACAGACTTAAGCATAGATACGAGTGAGAAACTCTCATCGTAGTCAACACCTTGAACTTGTCGAAAACCTTTTTGCGACAATTCTAGCTTTGTAGATAGTAACACTACTATCAGCGTCCGTCTTCCTCTTGAAGATCCATTTAATCTCAATGGCTCGCCGATCATTGGGCAAGTCAATCAAAGTCTATACTTTGTTCTCATACATGGATCTCATCTCAGATTTCATGGCCTCAAGCCATTTCGCAGAATCTGGGCTCATCATCGCTTCCTCATAGTTCGTAGGCTCGTCATGGTCAAGTAACATGACCTCCAGAACTGGATTACCATACCACTCTGGTGCGGATCTCACTCTGGTTTACCTACGAGGTTCGGTAGTAACTTGATCTGAAGTTACATGATCATCATCATTAGCTTCCTCACTAATCGGTCTATTAGTCACAGGAATAGATTTCTGTGATGAACTACTTTCCAATGAGGGAGCAGGTACAGTTACCTCATCAAGTTCTACTTTCCTCCCACTCGCTTCTTTCGAGAGAAACTCCTTCTCTAGAAAGGATCCATTCTCAGCAATGAATAACTTGCCTTCGGATCTGTGATAGAAGGTGTACCAAACAGTCTCCTTTGGGTATCCTATGAAGACATATTTCTCCGATTTGGGTTTGAGTTTATCAGGATGAAACTTTTTCATATAAGCATCACAATCCCAAACTTTAAGAAACGACAACTTTGGTTTCTTGCCAAACCACAGTTCATACGGTGTTGTCTCAACGGATTTAGATGGTGCCCTTTTTTAACGTGAATGCAGCTGTCTCTAATGCATAACCCCAAAACTTTAGTGGTAAATCGGTAAGAAACATCATAGATTGCACTATATACAATAAAGTACGGTTATGACGTTCGGACACAACATTATGCCGTGGTGTTCCAGGTGGCATGAATTTGTGAAACTATTCCACATTGTTTTAATTGAAGACCAAACTCATAACTCAAATATTCGTCTCCGCGATCAGATCGTGGAAACTTTATTTTCTTGTCACGATGATTTTCCACTTCACTCTGAAATACTTTGAACTTTTCAGACTTATGTTTCATCAAGTAGATATACTCATAACTGCTTAAATCATCTGTGAAGGTCAGAAAATAATGATACTTGTCGCGAGCTTTAATATTCATCAGATCACATACATCAGTATGTATGATTTCCAGCAAATCTGTTGCTCGCTGCATTGTTCCGGAGAACAGAGTCTTTAGTCATCTTGCCCATAAGGCATGGTTCGCAAGCATCAAGTGATTCATAATCAAGTGATTTCAAAAACCCATCAGCATGGAGTTTCTTCATGCGCTTTACAACAATATGACCTAAACGGCAGTGCCACAAATAAGTTGCACTATCATTATTAACTTTGCATCTTTTGGTTTCAATATTATGATTATGTGTATCACTACGATCGAGATCCAATGAACTATTTTCATTGGGTGTGTAACCATATAAGGTTTTATTCATGTAAACAGAACAACAATTATTCTCTTACTTAAATGAATAACCGTATTATAATAAACATGATCAAATCATATTCATGTTCAATGTAAACACCAAATAACACTTATTTAGGTTCAACACTAATCCCGAAAGTATAGGGAGTGTGCGATGATGATCATATCAATCTTGGAACCACTTCCAACACACATCGTCACTTCAGCCTTAACTAGTCTCTGTTTATTCTGCAACTCCCGTTTCGAGTTACTAATCTTAGAAACTGAACTAGTATCAAATACTGAGGGGTTGCTATAAACACTAGTAAAGCACACATCAATAACATGTATATCAAATATACTTATGTTCACTTTGCCATCCTTCTTATCCGCCAATCACTTGGGGTAGTTCCGCTTCCAGTGACCAGTCCCTTTGCAGTAGAAGCACTTAGTCTCAGGCTTAGGATCAGACTTGGGCTTCTTCACTTGAGTAGCAACTTGCTTGCCGTTCTTCTTGAAGTTCCCCTTCTTCCCTTTGCCCTTTTATTGAAACTAGTGGTCTTGTCAACCATCAACACTTGATGCTCTTTCTTGATTTCTACCTTCATTGATTTCATCATCATGAAAAGCTCGGGAGTCGTTTTCGTCATCCCTTGCATACTATAGTTCATCATGAAGTTCTACTAACTTGGTGATGGTGACTAGAGAATTCTGTCAATCACTATCTTATCTGGAAGATTAACTCCCACTTGATTCAAGCGATTGTAGTACCCAGACAATCTGAGCACATGCTCACTAGCTGAGCGATTCTCCTCCATCTTTTAGCTATAGAACTTTGTTGGAAACTTCATATCTCTCAACTCGGGTATTTGCTTGAAATATTAACTTCAACTCCTGGAACATCTCATATGGTCCATGACGTTCAAAACATCTTTGAAGTCCTGATTCTAAGCCGTTAAGCATGGTGCACTAAACTATCAAGTAGCCATCATATTGAGCTAGCCAAACGTTCATAACATCTACATCTGCTCCTGCAATAGGTCTGTCACCTAGCGGTGCATCAAGGACATAATTCTCCTGTGCAGCAATGAGGATAAACCTCAGATCACGGATCCAATCCGCATCATTGCTACTAACATCTTTCAACACAATTTTCTCTAGGAACATATCAAAATAAACACAGGAAAGTAACAACGCGAGCTATTGATCTACAACATGATTTGCAAAATACTACGAGGACTAAGTTCATGATAAATTTAAGTTCAATTAATCATATTACTTAAGAACTCCCACTTAGATAGACATCCCTCTAATCCTCTAAGTGATCACGTGATCCAAATCAACTAAACCATGTCCGATCATCACGTGAGATGGAGTAGTTTCATTGGTGAACATCACTATGTTGATCATATCTACTATATGATTCACACTCGACCTTTCGGTCTCCAGTGTTCCGAGGCCATATCTGTATATGCTAGGCTCGTCAAGTATAACCTGAGTATTCCGCGTGTGCAACTGTTTTGCACCCGTTGTATTTGAACGTAGAGCCCATCACACCCGATCATCACGTGGTGTCTCACCACGAAGAACTTTCGCAACGGTGCATACTCAGGGAGAACACTTATACCTTGAAATTTAGTGAGAGATCATCTCATAAAGCTACTGTCGAACTAAGCAAAATAAGATGTATAAAAGATAAACATCATATGCAATCAAAATATGTGACATGATATGGCCATGATCATCTTGCGCCTTTGATCTCCATCTCCAAAGTACTGTCATGATCTCTATCGTCATCGGCATGACACCATGATCTCCATCATCTTGATCTATATCAATGTGCCGTTACATGGTCATCTCGCCAACAATTGCTCTTGCAACTATTGCTATCACATAGCGATAAAGTAAAGCAATTATTTGGCGCTTGCATCTTATGCAATAGAGAGACAACCATAAGGATTTTTCCAGTTGCCGATAACTTCAACAAAACATGATCATCTCATACAACAACTTATATCTCATCACGTCTTGACCATATCACATCACAACATGCCCTGTAAAAACAAGTTAGACGTCCTCTACTTTGTTGTTGCAAGTTTTACGTGGCTGCTACGGGCTTAGCAAGAACCAAGCTTACCTATGCATCAAAACCACAACGATAGTTTGTCAAGTTGGTGCTGTTTTAACCTTCGCAAGGACCGGGCGTAGCCACACTCGGTTCAACTAAAGTTGGAGAAACTGACACCTGCTAGCCACCTTTGTGCAAAGCACGTCGGGAGAACCGGTCTCGCGTAAGCGTACGCGTAATGTCGGTCCGGGCCGCTTCATCCAAAAATACCGCTGAACCAAAGTATGACATGCTGGTAAGCAGTATGACTTATATCGCCCACAACTCACTTGTCTTCTACTCGTGCATATAACATCAACACATAAAACCTAGGCTCGAATGCCACTGTTGGAGAACGTAGTAATTTCAAAAAAAATTCCTACACACACGCAAGATCATGGTGATGCATAGCAACGAGAGGGGAGAGTGTGATCTACGTACCCTTGTAGACCGAAAGCGGAAGCGTTATGACAACGCGGTTGATGTAGTCGTACGTCTTCACGGCCCGACCGATCAAGCACCGAAACTATGGCACCTCCGAGTTCTAGCACACGTTCAGCTCGATGACGATCCCCGGACTCCGATCCACCAAAGTGTCGGGGAAGAGTTCCGTCAGCACGACAGCGTGGTGATGATCTTGATGTTCTACCGTCCCAGGGCTTTGCCTAGGCAACGCTACAATATTATCGAGGATTATGGTGGAAGGGGGCACCGCACATGGCTAAGAGAACGATCACGAAGATCAACTTGTGTGTCTAGGGGTGCCCCCTGCCCCCGTATATAAAGGAGCAAGGGGAGGAGGCCGGCCGGCCCTATAGGCGCGCCAAGGAGGAGTCCTCCTCCTAGTAGGAGTAGGACTCCTACTAGGAGGGGGAAGGAAGTGGGGAGGGAGAAGGAAAGGGCGGCCCCCCCCTCTCCTAGTCCAATTCGGACCAGGGGGGCGGAGGCGCGCGGCCCACCCTGGCTGCCCTTCTCTCTCTCCACTAAGGCCCATATGGCCCATTACTTCTCCCGGGGGGGTTCCGGTGACCCTCCGGTACTCTGGTTTTCTCCGAAATCACCCAGAACACTTCCGGTGTCCGAATATAGTCGTCCAATATATTAATCTTTATGTCTCGACCATTTCGATACTCCTCGTTATGTCCGTGATCACATCCGGGACTCCGAACTAACTTCGGTACATCAAAACTCATAAACTCATAATATAACTGTCATCGAAACCTTAAGCGTGCGGACCCTACGGTCTCGAGAACAATGTAGACATGACCGAGACATGTCTCCGGTCAATAACCAATAGCGGAACCTGGATGCTCATATTGGCTCCTACATATTCTACGAAGATCTTTATCGGTAAGACCGCATAACAACATACGTTGTTCCCTTTGTCATCGGTATGTTACTTGCCCGAGATTCGATCGTCGGTATCTCAATACCTAGTTCAATCTCGTTACCGGCAAGTCTCTTTACTCGTTTCGTAATACATCATCTCGCAACTAACTCATTAGTTGCAATGCTTGCAAGGCTTATGTGATGTGCATTACCGAGAGGGCCCAGAGATACCTCTCCGACAATCGGAGTGACAAATCCTAATCTCGAAATACGCCAACCCAACATTTACCTTTGGAGACACCTGTAGAGCTCCTTTATAATCACCCAGTTACGTTGTGACGTTTGGTAGCACACAAAGTGTTCTTCCGGCAAACGAGAGTTGCATAATCTCATAGTCATAGGAACATGTATAAGTCATGAAGAAAGCAATAGCAACATACTAAACGATCGGGTGCTAAGCTAATGGAATGGATCATGTCAATCACATCATTCTCCTAATAATGTGATCCCGTTAATCAAATGACAACACATGTCTATGGTTTGGAAACATAACCATCTTTAATTAACGAGCTAGTCAAGTAGAGGCATACTAGTGACACCCTGTTTGTCTAGTATTCACACATGTATTATGTTTCCGGTTAATACAATTCTAGCATGAATAATAAACATTTATCATGATATAAGGAAATAAACAATAACTTTATTATTGCCTCTAGGGCATATTTCCTTCAAGAACTACCCCGTCCTCGTCATGGAGAGCGTCGGGATGATGAAGATGGCCACCGGAGAGGGATTCCCCCTCCGACAGGGTGTCAGAACAGGTCTAGATTGGTTTTCGGTGGCTACGGAGGCTTCTAGCGGCGGAACTCCCGATCTATTCTGTTCCCCGATGGTTTTAGGGTATATTGGTATATATAGGAGGAAGAAATACGTCAGGGGAGCCACGAGGGGCCCACGAGGGTGGAGGGCGCGTCCAGGTGGGTGGGCGCGCCCCCTGCCTCGTGCCTTCCTCATTGCTTCCCTTACGTACACCCCAAGTCTTCTGGATTGCTTCCGTTCCAAAAATAACTCTCCCGAAGGTTTCATTCCGTTTGGACTCCGTTTGATATTTCTTTTCTGTGAAACACTGAAACAAGAGAAAAAACAGAAACTGGCACTGGGCTCTGGGTTAATAGGTTAGTCCCAAAAATAATATAAAAGTGTTTAGTAAACCCATAAACATCCAAAACAGATAATATAATAGCATGAATACTTCGTAAATTATAGATACGTTGGAGACATATCATGGGGCTGTGGTGTCGGATGATGCGGCGGACTTGGAGAGGAGGAGCCGGCTGACGCGACGGACTTGGAGGAAGAGTCAGTGGCCTTGGAAAGACAATGCAATCCTTTCTTGATAGAATGGTACGATGTATGGCGTCCCCCAGTGTGCGCTCCTCGTCACCTTGCTACCTCTTGAGCACTGCGTTGGATTTCCCCGAAGAGGAAAGGATGATGCAGCAAAGTAGCGTAAGTATTTCCCTCAGTTTTTGAGAACGAAGGTATCAATCCAGTAGGAGGTTGCACGCGCGTCCCCTAGTACCTGCACAAAGCAAATAACTCCTCGCAACCAACGCGATAAGGGATTGTCAATCCCTTCACGGTCACTTACGAGAGTGAGATCTGATAAATATGATAAGATAATATTTTTGGTATTTTTATGATAAAGATGCAAAGTAAAATAAAAGCAAAGGAAATAACTAAGTATTGGAAGATTAATATGATGAAGATAGACCCCGGGGCCATAGGTTTCACTAGTGGCTTCTCTCAAGAGCATAAGTATTTTACGGTGGGTGAACGAATTACTGTTGAGCAATTGAAATTGAGCATAATTATGAGAATATCTAGGCATGATCATGTATATAGGCATCACGTCCAAGACAAGTAGACCGACTCCTGCCTGCATCTACTACTATTACTCCACTCATCGACCGCTATCCAGCATGCATCTAGAGTATTAAGTTCATGAAAACAGAATAACGCCTTAAGCAAGATGACATGATGTAGAGGGATAAATTCATGCAATATGATAAAACCCCCATCTTGTTATCCTCGATAGTAACAATACAATACGTGCCTTGCTGCCCCTACTGTCACTGGGAAAGGACACCACAAGATTGAACCCAAAGCTAAGCACTTCTCCCATTGCAAGAAAGATCAATCTAGTAGGCCAAACCAAACTGATAATTCGAAGAGACTTGCAAAGTTAACCAATCATACATAAAAGAATTCAGAGAAGATTCAAATATTGTTCATAGATAAACTTGATCATAAACACACAATTCATCGGTCTCAACAAACACACTGCAAAAAGAAGATTACATCGAATAGATCTCCACAAGAGAGGGGGAGAACATTGTATTGAGATCCAAAAAGAGAGAAGAAGCCATCTAGCTAATAACTATGGACCCGAATGTTTGAGGTAAACTAATCACACTTCATCGGAGAGGCTATGGTGTTGATGTAGAAGCCCTCCGTGATGGATACCCCCTCTGGCGGAGCTCCGGAATAGGCCCCAAGATGGGATCTCGTGGATACAGAAAGTTACGGCGGTGGAATTAGGGTTTTGGCTCCGTATCTGATCATTTGGGGGTACATAGGTATATATAGGAGGAAGGAGTACGTCGGTGGAGCAACAGGGGGCCCACGAGGGTGGGCGGCGCGCTTGGGGGGGTAGGCGCGCCCCCTACCTCGTGGCCTCCTCCTTTGTTTCTTAACGTAGGGTCCAAGTCTCCTGGATCATGTTTGGTGAGAAAATCACGTCCCCGAAGGTTTCATTCCGTTTGGACTCCGTTTGATAATCCTTTTCTTCGAAACCCTAAAATAGGCAAAAAACAACAATTCTGGGATGGGCCTCCGGTTAATAGGTTAGTCCCAAAAATAATATAAAAGTGGATAATAAAGCCCAATAATGTCCAAAACATTAGATAATATAGCATGGAGCAATCAAAAACTATAGATACGCTGGAGACGTATCGCACCTCCATGAATATCAAGCTCTAGCTCATCATATCCGTACATCACTTCATCCACCTCAACACGAGCATAGCCAGCTCGAATTGGATTGCCATGGAAGGTTGCTTCAGGGGGATTTGTTAAAGCATAGTTGTCCGCCACCTTCATGGATATGCTCTTCACCTAAATGTGTAGCTCACAAGGTGTCGCACGTTTGATATCATCCACGGGGTATCTAGCCAGCAGTGCATCATCGGCCAGGGTGAAACCCATGCTGCTTGTCGGCATAGATGTGATGGTGCTATCCAATGCTGGATCTGCTTGCTGCTGTCGCTGCTGAGACACACTTTCCTGGCTAAGTGAGTCGATCTGCTCCTGCTGCTGCATGAAAGCACGTTCCAACTCCACGTGTTTTGATTCTACTAGTCGAAGGCGGACTACTTCCTCCTTCCTCTGCTCCTCCTGCAGCTTCCTCTTCTCCTCCTCCCGCCGCTTCTTTCTCGCATGGCTTTTGTAAGTGGCATTCCAATCCGCAAACCCCTCAAACCATGGAACAACGCCTTTGCCTCGTGTTCGTCTCGGGTGTTCAGGATTCTTCAGGGCGCGCGTAAGTTCGTCGTTCTCTCTCTCGGGCTTGCACGCCCCTGTTCGAGCCTCTTCTATCGCAACAAATGAAGCGTCGGAGGATTCTTTAAGACTTGCCCGCTCCATAACCAACCTTGTCTTTGGGTCCAACTCCCCCGCTCATGCGCATAAAACCAAGTCCTGCACCTGTCGGGCCAACTCAATGTAACTGGAATGATCCCTGCAGCAATCATATGTTCCTCAGCTTGATCCCACTTAGGCCGGGCGGCCTGGTAGCCACCTGGCCCCAGAGTATGGTGCCACTTTTTTTTGCAGCATTAATCTTGTTAATTCTGGACCGTTCCCGAGCTACTTCCGATTCCTTGAACTTCATGAAAGAGTCTTAGCGTTCCCTTGTCTTCTCCAGTGCTCCCTTGAATGCCGGAGTCTTCTTTCTGCCCACTTCGTACTTGGTCCATATTCTTTTCTCGTGGTTGCAGAATGCAATCGCCATCTTATTAAGAGCACTCTTCCCGACTTTCTCCCATTATGCATATGCGAAATGATCTGGTAGGGTGAAATGTGACATGAGCGATTCTCAAAGCAAATCTTTTGCTCTTTCGGAGACAAAACTAACTCCTTGATCTCCCTTTGCTGGCTTATTCCATTCTTGAACGGTGATCGGGATTTGGTCCCTGACAATAACTCCGCATGGACAAGTAAATTTGTCCGCATTCTTCTTAGGAGCAAGCGGTTCGCCATTTGGTTTGATGTCATCGATGTTGTACTTTATGCCAGCCTACAACCTGTTGGCCGGGCCTTGTACCGCCCTGCTTGTAGAAGATTTGCTCGATCCGGAGGGGTAAAAGAAGAAAGATCGATTCGCTATAATATATATATATATATGTATATATATGTATATATGTATGTATGTATGTATGTATATACAAATCAATTGATACATGTAATGATCACCAGACGCCTTATATAAATATACCCCGCCGGTCTTTGTTATTTGAAGAACATTTCCTTCGTCATCATTGTTGTTGTCTTCATCTATTCGTTCGTCTTCATCAAATATCATACCCTCACCGGAATTGTTCATATATTGCGAGCCGTTTCTTCAGGTTCATTGTCTGGGCTCGGGGAGCGTATGATGTCGAACATGGTCTCTTCTCCGTCTCTGCCGATATCGTCCATAGCTTAACTAATCCAGAAGAAAGATAAAACAATTTAGTATTCAAATTAGAATGCAATCAATAAGGAAAAACTGAATCATAGTTGATAATATGCATCTCGAATAATATCACTAATACATCTCGAATAATCTAGACAATATGCATCATCGACTATAATCTCGAATACACCGTCTCGAATATTAGCAAATAATATAATCTCGAATACATCTTCTCGAATATTATCGAATGTAATCCCGAATACATCATCTCGAATATTATTGAATATAATCTCGAATACATCTCAAGTATTATCACTAATACATCTCGAATATTATCATATAACATCACTAGCTAATACAAATAGAATATTATCGAAGAATCTAGTTCACTCGCGGTTCCTGAGACGCGGGCGGTGGACACCCCAAAGAGAGGGAACCATCACAGGATCATAGCTCGGGTGAGATCCCTGAAGAACCCGCCAGGTATTGGAGAACCTGACGTCCAATGCAACCATGTAGCGATGGACGTGCTCGTCCACCTCCCTGACATGGCTACGTACCACCTCCGTGGGGGCCGGTTGCCTCCACACCGAAAGTGGCCCACGCGACCACCACCAAAGAAGCTCCGGGTCGACGACCGGAGCCTAGTTCCACACGAAGCTGCGCGCCCTGGAAGGTTGTACCTCCCAGTGCCATCCCCGCGGAGCCCAGTCCCGGACATGACGCCTCTCAAGTAGGTTATCGCCACCGGGACGACGACGATGCGGGCAGGGCATCGTCGACGTCAAGAACAAAGTCTTGTGAAGACAAATTCCTATGCAATAATTATCCTTCTAGTTATTATGCTACTCATATTTAATAAACTACATATACATCCATACATCTAACATTCTACATATATATACATCAATACATCTAACATTCTACATATACATCATATACATGCATACAAAAATTAGTTATGTTTTCATCTACATACAAAAATTACTTACTTCGGTGATGGCGATGGCGGCGCTGAATAATGAATCTTCGGATCCTTCCCTGACGAGGCCATCGGTCCTATGGTTGGGGATGGATTTGGAAACCAGTCTGTTCAAGCAAGGATGGTGTGGCGGCGGCGGCATCCTTGTGGTGGACCTGTGTCCTCGGGCTCCGCCGTTGCGACGGCGTTTGCTCCAGCGTCGACGCGGAGCTTGGGAGGTAGTCCAGGAGCGGATGCAGATTGTGGTCTGCATCGTCGACATCTAGAAGACGGAATATCTACTGGGTTCGTGGTTTGTGGATGGAAGGTATGGTTTCCTCCTTCGGCATCTTAGTCGTGGTGGAGTGCCAGATCTGGAGTTCGATGGCATGTCCGGGGTGTTGCCCCGGTCTGATTCGTTCAACGGCAAGGGCTTCACTTTTGGTGAGCCACTTTAGAGGTCCGCAAAGCTGCATATCAGCGATGGAGCCACGTCGAGCTCGGGTGAGGTGGTGATTCATCATTCTTTTTTTCGGTGGCTGCTGTGGTGGTGTCAGAAGCAGTTGACGAGCGTTGGTGTCAAGCTCAGAGATGTTCTACTATCTTTTCAGTATAGTCATGTCGGTCTTTACGTGATTTGTACTTTGTTCTTTAGGATATGAATGAGACACGTATTACCATGCAAAAAAAAAGATATACTAGTCGTCAACCCGTGCTTTCACATGGGCTGGGTTTAAAAAAAATTAGTGCTATATGTGAGCTTTCTTTAAATGATGGATTGTAGTACATGTATCAAAATTATTGCTCTAACAACTTTTCCACTATTTGTGACCAGCCATATATAACCAAGACAGTATCGCTTATTTGGTATCTTCAATAATTTTCAGTTGAGTTTGCCACTTTAGCATTGAATATGATTGAAAAATTGAATAATGGATGCCCACACGCAATTGTGATGAAATAAAAAAAGAATTTAATTAAGAACCCAGTTAAGAAGATAGTAATGCTATAATGGAACTACTTAATCAACCCGAAGGAAGACCATGCAGCAACCATAGACACGTTCATAAGTACTCCCTCCATTCCAAAATATAGTGCGTCCGCGCTTCCCGAGGTCCAACTTTGACCGTAAATTTAACCAACGAGACCAACTGCGGTGGAAGAAAAAATTATATAATTGAAAACTTATTTCGAATACGAATTCACTGATATAATTTTTGCTCCCGCCGCAATCGGTCTTGATAGTTAAATTTACGGTCAAAGTTGAAGCACGTGGATAGAGAAAGCACTACATTGTAGAATGAAGGGAGTATTCCTTTTGTAACTTCTCCTAGATTCTGTCAAACACCAACGCTCCATGGCGAGATGGATCACTATTACACATACCTGACGCATGTACACATGGCACATGAAGTTGTAAATCATTATCTATGTCCAATCAACTGACAATATAGCTGGCAAGTAGTCCGACACCATGTGATAGCTAATCATTAAAAAAGGACAATTCTAATGAACGTGGTACAAACTACGATTTTACTGCATGTGCCATCATGATAAAAATGCACAGCTAAAATACTAAATAGCACTTTCATAGACAAAACAACCAAAGACACCAATGCGATAGTTAACTATGCAGACAATGGTTAGAAGTCAAAATAAAGGAACAAAATGTATAAACACCCAAAATACACTCACTCAACATCAAAAAGAATAAACAAATATATTACTTCGTTTACAATATATCATATGCATAAAAGGAAAAAAATACTGTATAAAAAGTAGTTCTAAGATCACAAAAAGTAATGATTTAACATGAAAAATGTGATATTGATCAGTTTTTCTAAAAGCGTTAGCACATTCACCCAATATGTTTATACTTCATTTGCCATTAAAGAAATCTATCAAAGGGCCGTTGGCCGAATTTTATAGATTTCTAGTACATATGGTCGATGTCGTTAGTCCATTCGGCCCACAATAATGTGCAAAAGCAAATATTTATTTGAAAAAAGAAAATTATAGAAAATTATCAAAGAGATTCGGTTTAACTTGGATATTTTGGAAATATATTGATCCATAATCTCATATGCCGATCGGACAAAGTGGTCTGTTTGCATCAATAAATATTTACAAAGAAAGAACAATACATTATTTTAGCATTCTTGCAGAAGTGTAGAAGCAGAACATTATGCCATGTAAAAAAACAGGCTCATGTGGTCATTCCAACCCAAATTGTTGTGTACGAACAAATAGTTTCATTTAATTATGGATGTGATGCATAATCGAGGATGTGCACATACATAAAAAGAATTTCATTTCATACAAAGACATAATAATTTCAAGTCCAACCATCTATATAGATTTATAGACAAACATCCTATTTGTCCGTCCATTATAAATTGACCTCACCTAAGAATAGAAAAGAATAAGAGCTGTCATAAATAATGAACTATTGCACAAAATTCAGCAAAGTACGCCTTTAATTAAAATATCACCGGAATTAAAAAATGACTCCCCTACTGTGCTTTTTGAGTTGATCATATTTAATTGGCATTAATTGGGTCATGCAAAATAAACAACTGAGTTAAATCTGGTATACAGGAACTTAAGAGGATTCAAAGTTTACATACCATGGATCTCTTCATAATTATCCGAGTGGTGCTACACATGTGACAAATGTTGTACAATATGTATGATGCTACTGATCAAACCGCACATGAATAGTCCAAAGTTTTGCACAGCTGTTTGATTGCCTGTTGAACAAAAACTGTAGCACCAAAGGTGGTACGTGGAATAGTTGCATAATCATCCTGTCTCTGTAAAACAAAGACATTGGCCATCCAAGATGATGCCAGAATTAGTTTATTCTATCTTCCTCCTTTTCATTTATATATAAGGTATTAGATCATATAACATGATTCTTACGATTATATGAAATGGAAATGCATGCATGCAAGGCCATATTTCTACTTCAGGAAAGAAATAGAGACTGAACTTTATCTGCGCACAATGCTTGCTAGTTTTTGTTTTGCAGGCTCTTTTTTGGCTTGTCTATTAAAGTCATGGAAGCAGTGAATACATATAAATTTATTTGCAGTTTCTTGGTATTACTAATCAGATCTTAATTACATAGCCGCTAGTGCTAGCACCATACAACAGAACACGTAGACTGTACATAAATCAACTCACATATAGTAAATCAATTTAGAAAAGGAATGCCATTAAATTACCATGTAGTAAAAAATATATGGGGAAGAACTACCAAGAAGTTAAATTGAGCATCATTTTTTGATGTCCCTTGTTGCTTCGAATAAATATTGTCGCAACGTCGCCTTCTTGACCTCCTGAACGCATATACGCTCCATTAGGCAAAGATCGCTATTAAAAAGAATACCATTCGAACAACATATTTCGTGCTTCTGCGATATGCATGTGTCTAATTAGATCACTGTGCGGCCATAAAATTGAAAGAACAGATCCAAATTAATAGAACCGTAGTGTTTTGGTTGTAAAGAAATACCGAGAAGTAGATTGAACAAACCAAGTAATCCTACAAAACAACTTATCCCCTATCCAATAAACTTATAGAAGGTCCCCTACAAAAAAAAACTTAGAAGGGATGCTTGAGTTCACTGCACGAAAGTACGTGTACATCTTTGGTCATGAATCCCCTAATTGGATTAAATATCACCTACAAAAATCATCTCAGTAATACATATGTAAGAGTGACAAATGTATGAAACTAATGAACGCCTGCCATGATAATCTCCCCAAAACAGAAACCTAGACTGTACATGCTCATTAGAGACCATGTCTGAAACTGCAGGATGGAACATAAAAATCCCCAAATAAGGAGAACCTACTGCAGTATTGCTCCTTGAAGACCTTATTGGACGGACTGGTGCAAGCGATGGCTAGCAATTGGCAATGGATGTGTGCTAAATTTCTATGCAGCCGTTGATTGGTCCAAGCTATGGGTAAATCATGGCCAATACATGCACACGGGAGAGAGGTTGAGGTATATCTGCGTGGTAGTCCAATCAGATAGAAGGGAGAGAAGAACTATGGTGTGTGTAGCTAGCTCCTGCACGGAAGGAGTCCATGGGAGGTGAGCACAATGGTAAGAGTCGTGCTTGAGTCTGCTATAAATTCTACAGAATATTTTACCGGCTATTGGAACATTGATAACTGAGCTGAAACGTCAAGAAGATCATGGAAGAATTTTTTCTTTTTGAAACTAAAGAACAACCTTTATTTAATCATTCCATGTGGGGTTCTCGTCGGAAACCACATTCAATATGAAATCTGGGGGCACAAATCGCCACACAGAGTCTAGCTTATTTGTCACAGCTTCTCTAGCTACTAAGTGAGCGGCCCTGTTTGCCTCTCGTCTAACCCACGACACCTTCCATCTCTCTCGCGATGCAAGCAGATGCTTGACTTCCTCAACGATCGGTCCCAGCGGCGACAAATCCTTCCCTTTACTCTGAAGCTTACAGGCGATCTCGCGGTAATCCGTCTCAATGTGTATGCTGGGTATATTTAGCTCTTCTGCCAGACGATAAACATCCATAGCAGAAAGATCCATAGCAGAAAGATCTAGCCATTAGATAAACGTACACGCACACGCACACGCCACACCTCCTGTTCGCTTCTTGCGCAGGTCTCCTCTGCACCTCCATCAGATTAGATTACGCACAAACTCTCACGTCAAGGCCATCCATCCTTAGTGGGCAATCTCTATCGGCCACCTGCTCCATCTGTTGCCGTCAACCAGCCATCTCCCTCACCCTAATCAGAGTTAGGTTTAATCTTGATTTATGTATGCACGTATTTAGTTTTACTATGTGCATGTAGTTTAGACGGTAGTAGGGTGATGTAGGCCGGTGAAGCTCTGGTTCTGCACGAAGGAAGCGAGATGCCAGGCGGCCATGTGATGTGGCGAGCATGGCGAGATGCTCATGATGCTGTGAGTGTGAGGTACGGCAAGGTCACGAGAAGCGGCAAGACATGACGAAGACTGGAGCGTGATGGACTGCATCAAGTTGAGTCGGGTGAACCGGCAGGTCGTTCGGTTTGTTGGGTCCTAGCCGATAGAATGGTTGGTAAGTAGTTTGTGCATGCATGTAGTTGGAGTGGTCACAAGTGGTGGCCGAGCCATATGGATCATGGAGAGAGTTTATGAATTAGTTAGTGCATGGGTTAGTGGGTTAGCAGCCGAGTGTGGCGGCTGGCCCGTGCATGCGTGGGTTTGTGCTGTTAGTGGCCAGGCATGGCAGCCGGGGTAGTGCGTGCGCGAGGCGGCGCCAACAATTGGCATCAGAGTCTTGTTGATCCGTGACGGCGACGGCGGTGCTGCCGGCTATGGTGGCCGGCTTGGCTGCGGCGGCGACGACATGGTGGATTCCATGCGAGATGGAGGCCCGCGGCGCAAGGAGGAGGCCGCTGGTGGCACGACGCTGCTGGTGGCTTCAACGGCGCGAGGCCGTTATGAGGAGAAGACGGTGTGGCGATCGGCGCCGTGAAGGCGTCGTCCACATCAAGAGATGGCAGCTGCATGTGGCAGGAGGTCATGGTAGTCGGCGCCGCGACGACGTCGTCCATGGCAAGACAGCGTGATGATCGGCGTTGCGAAGGTGTCGTCTACGTCATGAGGTGGCCGCTGCGTGCGGAAGACGATGTTGTGATGGTCACTGCAACGGCGTCGACCACAACAAGATGGTGCATGGTGGTGTCCGGCGCTGCGACGACGTCGACCACGATAAGATAGTGCATGGGGGTGTCCGGCGCTGCGATGACGTCGTCCTCGGCAAGGAGAAATTGCTACACACTAGTGCAGAACCGGGCAATAGCACCGGTTCGTAAGGCCCTTTAGTGCCGGTTCCATAACCGGCACTAAAGTGTGGGCACTAAAGGCCCCCCCTTTAGTACTGGTTCAGCACGAACCGGTGCTAGAGGGAAACCACGTGGCACGAGCCAGCTCCGGGGGCCGGGAGCCCTTTACGACTACAACTCATTATAACGTAAAACAATCCTAAATTAAATTGATAACACAAATTTAATTGAAAAATACAAAATAAAACAAAAACCTTGGCACCTTGGTACCGGTTTTTGTTTTATTTTGTATTTTTCAATTAAATTTGTGTTATCAATTTAATTTAGGATTGTTTTACGTTATAATGAGTTGTAGTCGTCATCATCATCATCGCATATTAATAAATAAATAAACTCTAGCTAGCTAAAAATCATCGTAGTCGTCTAATTACCATTATTTAATTATCATAGTCATTACCGCTAGCTATCTAATCATCACCAACACTGGCTAGCTTAAAGAGGAAACATTCACTTTGTAACAGAAGGAAAGATATCATCGAGTTCAACATAATCATCACCAACATCGAAGTTCAGGACACGGACATGAGACACTAATTAAGAGCATGAACTAATGCTGCTCCCTCTTAGGTAGAATAGCATAGAACATGCATAGCTCTCCTGATTCATCATACTGGAGCATGCAGATGAATCTGTCTCCTAATCTTGGGTTGCACTTCTCCTTGCTGCCCCTAGTACTTTTCTGCGATCGTTAACAATTTTGCTTCAATCTTTCACTATTAAGCATTCTTCGCTTTCAGAAATCCTCAATGTACTCATGTGCAATGTAGGATATCTTGGCCGTAAGCTAACCATTGACATGTCACCTTTAGTCTCGATCCACTGAGCCACAACTGTCATCGGAAGTCCCTGTTGAAGAACATCGTATAGTAATTAATATACTAAGCAATGAAAGTTTAGCTTCAAAAATAATGTATGCAAAAGATGCACTAATTAAGGACAAATAGTTAAAATCTTACCATCTTTCAATTATGGATGTGACCGTAGTTCAATACGATCGTCATTGGTCGCACGTTTTGAGTACTAACATTTCTATGTTCAGGAAAAAATTTTGTCTTGACAGTATTAAGATCCTCAAGCCATGAAATATAATGACTTATCTCCTCGCAGTTTAGTTGAGCCCCGGGGCAATAGTAGGTCCTTTCTACCAAGCGCCGGACATGTTTGCTTGAACCGAAATAAGCTGACAATACAAATTAGTTGTCAACTATTTTTGAATAAACTGTATCAAAGACATAAACATATGCATGCATGGCTGAGAAAAACTCACATAATGGTAGAACTGGAGGCGTTCGCACATTGACCCAGATGTCTATATTACCTTCAGTATCATCTTCCGGACGAATATCAAAGGTGACAACCATAACAGGCTCAAATGCATAAGCGTTGCATAGTTCTTGCCAAGTTTTGCATTCAAAATGGGTGTATGTGTCTCCATTATATAATTTGACGTTGAAAGTATACCCATGCTCTGTCTTCAAGTAAACTCTCTTTACCTCCATATCATCTATAGCACTAAAACCTATCTTATGCAAGACAAAAATTCTTGCATGGCAGGGGATGCGCTAGTAGAATAGTGAAAATTTAAAATTATAAGTTGAAGCAAATGAAGCATAAGTTTTGCATTCAAATAATAATTGACAAAGTGACTTACTGTATCAACTTCGAATGTCTCATCCAGCTTGATGCTGAAGCGCCTACCATCAACAAGGAAATTTCTGTCGCACAGGCTGCGCTGGTCTTCACAGTGTTCGCACATAATGAAATCTTTTTCGTCGTCAGATGACATTTCCTATGTTCATATAGGTGAAACATTAAACACCTATTACTATCTAACATTAATTAATATCTAGCCAAATATATATTCATCTAATATTTGACATTAATATATCTAACTATATTCATCTCTAACAATTGACATTACTATATATTTAACTTTTCTATCTAATTCATCTAACATTCGACATTAATCTAACATTTATATAAACTCAAAATATATAAAAAATTAAATAAACAGAAAAACTCATTAAAAAATAATATTTTAATTAGATCATCAAATCTCAGATACCTAAATTTTCTTACTAAAAATAAACTAGTTATATTAATTATTGAACTAGTTCAAATCTCATATACCTAAATAAACTAGTTATATTAATTATTGAACTAGTTCAAATCTCATATACCTAAATAAACTAGTTCGACAATTTTCTTACTAAAAATAAACTAGTTATATTAATTATTGAACTAGTTCAAATCTCATATACCTAAATAAACTAGTTCGATAATTTTCTTACTAAAAATAAACTAGTTATATTAATTATTCAACTAGTTCAAATCTCTAGTTCGACAATTTTCTATCTAGCTAATTCATCTAACATTCGACATTAATCAAACATTCGATCATCTAATTAACTTTTCTAAAAAATAGAAAATAAGTAAAAAAAATGTGTGTGTGTATGTGTGTGTGTGTATGTGTGTGTGTGTAGTGTGTACGTATATATGCATGTGTGTGTATGTGTGTATGTGTGCGGCCCCGTACGCCGCCGCCCCGTACGTACGAGCGGGGGCGCCGGCGTACGGGGCGGGGGCGGCGGCGTATGTACGGGCGGGGACGCCGCCATACGGGCCGGGCGCGACGACGACGGACGGCGGCGCGGCGGGTATACGCGAGAGCGAGAGACGTACGGGACCGCGGCGGGACGACGACGGACGGCGGCGTGCGGTGTTCGGGGCGGCGGCGCGAGATGGCGACGACGACGGGCGGCAGCGGGGACAGCGACGACGACGACGGATGACGGGCGACGGGCGACGGGCGGCGAGGACGGGTTCGAGCGGCGCGCGAGAGGTTGGAGACGAAAGAAGTGAGGAGATCTAACTGAATTTTCGTAAGTGTTGTATATATAGGAGCGGCATTTAGTACCGGTTGGAGCCACCAACCGGTACTAAAGGCCAACTTTGGCCAGGCCAAGAGGCGGGAAGAGCAGGCCTTTAGTACCGGTTGGTGGTTCCAACCGGTACTAAAGGGTGGTCTTTAGTACCGGTTGGAGCCACCAACCGGTACTAAAGGCCTCGCGCTGCCACCCCAAATTTTAGTCCCACCTCGCCGGGCGAAGGGCAGCCGCACTAGTTTATAAACCCAGCCGCGGGTACCTCTTCGAACTCCTCTATATAGCAGGCTTTTGGGCCTAATTAATTAGGGCGCGCTGCCCTGTGAGCCTGCTGGCCCTTCTGGGCCTGCATTTGCACACCCTAGGTCTGGCAGGCCCACTGGGCAGCACGCCAACAAATTTTTTATATAGTTTTTTCTTTTCTGCATTATTTATTTTTTTCTATTTATTTTTGAGTAGTTTTTTATATAGTTTTTTCTTTTCTGCATTATTTATTTTCTTCTATTTATTTTTGAGTAATTTTTTTGTATAGTTTTTTTATTTTCTGCATTATTTCTTTTTTTCTATTTATTTTCTTCTGGAAATTGAATGCTGCATACTGAACAATTAGGTAAATGACCGAAAAACAACAGGTGATGTCAGAACATGTTGGAAATTGATGACGTCGCTTTGAATGCTGCATACTGAACACAAAAGAAGTCCGGAGTTCAAATAAGTTTAAAAAACATTGAAGTGGCCGTGTAACAGATGAGTTCCCGTCCAAAACCCTGATACTCCGAAAGAGTATGTCCAGTTTGTACACGAAGTGCGTCCAGTTTTTGCCGTGACCCTCTCTACTCTTTCACGCATGCTATGCGGGTGATATGATGATACCATGCCAAGTTTCAACATTTTCAGGATTCATTTTGTAGTAATTTTCAATTTCACGGTCATTTAACTCTCTAAACAATTAGGTAAATGACCGAAAAACAACAAATGATGTCAGAACATGTTGAAAATTGATGACGTCGCTTTGAATGCTGCATACTGAACACAAAAGAAGTCCGGAGTTCAAATAAGTTACTAAAAATAAAAAAGAGGTGCAATGCTGGTTAATTTGCTTCAAGCCATTCGGAATAGTGTAGACTGCACTCACATAGCTCAGTGCAATCTATGTTATTCCGTAAGGCTTGAAGCTAATCAACATGTAGGTGAACATTGCAACTCTTCGTCATTGTCTGTGCACTCATGGCTTATAAACCGCTCATACTGCCTCTCTCTTGGCGAGGTGGGACTAAAAATCAGCTTACAAAGAAACTCTAGTACCGGTTCATGACATGAACCGGTACTAAAGGTCTTCGTGGGGGGCCCAGACTGACCATATCCTGACACAGCCTCATTAGTACCGGTTCATGGCATGAACCGGTACTAAAGGTTACCCACGAACTGGTACTAATGATGCCCGCCCGCCTAGCCATTGGAACCGGCACTAATGGTCACATTAGTGCCGGCTCAAATTCAAACCAGCACTAATGTGCTTCACATTTGACCCTTTTTCTACTAGTGACATGCTGCAAGTGGAGGCGGGTGATCCGCATCGGAGATTGGAGAATCAAGATTACAGGGGAAAATTTTAGGTTTAATCTTGATTTATGTATGCGCGTATTTAGTTTTACTATTTGCATGTAGTTTAGATGGTAGTAGGGTGATGTAGGCCGGTGAAGCTTTGGTTCTGCACGAAGGAGGCGAGATGCCAGGCGGCCGTGTGATGTGGCGAGCATGGCGAGATGCTCATGATGCTGTGAGTGTAGGTACGGCAAGGTCGCGAGAAGCGGCAAGACGTGACAAAGAATGGAGCGTGATGGACTGCATCAAGTTGAGTCGGGTGAACCGGCAGGTCGTTCGGTTTGTTGGGTCCTAGCCGATAGAATGGTTGGTAAGTAGTTTGTGCATGCATGTAGTTGGAGTGGTCACAAGTGGTGGCCGAGCCGTATGGATCATGGAGAGAGTTTATGAATTAGTTAGTGCATGGGTTAGTGGGTTAGCAGCCGAGTGTGGCGGCTGGCCCGTGCATGCGTGGGTTTGTGCTGTTAGTGGCCAGGCATGGGAGCCGGGGTAGTGTGTGCGCGAGGTGGCGCCAACAATTAGCATCAGAGCCTTGTTGATTCGTGACGGCGACAACAGTGCTGCCGGCTATGGTGGCCGGCTTGGCTGCGGCGGCGACGACATGGTGGATTACATGCGAGATGGAGGCCGGCGGCACAAGGAGGAGGCCGCTGGTGGCGCGACGCTGCTGGTGGCTTCAACGATGCGAGGCCGTTATGAGAAGAAGACGGTGTGGCGATCGGTGCCGTGAAGGCGTCGCCCACATCAAGAGATGGCAGCTGCATGTGGCAGGAGGTCGTGGTAGTCGGTGCCGCGATGGCGTCGTCCATGGCAAGACGGCGTGATGATCGGTGTTGCGAAGGTGTCGTCCACGTCATGAGGTGGCCGCTGCGTGCGGAAGGCGATGTTGTGATGGTCGCTGCGACGGCGTCGACCACAACAAGATGGTGCATGGTGGAGTCCAGCGCTGCGACGGCGTCGACCACGACAAGATAGTGCATGGGGTGGTCCGGCGCTACGATGGCGTCGTCCTCGGCAAGGAGAAATTGCTACATGCTGCAAGTGGAGGCGGGTGATCCGCATTAGAGATTGGAGAATCAAGATTATGGGAAAAATGTTAGGTTTAATTTTGATTTATGTATGCGCGTATTTAGTTTTACTATGTGCATGTAGTTTAGACAGTAGTAGGGTGATGTAGGCCGGTGAAGCTTTGATTCTGCACGAAGAAGGCGAGATGCCAGGCGGCCGTGTGATGCGGCGAGCATGGCGAGATGCTCATGATGATGTGAGGTACCGCAAGATAACGAGAAGCGGCAAGACGTGACGAAGACTGGAGCATGATGGACTGCATCAAGTTGAGTCGGGTGAACCGGCAGGTCGTTCGGTTTGTTTGGTCCTAGGCTCCTAGCCGATAGAATGGTTGGTAAGTAGTTTGTGCATGCATGTTAGTTGGAGTGGTCACAGGTGGTGGCCGAGCCATATGGATCATGGAGAGAGTTTAGGAATTAGTTAGCGCATGGGTTAGTAGGTTAGCAGCCGAGTGTGGCGGCTGGCCCGTGCATGCGTGGATTTGTGCTGTTAGTGGCCAGGCATGGGCAGCCGGGGTAGTGCGTGTGTGAGGTCATTCTCCTGTGTGTATATATATGTTGCTTTGAGTGAATCAGATGAGTAAAGGCCGTGTGGGCTAAAAAAATACACAATGTAGTCTCTTGTTCCACCAAGGAGGAGAGCCTCTCGGCAGAGCACCAGTTCGTCTTCTCCATGGTTGCGTGTGTGTGTTCTTGTGTTCTTGTGAGAAGAAGATAGAGAAACGACCAGAGAAAAAGAGAGAGAGAGAGAGAGAGCGCTGTGAGAGGCAGCACCAAGGTAGAAGAAGAGCGGCGCTGCGCGAGGCGGCGCCAACAATCAGCGCACGTCTCCGCTGCACCTCCATGAGATCACAATTTCTCACGTGCAGGGCATCTGTCTGCCATGGATCGATGATATCATGACTGGAACGAAAGTTTCTTCAGCAATGGATTTGAACTGAATCCATTACAGAGATCATGGAGAAAGGTATTGATGTCTTTTGTAATTGAAGAGAAATCTTGGGAGGAGAGAGACAACCGGAGGAGAAACAGAAGGCGGTGTCAAGGAGATGAGGAGAGTCCTGTTGCAGCAGGCCGGCGTCGATCACAAAAAGAGGCGACTTTTCCAAGAACGTGGGTAGCGAGGGAGATGATGGAGAAAGAAGGCAAGAGGCCGTGCTGACCTGTGGCATCATTGACGCCGGTAAGAAGACTGATTAGAGCGAGGGGATGGGTTGACGACGGCAGCAGACGGAGGAGACGGCCAATACAGATCATCCATGGCGGAGAGATGCCCTGCAAGTGAGATTCTACGTGAGGTGGAGAGGAGGCGTGCGCGAGATGCATAGAGGAGGCGTGCGCTTGGGATTAGCAGAGATAATTCCATGAGATGTACTGCTCCTATTTTTCATGAACGTGGGATTTTCTAGGATGGATATTCTTGCGCAAGATCTAAACCCCGTAATAACTGGGTCCATCAGATGACGGCTTCTAATTTCTAATTAACATGAGATTTTTTAAGAAGATCTAGACCGTAATAACTTGGTCCCACCAGATGAACGGTTCCTAATTTTTAATTAACGTGGTAATTACTTGGGAGTCTGTAATTAGTATAGGTATAGAAGATAGATAGATAGATAGATAGATTAAAGATGACTGGTCAGTGTTTCAGTTTTTAGTTTTCAGTTTCAATCATCTTCATTGTAGGTTTCTTTCAGTTTTTCAGAGTTTTCTTCAGTTTAGATATTTATTTCTCAGTTTGTTTTGGTGGTAGGCATTTTTTTAGTGTCATTCCTCAGTCTACCAGGTTTCTTCAATATATATGTCCTTAAGTTTTCTCCGGTTATTGATTTATGTATTTCATGATTAGGTTCAGTGACATTTTCAGTCTTATTCAGGTTCAGTCATTTGTAGCTTTCTCCTCTCTTTTTTGTGAGTAATCTGTAGCTTTCGCCTGGTACTCATTTCTTCAGTGGTAGGTTAGTTTGCTAGTTTAGCATTCATTCAGTTTTTAGTCTATCTATATTTTCTCATTTCACTTCTTTAGCCTTCATATTTATTTCCTCACTTCCTTTTTTCCAGATGGTCGTATAGCATTCAGCAAGGATGGCTGGGAGGAATTCACGGAGGAGAACGAACTAAAATAGGTTGGCCGAGTGGTGCTAATCACTGTTAGGAATAGTGCATTGGACAATCTAGAAATGATGGTTGTCGTCAACCTGATTTAAGATTACCATAAGTGTTAATGCTCTAGTTTTTGTCGTTGTTATCTATGTCTTACTGATGTCAGCTGTCTATGTCGCTCCGCGGGATGGACGAACTATGTGTCTTTCTCTCTTTTATAGGTATCATTTGTTTGGTTATGTATGGCACTGTCAAGAACAATTTAATATGGGGCCTGAAAACCTTTTAAATGCTAGTCTATTTGGTTAGTGTTCAGCTTTAACATGGAGGCTTTGTGTTTAGTTTTAGTCAGTATTTTGGATTTTTTTATCGACCATTTTTTCAATGCTGGGAGTAACTTTTCAATTATTTGAAATTCAGTTTTCAGTATACTGTCAAATTCAGTTATGTCGGTAAGATCCAACTCCTCGGATCATTGTGTTTGATGGAAGTGTTTTTGTCCGGTTTTCAGTGTTTTGCATTTTTTCATTATTGTTCGGAGTAGTTTGGTGTGGGTCTTCAGTAAGAAGTTTTAAAGCAGTAACCACATTTCTGCCACTAGCATTCATCATCTTCCATTTTTTCTGAAAAGAAATGGGATTATCTCCTGTCACTAGTACACCATCCGTTCCATAATGTAGTACATATAGATTTTTCTTAAAAGTCAAACTTTGACCAATTTTATGAAGAAAACTATTTATGTCTACAATACCAAATATATGAATTATGAAACTACGTCTTATGATAATTCTAATGATATATGTTTGGCATTCTAGATGTAAATATTTTTCTCCACAATCTTGATCAAAGTTTGTGACGTTTGACTTTTCCATCGGTATTGTTTTACTTCTTTGGTTGTATCCTTATTTAGCCATTCTTTTGACTTTGGTTTTATTCGTCTGTCAGTCTAGTGTCTGAAGTCGTAGGTGTCAAATTCAACTAACAGTTTTGTGTTCAGTGTTAGGTGTCATTTTCAGTTTCGTCAGTTTTCAGTTCTGTCAGCTAACGGCATTCTCCGTTAGGTCTGCTTCGGTTATCCCCTTTCTTTCGACGGAAAGGAACGCATAGAGTGGTGCAAAATGAGGCGGCCATTCTATAGGAGCAGCGAGGTGGGAACTCGGATGTGGGCGGCGGCGACGCAACTCCACATATTCACTAAAGTCATCCCCCCCCCTCTTCTTGTGATCTTGATTTGATTCATATCCGACTCTTATAATTCAATCAGAGTTATGTACCCACTTTGCAATGTGACTACGAAAACCGCAGACCTCATGGGTTATCATTTAAGTAGATAAGTTGCAAAGTGATTGGTCGTTTTCGATGAAAACGAAAACCATGGTGGTTGAGGCCCTGTGGCCTTGTCGGTCGACCAGCCACATATCATAGAGTACCCTCACCTCTGTGACTTCGGTCTTGAGCACGATGTGACAGCCACACAGTGTTTGTTATCCTCCGTATGATCGTCCAGGTAGAAGCGGATGCACCAGTCGTAGCCGCCGACGGCGAAGGTAGCGGACTCAATGGACTTGCCGACGCCAAAGCCCCTGTTCAGGTTGTACCCATCAATCTTGAAGATGTGCGTCCTATGCGCAGTCTCCAGGGCGCAGGTCGAGGCCATCCTCGTTAGTAAGCTCTTAGACGCGGCTATCGTGGCCTCTAGGTGGGGTAGAAACTAAGAGAGGCGGGGACGGTGGCAGTGATGGGTGCCATCGGGAAGGGGAACGGGCGACGGGGCGAGTCAGAAGGCAAAAGTAGCACGGTGGTTGGTGGGAACAATCGACGACAAGTTGGCGAAAAGAATTTTGCAATGACTGTCGCGCGAGAAGAGACAAAGATATATGGTGAAATTGTTCGGCCCAACTTTTCCATGACGGATTCCAATTCCAGCTTACCAAAAAATATCTCCGTTTGGAAGTTAAAGTTGATGGATCTCCAATTTCTCGTGGACAAAGTTGCAAGCAAGTTATCAAAGTATGATGGACAAAACATCACCGCCATTGGATATACGGCTCTTCTCAAGTCTGTGCTCACATCCCAAGTGGTCTACCCCACCACCCCGTTGGTCATCCCACCACATACTTCACAACGTCAACAAGCTCAAGAGAGCTTTCCTTTGGTCCAGTTCGGACAAGACAACGAGGGCCAAATGCAAGGGGAATTGGGAGTATGTTTGCCAGCCACTTGAGTATGGAGCTCTTGGGGTCCTCAACACAGACAAGTTTACGAGGTCTCTCCGGTTGTGATGGTCGTGGTATGAATGGAAGGATCCCACCAAGATGTGGGTGGGAATAGGAAACCCATGCAATGAGGAGGACCTCAACTTTTTCAATGCTTCCACCACCATCATCATTGGTAACGGTGTGAGGACCCCCTTTTGGGACTCTCCTTGGCTTCTTGGGCGAAAGCCTAAAGACATTGCCCCGCTCATCTATGAAGCTTCCAAGAGAAAGAATTGGAAGGTGAGGGAGGCCCTAAAGCTCAATGCTTGGATTCTCAAGATCACTCCCCTCCCACTGCCACCACCACCACCACCAATGTCTCCGTTGAGCACATCATGCAATTCTTCGCTCTATGGATGATACTAAATGTGGTCCATCTTTAGTTGTCTTTAGTTGTGGCTTCTAGTGAAAAATTGAAGAAAAACTATGGATGAAGAATATACAGCGCTAATGAAGAGTAACACAGGACACTTAGTACTCCACCTCGAGGTAAAAACATGATGGGCCAGAAACAAGTTTATCCCAGGTATAAAGTGTGCCTTGTTACCATAGGCTTCAAGAAACATTAATGTTTTGATTATCAGGATGCTAACCCTATTATAAAAGCTTCCACCATAAGACTTGTATTAGGCACAACAGTCTCCAAAGGGTGGTGTTTATGCTTGTTGTGCGGAACATGTCAATTATCAATGTTATGCAAGACAAAGTGTATCTCAAAGAACCACTGGTATATGATAATGGCTACACATATCACTATGTTTGCAAACTTGTCAAAGCACTCTATTGCCTTAAAGAGGCCCCTCGAGCATGATACTCTTGATCAACCATCTCACGCATTGGGCGGCCAAACTTATAGAACTATCATGCTTCTTCCACGATAGCATCATCTCTAGTGAAATCCTACATTGAGAGAAAAAGTGTTATTTAAGTACACATGTCCAACTCAACAATTCATATGGAGCACACAAATTCGTACAAATGAGAAAAATTCGTAATTCCACGTGCATGTTGGAAAATATATCATCCATTGAGAAAGCACTGATTTCATTCAGATGATCATTAAGAGGTTGCTGATTAAGTGTGCCTTCTTGCATAGGAACAATGCTAGCTCCATCCCCACCATCATGTAGCTGAGTCAATGAGACGAAATCATCTGTCTGAAGGGTGTGAAGCATCGAAGTAGTTCTTTCACTGTTGACCAGATGAGTATCATTAGTTGAAGTTCTACTTGCATCAAGTGCAGAGCTACCATTCAACATCGTTCCTACTGAGCTTATGTTGCTTGCCATGTTGAATCGTGCCATCTGCTCAGTGAAGCCTCCCACTGATGTGGTGTTGCTTATGAATGGTGCCTTTTCATTTTGCAGAGGCAGCCGGCCAGATGACATTGCATATCTCTCTAGTTGGTTGCTATGTGGGAAGTTCACCTGTGATGCAACAAGAGACCTCCCGCCACCAACTGTTGTGTTTGCAAATGAACTTTGAAGATTGGAAGGGGTTTTTCCTTTGCTTATCTCCATTATCTTGCCATGCATGATGTTAGCATAGGAATTACTATAATTGAATGATGGAAATTCATCTGACATTATCTCATTGGGTATGTTGTCGTATAGGCTGACGGGAGGGTTAGCAAAACCTGTGAATCTTCTCGCATCCGACGGTAGTTTCCCAACATACTTTGGCATTCTACGATCATGGAGGTATG
This sequence comes from Triticum urartu, assembly GCF_056163025.1. NCBI lineage: Eukaryota > Viridiplantae > Streptophyta > Magnoliopsida > Poales > Poaceae > Triticum > Triticum urartu. The sequence continues at coordinate 705,910,693 of NC_141879.1, read as the reverse complement.
ACCCCGTGTAGAAGTTTCATTGGATGTTCATCGACGGAGCCAAGTGACCCGTTGAACCATACTTGTTTGTACTCCAAGAGGCAGTGTCGCCAGAGGACACACTCCATCTTCCATGTTTGTGATTATGCATGAAATTGCCCTTGTTGTTTATGTTGTACGATGAGTTCCATCTTTCATATGCATCACTAGAGGGATTTGACTTGACTCTTTTTAAGTGCAATCTATACTTCTGAAATAAAAAGATAGACAAAATAACAAGGTATAAGATGGATGATCATCAAAAAAATAACGTAAACATGTGAGTACAATAAGAACTGAAGATGTTGCATGGGAAAAAACTCCTAAAATGTGGGGCATGCATTATATGAGATAAGCCTCACATTTTAAGGGACACATTTAATTAAAATTACACTTCATGGTAGTTGCATTACTAGAGACTTGACTGATATGTTCCCCAGAAAATAAAAGCTTTCACTTATATATGAAAAAATGTTAGACTACGAATAATAGTAACAAAAACATAGAAATTAAGCACAAAGGTTGCAAATAAACCTGTAGATGACTCGCAATATTCTCTCTACTGAGGTGATCCACATTCATCAGCTCCAATATCTTTTTTGGAACAGCCCCTACAATTATGTAAAAAAAATTATAATGAAAATATCGAGCAGCCACCAGCATTGTCGATGAATGAGGCACAAGATGTGAATTCTTACTATCAAGGCCGATCTGGTTGATAGCTTCTAGAAACTTGTTATGCAGCGCAATTGTCCATGTCATCTTGGGCTTTCTATGGATGGCGGATATATGTGTGCCCTCATTGTTCTCGCTAGAATCATCTCCAACATTTCTCTTATTCCCCGAGTACTTACTCTTGTCAGTAGTCGCTGGTTGAACTCTCTGAACATCATTGTAATGATCGCTGATGTGGCTTATTGCTTTGGGATTTCTCCACCTTTGAACATGTTGTCATATGTTTTTGAGCTCATGCGTACGCACTGGCTTCACCATAAAGTCAGACGCGCCATGATCTATCCCCTTCATCACAACCTTCTTGTCGCAATCAACGGATAGCATTGCATGCCATAGGACCAATGACTTAGATTTAGAATTCAGAAATTCACAAAAATCTATGAAGTGGACATATGTTTTGGTCAAAGTGCCTAGAGACAGAAAAGCATTTCAATGTTCAGTTCTATAATTCTTCTTCAATGCAAACTAAATGGGAAAAATTACACACATTCAATAGGAAGATACGGAAACGAAGGTTAAAACAATAACGGTAACACAATGCCTAAGCCATATCACAACATGTTCCACGCAGGGAAATCACATCATCATGTCTAACTATTGGTGAACCTGAAGATCAAAGTATTATTATTGGCAGTCAGCCAAGTTTCTCTAGCATACTAGGTAACATCTATCGGCCCACGTAACACTCTAAGCCTTTTAAGTGATCACACTCATATTAGTTTGTAAACGTTAACCACCATTGTCAATAGCTTTTTAATTACGGCTAGCTAATTGTTTGTGCTTGCCACGGGGGCATACATATTCTACATGATAATTTCCATGCTTAATGTGGTCCTACCGTCGAGTGCTCGATGATACTTTTCATGATTAACGTGATACTCTCGTCCAAAGAATGATACTCTCCATAATTAACGTTGTCCTCTCGTCCAATGCTCGATGATACTTTCCATAAATTAATGTCTGGACAATTGACATGTGTAATTAACTATATAACTAATTAATTGCATGCAACTGTGGGCGAGGCAGAGATTGGGCAAGAATTATCTCGGACGATTTTTGTGAAATAATAGTAGAGATTCAGGAAAATACGTATTTGTGGCTGCACTTTCTGTGAAAGTAATTTGACTACAAATTAGTGTGCTTATTCAAAGTCAACAAATATGCAGTATTGTAGGTATTACCCATGGTTAACCTACTCGATGTATGTACTTAAAAGGGGCACTCCTACTTTACATGCTATTCTTGAGAGTAAATTGTCATAAGGAGTAACAACTTTAAGGATAATGAAGATGAGTAGTAATCTTAATAATATCAATACAATTCGCAAAAAATATCAATACTCCCTCCATTCCAAAATATAGTGCGCCCCCGCTTTCCGAGGTCCAATTTTGACCATAAATTTAACCAACGAGACCAACTGCGGCGGGAGAAAAAAATTATATAATTGAAAACTTCTTTCGAATACAAATTCATTGATATAATTTTTGCTCCCGCCGCAATCGATCTTGGTAGTTAAATTTACGGTCAAAGTTGAAGCACGTGGATAGAGGAAGCACTACATTGTGGAATGGAGGGAGTACAACATAGGTATTTCTTAATTGTAGTATTCATGCAACCCTAGCAAACAGGTGTGGCGCAATCGTATACCTTGTGTGATTGTTAGAACGCGAATTTTAATATTAGCTTTGAAAACAAATAAATATAACTTGGTCATTTCATGAACTATGAATAGATTAAAGTTTTCATTCTTATTGATAGGATTGTACAATTAATTGAGATGATATAAAATTAAATTCTAGTTGTCCATAAATAAAACCATCGAACATGTGGATAGTGGGGTCTACATTACGTAGGAGTGATAGAGAGTCTCACTAAGCCAAAGTACTCATTTATAAAATTAAATTCTAGATAGTCCATAAATACGCCCATCGAACACGTGGATGTGGAATTTATTTTACATTGGAGTGACAGAGACTCTCATTAGGCCAAATTAGCCATTGAAGTGACCATGTCTAGCCTACTAAACACTATCAGCCCAATTATTAAAAACAACAATTGGGATCTCATAATCACGTGCTATCCATGTTTGTTCCCCATCCCCACCATCCATCCGATCTGATGGATGGATGGTTAGATAGGATCTCATTGTTTTGGGCTAGAAACTGACAATGCGTCCCCTACTAGCACATGTGTCGCTCCACCTCCACCTCCGCTCTCCTACCCCAGTCGCCATCCGATCAGACGGATGGTTAGATAGGATCTCATTGGTTTGGGCTAGAAACCGACACTACGTCACCTACTAACTAATGTGCCGCTCCACCTCCGCTCTCCTACCCCACTCGCCATCCGATCGGATGAGTGAACGGTTAGATGGGACCCCGTTGGTTCGGACTCAGTGGGGATCCTGTTCTTTAGAACTCTTCCAGGTTTGAAATAGAGTGCGGGTTTTGTGCATGTGTATGTGGTTTCATAAAATCGTCCTAAATATATAGGATCTCACCCGCTGCCCAAAGAAATTAATATCCTCTCAAGGTATCAACAAGATTGAGGAGTAAAAGTACGTTCTTAAAAACAATTGTCAGTGCTCATGGATAGAAAACTCAAAAATTAGACTTTGGATTGAGAGCAGTGAGAGTACTGATGACGGGCAGATCCATTTCGAGGTGGATGAGCTCGAGGAGCTTGAAGCCGTCCATGTCCGGCATGCGCACGTCGGTGATGACCAGGTCGAACTGCTGCTTCCCCGCCATGAGCATCCTGAGCGCCGTCTTTCCATCCATCACCTTCGTTGCTGCATAGCGGCAAGCATTATTCACAGAGAAACAAATAGATCACAAGGCCGCGATTCTAATGGACTATGGCGAAGTGGAGGGATCAAGAGACTCACGTTGGTATTTACAGCGGCGCAACAGGGCTTCAAGTACCATGAGGCAGACGCGGTCGTCGTCCACGACGAGGACGCGTAACCCTTCGGGAAACTTGTCCTCCGCCGCATCCTCCATCATCTGCCTTCGGTCCCCACCCATCGTGGCCATGTTCTCCGAACTTCTTCCCACCTGGAAAAGCAAACGCCATCAAGAAAAATACTGATTAAAAAACAAATTAGCACAAACCGCACAGCCAAAACCTCTATTAGCTTCCTCGTCTCAGGACACAACTGATGTTACTGCTTTGCTCCTCGTCTAAAAACAATCCGTATTCAGAGGAGTGGTGAGAAGGGCTGGAGGAAGGGCGTCTATTTATAGGGGTAGAGGGGTCAAGGGAAGGAGTGGAAGTCTCGCGGTCCAGACTCCAGAGGTCAAAGGCGCTCTCCCCGTGCTTGTGTGCATGCGCTGCTTCTACCCCTTAATTTCTGCAGCTACGCCATTTGATCTGGCGATGTCAATGTGCGTGTCTGCTTGTGCCGCGGCCCATGGTCTCTTCCATGAGAGGTGAGGAAAACCACGGGTGGTGTTGCTGTTTTTTGCTTTTGTTTTTTTCTCACCAAATATTTAATGTTGGACACAAATGTTAGAGCATCTCCAGCCGCGTCCCCAACAAGGCCCACCAGGTGACTTTTCGGCCGCCGACGCCAAAAATCGATCCAGTCGCGTCCCCAAGGGCTCAATTTTCACCGGCTCGGGCCGAAATTGGCGCCGGCGAGGGAGGGGCCACGCTACGTCCCCGACAGCCCGCTCTGGGAGCCATACTTCCGCCGCCGCCACGCCGAGCAGCTCGAGGCCACCAACAGCGTCGTTCCCTCCGGCAGGCTCAACTCCGAGGGGCGGCGCCGATGGTGGGGCGTGCCCGGCCGCACGCCGCAGGCCGTCCTCGAGTACATCGAGGGCGGCAACACGCCGAGGCTGGAGTACCCCTCCCCCCGTCCTTCTCTCGCCACCGTGAGAGCTCGTGGACCCGAGGCGCATGGACCCCGGGGCGTCCTCCTCCTCGCCAGGTCGGTCGACTGGCTCTCCCTGCCTCCGCCCCGTCAAGCCGGAGCCCTAGTATACGTCTGTCAGCCGGTGCAACCGCAGCTCCGGCGTCCGCATCGGCGACTCCACCCCCGCCTCTGGCCGCCTCGTCCTCGTCGCACCCAAACCGGAGCCCGGCCTCCCCGCGGAGTATGAGGAGATAGCCGGGCGCGGCATCTCCGCCGAGGACGCCATGCAGTGGGCGCGGGACGACTACCTCCGTGACGAGATGGTCCGGCAGCGCCGCGCCCTGGAGGAGATAGCCGCCCGCAAATGTGGGCGTGAGGACGAGCACGGCGTCGTGATCCTCGACAGCGACGACGACGAGGACGCCCCCGGACCGTTCAACCCGCCACGCCAACCGGGGGAGGGTTGCAGCAGGGACGGCGGCCGTAGCGGAGGCGGCGACGACGACGATGACGACGGCGGCGACTACACGCAGTTCTACAGCCTCCTCGGCATGTAGATCTGCAAGGGCGGCGGGCGGCGAGGAGCGGCGAGGGAGACGGCAAGGAGCAACCTAGTAGCTTTTTTTTTCCTTTTTGTAAAATATTTTAAATATGAACAAACTCGCCGAAATTTGGTTGAATTTGCGCCGTGTTCATGCCGTAATTTATATTTTCAAAAAAACGTGGGCGCCGTGACTGGGGCATCACGCCCCCAGCGTGTGGTTTATCGCCGGTGCGCCCCAGGGGATGATTTTTAGCGCCTCCTGAAGGGCCAACGGCCGAAGATACTCTTATGGTCTTGAATTACAAAAAGAAGAGGCTCCTGCTTTGCTCCTGCTCCTGCTTCCTTTGACCGGGAACAGAAAGAGCGTTCATGTCTTAGTCGTGAGATTCCTACCTACTTTTGCATGGCAACGTGAAAATGTGAAGGCATAAACTCAAGGAGTGGAAGTCTTTCTCCACTTATCACTTTGTGGAAAATTAATATGACAAGGGCATTTTATCTGAAGAAAAACACTTCAAGCAAATAAGTTCAAGGGTGTTTCAGACTAGGGAGTACCGGATGCACCCTAGCTAAGGGCGAGAGTAAGTGAGTAACACACAAATTCGAACCAAATGATTGCTTATGCTTTGATCCTTATTATGAGGTGTCAGGCCTATGTATTCAACAAAGAAAGAAATATGTCGTTTACAAAGCAGAGAAAAAGAAATACAGGGATAGAAGAGTGGAGTTCTTGTGGTCCAGGCCATGGATGTCTGTAGTTTCTGCCATTTTTATTTTCATTACACTCCATTAAAAAATTCCGTTTTTGTTTCCATTCCATTGTCAAATGTTAACTTTCTTGTGGTCCAACGTTGGAGCTAGATGATATTGTCTGTATTCCAAAAGAGGCTTTTGGCGATGTTCAGGTCATATCTCAAATTAATGCCTCACATTTATTCTCATGAAATTTGTTTCGGTGCACTGAAAGGAGTCAAAGCGCCACTCGACAATGAGAGATGAAAGGATTTAGCACATCACACATCACATGTAAAATGGAAATGAAATGATTCAACCCGACACATGACAAATGAAGATGAAAGGAGATAATACACTATGCGACAAATATATGTCGTGAGAATCAAAAAAGTTTGGATTTGGAGGGCCAGATTGGCAACCAATGATTTCTATATAGAAAGACCTAGAGGCACCACTTAAGCTCATTATTTAAATGGAGGCCAACAGGAGGCATTGATGTAATGGTTTTCTCTTTCTAGGATTTTTTCTTTGGAGAAGGTGCTAACCCACCCAATGGAAATGGAATTTTTCTTTTTTTTACACTGCTTCTCCATTTTTCGTGTGGTGCATAGACTCCCTTTTTGTAAAAAAATATCATGTAGATTGTATGCATTTGATTATTTCTTTATTCTTATATAAAAATATTTTACAACCATATCACAATCAATAGAATCTCATAACTCACATGAGAATTCAGGATTTTGACAATCCACAATCTCGATGCATCGAAGAAACGAGTATATTCATGGAAACTCATGGGATATTATCCCCTCCATGTTTTTTTCGAAAACAATGACGGTCACGACCTTGACGCGCCTTCTCTGCCCCAACGCGTTCTCAAGGCTCCGGTGGCTCATGTGCCAGCGCCGGTTGCCGTTCCAGGGGCGGCCAGCGGCACATGTTGCTCTGTCATTGCGATGTGCACCACTGCTACCTCTTGAGCACTACGTTGGATTTCCCCGAAGAGGAGAGGATTATGCAGCAAAGTAGCGTAAGTATTTCCCTCAGATTTTGAGAACCAAGGTATCAATCCAGTAGGAGGCTACGCGCAAGTCCCTCGTACCTACACAAAAACAATAACTCAACGCAACCAACGCGCTTAGGGGTTGTCAATCCCTTCACGCTCACTTACGAAAGCGAGATCTGATAGAGATGATAAATAATATTTTTGGTATTTTTGGTATAGAGATGCAAAGTGAAAAGTAAAAGGCAAAGTAAAAAGCAAAGCAACAATAAAGTGATGGAGATTGATATGATGAGAAAGAAACCTGGGGGCCATAGGTTTCACTAGTGGCTTCTCTCAAGAGCATAAGTATTCTACGGTGGGTGAACAAATTACTGTTGAGCAATTGACAGAATTGAGCATAGTTATGAGAATATCTAGGCATGATCATGTATATAGGCATCACATCCGAGACAAGTAGACCGACTCCTGCCTGCATCTACTACTATTACTCCACTCATCGACCACTATCCAGCATGCATCTAGAGTATTAAGTTAAAAACAGAGTAACGCCTTAAGCAAGATGACATGATGTAGAGGGATAGTTTCATGCAATATGATAAAAAATCCATCTTGTTATCCTCGATGGCAACGATACAATACGTGCCTTGCTGCCCCTTCTGTCACTGGGAAATGACACCGCAAGATCGAACCCAAAGCTAAGCACTTCTCCCATGGCAAGAACAACCAATCTAGTAGGCCAAACCAAACTGATAATTCTAAGAGACTTGCAAAGATAACCAATCATACATAAAAGAATTCAGAGAAGATTCAAATATTATTCATAGATAGACTGGATCATAAACCCACAATTCATTGGTCTCAACAAACACACAGCAAAAAGAAGATTACATCGAATAGATCTCCACGAGAGAGGAGGAGAACATTGTATTGAGATCCAAAAAGAGAGAAGAAGCCATCTAGCTACTAGCTATGGACCCGTAGGTCTGAAGTAAACTACTCACACTTCATCGGAGGGGCTTGCATGATGATGTAGAAGCCCTCCGTGATCGATGCCCCCTCCGGCGAAGCTCCGGAACAGGCCCCAAGATGGGATCTCATGGATACATAAAGTTGCGGCGGTGGAATTAGGTTTTTGGCTCCGTATCTGATCGTTTGGGGGTACGTAGGTATATATAGGAGGAAGAAGTACATCGGTGGAGCTTCGAGGGGCCCACGAGGCAGGGGGGCGCGCCCTAGGGGGGGTGCCCTCCACCCTCGTGACCGCCTCGTGGCTTTCTTGATGGAGGGTCCAAGTCTCCTAGGTCTTATCTGATGAGAAAATCGTGTTCCCGAAGGTTTCATTCCGTTTGGACTCCATTTGATATTCTGTTTCTCCGAAACACTAAAATAGGCAAAAAACAGCAATTCTGGGCTGGGCCTTCGGTTAATAGGTTAGTCCCAAAAATAATATAAAAGTGGAAAATAAATCCCAATATAGTCCAAAACAGTAGGTAATATAGCATGGAGCAATCAAAAATTATAGATACGTTGGAGACGAATCAACCACCATAAAAGCGGCACCCATAGCTGCCTCTTCGTCATCTGCTCCTATCTCAGACCTCACCGTCCACAACAACGTCATCCACAAGCGGGACGTTCACTCCCAGCGGAAGGTCTCCGCGGCCAAGCTGCATCACAGTGCGTGCATTGCCGGCCTGAAGACCCCGTTCATGCAGCCGCAAATGACCTGGCAGTGGCAGGGCTCCTCTCTTTGCACCTCTGATAGCGAGGCATCAGGCGCAGACGACGTAGCAGAAAAAATTGCCCCATGTCTCTCTGGTTTGCGGCAACGATAGTGACGAGGCGGACATTGTTCGCGCTACCGATGCTTTGCCTTCACCATGATCAGCCATGAATGTTCAGCCAGGAGAGCTCACTCGGGTGTTGGGTGCTTTTGTATCTTTGTGCAGGTAGCCGCGCACTTTTTTCATCTGCTTCGTAGTCTCCATAGGTCTAGCCTGCTCCTGGCCATCGATGGGATACTTCCTCGATGTGCCCCCTCTTTCCCTTGTATTTCCTTGCTATTATGCTCTCGGGCTGGTGGTGAAAGGATGTTTATGTTATGAATCAGCCTCGTTCACTATCCTCTCTTGGAACGTTCGCGGCCTCGGTGATGTTGATAAGTGCAAGGACATCTTCTCTGAAATCACCGCGATTAAAAGCTATGTTTCGCTTCTACAAGAAACAAAGCCAGACTTCGTCCTTGTCCCTAAGTTAAACTCATTCCTACCTCGAACGCTAGACCAAGTTGTCTCCCTTCCCGCTATCGGTTTTGATGGAGGTATTTTTTCTGTGATTAACCCCCTCACGATCTAACCCTCCTAAACCACTCTCACGGCAGGTTTTCTATGTCTCTCAGCCTCTCTTGCCCGGTCTTTGGAACCAACCTCACAATCTCCAACATTTACGCCCCATCCCAACGACCACTCAAAATGGACTTCCTCCAAGAGCTCAGAGACATCGCCCCCACAAACTCTACACCGTGGCTTCTTATGGGTGATTTCAACCTTATCCGTTTTGCTTGCAAGAAAAATAACAAAAACTTCCACAGCTGTGAGGCTAACATGTTTAACACGGCCATCTCAGACCTGCAGCTCATTGAGCTCCCGCTTCTGGATACCTTTACTAGGTCTAACAATTGTCTAACTCCAACTCTAGAATGCCTTGACAGAGCCTTCTTTAACCTTGCTTGAGAAGACCGCTTCTCAATATCAACTCTGTCTTCCCTGACACGTTTCTCTTCCAACCAAGTTTCTCTCATCGTCAACATATCTTCGCATATCCCCAGTTCCCGCCTATTTTGTTTGGACTCTTTCTGGGCCCTTCACCTGGCATGCAAGCGTATCGTATCTGAGGCTTGGCCCGCAAACCACCCTTCAATTTCTTTGGACCTAGACCTTTCCAGTGCCATAAAATATACTAGAGCGAACCTCAAAACTTGGTCCAAAACTATCAAACCAGTTGACCAACAAGAAATTGACTGCAAGCTTATCATCGATTGGATCGACAGGCTTGAAGAAGGCTCCCACTCCCGAACCGAGTCCTCTCTTAGACTGGTCATTATAACTGCCCTTAATGTGCTATCCGCCAGAAGGTTCTCTTCTAGAAACAAAGGAGGAAAGTGAAAGTCATGATCGATGGGGATAACAACTCCAAATTCTTACATGCCTCTTCCTCCTAGAGGTTCCGCAAAGACAACATCGCCATCCTTGAGGACAATGGGGTCAATTTTTTGCCCATGACACCAAGGTCGTCATCCTCCACAATTTATTTCGCTACCTTCTCGGCACTCCAACAACCTCGACATGTCTCTTCCCACTCCAGGACCTTTACCCGGCGCAACTCCCTCAGCTTCTCCACCTAGACTCCCCCTTCTCCACTCATGAAATCTAAGATGCCTTCCTCTAGAATGTCAATGCTAGTCCTGGTCCTAACAGTCTTGGGCCAGGGTTCTACCACAAGTTTGGGCACAACATTAAACATACGATCCTTCCCTTCTTCGAGGACTTAACAAACATCCGTGAAGATGTAAAACGCTTCAACAGAGCACATATGCTTTTTCTCCCTAATGACTTTCGACCTATATCCTTACAGAACTGCACCCCCAAGGTGATCATTGAGGTCATTATTACCAACAAGATAAAACCACTAATTCCTCTTCTTGTCCATGGAGACCAAACTGGCTTCATCTCCGGCAGATGCATTGTTGAGAACTTCATCTACGCGGCCGACATCCTCCGCGCCTGCCACATTTGGAAGGCACCCAGTATGGTTTTCAAACTTGACTTCCACAAAGTGTTTGACTCTATTTGTTGGGAATCGCTCCTCCTCATTCTCCTCTCTAGAGGATTCCCACCTACCATCATAAGCTGGACCCGAACTCTGCTTGTCTCTAGCAAGACGGCGGTGCTGCTAAATGGGACTTCGGGTCATTAGGTTAACTATGAGAATTGTCTATGGTAGGGTGGCCTGCTTTCACCCTACCTCTTTATCATCGTCGCACACTTGCTTCAATGCTTCATCATTCAGGCTTTCTCGCCCGACCAGCTCTGCCCCCTGATCTACACTAGCAGACCTCCGATTGTGCTCCAGTATGCTGACAACACCCTAATCATTGCCCATGCCTCTAGCCACGCCGCGACCACGCTCAAAGACATCTTTGACAAGTCTCGCTACTGGCCTCTCTATCAACTTCCAGAAAACTACCTTCCTACCCATCAACACGGACCCCACAACTAGCCTTAACATCGCCCATACCTTCGGTTGTGACATGTCCTCCTTCCCCCAGATTTATCTAGGTCTCCCCCTCTCTCACACGTGCCTTCCGTCCTCAGCTTTTGAACCCATCATTCAGCGCTTTCTAAAATACCTCTCTGTGTGGGCGGTAAAACTTCTCACCTAAGGAGCCAAACTTACCCTCATTTGCTCCACTCCAGACGCCCTCGCTACTCACTTTATGTCTATCTTTAGACTACCCAAGAAGATTATCAAAAGATTAGACGCTATCTATATATCCTTCTTCTGGGTGGCTGACGAAAATTGCTCCGGGTTAAATGCCTTATCGCCTGGAAAAATGTGTGCACTCCCAAGACGGCAGGCGAGCTTGGTATGAAAATTTTGGCTCTCCAAAACAACTGCCTCCTCATGAAATTCACGTTCAAACTTCTCCAAAAACTTGACCTGCCTTGGGTGAACCAGTTCTTCCAACACTACTCTCTCAACTTCGCATATAAACCCCCAAACCACCATTACCTCTGAGAATTGTTAACCAATAGCTCTGTCACCTTCGTAAAATTTCCTTCGTCATTACTAACAATGGCACTTACACCTTATTTTGGCTCAACGCTTGGCTTCTGCCGACTCTGCTCGCAAAAAACTACCCCCACTTCTTCTCTCACTCCACTTCATCCTCTATATTGGTAGCTCATGTCATGCATAATGGCTTACTCCCGACTCTACAGAACCTCCTAACCAATGTGGCTTCTACCGACCTTGCGTTTGTTTTGTCTTGCTACAGGATGTTACCACAAGCAATGCGCCCGGTGACAGATTCCTCACCCAGGACTCCTGGTTCACCTAGAGGTGTGCCTACTCATTGCTCTCCTCCGACCATGAGCTTGATCTCAACGCAAGGCACATTTGGGGCTCCAAGGCACCTATCAAGGTTAAGATCTTCAGCTAGATCCTCTATCGTGACAGGCTAAGCATGATGGCGAACTTACATCGCAAGACCATCACGTCGGTGTTGTCTTTCCCTCACTGTGACTTATCTTTTAAGGACACGACGCACCCCGCCTCCTCTACCCATGCGTGGCTCAGGTCTGGTCCCTCTTGGGACTCCAGGCCCCTCACAACATCCACCTCATCTGGGATACTCATACGCCGGTTGGCCTCAACATCAACATTTGGCCTACCGTCGTCCTCGCCATCCTCTGGGAGCTCCGGGACTCCAGGAACACTCATGTTTTCCATAACAAGACGCACTCCCCCCTAGATACTATTCAGAAAATTATCTCTGATTTTACGCTTTGGGCCTTCAGATTTAAGGACCACATTAGCAGGGAGGCTACCGTGTCTTGGCCCTATACCTCTCCTCTCTCTATAATCTCTAATGTAACCTGCAACCTTCCCTTGGGAATCTTTGAGTAATACATTCAGGTAGGGATCATCTCCCCCCTCCCCCCTAGGAGATTGTTCAAAAAAGATCAACTCATAAAACTCTGGTGTTGGGGATATGACTATTTGTGCAAGCCATCCAGGAGAGGCCGGGTTACGCAAATAGAGGTTCATCAAAAGCCCAAGACCAAGGCATGAAGATGGCGGTTCACTAAAAGGCTTAAAGGCCCACAGGCGACTCTGAGGCCCGTAAAGATAAACCGCCATGATGGTATAACTTGTACTGTAAGGTAGAAGTAACTAGTCGCCGAGCCGGACACTGTTTATGAGCCGGCCGGGACTCTGTAGGCCGCAGGGCGTCAACCCGTGTATATAAGGGGACGACCCGCCAGCGGCTTAGGGAAAGAAACAACTGATCGAGAGCCAGGCAAAGCGTATCTAGCTCCCTGGTCATCGAAACCTCAAGCAATTCCAACCCAACTAGACGTAGGCCTTCCTTCACCGTAAGGGGCTGAACTAGTATAAACCTCGCGTGTCCTTGTCTCGATTGACCCCTTTAAGCTTCCTAGTTGCGATGGCTCCACGACTAAGTCCTTGCAAAAGGACATCTGCCGTGACAATTCCACGACAGTTGGCGCCCACCGTGGGGCCAGCGCATGGTGGATTTGATTTCTTGAAGGGCAGATTTGAAGGGCTCAAGGGATACACAGTTGGCCGGATGACCAAGAGTCGTCACGGCAAGATCTACATCGAGGACGAAGGCTGGGGCCCCGACGCCAGCTCAATTGAGTACGGGTACCGGGTCCCCTTTGGCGGAATTCACGTCTTCATCGGCCGGATGGGTAAGCTGGGCCCTGAGCCTGACAGCTGCACCGACCTTGTCGAGACGGCTCAGCGTGCGAAACCCGCCCGAGCTCAACCTGTCATGAAGCATGCCTTTGTGGGTTGCATCCACGAAGGTGAACTTTCTGAAGGATCTGAAGGTGATGGTGAGCCGACCGTCCTCTCTGACGGTGATTCGTCCGCCGGCTCAACAGATTCGCTGTATCAAGTTCAAGATGGTGTGCTTGGGGGCTGTTCCGATGGCAGCACTATTCTGGACCCCTCAGAGTCGCCAAACTGGGCAGGAGTCTTCATGGCTGGTACTCAACCCGGCCAAAATTCTACGGCCTCAGCGGCGATAACGTCCGGGTTAGGAGCAGCCGGGGCAGGAGGCCCTGTGCGCTCACCGGCTCAGGTGCTGATCGATCTCATGGATAAACTTACGGCCTTGTTAACTGCTACAGTTGTCCCTGCGAACCAATCTGAGCATGAGGCAGAGGTGGCACAGGTTCGCGATGAGATCGCCTGGGCCAGGGAAACCTTAGCAGCTAAAGATACTAAATTAGCCATAGAGCGGGCGGCTTTGGACGTACGGGCGCAGCAACTTTAGGCAGAGGCCTTTCAGCTCACGTTAAGCTTGAACGCATCTAATGAGGTAATGAGGAGACATCAGAAAACTCAGTCTCGTTTACCTCAGATTTATGATCCTCGGAATCTCTTTGCTACACCCGGGGCCGGCCCAAGTAGCCCGCTAGGTGCAAATCAGTTTATGACATCTGGAGCAGGAGGCCCAGTCCAGCCTCCGGTGACGGCGCCTCTTCACGGCAATGGCACCGCCCCATTACGTACCAATACCACAGGGTCACTTCTCCAACCCCATGGAGAACTTAATCGCAGCATCAGCATGTTTGGCGGCTCTCCCAGTAGATGGTGATGATCCGACAGCGGTGGAAACCTGGAGGATCAGGGAACTTGTCCAAACAGCCCTGGCTCAGCAAGAGACCTACTCCTACAGCCGGGACATGATTCACTCAACTCCTCCGCCCTGGTTAGCTCCGCCTCGTCAAAACCGGAGCCCGTGTTACAGTAGACACATGGAGTCAGAGGCCTTGTCAAGTAGCGCTCAGCGCCGAAACCAGCCCGGCGGGTATAACCCGGTTCAAGATAGGATACGTCAGGAGGACGAGCGGGCAGCTCAGCTAGCGGTTCAGCTAGCAGCCCAACAGGACTCACCGGCTTACCCGACGACTTCCATTGAGCCGGGTGTTGCTACTAGAACCGGAGGAGTTCCTTGTCTGGTACCGGCTCTACGTAATGTACGTCTGCCCAAGGATTTCAAGGGACCTCGAAAGGTGCCGAATTATACGACCGATTTACAGCCTGGGGCGTGGATTGAAAGTTACGAGATGGCCATGGAGCTGCTGGAGGTTAGTGATGAAGCGATGGCTAAATACTTCACCATGATGTTGGACATAACGGCCCATTCTTGGTTAAAGGGTTTGCCACCCAATTCCATTAGGTCATGGGCGGAGCTAAAGGCCCGTTTCATCCAGAACTTCAAGGACACTTGCAAGCAGTCTATGTCAATTGTGGACCTGACAAATTGTAAGCAGGAGGAAGGTGAATCTACGACTCATTGGGTGCGCCGGGTCAAAGACATAATACATTCGTCTGACAAGATGGATGCCGGCTCAGCAGTTCTCATGCTGGAGAAGAATTGCTGCTTTGAGCCTTTGAGACAGAAACTGGGGCGCCTTAAGCGTGATTGCAATGATATGTGGACGCTGATGGCGGCTTTAGTCAAGTATGCCGATTCTGATAGTACCAAGGATCCCATGTCTGATGAGGAAAAGACAGGGAAGGGAAAGAAGAACGGTAATGGAAAGGGTCAGCAGCATAACCCGGTGAGTCAAGGAGGCAATAAGCGTAAGGCGGACGGTAACCCGGAATTTGTGGCCAATGCACAGGGTAACAATCAGAAGCGCAAAGGAAAGTCCCCCCTCGGTTTGGCGGCCTTCATGGCCCGGGCGGCGGTTCAGGATTCGGTTTTCAGGGAAGCTAGGGTGGTTATAATCAACAGCAGTCTGGTCAAGGAGGTCAGCAGCAGCAGCAGTCGGGTTATCAGAGCCATCCAAAACAGCTAAACAGTGGGCAGTATCACGTGTTCACCACAAGTTTGTGTAAACATGATCAGAAAGTTCATAGGAGGGCGGTGAATTCTGTTGAGCCAGCAGTCCCTCGTTACTTGAGGTGGTCGGAACAGCCTATTGTCTGGAGCAGGGAGAATCACCCTCCCCGGGTTGATAATCCGGGTCAACTGGCCCTGGTAGTGGCACCGTAGGTTGGTGGTTATAAATTTACTAAGGTGCTCATGGATGGAGGTAGCAGCATCAACATCCTCTATTACGAGACCTTTCGGCGCATGGGCTTAACTGATAAGAATTTAAAGACTTCCAACACCGTCTTCCATGGAGTGGTGCCTGATAAGTCGGCGTATCCTGTGGGTAAGATTGAGCTAGAGGTGGCCTTTGGAGACGAGCATGATTCTAGGGCGGAAAGGTTAACTTTTGAAGTGGTAAAAATCAAGAGTCCATATCACGCTTTGTTCGGGCGGCCGGCTTATGCCAAGTTCATGGCGCGGCTGTGTTATGTTTATTTACAGCTCAAGATGCCGGGTTACAACTGTACCATCACTGTGCATGGAAGCCGAAAGGTGGCCCTGGAATGCGAAGAAGGCGATGCGGCTTACGCCGAGTCTGTCTGTGCAGCAGAGGAGCTCAAATTTTATCAAGATAACATTGACCCGGCGGATATGACCTCCCTCAAGAAGCCGACTACGGAGCATGACCCGACCATGAAGTTTAAATCGGCTGCAGAGACTAAGCTTGTTGATTTTACTCCGGGCGATTCGTCTAAGCAATTCAACATAAGTGCCAACTTGGATCCTAAATAGGAAAGCGCGCTCATCGAGTTCATCCATGAGAACCGGGACATCTTTGCATGGAAGCCTTCTGACATGTCGGGTGTACCGAGAGGACTTGCTGAGCACACTCTTAATATTGATCCGAAGTATAAGCCGGTCAGGCAGTTTCTGCGGCGATTCAATGAGGAACGACGAAAAGCTATAGGAGAAGGGGTCGCCCGGCTCTTGGCGGCTGGGTTCATTGTCGAAGTGTTTCACCCGGAATGGTTGGCTAACCCGGTGCTCGTGCTCAAGAAAAACGGCACCTGGCGGATGTGTGTGGATTACACGGACTTAAATAAGGCTTGTCCAGCTGATCCTTTCGCTCTCCCCCGTATTTATCAAATCATTGATGCTACGGCGAGTTGTGCGCGTTTGAGCTTTTTGGATGCTTACTCTGGTTATCATCAGATCAAGATGGCAGTTAAGGACCAGGAGAAGACGACTTTCATCACTCCGTTTGGAGCCTTCTGCTATGTGTCTATGCCTTTTGGGCTCAAGAGTGCCCAGGCGACTTATCAACGGCGTGTACAAAATTGTCTCCACAATCAGATTGGGCGCAATGTTCATGCTTATGTGGATGACATAGTGGTGAAATCCAGAGAGGCGGAAACCTTGATATCTGATCTCAGAGAAACCTTTGACAATCTCCGGGTTTACAAAATGATGCTTAACCCGGAGAAGTGTGTATTTGGTGTGCCTGTAGGCAAGCTTTTGAGATTCTTGGTCTCAAACAGGGGCATCGAGGCTAATCCGGAGAAGATTAAGGCAATCACTTCTTTGGCTAAACCGGCATGTATCAATGATGTTCAGCGACTGGCGGGTCGTGTTGCCGCTTTAGGCCGGTTAGGTGAGAAGGCCCTACCGCTGTACCAACTGATGAAGAAGGCAGACACCTTTGTCTGGAGTAATGCTGCTAATGCTGCTTTTGAGGATTTGAAGAGGCAGTTATCTGAGCCGCCAGTTCTTGCAGCTCACATTGACAAAGAGCCTTTGCTGTTATATGTGGCTGCTAATTCACGAGCCGTTAGTGTGGCAATTGTGGTAGAGCGCAAGGAGGCTGGTAAGGAACATCCGGTTCAACGGCCGGTTTATTATGTCAGTGAGGTACTCATCGAGTCAAAACAAAGATATCATCATTGGCAGAAACTTGTTTACGGGGTATTCATGGCAAGCCGGAAGCTGAAGCAATACTTCCAAGGTCACCCTATCACTGTGGTAAGTTCTGCCCCCTTGGGAGACATTATTCAGAACAGAGAGGCTACAGGACGAGTCGCCAAGTGGTCCATTGAGCTCGGGCCTCATGGTCTGAAGTACGTACCACGCACTACCATTAAGTCTCATCAACGACTGGACAGAGCTACAGCCACCTAAGGAGAAGCCCGATAACACTTATTGGACTATTCACTTTGATGGGTCCAGACAGTTGGAAGGCTCAGGGGATGGAGTCGTGTTAACTTCCCCTCGAGGTGACAAATTTTTCTATGTGCTCCGGCTTATGTTTCCTTGTACTAACAATGCAGCTGAGTACGAGGCCCTACTCCAGAGCTCCCTAATGTTTATATACTTATACTATGTATATTACATAAAGCAATAAAGCAGGACCTCTCTCCTTTTTTCCACTCCCAAAAAAGGTTTATGTGTTTTCTTTGTCAGGTGGTGGAGATAACCAAGGAGAAGCGGATCATATCTGAATCCGGTTTTCCTTTGGTCCGGCTTATGATCATATCTGAATCTAGCCATGATCACTTGGGGGCTTCCTGTTCAAGCATATGCCATATTCGAACTAAAGAGAACATAGCTGTAGATACCCACTTGATCAGCATACTGCCAAACCTACTTGAGGGCTTCTTGATCATATTTCAATCATAGTTTAACCCCTTTGGGTCTGACGTGGATCGTATTCGAATCAGCGTCAATAAACAAGTCTTATGGTCACTTGGGGGCTTCCTGTTCAAACATAGGTCGTATTCGAACCAAAGAGAACATAGCTGTCGATACCCACTTGATCGGCATCGCCGCAGCCACTGGGGGCTAACAGATCGTATCCGAATCTTAGCTCAACCCCTTTGGAACGGTTCACTGATCGTATTCGAATCAGAAACCCTTGAATTTTGTTCATCATATTTTACAAGTATCAACATTGGATATCTTGCGACCCTCTTGAAAATACAATGGAATACATTCCAATCCTCCAGGATTAATATTGGTTACATCAGGTTGTTAAGTACCAGGTGAACTTTTATGTGCCAATTTTCAGGAGTTAAAGTTACCCTCAGGGGTTGGCTTATATAAGCCGGAAAAGCAGCCATAAGCATCACAGGGCAATGCAAGACATTCCTGCAAAGGACATAACAGATTCATATAAACTACAAAGTGCATAGTGATGCCGGCTTATGCAAGTATTAAGGGCCAGAAGCGTGCGCAAAGGCATAGCAAAACTCAAAGTATTTTCTACTCTGTTACAAGACTCCCCGAGTCTGAATGATGCGGCATTGTTTTTCTACAACGACATAAGCAGGTGGCGCCTGGCAATCTACTCTTGGGGTTGACTTGAAGCCTCCGGGTTATCCTTCTCCGCCTCTCCGCCGGCTGCTTTGTCCTGGAAGGATGATGAGGCCCAGTCAATGCCACTCAAGGCCTCAAACTCAACTTCATCATCTATTAAACCGTTTGGGCGACTTCAGGGGCAAAGGTGTGCTTACGGATTGGAGGGATCAAGCTGACATCGTCATAAGGCGGCGTGGGGATTCTCCGATTCTCCTTGTCATAACCCGGCTGACACTTGGTGAGGTGAGTGTCGTTTCCAATTGGAGTGGCCACAGGGCGTATATCCCTCACGCAGGTGGTGAAATCCTTTTCATCAAATGGAGTGCCATCCTCCTTTAAACTTGGATACCCAAGAGCGATGTCGGCCGGGTCTAGCTCTGGTAACCAGGCTTTGGCCCGACTCAAAGCGGCTATTGCTCCGGCTCTTGCTTGGGCCCGTCTCAACTCTTGAATCCGCTGAGGAAGTACAGCAAGCCGTTGTAACACATCTTGCAAGAGGTGGGGCACATCATTTGATAAGGCTACAACGGCCAAGGCACGTTGTGACCCGATGTACAGTTGCTCTACTAGAGTATACACCGCCTTCAATTTGATCAGCATATTCTGCTTGAGGTTTGTGCTCCTGGGGCCTGTATTGGTAAGTATAAGGTAAACCTCAGGTAACAATTGAATGAATATTTACAATATTTAATACTTGCTTCAGATAACTTACCGAAGATCGCTGAGACCATCCGAGATATTTGGCGTTGTAAGCCGGTCAGTTCGGCTGTTGCGTTTGCCAGTGACGCCTCTGCTGTCTCGGCCCGGGTCACCAGTCCGGCCTTTTCGTCAGTCCAAATTTTCTTCTCCAACTCAAAATTTTTCTTCATCTTCTCTTGTTCAGAGATGCTGAATTCAAATTTGGAATTTGCCTTTTGAATTTCAATCTCCTGGGCTGCCAGGCGGTTCTTCAGGTCAGCAATCTCCGATTCAAATTGACTTATGGTGGCCTGCATTGCACCGGATAATAGTCAAGATTACGGTAAATAATATTAAGTCCCAAGCACTTTGCAAGCAAAGATACTTGACACTTGGGGGCTAATGTATACCGAAGCTTTCTAAATTATTAAGCCGGTCCTGGATATTAAGTCCCAAATACTTTGCAAGTAAAGATACTTGGCACCTGGGGGCTAATATGTATCGCAAGTTAAAGGTATTGTGTTACATCCGGTTTAAATATTTTTTCTTTAAGCTGGGCAAGCAGCTCTAACAATTTTTCTAAGTCTACAACATATTTATTCATAAGCAATAGACTTGGGGGCTGGTACAGTAAGTATGATTGAAAGTAAGGAAGCATAAGTCATACCTTAGATTTTTGCTGTATTTGCTTCACCATGTCAATTTCCAGGTCACGACTGTTTTGCACCTGGTTGATATAGCCCGAGACGTTCTCTCCAATACTTAAATGAGTATAGTCGGTGATATCCATCTTGGCCTTACGGCGTTCTAGCAACTCCTCTTTAGCCGAGCATTTGGCAAGGACGGTGGGCCTGGCCGGCTCAACGAATTGAGCCTTGAGAAATTCCACCTCTGGGTTAGCCGTTTTGAGTGGGCTAGGTGCCTCCGGGTTAACAGAACCATCAAGAATATCTTCAGCAGGCGGGTCAGAAGTTGGTGCTGCAATGTCAGGAGCCGTCTCAGGCGGCAGTTGATCTGTGGAAGAGTCGGGAGCAGCTATACCCTATTCCGGTTCAGTCACCACAGGGGTTTGGGTCGGTTTATCCTTCTTGGTTTTCTTCCTGGGCTTAACCTGCACGCTGTGGGCAAAGCAGAGAAATAAGTAAAGAAATGTGAAGAAAGACAAACATAAGGTGAATAAATTGATATTACCCAGGGGCAGTCTTAAAAGCCGGCATGTTTGATTGGATGGACTCGCCGGATGAAGGAGAGGTATCCTGGTAATTGGAGTCAGAGGAATTGAGAGGATGACGGATTAGACCCGCCAAAGGTAAAAAATGGTATAAGTTGGAGATAACCTCAGTCCGACGCTTTCGGGTAGTGTCAGGCAAGCCGGAGGATAGCTCTGCATCCTTGCTGGTCTAGGTCTGCCTCCGGTTTTCAAATTGCTGTTGCTTCAAAATAAAGTCAGGATCTTGGTAAGCCAAAGGGTGTGAAAATCTTACTTTCCGGGTTACTCTTCGAATTTTCTGACGCGGCCGAAGCTCGGAGTCAGAGGAGATTATAGTTACCTCTTCCTCAATGGGTTGGCTGTTGCCAGTGTCTTCCTGAAAGAAGGTTAATATCAGTAAGGTAGTGATAAAGGAGAAAGGGAAATTAAAAAGTTACCTCTTCCTCATTTTCATCAGAATCATCAAGCTGAAATAGCTCAGAAGCGCTTGGCTTCCTTTTCCTTGAAGTGGTGGGCTTGGCGGTTTTCCTTTCGTCTCTCTTGGCCGCCCTGGATTTCTTGGCCGCCTCATGATCATATTGGATTTTCCAGAAGTTATCATTTGCCTGTAAAAGGTTATAAAGGGTTATGCGTAGGAATAGAGTATAACATGATAAAAAAATAACCCGACGGCTGGAAACTTACTGTAGGGGCTGGGTTCTGCTTGCAAAAAGGTAGTAAGCCGAAAGCGGTACTGTTCACTGTGCCCCTCTTTCAACAAAGACTGGGTTGTATCTTCCACTACGTCATCTGGTAAGTCGTCAGGACCATGACGCTAAGGGTCATCTTTGTCGCCTGAATAATTACACATTAAGCCGGGGCGGCGGCTTAACGGAATTATTCTCCAAGCAACCCAGACTCGGACCAGGTCAATGCCATCTAAGCCGTTCCCAAAAAAATCTTTAATCTTCTTGATCTTGGGGGTGAGTGGCAGACGTTCAATAGCAGTCAACTTATCCGGCAGCGGGTGAGTAGGTTCAAGGCGCAATGCACGGAAGCCGGGCAGCGGGTTGTCACCAGCCGGAGAAGTATCTTGGCAGTAGAACCATGTCTGGTTCCAGTCCTTTGGATGACTCGGCAATTCAGCATAAGGGAACAGGCAGTCTCTCCGCCTTTGAATCGATATGCCACCAAGCTCCAGACTGGGCCCGTTGGCCCGCTCATTCTGCCGGTTCAAATAGAACAATTCCCTGAACAAAAGTAGGCTGGGTTCTTCTCCAAGGTAGACCTCACAGAAAATTTGGAAGTTGCAGATATTTGACACGAAATTGGGCCCGATGTCTTGAGGTCTTAAGTAAAAGAAGTGCAAAACGTCTCTGAAGAATTTTGAACCGGGAGGAGCAAATCCCCGGCTCATGTGATCGGTAAAAATGATCACCTCCCCTTCCTTGGGTTGAGGTTTCTCTTCAGACGGGTCAGGAGCACGATAAGACATGACATCCTTCTTGGGCAGATGGCCAGACTTTACAAACTCAGACAGTTTGCTCGCTGTAACAATGGATGGGACTTAACAAACTCAAACAGCTTTGGGTGCCATTGGGTAAATTGAAGCCTACAACAAGATAAAGGAAATTTTCCGGTTTATTATTACCCGGAGAATAAACATTATTGGGTTATTTAAGATGGCGGCTTAAGAAGGGGCCTAATGACATACAGGTAACTATGTGATAATGTTTAACAGCTGCAGGTATTAAAGATGATTAAGGTTTTCTTAAGTCGCCAGAGGCAAGCGGTGCTGACAGTCGGTATTATCTTAAACCGGTTACACGGACTACTATGGCTGAAATAGAGTCAACAGACACAGTTTTTGGCTAAGTGTGGAGCAAACAGGTTTCACAAATTGCAATTATTATTTTGGATCAAACGATGCTCTGGAAAGGAAAAAATTCTAGACCTAAAACAGTACAGGGAAGTTCATATACTCAAGGAGGACTTCCAAAACAAGGAAATGAGATCTGTTTTCATACAAAATAAGCATACAACATCCTCCGCAGCAGTTCTATGTGGTTTTTACCATCTGAACAAGGTATTAGAGGTAAGAACTAATGGAGGTTGCGTCGTGCGATGATGAACGTCGACGAACTCAAGACAGTACTAATGCAGATCTGAGAAAGGGGGGAAAGAGAACTCACCGATGCGGAAGAACTGCGGAGGGTAGCCGTTGTTCTCTGGTCAAAAAACAGGGTGATGCAGCGGCCTGAGTCGGTGAAGACGAGGTTTCCGACGGTGGCGGCGGCGGAGCTCGAGCGGCAGAAGAGGGAGTGCGAGGAAGAATATGACCGGAGGAAATGAAAAAGACCTAGGTTGCGCCTATTTATAAGGAGGACCGACTGAGACGGCGCGAGAAACGAGGAAACCAAGACATCATTATCTAGCGGCCCCGATGCCTCGATTTTCGGGAGGGTCAGTAAAGGCAAAGATCTGTTGAAGATATGATGAATTAAAATATAAGTTTTATTGAAGATGACGTCACGATGATTTAACCCGGAGCCAGAGGATGATGTCACGACGGGTTACAATTTTCACGCAAGACAGAAGACTAAAGGCCAGTTCATAAGGTTATCAAAGATTGACATGAACCGGTTCAAACCATTCTAGGGCCTAATGTTGGGGATATGACTATTTGTGTAAGCCATCCAGGAGAGGCCGGGTTACGCAAATTGAGGTTCATCAGAAGCCCAAGACCAAGGCATGAAGATGGCGGTTCACTAAAAGGCTTAAAGGCCCACAGGCGACTCTGAGGCCCGTAAAGATAAACCGCCATGATGGTATAACTTGTACTGTAAGGTAGAAGTAACTAGTCGCCGAGCCGGACACTGTTTATGAGCCGGCCGAGACTCTGTAGGGCGTAGGGCGTCAACCCGTGTATATAAGGGGACGACCCGCCAGCGGCTTAGGGAAAGAAACAACCGATCGAGAGCCAGGCATAGCGTATCTCGCTCCCTGGTCATCGAAACCACAAGCAATTCCAACCCAACTAGACGTAGGCCTTCCTTCAACATAAGGGGCTGAACTAGTATAAACCTCGCGTGTCCTTGTCCCTATTAACCCCTTTAAGCTTCCTATTTGCGATGGCTCCATGACTAAGTCCTTGCAAAAGGACATATGCCGTGACAATTCCACGACATCTGGTCTATTCCCCCCTTCAGAAAGTACATGGCGGAGAACAACCTAGTAGCAAATTCACCAAGCAGCACGTTTAGTAGTAATTCTTGTAGATCATTGTATCATTCTGGACTTTCTTTGTAACAATGAACTTAAGTGGTGCCGTAGATCTCCCTAAATATAGATCGTTAAGTGCCAATCTAACCACCAAATCTGAACGTCCTGGTTCTCAAGATATATATTTGTCGCATAGCGTGTTGACTCATTTCATCTCCTTTTGTCATGTGTGGCATTAAATACTTTCATCTCCATTTGTCGTGTAGTGTGCTGACTCATTGCATCTCTCTTTCTCCCATGTTGCATTGACTACTTCCATTTCCTTTTTGTCGTGTGCCACTTTAATTCCTTAATTTCATCTCCGTTTGTCATCTGGCACATTGACTCCTTGCATATGCATTCTTTTAGCAATGCGTTACTTAAATCCAATTAATAGGATTTGAGATAACATATGATTGTATCTCGTAACAAAATTATTCATGTGCGTGACTTTTATGATGTTAGTACAACAAACCAACAATTCAAGCTCCATGGAAATTCACAGGATACGATTGCTCTCTAATATTTTGTGATTCAAAAACGATATGATTGAAGATGACCCACCTTGTGTACATCACAAATAGTTTCTTGTATTCTTGTATCATTTAATGTTGATGGTATGAAATCCATTAGATTATCTTGTCGTTGTTTAGGTGCATCCAGATTTCTTTCTAATATACACCATTTCTTTTTAATGTGTGAGTACTAAGGGTGATTAATTTTTATGCAAATAAAGTAACATAGAAACACTTACTATCTTCGGAAGAAAATTCCTATACCAAAGACGATGATTTTTGTCCAATGGAGAGGCATTGAGACCAAAACTTTTGGAGTTAGATTGTTGGATCAGTAGACATGGGGTTAAATTTAGGTGGAGAGATCCCCTTTCATCATTTTATAGTGTAGGTTCTTACAATCATGTAAACCAAGCTAATCATATAAAGGTTTGGATTTGTAGTTTATCTCTATTTCTTTTATGCAACTTGTGCCTTTTACCCAGCTGTTGTAATCTCTATTGTATGGCTCGATCAATATAAGACCATACGGACCTACGAGGCTCAATATGCTTTGACCTATCGGTATCATGATTGAATAAATAGCTACCCTTTCCTACATTCATATCAATGGCATCATCTTTTTCCTCCATTCCTGATTCCCACAGCCAATAAATATCAGAAAAATCACAAGGGAACACTACGTTATGTGGGAGCACAAGTCTGGCCCATAGTTCGTGGTGCGCAACTCACTAGTTATTTTGATGGATCTCCCCTGACACCACGCAAGATTATCGAGAAAACAACCAATCAGGAAAAGAGTGAATCTCCAATCCAGTCTATGTGGTTGGCTTAGGACTAATACATCCTAGGAGATATCCTCGACGAACGTGCCACAAGTCTGGACCATGCTTGAGAATATGTTCTCAGGTCAATTTTGAGCACAAGTCATCAGTAACAAGATAAGGGTTGCCAACATTAGTGAGGGAAACATGAAAGCCATGGAGTATTTCTCCAATATGAAAGCTCTTGAAGATGAGCTCTCTTCCATTGGCAAGCACGTCCATAAGAATTACATGATGTCATACCTACTAGCCGGGTTCGATGTAAACTATACCCCACTAATGAGCTTTGTCAACAAATATACTCTTATTTGTATGAATATTGTGTAAGTATGCGACGTGAATACCAACGAAAGATGTATCCATGAATATTATGTAAGTATTGTGCGGTTTGGCTGCGGCGTCCGGCTCGGCGCAGGATCAACGCTCTTTCTGTTGCTAGGTTCATCGCTCAGGTCGGAGCTGGCTAGACACCAACGCGGGTGTTCGTCTGTTTGGCATGGGCCGGTATGGGTCTTGGCGTTTGCTGCGACGAAGGCTTCGTTCATGAAGTTGATGGTGATGTTGGAGTCATTGGCTCATGGAGGAGTGATGACGATGAAGCTTGGTGTCAACCTTGACAGTGTTTTTTCTTCTCAGTAGCGTGTGTGTCTTCGTGTGGGTAGCCAGGACGGACAATGTTGCCATGTGTGGGCTTTTATGATGGTTTTAGCCGGGTTTTTCATATATTAACTTGACAACTCTCTCCTCCTTTTTAATAAAACCAGATCCTCCGGGGCGACTTAAAAAAAAGGTCGGAGATGGCCTTGGAGCAGTCGTAGGACTCGAAGTAGTTCCCGCCATCACGGTGAGAAAATCCTCATGTGACACCATTCCATCCGAAATGTCAAACAGGGTCCAAACGAGATGATTCCATCTGCCGTAACTGAAGAAGAAAAGTGGCGCACACCAAAATAGACGTACAGTCTCATATGAGTCCTCACTATGTTGTTTGCATATACAGAAATCCTGAACATATGTGAAGCAAACCTGACCACAAGTTTGGGCAAAATGCGAAATGACTCTCAATCAGTGTTACAAACCCCAACACAACTCAGGTAAAGTAAACCAGGTTTGCTCTATAGAAATCCTGAGTTCCTGACCATGAGTGAAGCAACTTAGCTTGCTCTGTCACTAGAACCCAGGAACAGAGCAACACAAATGTGGAGCAGAGGGTCCATTCCAAGGACGAAGAAAACAACAGAGCCCCTAGATTCCTTTAGATCGACAAGAAATGCGACCATTAAACCGAAGGAAGTAGGAGTGTGTGCTATGCCAAGTAAATCTCACATTGAAAGAACTGAGCATCTTGTAACTTAGCATGCAGGCTCAATGCAAGTGCATTTACAGAAGATTTCTCCACTAAGAACTCAACTAGTCTAGCTTTCATTTTCGCCATGAAGCTTAGGCTGCAGAAATGATCACAAAAGGGGCAACTAAGTTTCTAGCTATGCACATGTTTTTTTCAAAAATCTAAAACAAATCTCAAAGTGAAAACTAATGTTTCATGGTTTTACGGATTTCCAAATTAAGAAACAAAACATCTGGTAACAAAAATGAAGCTAAATATTCAGATTGGAACAATTAAAATATAGAAATTCAGTGTATAATTATCATCTCCATAATATAAAAATTCGACACCGATCAATCATTTTAGTAAATAACTTGCAATAATACCGCTATTTGCTGAAGTTTTAACTCATCTCACGATAGATGTGGTCATGGAAGATAGTTACTCACTGCTTTGGGAAATGAAATGTGCACATAGAAGGAAAAAAACAGAAACAGTAAATGTACTGCTAGCCAACAGAGCAAACCATATTAGAGAATGTTACTGTTATAGCATAGGTTCATATAACAGAGCAGTACATATCGTAAACATTTTACGAAACTTATCCTTCTCCAAATAATATCTAAGAACTTAAGAAATAGACAAACTAATCTCAGGTTGCTAATGTTTCAATATAAGTAACTATGCTCAAGTTAATCCATGGTCAGCATATTAAAGTCTGCGTCTCTTAGCTGTTTTCTCCCATATATCCGCAATGACAGTAGGGCATTCCCTTTTCAGGGTCTCATAGCCTTTACTTGCCACCACCACCTCAACCATTCGATTCGAAGAGTTCATAATAAACTCAATGCAAGCATCTTTGAGATGGCTGCAATGGCGTTGGTGGGCTAGAGCTAGCGTGGTACCCACAGTCTCGGCACTTAGAACCTCGCACAGCTTGCTCTCGCACATCAATTTCATCCTTTCCATGGCATACCTATCTGCATCGACAAGCAAATGCCTAAGAATTTCTTCATACTCGTCATTATTCAGGTCACCCATCCGAGGCAACGAATCCTTGTAGATAAAATGAAGCAGTCCTCTGAAAGCATCGGGCTGCATGTCTTCAACAGTTACACTGCACCTTTGTTCATCCCTCATTGGACCGTAAAACTCCGCCCAGAAGACCGCTGAACACATTGCGAGAATGATCTTATGAGCTGAGAAAACCTCATGCTTGACAATAAAAGATACATCAGCTCCCTCTGTAGCGCCCAACAACACTACTGGAATCGCCCTATACGCTGAGTGCCACGGACACTCGGCAAAGGCCCAAAAACCGCCGGCAACGCCTTTGCCGAGTGTCACCTTCAGCAAAAGCCACCCGGTGGCGCCTGGAAATCTACTCTTGGGGTTGACTTGAAGCCTTCGGGTTATCCTTCTCCGCCTCTCCGCCGGCTGCTTTGTCCTGGAAGGATGATGAGGCCCAGTCAATGCCACTCAAGGCCTCAAACTCAGCTTCATCATCTATTGAACCGTCTGGGTCGACTTCAGGGGAAAAGGTGTGCTTACGGATTGGAGGGATCAAGCTGACATCGTCATAAGGCGGCGTGGGGATTCTCCGATTCTCCTTGTCATAACCCGGCTGACACTTGGTGAGGTGAGTGTCGTTTCCAATTGGAGTGGCCACAGGGCGTATATCCCTCACGCAGGTGGTGAAATCCTTTTCATCAAATGGAGTGTCATCCTCCTTTAAACTTGGATACCCAAGAGCGATGTCGGCCGGGTCTAGCTCTGGTAACCAGGCTTTGGCCCGACTCAAAGCGGCTATTGCTCCGGCTCTTGCTTGGGCCCGTCTCAACTCTTGAATCCGCTGAGGAAGTACAGCAAGCCGTTGTAACACATCTTACAAGAGGTGGGGCACATCATTTGATAAGGCTACAATGGCCAAGGCACGTTGTGACCCGATGTACAGTTGCTCTACTAGAGTATACAACGCCTTCAATTTGATCAGCATATTCTGCTTGAGGTTTGTGCTCCTACGGCCTGTATTGGTAAGTATAAGGTAAACCTCAGGTAACAATTGAAGGAATATTTACAATATTTAATACTTGCTTCAGATAACTTATCGAAGATCACTGAGACCATCCGAGATATTTGGCGTTGTAAGCAGGTCAGTTCGGCTGTTGCGTTTGCCAGCGACGCCTCTACTGTCTCGGCCCGGGTCACCAGTCCGGCCTTTTCGTCAGTCCAAATTTTCTTCTCCGACTCAAATTTTTCTTCAGCTTCTCTTGTTCAGAGACGCTGAATTCAAATTTGGAATTTGCCTTTTGAATTTCAATCTCCTGGGCTGCCAGGCGGTTCTTCAGTTCAGCAATCTCCGATTCAAATTGACTTATGGTGG
This sequence comes from Triticum urartu, assembly GCF_056163025.1. Lineage (NCBI taxonomy): Eukaryota > Viridiplantae > Streptophyta > Magnoliopsida > Poales > Poaceae > Triticum > Triticum urartu. The sequence goes on along the minus strand of NC_141879.1, from coordinate 705,881,630 downwards.
CCTGCATTGCACCGGATAGTAGTCAAGATTACGGTAAATAATATTAAGTCCCAAGCACTTTGCAAGCAAAGATACTTGACACTTGGGGGCTAATGTATACCGAAGCTTTCTAAATTATTAAGCCGGTCCTGGATATTAAGTCCCAAATACTTTGCAAGCAAAGATACTTGGCACTTGGGGGCTAATATGTATCGCAAGTTAAAGGTATTGTGTTACATCCGGTTTAAATATTTTTTCTTTAAGCCGGGCAAGCAGCTCTAACAATTTTTCTAAGTCTACAGCATATTTATTCATAAGCAATAGACTTGGGGGCTGGTACAGTAAGTATGATTGAAAGTAAGGAAGCATAAGTCATACCTCAGATTTTTGTTGTATTTGCTTCACCATGTCAATTTCCAGGACACGGCTGTTTTGCACCTGGTTGATATAGCCCGAGATGATCTCTCCAATACTTAAATGAGTATAGTCAGTGATATCCATCTTGGCCTTACGGCGTTCTAGCAACTCCTCTTTAGCCGAGCATTTGGCAAGGACGGTGGGCCTGGCCGGCTCAACGAATTGAGCCTTGAGAAATTCCACCTCTGGGTTAGCCGTTTTGAGTGGGCTAGGTGCCTCCGGGTTAATAGAACCATCAAGAATATCTTCAGCAGGCGGGTCAGAAGTTGGTGCTGCAATGTCTTGAGCCGTCTCAGGCGGCATTTGATGTGTGGAAGAGTCGGGAGTAGCTATACCCTATTCCGGTTCGGTCACCACAGGGGTTTGGGTCGGTTTATCCTTCTTGGTTTTCTTCCTGGGCTTAACCTGCACGCTGTGGGCAAAGCAGAGAAATAAGTAAAGAAACATGAAGAAAGACAAACATAAGGTGAATAAATTGATATTACCCAGGGGCAGTCTTAAAAGCCGGCATGTTTGATTGCATGGACTCGCCGGATGAAGGAGAGGTATCCTAGTAATTGGAGTCAGAGGAATTGAGAGGATGACGGATTAGACCCGCCAAAGGTAAAAAATGGTATAAGTTGGAGATAACCTCAGTCCGACACATCCGGGTAGTGTCAGGCAAGCCGGAGGATAGCTCTGCATCCTTGTTGGTCTAGGTCTGCCTCCGGTTTTCAAATTGCTGTTGCTTCAAAAGAAAGTCAGGATCTTGGTAAGCCAAAGGGTGTGAAAATCTTACTTTCCGGGTTACTCTTCGAATTTTCTGACGCGGCCGAAGCTCGGAGTCGGAGGAGATTATAGTTACCTCTTCCTCAACGGGTTGGCTGTTGCCCGTGTCTTCCTGAAAGAAGGTTAATATCAGTAAGGTAGTGATAAAGGAGAAAGGGAAATTAAAAAGTTACCTCTTCCTCATTTTCATCAGAATCATCAAGCTGAAACAGCTCAGAAGCGCTTGGCTTCCTTTTCCTTGAAGTGGTGGGCTTGGCGGTTTTCCTTTCGGCTCTCTTGGCCGCCCTGGCTTTCTTGGCTGCCTCATGATCATATTGGATTTTCCAGAAGTTATCATTTCCCTGTAAAAGGTTATAAAGGGTTATGCGTAAGAATAGTGTATAACATGATAAAAAAATAACCCGACGGCTGGAAACTTACTGTAGGGGCTGGGTTCTGCTTGCAAAAAGGTAGTAAGCCGAAAGCGGTACTGTTCACTGTGCCCTCTTTCAACAAAGACTGAGTTGTAGCTTCCACTACGTCATCTGGTAAGTCGTCAGGACTATGACGCTGAGGGTCATCTTTCTCGCCTGAATAATTACACATTAAGCCGGGGCGGCGGCTTAACGGAATTATTCTCCAAGCAACCCAGACTCGGACCAGGTGAATGCCATCTAAGCCCTTCCCTAAAAGAGCTTTAATCTTCTTGATCTTGGGGGTGAGTGGCGGACGTTCAATAGCAGTCAACTTATCCGGCAGCGGGTGAGTAGGTTCAAGGCGCAATGCACGGAAGCCGGGCAGCGGGTTTTCACCAGCCGGAGAAGTATCTTGGCAGTAGAACCATGTCTGGTTCCAGTCCTTTGGATGACTCGGCAATTCAGCATAAGGGAACAGGCAGTCTCTCCGCCTTTGAATCGATATGCCACCAAGCTCCAGACTGGGCCCGTTGGCCCGCTCATTCTGCTGGTTCAAATAGAACAATTCCCTGAACAAAAGTAGGCTGGGTTCTTCTCCAAGGTAGACCTCATAGAAAATTTGGAAGTTGCAGATATTTGACACGGAATTGGGCCCGATGTCTTGAGGTCTTAAGTCAAAGAAGTGCAAAACGTCTCTAAAGAATTTTGAACCGGGAGGAGCAAATCCCCGGCTCGTACCTACACAAAAACAATAACTCAACGCAACCAACGCGCTTAGGGGTTTTCAATCCCTTCATGCTCACTTACGAAAGCGAGATCTGATAGAGATGATAAATAATATTTTTGGTATTTTTGGTATAGAGATGCAAAGTGAAAAGTAAAAGGCAAAGTAAAAAGCAAAGCAACAATAAAGTGATGGAGATTGATATGATGAGAAAGAAACCTGGGGGCCATAGGTTTCACTAGTGGCTTCTCTCAAGAGCATAAGTATTCTACGGTGGGTGAACAAATTACTGTTGAGCAATTGACAGAATTGAGCATAGTTATGAGAATATCTAGGTATGATCATGTATATAGGCATCACATCCGAGACAAGTAGACCGACTCCTGCCTGCATCTACTACTATTACTCCACTCATCGACCACTATCCAGCATGCATCTAGAGTATTAAGTTAAAAACAGAGTAACGCCTTAAGCAAGATGACATGATGTAGAGGGATAGTTTCATGCAATATGATAAAAAACCCATCTTGTTATCCTCGATGGCAACGATACAATACGTGCCTTGCTGCCCCTTCTGTCACTGGGAAATGACACCGCAAGATCGAAACCAAAGCTAAGCACTTCTCCCATGGCAAGAACAACCAATCTAGTAGGCCAAACCAAACTGATAATTCGAAGAGACTTGCAAAGATAACCAATCATACATAAAAGAATTCAGAGAAGATTCAAATATTATTCATAGATAGACTGGATCATAAACCCACAATTCATTGGTCTCAACAAACACACAGCAAAAAGAAGATTACATCGAATAGATCTCCACGAGAGAGGAGGAGAACATTGTATTGAGATCCAAAAAGAGAGAAGAAGCCATCTAGCTACTAGCTATGGACCCGTAGGTCTGAAGTAAACTACTCACACTTCATCGGAGGGGCTTGGATGATGATGTAGAAGCCCTCCGTGATCGATGCCCCCTCCGGCGGAGCTCCGGAACAGGCCCCAAGATGGGATCTCATGGATACAGAAAGTTGCGGCGGTGGAATTAGGTTTTTGGCTCCGTATCTGATCGTTTGGGGGTACGTAGGTATATATAGGAGGAAGAAGTACGTCGGTGGAGCTTCGAGGGGCCCACGAGGCAGGGGGGCGCACCCTAGGTGGGGGCGCCCTCCACCCTCGTGACTGCCTCGTGGCTTTCGTGACGGAGGGTCCAAGTCTCATGGGTCTTATCTGATGAGAAAATCGTGTTCCCGAAGGTTTCATTCCGTTTGATATTCTGTTTCTCCGAAACACTGAAATAGGCAAAAAACAACAATTCTGGGCTGGGCCTCCGGTTAATAGGTTAGTCCCAAAAATAATATAAAAGTGGAAAATAAAGCCCAATATAGTCCAAAATAGTAGGTAATATAGCATGGAGCAATCAAAAATTATAGATATGTTGGAGACGTATCAAGCATCCCCAAGCTTAATTTCTGCTCGTCCTCTAGTAGGTAAATGATAAAAACAGAATTTTTGATGCAGAGTGCTACTTGGCATAATTTCAATGTAATTCTTCTTAATTGTGGTATGAATATTCATATTCAAAAGATTCAAGAAAAAATTTCATATTGACATAAAAATAATAATATTTCAAGCATACTAACAAAGCAATTATGTCTTCTCAAAATAACATGGCCAAAGAACGCTATCACTACAAAATCATATAGTCTGGCTATGCTCTATCTTCACCACACAGAGTATTTAAATCATGCACAACCCTGATGACAAGCCAAGAAATTGTTTCATACTTCTGACATTTTCAAAACTTTTTCGATCTTCACGCAATACATGAGTGTGAGCCATGGATATATCACTATATGTGGAATAGAATGGTGGTTGTGGAGAAGACAAAAAGAGGGGAAGATAATCTCACATCAACTAGGCGTATCAACGAGCTATGGAGATGCCCATCAATAGATATCAATGTGAGTGAGTAGGGATTTCCATGCAACGGATGTACTAGAGCTATAAGTATATGAAAGCTCAACAAAAGAAACTAAGTGGGTGTGCATCCAACTCGCTTGCTCACGAAGACCTAGGGCATTTCGAGGAAGCCCATCATTGGAATATAAAAGCCAAGTTATATAATGAAAAATTCCCACTAGTATATGAAACTGACATAATGAGAGACTCTCTATCATTAAGATCATGGTGCTACTTTGAAGCACGAGTGTGGTAAAATGATAGTAACATTGTCCCTTCTCTCCTTTTCTCTCATTTTTTGTTTGGGCCTTCTCTTTTTTTATGGCCTCTTTTTTTCGTCCGGAGTCTCATCCCGACTTGTGGGGGAATCATAGTCTCCATCATCCTTTCCTCACTTGGGACAATGCTCTAAAAATGATGATCATCACACTTTTTATTTTTCTTACAACTCAACAATTACATGTCAATACTTAGAACAAAATATGACTCTATATGAATGCCTCCGGCGGTGTACCGGGATATGCAATGAATCAAGAGTGACATGTATGAAAGAATTATGAACGGTGGCTTTGCCACAAATACGATGTCAACTACATGATCATGCTAGCAATATGACAATAATGGAGCGTGTCATAATGAACGGAACGGTGGAAAGTTGCATGGCAATATATCTTGGAATGGCTATGGAAATGTCATGATAGGTTGGTATGGTGGCTGTTCTGAGGAAGGTATTTGGTGGGTGTATGATACCGGCGAAAAGTGCGTGGTATTAGAGAGGCTAGCAATGGTGGAAGGAAGGAAAGTGCGTATAATCCATGGACTCAACATTAGTCACAAAGAACTCATATACTTATTGCAAAAATCTAGAAGTTATCAAAGCAAAGTATTACGCGCATGCTCCTAGGGGGATAGATTGGTAGGAAAAGACCATCGCTCGTCCCCGACTGCCACTCATAAGGAAGACAATCAATAAATAAATCATGCTCCGACTTCATCACATAACGGTTCACCATACGTGCATGCTACGGGAATCACAAACTTTAACACAAGCATTTCTCAAATTCACAACTACTCAACTAGCATGACTCTAATATCACCATCCTCATATCTCAAAACAATTATCAAGCATCAATTTTTTTCTTAGTATTCAATGCACTCAAAAGAAAGTTTTACAAATCTTGAATACCAATCATATTATTATTAAGCAATTTACCATGCTATTAAGACTCTCAAAATAATCTAAGTGAAGCATGAGAGATCAATAGTTTCTATAAAACAAATCCACCACCGTGCTCTAAAAGATATAAGTGAAGCACTAGAGAAAAATTATATAACTCAAAAGATGTAAGTGAAGCACTAGAGTAAAACTATAGAGGTCAAAAGATATAAGTGAAGCACATAGAGTATTCTACCAAATTCAAAATTATGTATGGATCTCTCAAAAGGTGTGTATGATACGTCTCCGTCGTATCTACTTTTCCAAACACTTTTGCCCTTATTTCGGACTCTAACTTGTATGATTTGAATGGAACTAACCTGGACTGACATTGTTTTCAGCAGAATTACCATGGTGTTGTTTTATGTGCAGAAAACAAATATTCTCGGAATGAACTGAAACTCCACGGAACATTTTAGAAAAAACAATAAAAAATCCTCGCCAAAGATGAAGACCAGGGGGCCCACACCCTTCTCACGAGGGTGGGGGGCGCACCCTAGGGGGGCCCCCTGGAGACCCTCCAACGCCAACTCCAACTATATATATATATACATATTTGCTTTCGGAGAGAGAAAAATAAGAGAGAAGAAATCATCACGTTTTACGATACGGAGCCGCCGCCAAGCCCTAAAACCTCTCGGGAGGGCTGATCTAGAGTCCGTTCGGGGCTCCAGAGAGGGAGATTCGTCGCCGTCGTCATCATCAACCATCCTCCATCACCAATTTCATGATACTCACCGCCGTGCATGAGTAATTCCATCGTAGGCTTGCTGGACGGTGATGGGTTGGATGAGATTTATCATGTAATCGAGTCAGTTTTGTTAGGGTTTGATCCCTAGTATCCACTATGTTCTGAGATTGATGTTGCTATGACTTTGCTATGCTTAATGCTTGTCAGTAGGGCCCGAGTGCCATGATTTCAGATCTGAACCTATTATGTTTTCATGAATATATGTGAGTTCTTGATCCTATATTGCAAGTCTATAGTCACCTACTACGTGTTATGATCTGGCAACCCCGAAGTGACAATAATCGGGACCACTCCCGGTGATGACCATAGTTTGAGGAGTTCATGTATTCACTATGTGCTAATGCTTTGTTCTGGTTCTCTATTAAAAGGAGGCCTTAATATCCCTAAGTTTCCAATAGGACCCCGCTGCCACGGGAGGGTAGGACAAAATATGTCATGCAAGTTCTTTTCCATAAGCACGTATGACTATATACGGAATACATGCCTACATTACATTGATGAATTAGAGCTAATTCTGTGTCACCCTATGTTATGACTGTTACATGATGTTACCGCATCCGGCATAATTATCCATCACTGATCCGGTGCCTACGAGTTTTCCATATACTGGTTTACGCTTATTTACTTTTCCACTGCTACTGTTACAATCACTACAAAATATCAAAAACATTACTTTTGCTGTCTTTACTTTTGTTGCCGCTACCACCACTATCATATTACTTTGCTACTAAACACTTTGCTGCAGATACGAAGTTTGCAGGTGTGGTTGAATTGACAACTCAGCTGCTAATACTTGACAATATTCTTTGGCTCCCCTTGTGTCGAATTAATAAATTTGGGTTGAATACTCTACCCTCGACAGCTGTTGCGATCCCCTATACTTGTGGGTTATCAAGACTAATTTCTAGCGCCGTTGCCGGGGAGCATAGCTCTATTCTTTGAGTCACTTGGGATTTATATCTGCTGGACACTATGAAGAACTTGAGAGATCCAAAAACCAAGATCTATCCCTCAACTACGAGGGGAGGTAAGGAACTGCCATCTAGCTCTGCACTTGATTCACCTTCTGTTATGAGTAAGCTAGCGACACCTACACCTGCTTCTGCTATTCGTTCTGATATGTCGCATGTTATTGATGATGCCACTTCTGCTATGCATGATACTTATGATGAAACTGCTTCTATGTCTGATACTACTGTGCCCCTTGGTGAATTTCTTGATGAACAAATTGCTAGGGCTATACAAAAAGAAATTATTGAATCTGAATACGATGATGATAGTGATGATGAAAATATGCCTGCTATTCCTGAGGGTTATCTTTTTGATGTGGAATCTTCTGTCACTATTTTAGCTTGCAAAGATAGATATGAGCTTAAGAGGTTATTAATTAAATGGAACAAAGAATCACTTAGAGATAAAATGAAACCCGACCCTGCTTTTGCTACTTCACCTATATGTGTTCCTGATAAGGATTATGAATTCTCTGTTGATCCTGATATAATTACTTTGGTTGAATCTGATCTGTTTTATGGCTATGAATCTGAAACTGTTGTGGCACACCTTACTAAGTTAAATGATATAGCTGCCCTGTTCACTAATGATGAGAGATCGCATTACTTCTATATACTCAAAATATTTTCGTTCTCATTAAAGGGTGATGCTAAGATATGGTTTAATTCTCTTGATCCTGGTTGTGTGCGTAGTCCCCAGGATATGATTTATTACTTTTCTGCTAAATATTTCCCTGCTTATAAGAAACAAGCTGCTTTGAGGGAAATATACAACTTCGTGCAAATTAAAGAAGAGAGTCTCCCACAAGCTTGGGGGAGGCTTCTCAAGTTACTTAATGCTTTGCCTGATCATCCTCTTAAGAAACCTGAAATACTTGATATCTTTTATAATGGACTAACCGATACTTCCAGAGATTACCTGGATAGTTGTGCTGGTTCTCTTTTCAGGGAAAGAATACCGGCTGAAGCTGAAAATCTATTGAATAATATGTTGACAAATGAAAATAATTGGGCACCTCCTGAGCCAGCTCCTGAGCCAGCTCCTGAGCCAACTCCTGCTCCAATTACTGAGCCTATTCTTAAACCAACTCCGAAGAAGAGAGGTATTCTATTTCTTAGTCCCGAAGATATGCAAGAGGGAAAGAAATCTATGAAAGAAAAAGGTATTAAAGCTGAAGATGTTAAGAATTTACCTCCTATTGAAGAAATACATGATCTTAATATACCGCCTGTTGAAGAAACATATGATCTCAATTCTTTATTTACTTAAGAACCTCCTGATCCCGATATCCCGACACAGGTAGTGTCGTGGAATTGTCACGGCAGATGTCCTTAGTGTGAGGACTTAGTCGCGAGGCCAATGCATCTATGTGGTAGCTTGAGAGGGGTTGAGCGCAATCGAGAGACGCAACACAAGACAAGGGTTTAGACAGCTTCGGGCCCCGGGAAACATCATCCGGTAACAACCCTACATGCTGTTTGAGGCTAGATCTCATTATCATCACGAGGGAGTCGCCGTAAACCGGCTCTCCTTCAGTTGTATCTAGCCCTAGAGATTGTTTCTTTCTTCTCCCCCTTTGAGAAGCCCTGCCCCTCCTTATATATGTTGAATGGGCGGGTTACATGTGGAGTCCAACTCGTACTTTAACTTAAACTATTTTGACTTCCCTTCCTAGGCTTCTTAACGTCCGCCGGTTTAACATTGTCTGCCGGTTTAACACCAGCCGGTTTACCGTCTGTCTTAGCCATCTGTCTTGACTCTCTGTCTTAACTCTCTGCCGGTTTAGCATCCACCGGTTTACCAAGTCCCAGCCGGTTTACAACTCCAGCCGGGTCATACCGCGGGGTATATCCCCAACAGGTAGTAAAGGTAAATTCTCTCTATAGATATGATAAAGCTGAAGTCCCTCCTACTAAAATTGCTAGTCAGTGCTTGGATGAGTTTGATAACTTTATGTTTAAGTAAGACGACTTCAATGCTTATTTTGGTAGACAATTAAAAGAAAATGGTTACATGATTAGACGCTTGGGTGATTATATGGCTGATATTAAAGGTGAACATAAACTTGTTAGCAAACATGCTTCTATGGTTACCACTCAAGTAGAACAAGTACTTAAAGCTCAAAAAGAAGTGCTAGATGAAATGAATAGTAAGAAAAATGATTATGCTGTTAGAGTGGCTACTAGAACTGGTAGAATGACTCAGGAACCTTTGTATCCTGAAGGCCACCCTAAGAGAATTGAGCAAGATTCTCAAAGAAATAATATTGATGTTCCTAGTTCTTCTTAAAAGAAGAAGAAAAATGATAGAACTGTGCAAACTTCTAGTGAACCTATTGCTGAACCACCTGATAATCCAAATGATATCTCTATGTCTGATGCTGAAACACAATCTGGTAATGAACATGAACCTAGTAAAAATATTAATGATGATGTTCATGATGATGCTCAACCTAGTAATGACAATGATGTAGAAATTGAACCTGCTGTTTATCTTGATAACCCACAATCAAAGAATCAACGTTATGATAAAAGTGACTTTGTTGCTAGGAAACATGGAAAAGAAAGGGAACCTTGGGTTTAGAAACCCATGCCTTTTCCTCCGAAACCATCCAAGAAAAAGGATGATGAGGATTTTGAGCGCTTTGCTGAAATGATTAGGCCTATGTTTTTACGTATGAGATTAACTGATGTGCTCAAAATAAATTGACGGTGTCCTGGACTAGGGGGTACTCATCACATCGTCTCCTGATCAGTTGGATTGGGCCGAGGACCCCCATGGCCGCATACTCATGGGCCAGTTCGGACAGCTGCCGCATACAAGGAAGATTCCAGAAGACTTGGTGATCAAGACAAGGACTCCACCCCACCGGCGTATTCGGCTAGGACTCTTGTTATCCTAGGCCTCTGGTACATTATATAAACCGAGGCCAGGCTAGTCGATACCACATACAGAACAACAATCATACCATAGGCTAGCTTGTAGGGTTTAGTCTCTCTGATCTCGTGGTAGATCTACTCTTGTACTATCCATATCATCAATATCAATCAAGCAGGACGTAGGGTTTTACCTCCATCAAGAGGGCCCGAACCTGGGTAAAACATCGTGTCCCCTGCCTCCTATTACCATCCGCCTTAGACGCACAGTTCGGGACCCCCTACCCGAGATCCGCCGGTTTTGATACCGACATTGGTGCTTTCATTGAGAGTTCCGCTGTGTGATCGACAAAAGGATCGATGGCTCGCCTGCAGATCAACTGTGACTTCGGCGTCTTCGTCACCAGTTCGACTGGTCACCTTGGTTCGACCAATAATTGCGCCCCGTATTCGGATCACCATGTTCGGACGAGGGCCTTCATCAAACATCAACTCCGATCACTATCAAGATCATGGAGGAATTATCTATGGAGCTCGGGGGCTCAATGTCAACATTGCCCTGAAGCGACCGTGCTGTTTTTTTGGACAACAAACTCGTATCTGCCGCCACCACCTCCTCGAGTATCGCTTTGACGATCGCTTTGGTGGAATTGTGAGGAATTGGGTCTATAACAACCCTGGAAAATTTCGTCAAGTTCCGATGGAGGAATCTTTGGCAATCCATGATATACCGGAGCCCTGTCAAATCTGGATGGGAATTTCGATGAGTTTAGGGCGTGGTGTCTAGCTTCTAGCTCTGACGTCCTTTGGAGGATCCAACCGTTGATCGGCTGCGCAATTCCTATATCTACCACCTCTCAAAATTTCAGCTCGATTCGACCGTCCAAACTCCGGGAACCTTCCGATTAGTGCATCACTTTTCGGATCTATTTTCTGCACGAAAACGAATCCGACCCGAGTTCATCTTTTTTATGAACGGGATTTCGGACATCCCTTTTGAAGGAAGTTTTGTATGGGGTATTGTGTTTTGTTCCCGAACACACCCCACTAACTTTAAGATCTTTTTGAACATGATCTTCAACATCATGCTGGTGTCAAACCAGTCCGGCAATATTACTCCACGGCTGCCGACCTACGCTAGACACGTCGTCACTTTAGCCGAGCTCAACTTCTTCGGATCATCATCTCGGAAAGCCGAACAAGAGTCCGGCATCGCGAAGGATAAATCATCATCAACATCGCCGCCCCATGGATTCCACGGAGCGGGCATACCGGCATCGCCGCACGGTCGCTTCATCGAGCCGGCATCGACCACGTCACGACCTGCATCGACAGGGCCGCACTATTGCTTCTTCAAGCTGGTCTCCATCACGCCGACCTACTTCGACTCATCGGCTGACGTCGAGGCTTCGACATCTCAGCTGGACCGGGGGCTTCGCCATCTCTTCATCAACCTACTCCGGACGCTGCGGCGTCACTAGCCGACCAGCTCCGTCACGTTGGCTGGGTCGAGGGCTTTGCCTCGGCGAGTCAACCTTTACCAGCATTGCCATGCCGTCGTTTTATCGCCCATCAGGCAATGGGTGTGCGGAGCGAGTCCCAATTTTGGGAATCACCTTCCTTCGGATTGCTACAACAAATAAACCAGGTGCTATTAATCCCAGTATTTTTTGCTTGTTTGGGTTCATTTTCCCAAGGAATTATTACTCTGGTTTGTCCATGATATGTACACAGGTCTATCAAATGGTGACCGCATTAATGACGGTTGCGTGGTGGTTCGATCAGTTTCCGTACATAGTCCGGCGAACGCCGTATCCGGAGCTCGGACCGACCTGTGAATTCAGGCTTTTCCACGCCTTTACTACATCACGCCGACGCCCTGCATCGACATTGACTTCGGCGCCAGGCCATATTTCTTCTATTCCTCACTTTGCATAAATTATTTATTATGCAACATTTTTTATCATTATTACTATTATCTCCGGTTTGCACTATTTTTTGTGCACAGGAAAATGATCCGGGGACTTCGGCGTCACTCTGCCGGTCTGCATTGACCGTGCTATGTCACCACTTCGGCGTGTCGAGCTCTTCGCTCCACCACCTCGGGACCGGCTTGGGGGATGGAACCTTGCCCCGCATCAAGCTCGAACCGCGTCATCAATACCGAACACATTAACCAGCTAAGTCGCTTTCATGCTCAAAGCTTTAATTTCTACCTTGTGTTCGGTTCGACCAAGAATTATACTTTTTTGGAAAAAAGTTGCTTGTAAAAAATTTCCTTGTCCAAACTTTGTTTGTGACGCATAAATTCAAATACCCCGTTTATTTGGGGGCTTCCTTTATGAAGCTTTTTCTCTTGCATATGATTATACTTGTACGGCTTCGTTCCTTGTTCGTGTATTACGCCACAATATGCACCATATTGACTTAAGCGATTTGCAAGCTGGGTTGCCTCGCTCCTGTGTTTACCCCTACGTTCCCGATTGTTCGGCTAGGGAGTAAAGGGAGCACCTCTGCGATTGTCACGATCGGGTCACCCGAGCCGGACCTCAGACTGGGTGAAGCCGAAAGCTAGCGCTCTTATTGTTTTCAATGATGGTCGGCACACAACGGAACTCATGAGTACAAAAAATCTATTGCACAAGTCTCATAATAACAATGAGCACCGAAGAAAGGTATCGGTGGGGGTACTATTTTCTTCGAAGATGCTTCTTACACTTCACAGTAATATAGCATAAGTTCCCTGAGCGCGCTTTGTCTGTTACAGCCTTATGGCCTGATTGCCTGGTTATTGGAAACACCGTCGATATTCTCGACCGATGGAGTACGTAACACTTTTCGGTCCTTGACCGAAGAGGGAGAAGCTGACGGTCGGTTAAGACGCGTTTAAAGTTCGGTTGAACATAGATATGATATAAGTACTTCGGTACATGCAATCATTCTTCTACCCAAGTCACTTGGGGGCTCTTAAGTTTATTTGAGCCGTTTTATAATAAGTGTTCTTCTTCTTAGTCGTTGCAAAGTTTTATTATTATTTATCACTCCTTTTTTCGACACGAGTGTGCGGTCACTAGCCGGGGAGCCTAATTTCTCTCTCAAAGCCGCTAGAGTTTAGTTTGCTAAAATGGCCTGATGAGGAGTACTCCGCCCTCGGGATAGGAGGTTGAAGCCGTAGGCTGACCCGCTCGAAGTCTTGAGATAGGATGTATCATGTTAAAGCACGACAGAAGCTCTTCTTTTTTCTAAGAGCAATTTTCGGATGGGCACCGAACACTTGATCTTGTTCGAACGTCATGTTTTTACTGACGTTTCTTGGTTTTCCAAGCTTTTTGGCACCTTTAAACTATTTGTGCTTTTCCAGCATTAGTCTCGCAGTGCAACACCGGACACCTTTAGGGATTTGGCAAAAACATTCTCAGATATTGCTATATATGCATCGGTTTCGAATTGTGTCTTCGGTCAATAGTTGGGTTGCCCGGCTCCTGCACTTGCTTCCTATGTTCCGTTTTGTTCGGATAGGCGTGCAAAGGGAGAACCACTGCGATTGTGCTTCCAGCTCACATGGTTAAGCACCTCAGTGGAGAAAGCCAAAAACTGACTGTCACAATAAGCGTAAACTGGTCAGCGATCCGATGACTATGTTAAATGACGGGCCGTTCATAACATTGGCCAAAGTGTTTACGGCTTGACCCCGACTGTCACCAAACACTACCGGGGGCTATTAACTGGCCTCCCAAACTAAATTCTCAATATTTTGCTCTTACATTAGAGCTGAGGTTTAATGATCATGCTTAGCATGACAACCCAAAGAAAGGAACCGATAGTGGGACTATTTTCTTTGGAAGACATTTCTTCTATTAAACAGTAATATAACTCTCTGCGTACCTTTGTTTATAAAACCGTATGGCCAGATTGCCTTGTTTGTTGTAAATCTTTGCCCTCATAAAGGCTTTATAAAGTAGGACAAACACTCTTCGGCTACTGGCTGAGGAGGTGGAAGCCGATGGTCGGTCAACAAAGTTTTGCACAATGCGGATCCGAGCATTAATGACGTAAAGTACTTGGATACATAGAGTCATTACACATAATTTGTGATTTTACTATGGATATTGATCCTTCATTCGGCCACCCATGCCCGCATTAAGGCTCGGGGGCTACTGGGCTTTGGCCTTATTATTTACAAATATTAAAGGGGCACATCGATCCCCTGATCTGGTGTTGCCACCCGGCCAGTGTCTCGGGGGCTACTGCATTGCCTGTTCAATGCAGAAAATTTTAAGTGCAATACAGTTGCCGAGGAGATTTTGATCCTCGGGTTGGTCGGCTGCACCCAACCTGAGTCTCGAAGACTAAGCATGCCGCTTTTTGTGTCCCGAAGTATTCTGCCGAGCTAGGACTTGATCCTCAGGACGATTTTGCAAATCAACCTGAGTCTCAGCGGCTACTGGGATCAGCGGTCTTACGTCATCCTTCAGGTGCATCTCGGGTTTTAGACCGATACACACCTTGAGGGATACTGGCCATATATCTCGGCAGAGAATAAATTGCAATAATAAAAAATATTGACAAAAAATTGGCCCACAGTCGGGGTGGTGCACCACCTCGGAAGCAGTCCGGCATAAAGCTCGGGCGCTGGTGGATGGCTCCATAGAGGGCATTTCCGGCATTAAGCTCGGCTAAACTCCTTCAAATTTTTTGAACCAAGGTGATATGACACCTCGGATATAGTCCGGCGTTGGAGCTGGGACACTGTCCGGTGTTGGAGCTCGGATATAGTCCGGCGTTGGAGCTCGGATACAGTCCGGCATTGGAGCTTGGACATATTCCGGCGTTGGAGCTCGGAAGCGGTCCGGCATTGGTGCTCGGTTGCAAAAGATACCTCAAATACAGTCCGGCGTTAGAGCTCAGACGCAAGAGGACACTGCCTCCCGGGAACAACTTCAAACCCGAGGTGTGGCATAAAAATAATAAGGCATTGAGAAAGGCCGGAAACTTAAAGGGGCTCCTAGGATACCCGGCGTATAAACTCGTCGAATGCATTTTGGCTATCCTCAAGATCGAAGATGAGAAGATTTGTTGAACTAGTTTTCAAGACCGACGACCGAAGATGAAGAACAGTTCGGAAGAATCGAGGAGCGTCCCTAAGTTGAAGACCGGTTCAGGGGGCTACTGACAGTGTCCTGGACTAGGGGGTACTCATCACATCGTCTCCCGATCAGTTGGATTGGGCTGAGGACCCCCATGGCCACATACTCATGGGCCAGTTCGGACAGCTGCCGCATACAAGGAAGATTCCACAAGACTTGGCGATCAAGACAAGGACTCCACCCCACCGGCGTATTCGGCTAGGACTCTTGTTATCCTAGGCCTCTGGTACATTATATAAACCGAGGCCAGGCTAGTCTATACAACATACAGAACAATAATCATACCATAGGCTAGCTTCTAGGGTTTAGCCTCTCTGATCTCGTGGTAGATCTACTCTTGTACTATCCATATCATCAATATCAATCAAGCAGGATGTAGGGTTTTACCTCCATCAAGAGGGCCCGAACCTGGGTAAAACATCATGTCCCCTGCCTCCTATTACCATCCGCCTTAGACGCACAGTTCGGGACCCCCTACCCGAGATCCGCCGATGTTGACACCGACACAAATCCTTATGCTAAATATATGAAGGATATCATTACTAATAAAAGAAAGATACCGGAAGCTGAAATTTCCACCATGCTTGCTAATTATACTTTTAAGGGTGGAATACCAAAGAAACTTGGAGATCCTGGAGTACCTACTATACCTTGCTCCGTTAAAAGAAATTATATTAAAACTGCTTTATGTGATCTTGGAGCCGGTGTTAGTGTTATGCCTCTCTCTTCATATCGTAGACTTGACTTGAATAAGCTGACACCTACTGAAATATCTTTGCAAATGGCTGATAAATCAACTGCTATACCTGTCGGTATTTGCGAGGATGTGCCTGTTGTGGTTGCAAACGTTACTATTTTAACGGACTTTGTTATACTTGATATTCCCGAGGATGATAGTATGTCTATTATTCTTGGAATACCTTTTCTTAATACTGCAGGGGCTATTATTGATTGCAACAAAGGCAATGTCACTTTTCATGTTAAAGGTAATGAGCATACGGTACACTTTCCGAGGAAACAACCTCAAGTTCATAGTATCAACTCTATTGGAAAAATTCCATCGATTATATTTGGAGGTTTTGAATTTCCTCTTCCTACTATCAAGAAGAAATATGATATACTTATTATAGGGGATGTGCATATCCCCGTTGAGGTAACTTAGTGTTATTCGAAATTTCTCTGGTTTCATGATTATCGGAATGAGTTTGTTAACAAGACTTGATCAACCTTGTTAGTGGATTCTTTTTGATGAGCATGAGATGGATGAAACTAGAAGCACAAACTTCTGTACCCCACTTTTACTTTCTGTTATTTATATTAAATAAAGTAAAAATAGTATTTTCAGTCTGTTTTCTGGCTTATCCGTGCAATATAAAAATATCCCGAAAATAAAAGTCCTCAGAATGCCATGCCAATTTAATATGATTTTTTGGGAATATTTGAGAATTTACTGTGCAAAAATTACCGTGGGAGGAGCTGCCACCTGGTCACGTGGGTGGTGGGTGCGCCCCCCTATAGGGCCCGCCCCCCTACCTCGTGGGCCCATGATGGCGCTCCACCACTTATCCCAGCACCCATCTTCTTCCTCTGTCTCACACAAACCCGAAAAACCAACTCAAGCACGAGTTCCAGCCACTTTTGCTGTGATTTTCGATCTCCTTGCTCAAAGCACCTCTTGCAAAACTGCTTGGGGAGATTGTTCCTTGCTATGTGACTCCTCCATTGGTCCAATTAGTTTTTGTTCTAGTGATTTATTCTTTGCAAATTTATGCTGCATAGGTGACCATGTCCTTGAGCTTGCATGTCAAATTTATATGGTTCCAAGTAGTTCTAATGCTTGATATAGTCTCGAGGAACTTGTAGGAGTAGTTGCTATCAGTTTTATTGAGTTTGGTTTACTTTTATTTTGAAGTTACTAAGAATTTCAGATTATTTTAGAAAAATAACGAGGAGATTTTTGAGGGGCTCATCGAGCCGAAGCTCAAAGGAAAAGGCACCGAAGCCTAAGTATAATTTGCCGCGCACCGTGGAGATTCGGGCGTGTGAATGGCCTTCTGAAGATTTCTTGACAGCAGCCGGTATCTATGAAGATTTTCATGAATTGGCTCTCAATGCAGGCCTCACCGCTTTCCTCCACGACCAATGCGATCAGTATCTCTTACTCACAAATACTTTTGTGCAAAACTTTCATTTTCATTCGAGGAACTCACCACCTACGGTGGAGTTTCATTTATATGATGAGCATAAGGAGATGTCACTTTATGATTTCTGTCAGATTTGTTTAGTCCCTTTTGAGGGCAAGACAGAAGAACCACATCATGATGATGTGGCTGGGTTTATTGATACTATCACTGTAGGAGAAACTAGGAAGGTTTCTGATGCACGAATCACTAGCATACATTTTCCTGTTTTACGTTACTTTACATTATTTCCTAGTCGTTGCTTAATTGGACGCGGAAACTGTGGAAATCTTAGCATTCCTGATATAATTATTCTGCACTACGGTTTATACAGTGATAACACTTTTAGTATGGGCGGTATTATTGCTAGACGGTTAAGTATGAACCGTACTAAGGGTCCCATCTTTGGAGGCGTCTATGCCACACGCCTAGCTGCACATTTTAACATACCTATTAGGCATGCTGAGAAGGAAGAAAAGGTGCTGCCCCGTGTTTATCTAGATCATAAAAGTATGGTGGCACATGATTTTATTGTTAAGAATAGGGCAGGAGAGCTTAAGTATCAATTGTTCTTTAACAAACATCACCCTGAGACTATTATCCTGCCTGCTCCTTCTTTGTTTAATTTTGTTGGACCCTACCTTGTTACGTGGGCAGCCGTCCAAGCCTACAAGAATCCTGCACCAGCCCCGGAACAGGAACCACAAGATGAGCCTCCACGACAATCTGTTTATTCTTGGGATCCAGAGATGACTGTCAGCCAGTGGCAGTCAGAGTCTTCTTCTTCATCACAGTATGATCCCAACTATTCCTCCTCGTCACAGTACGACCCCAACAACTATTATGATGGATATCCGCCAGGCCAGCCATGGCCATAAACCAACTTAGGCCAAAAGCCTAAGCTTGGGGGAGTACGTATTTCTCACCGACATTATATTTATGTTCACACACACTCATTGCTAGATGTCGGTGTTCATACTTTTTCACTGTAATATCCATGCTAGTTTATTTTCTTTTTTTCCTGCTTTCTTCTAGTGTGCTTGTTAAACCTTAAGAAAAACAAAAAAGTTAGTAGCAGTTTATTTTTCTGCTGTAATAGTAATAATTAAAAAGAAAAGCCAAAAATATTTCCCATTCTTCTTTTGCTTGTTGGGAGCTTTCCCTTGTAAATAGTTTTATTTCTTTTCTTTTATTTTGCGATCAGTAGGAGAAGACCATAATTAAATTGTTGAAATGGCTCTTATATGCATTATTGTTGATTTAACCCAAAGCCCATATTTCCTTGTCTTCTCCTATTTATTGAATGCTCGCAGATTCCAGCTTAGTCCAATGCACGTGCACTCTTATTATTATTCACACCGTTCGGTCGTTCAAGTGAAAGGCAATTATGATGATATATGATGGACTGACTGAGATAAGAAAAGTTGGTATGAACTCAACCTCTTTTGTTTTTGTAAATATGATAAGTCCCTCGTTCTTGATTCAGCTTATTATGAATAAACATGTTTGCAATGACAATTAGAGATCGTAGTTGCTTGTGCCATGCTTGATTAGCTATGAGTTACCTTGTGTGCCAACATGCTATTGAGATGATTATGATGTGGTATGATGGGGTGGTATCCTCCTTTGAAAGATTTAAGTGACTTGACTTGGCACATGTTCACGCATGTAGTTGAAACAAAATCAACATAGCCTTCATGATATTTATGTTCATGGTGGATTATATCCTACTCATGCTTGCATCCAATGTTTATTAATTTTAATGCATGTACATGGCTGTTGTCGCTCTCTAGTTGGTCGCTTCCCAGTCTTTTGCTAGCCTTCACTTGTACTAAGCGGGAATACTGCTTGTGCATCCAATCCCTTAAACCCCAAAGTTATTCCAGATGAGTCCACTATACCTTCCTATATGCGGTATCTACCTGCCGTTCCAAGTAAATTTGTATGTTCCAAACTCTAAATCTTCAAATAAACATTCTGTTTTGTATGCTCGAATAGCTCATGTATCAACCAAGGCTGTCCTTATCTTCCGTGTTAGGCGAGTTATTCTCAAGAGGAGTGGACTCCGCTCCTCACTCACGAGAAAATGTCTGGTCACTGGGATGCCCAGTCCCATGCTTTATGCAAACTAAATCAAAATTAATTTCAAACAGAACTCCCCTTGGGACCTGATGTATGTTGGAGGCACTCGTTGTTTCGAGCAAGCCATGGATTGATGCTTGTTGGTGGAGGGGGAGTATAAACTTTACCATTCTGTTTGGGAACCGCCTATAATGTGTTTAGCATGGAAGATATCGCCATATCTTAGTTGTTACGTTGACAATGAAAGTATACCACTCAAAATACAATTTATCTCTATTTCAAAACCGAGCTCTGGCACCTCTACAAATCCCTGCTTCCCTCTGCGAAGGGCCTATCCATTTACTTTTATGTTGAGTCATCACCCTCTTATTAAAAAGCACTAGCTGGAGAGCACAACTGTCATTTGCATTCATCACTGTTAATTTATATTGGGTGTGACTATGATTGGATCTCTTTTACCATGAATTACAATGTCTAGTCAGTCCTTGATCTTTAAAGGTGCTCTGCATTTATGTTTTGCGGTCTCAGGAAGGGCTAGTGAGATACCATCTTGTTATATCATATTATGATTGTTTTGAGAAAGTGTTGTCATCCGAGATTTATTATTATGACTTGCTAGTTGATTATGCTATTGATATGAGTAATTATGAGACCTGAGAATTATTGCAAATGTGGTTAGTTATGATTTATGCTGAAAACTTGAATGCTAGCTTGACATAATTGCAACAACAAGAGCAAACAGAGTTTGTAAAAGTTTTTCTTTCTTTCTTCCAGTTTGTCAACTGAATTGCTTGAGGACAAGCAAGGGTTTAAGCTTGGGGGAGTTGATACGTCTCCGTCGTATCTTCTTTTCCAAACACTTTTGCCCTTGTTTTGGACTCTAACTTGTATGATATGAATGGAACTAACCCAGACTGACGCTATTTTCAGCAGAATTACCATGGTGTTGTTTTATGTGCAGAAAAAAATATTCTCAGAATGACCTGAAACTCCACGGAACATCTTAGAAAAAACAATAAAAAATCGTCGCCAAAGATGAAGACTAGGGGGCCCACACCCTTCTCACGAGGGTGGGGGGCGCCCCCCCTAGGGCGCCCCCCTACCTCATGGGCCCCCTGGAGACCCTCCGACGCCAACTCCAACTCTATATATATTTGCTTTCGGAGAGAAAAAAATAAGAGAGAAGAAATCATCGCGTTTTACGATACGGAGCCGCCGCCAAGCCCTAAAACCTCTCGGGAGGGCTGATCTGGAGTCCGTTCGGGGCTCCAGAGAGGGGGATTCGTCGCCGTCGTCATCATCAACCATCCTCCATCACCAATTTCATGATACTCACCGCCGCGCATGAGTAATTCCATCGTAGGCTTGCTGGACGGTGATGGGTTGGATGAGATTTATCATGTAATCGAGTTAGTTTTGTTAGGGTTTGATCCCTAGTATCCACTATGTTCTGAGATTGGTGTTGCTATGACTTTGCTATGCTTAATGCTTGTCACTAGGGCCCGAGTGCCATGATTTCAGATCTGAACCTATTATGTTTTCATGAATATATGTGAGTTCTTGATCCTATCTTGCAAGTCTATAGTCACCTACTATGTGTTATGATCCGGCAACCCCGAAGTGACAATAATTGGGACCACTCCCGGTGATGACCATAGTTTGAGGAGTTCATGTATTCACTATGTGCTAATGCTTTGTTCCGGTTCTCTATTAAAAGGAGGCCTTAATATCCCTAAGTTTCCAATAGGACCCCGCTGCCACGGGAGGGTAGGACAAAAGATGTCATGCAAGTTCTTTTCCATAAGCACGTATGACTATATATGGAATACATGCCTACATTACATTGATGAATTAGAGCTAGTTCTGTGTCACCCTATATTATGACTTTTACATGATGAACCGCATCCGGCATAATTATCCATCACTGATCCGGTGCCTACGAGTTTTCCATATACTGGTTTATGCGTATTTACTTTTCCGCTGCTACTGTTACAATCACTACAAAATACCAAAAACATTACTTTTGCTGTCTTTACTTTTGTTGCCGCTACCACCACTATCATATTACTTTGCTACTAAACACTTAGCTGCAGATACTAAGTTTCCAGGTGTGGTTGAATTGACAACTCAGCTGCTAATACTTGAGAATATTCTTTGGCTCCCCTTGTGTCGAATCAATAAATTTTGGTTGAATACTCTACCCTCGAAAGCTGTTGCGATCCCCTATACTTGTGGGTTATCAGTGTACAACAAGGATGATTGTGGTAGACTAACAAGCAAAGACTCAAATCATAAAAGACGCTCCAAGCAAAACACATATCATGTGGTGAATAAAAATATAGCTCCAAGTAAAGTTACCGATAGAAGTAGACGAAAGAGGGGATGCCTTCCGGGGAATCCCCAAGCTTTGGCTTTTAGGTGTCCTTAAATTATCTTGGGGGTGCCATGGGAATCCCCAAGCTTAGGCTCTTGCCACTCCTTGTTCCATAATCCATCAAATCTTTACCCAAAACTTGAAAACTTCACAACACAAAACTTGAAGTAGAAAACTCGTGAGCTCCGTTAGCGAAAGAAAACAAAAGACCACTTCAAGGTACTGTAATGAACTCATTCTTTATTTATATTGGTGTTAAACCTACTGTATTCCAACTTCTCTATGGTTCATAAACTATTTTACTAGCCATAGATTCATCAAAATAAGCAAACAACACACGAAAAACAGAATCTGTCAAAAACAGAACAGTCTGTAGTAATCTGTAGCTAGCGCAAGATCTGGAACCCCAAAAATTCTAAAATAAATTGCTGGACGTGAGGAATTTATCTATTAATTATCTTAGAAAATAATTAACTAAATAGAACTCTCCAAATAAAAATGACAGCAGTTCTCGTGAGCGCTAAAGTTTCTGTTTTTTTACAGCAAATTCAACAAGACTTTCCCCAAGTCTTCCCAACGGTTCTACTTGGCACAAACACTAATTAAACACAAAAAACACAACCAAAACAGAGGCTAAATAATTTATTTATTACTAAACAGGAGCAAAAGGCAAGGAATAAAAATAAAATTTGGTTGCCTCCCAACAAGCGCTATCGTTTAACGCCCCTAGCTAGGCATAACAAGTAAGAATAGATCTAGGTATTGCCATCTTTGGTAGGCAATCCATAAGTGGCTCTCATGATAGATTCGTATGGTAATTTTATTTTGTTTCTAGGGAAGTGTTCCATGCCCTTTTTAATGGAAATTGGAATCTAATATTCCCTTCCTTCATATCAATAATTGCATCAACCGTTCTAAGGAAAGGTCTACCGAGAATAATAGGGCAAGAAGGATTGCAATCTATATCAAGAACGATAAAATCTACGGGCACATAATTCCTATTTGCAACAATAAGTACATCATTAATTCTTCCCATAGGTTTCTTAATAGTGGAATCCGCAAGATGCAAGTTTAGAGAGCAATCATCAAAATTACGGAAATCTAACAAATCACACAAATTTTTGGGAATAGTAGAGACACTAGCACCCAAATCACACAAAGCATAAAACTCATGATCTTTAATTTTAATTTTAATAGTAGGTTCCCACTCATCATAAAGTTTTCTAGGGATAGAAACTTCCAATTCAAGTTTTTCTTCATAAGATTGCATCAAGGCATCAATGATATGTTTAGTAAACGCTTTATTTTGACTGTAAGCGTGAGGAGAATTTAGCATGGATTGCAACAAGGAAATACAATCAATTTTCATAGTTAAATTCCTTGAAATCCATAATAGTGGGTTTAGCAACATCTAGGGTTTTAATTTCTTCAATCCCGCTTTTATCAAATTTAGCATCAAGATCAAAAGATTCAGAATTCTTGGAACGCCTTCTAGGTAAAGGTGGATCATATTCAGTCCCATCATTATCATGATTAATATTGCAAAACAAAGATTTAATAGGGGACGCATCAATAACTTTTAGATCTTCATCTTGATTTTCATAGGAATCCGGTTTAGCGGCCATCTTATTGACTAAGGTAGCTTGCATATCCAAAATTTCAGCAGTTAATTTTTCAAGACGAGCAATTTGGGATCTTATACCATCGAATTCTTTAGACATACCATCGAGCTCTTTATTCATATAACTCATAAAACCTTTCTGTTCCTTAAGCTCATTTCTAAAGAAATTATTATTCTCAAACTGCAAAATCGTAAGCTTCCTGACGTTGTTTTCGATCTCCTCTAACCTTTTAAGGTGAAGATCACCGAATATAGGAAGAGCCATCACGAAAAACAAGCAAACTAACACACAAGAAAACAAAAAGGCAGATGGGCAAAAAGAGGCAAATAGAGAAAGATAGGGAGGATAGAGAGAGGAGGGCGAATAAAATGGCAAGGGTGAATTGGGGGGGAGGAAAACGAGAGGCAAATGGCAAATAATATAATGCGGGAGATAGGGATTGTGATGGGTACTTGGTATGTTGACTTTTGCGCAGATTCCCCGGCAACGGTGCCAAAAATTCTTCTTGCTACCTCTTGAGCACTGCCTTGGATTTCCCTGAAGAGGAGAGGATGATGCAGCAAAGTAGCATAAGTATTTCCCTCAGTTTTTGAGAACCAAGGCATCAATCCAGTAGGAGGCTACGCGCGAGTCCCTTAGACCTACACAAAAACAATAGCTCAACGCAACCAACGCGCTTAGGGGTTGTCAATCCCTTCATGGTCACTTACGAAAGTGAGATCTGATAGAGATGATAAATAATATTTTTGGTATTTTTGGTATAGAGATGCAAAGTGAAAAGTAAAAGGAAAAGTAAAAAGCAAAGCAATAATGAAGTGATGGAGATTGATATGATGAGAAAGAGACCGAGGGGCCATAGGTTTCACTAGTGGCTTCTCTGAAGAGCATAAGTATTCTACGGTGGGTGAACAAATTACTGTTGAGCAATTGACAGAATTGAGCATAGTTATGAGAATATCTAGGTATGATCATATGTATATAGGAATCACATCCAAGACAAGTAGACCGACTCCTGCCTGCATCTACTACTATTACTCCACTCATCGACCGCTATCCAGCATGCATCTAGAGTATTAAGTTAAAAACAGAGTAACGCCTTAAGCAAGATGACATGATGTAGAGGGATAGTTTCATGCAATATGATAAAAACCCCATCTTGTTATCCTCGATGGCAACGATACAATACGTGCCTTGCTGCCCCTTCTGTCACTCGAAAATGACACCGCAAGATCGAACCCAAAGCTAAGCACTTCTCCCATGGCAAGAACAACCAATCTAGTACGCCAAACCAAACTGATAATTCGAAGAGACTTGCAAAGATAACCAATCATACATAAAAGAATTCAGAGAAGATTCAAATATTATTCATAGATAGACTGGATCATAAAGCCACAATTCATCAGTCTCAACAAACACACCGCAAAAAGAAGATTACATCGAATAGATCTCCACGAGAGAGGGGGAGAACATTGTATTGAGATCCAAAAAGAGAGAAGAAGCCATCTAGGTACTAACTATGGACCCGTAGGTCTGAAGTAAACTACTCACACTTCATCGGAGGGGCTTGGATGATAATGTAGAAGCTCTCCGTGATCGATGCCCCCTCCGGCGGAGCTCCGGAACAGGCCCCAAGATGGGATCTCATGGATACATAAAGTTGCGGCGGTGGAATTAGGTTTTTGGCTCCGTATCTGATCGTTTGGGGGTACGTAGGTATATATAGGAGGAAGAAGTACGTCGGTGGAGCTTCGAGGGGCCCACGAGGCAGGGGGGCGCGCCCTAGGGGGGTGCCCTCCACCCTCGTGACCGCCTCGTGGCTTTCTTGATGGAGGGTCCAAGTCTCCTAGGTCTTATCTGATGAGAAAATCGTGTTCCCGAAGGTTTCATTCCGTTTGGACTCCATTTGATATTCTGTTTCTCCGAAACACTAAAATAGGCAAAAAACAGCAATTCTGGGCTGGGCCTTCGGTTAATAGGCTAGTCCCAAAAATAATATAAAAGTGGAAAATAAATCCCAATATAGTCCAAAACAGTAGGTAATATAGCATGGAGCAATCAAAAATTATAGATACGTTGGAGACGAATCAACCACCATAAAAGCGGCACCCATAGCTGCCTCTTCATCATCTGCTCCTATCTCAGACCTCACCGTCCACAACAACGTCATCCACAAGCGGGACGTTCACTCCCAGCGGAAGGTCTCCGCGGCCAAGCTGCATCACAGTGCGCGCATTGCCGGCCTGAAGACCCCGTTCATGCAGCCGCAAATGACCTGGCAGCGGCAGGGCTCCTCTCTTTGCACCTCTGATAGCGAGGCATCAGGCGCAGACGACGTAGCAGAAAAACTGCCCCATGTCACTCTGGTTTGCGGCAACGACAGTGACGAAGCGGACATTGTTCGCGCTACCGATGCTTTGCCTTCACAATGATCAGCCATGAATGTTCAGCCAGGAGAGCTCACTCGGGTGTTGGGTGCTTTTGTATCTTTGTGCGGGTAGCCGCGCACTTTTTTCATCTGCTTTGTAGTCTCCATAGGTCTAGCCTGCTCCTGGCCATCGATGGGATACTTCCTCGATGTGCCCCCTCTTTCCCTTGTATTTCCTTGCTATTATGCTCTCGGGCTGGTGGTGAAAGGATGCTTATGTTATGAATCAGTCTCGTTCACTATCCTCTCTTGGAACGTTCGCGGCCTCGGTGATGTTGATAAGTGCAAGGACATCTTCTCTGAAATCACCGCGATTAAAAGCTATGTTGCGCTTCTACAAGAAACAAAGCTAGACTTCGTCCTTATCCCTAAGTTAAACTCATTCCTACCTCGAACGCTAGACCAAGTTGTCTCCCTTCCCGCTATCGGTTTTGATGGAGGTATTTTTTCTGTGATTAACCCCCTCACGATCTAACCCTCCTAAACCACTCTCACGGCAGGTTTTCTACGTCTCTCAGCCTCTCTTGCCCGGTCTTTGGAACCAACCTCACAATCTCCAACATTTACGCCCCATCCCAACGACCACTCAAAATGGACTTCCTCCAAGAGCTCAGAGACATCGCCCCCACAAACTCTACACCGTGGCTTCTTATGGGTGATTTCAACCTTATCCGTTTCGCTTGCAAGAAAAATAACAAAAACTTCCACAGCTGTGAGGCTAACATGTTTAACACGGCCATCTCAGACCTGCAGCTCATTGAGCTCCCGCTTCTGGATACCTTTACTAGGTCTAACAATTGTCTAACTCCAACTCTAGAATGCCTTGACAGAGCCTTCTTTAACCTTGCTTGAGAAGACCGCTTCTCAATATCAACTCTGTCTTCCCTGACACGTTTCTCTTCCGACCAAGTTTCTCTCATCGTCAACATATCTTCGCATATCCCCCGTTCCCGCCTGTTTTGTTTGGACTCTTTCTGGGCCCTTCACCTGGCATGCAAGCGTATTATATCTGAGGCTTGGCCCGCAAACCACCCTTCAATTTCTTTGGACCTAGACCTTTCCAGTGCCATAAAATATACTAGAGCGAACCTCAAAACTTGGTCCAAAACTATCAAACCAGTTGACCAACAAGAAATTGACTGCAAGCTTATCATCGATTGGATCGACAGGCTTGAAGAAGGCTCCCACTCCCGAACCGAGTCCTCTCTTAGACTGGTCATTATAACTGCCCTTAATGTGCTATCCGCCAGAAGGTTCTCTTCTAGAAACAAAGGAGGAAAGTGAAAGTCATCATCGATGGGGATGACAACTCCAAATTCTTACATGCCTCTTCCTCCTAGAGGTTCCGCAAAGACAACATCGCCATCCTTGAGGACAATGGGGTCAATTTTTTGCCCATGACACCAAGGTCGTCATCCTCCACAATTTATTTCGCTACCTTCTCGGCACTCTAACAACCTCGACATGTCTCTTCCCACTCCAGGACCTTTACCCGGCGCAACTCCCTCAGCTTCTCCACCTAGACTCCCCCTTCTCCACTCATGAAATCTAAGATGCCTTCCTCTAGAATGTCAATGCTAGTCCTGGTCCTAACAGGCTTGGGCCAGGGTTCTACCACAAGTTTGGGCACAACATTAAACATACGATCCTTCCCTTCTTCGAGGACTTAACAAACATCCGTGCAGATGTAAAATGCTTCAACAGAGCACATATGCTTTTTCTCCCTAATGACTTCCGACCTATATCCTTACGGAACTGCACCCCCAAGGTGATCATTGAGGTCATTATTACCAACAAGATAAAACCACTAATTCCTCTTCTTGTCCATGGAGACCAAACTGGCTTCATCTCCGGCAGATGCATTGTTGAGAACTTCATCTATGCGGCCGACATCCTCCGTGCCTGCCACATTCGGAAGGCACCCAGTATGGTTTTCAAACTTGACTTCCACAAAGTGTTTGACTCTATTTGTTGGGAATCGCTCCTCCTCATTCTCCTCTCTAGAGGATTCCCACCAACCATCATAAGCTGGACCCGAAATCTGCTTGTCTCTAGCAAGACGGCGGTGCTGCTAAATGGGACTTTGGGTCATTAGGTTAACTATGAGAATTGTCCATGGCAGGATGGCCCGCTTTCATCCTACCTCTTTATCATCGTCACACACTTGCTTCAATGCTTAATCATTCAGGCTTTCTCGCCCGACCAGCTCTGCCCCCTGATCTACACTAGCAGACCTCCGATTGTGCTCCAGTATGCTGACAACACCCTAATCATTGCCCATGCCTCTAGCCACGCCGCGACAACGCTCAAAGACATCTTTGACAAGTTCGCCCTCGCTACTGGCCTCTCTATCAACTTCCAGAAAACTACCTTCCTACCCATCAACACGGACCCCACAACTAGCCTTAACATCGGCCAAACCTTCGGTTGTGACATGTCCTCCTCCCCCCAGATTTATCTAGGTCTCCCCCTCTCTCACACACGCCTTCCGTCCTCAGCTTTTGAACCCATCATTCAGCGCTTTCTAAAATACCTCTCTGTGTGGGCGGCAAAACTTCTCACCTAAGGAGCCAAACTTACCCTCATTTGCTCCACTCTAGACGCCCTCGCTACTCACTTTATGTCTATCTTTAGACTACCCAAAAGATGATCAAAAGGTTAGACACTATCTATATATCCTTCTTCTGGGTGGCTGACGAAAATTGCTCCGGGTTAAATGCCTTATCGCCTGGAAAAATGTGTGCACTCCCAAGGCGGCAGGCAAGCTTGGTATGAAAATTTTGGCTCTCCAAAACAACTGCCTCCTCATGAAATTCACGTTCAAACTTCTCCAAAAACTTGACCTGCCTTGGGTGACCCGGTTCTTCCAACACTACTCTCTCAACTTCACATATAAACCCCCAAACCACCATTACCTCTGAGAATTGTTAACCAATAGCTCTGTCACCTTCGTAAAATTTCCTTTGTCCTTACTAACAATGGCACTTACACCTTATTTTGGCTCTACGCTTGGCTTCTGCCGACTCCGCTCGCAGAAAACTACCCCCACTTCTTCTCTCACCACTTCATCCTCTATATTGGTAGCTCATGTCATGCATAATGGCTTACTCCCGACTCTACAGAACCTCCTAACCAATGTGGCTTCTACCAAGCTTGCGTTTGTTTTGTCTTGCTACAGGATGTTACCACAAGCAATGCGCCCGGTGACAGTTCCTCACCCAGGACTCCTGGTTCACCTAGAGGTGTGCCTACTCATTGCTCTCCTCCGACCATGAGCTTGATCTCAACGCAAGGCACATTTGGGGCTCCAAGGCACCTATCAAGGTTAAGATCTTCAGCTAGATCCTCTATCGTGACAGGCTAAGCATGATGGCGAACTTACATCGCAAGACCATCACGTCGGTGTCGTCTTTCCCTCACTGTGACTTATCTTTTAAGGACACGACGCACCCCGCCTCCTCTACCCATGCGTGGCTCAGGTCTGGTCCCTCTTGGGACTCCAGGCCCCTCACAACATCCACCTCATCTGGGATACTCATACGCCGGTTGGCCTCAACATCAACATTTGGCCTACCGTCGTCCTCGCCATCCTCTGGGAGCTCCGGGACTCCAGGAACACTCATGTTTTCCGTAACAAGACGCACTCCCCCCTAGATACCATTCGGAAAATTATCTCAGATTTTACGCTTTGGGCCTTCAGATTTAAGGACCACATTAGCAGGTAGGCTACCATGTCTTGGCCCTATACCTCTCCTCTCTCTGTAATCTCTAAGGTAACCTGCAAACTGCCCTTGGGAATCTTTGAGTAATACATTCAGGTAGGGATCATCTCCCCCCTCCCCCCTAGGAGATTGTTCAAAAAAGATCAACTCATAAAACTCTAGTGTTGGGGATATGACTATTTGTGCAAGCCATCCAGGAGAGGCCGGGTTACGCAAATAGAGGTTCATCAAAAGCCCAAGACCAAGGCATGAAGATGGCGGTTCACTAAAAGGCTTAAAGGCCCACAGGCGACTCTGAGGCCCGTAAAGATAAACTGCCATCATGGTATAACTTGTACTGTAAGGTAGAAGTAAGTAGTCGCCGAGCCGGACGCTGTTTATGAGCCGGCCGGGACTCTGTAGGCCGCAGGGCGTCAACCCGTGTATATAAGGGGACGACCCGCCAGCGGCTTAGGGAAAGAAACAACTGATCGAGAGCCAGGCATAGCGTATCTCGCTCCCTGGTCATCGAAACCACAAGCAATTCCAACCCAACTAGACGTAGGCCTTCCTTCACCGTAAGGGGCTGAACTAGTATAAACCTCGCGTGTCCTTGTCCCGATTAACCCCTTTAAGCTTCCTATTTGCTGCTAATGCCAACTGATGAAGAAGGCAGACACCTTTGTCTGGAGTAATGCTGCTAATGCTGCTTTTGAGGATTTGAAGATGCAGTTATCTGAGCCGCCAGTTCTTGCAGCTCACATTGACAAAGAGCCTTTGCTGTTATATGTGGCTGCTAATTCACGAGCCGTCAGTGTGCCAATTGTGGTAGAGCGCAAGGAGGCTAGTAAGGAACATCCGGTTCAACGGCCGGTTTATTATGTCAGTGAGGTACTCATCGAGTCAAAAGAAAGATATCATCATTGGCAGAAACTTGTTTACGGGGTGTTCATGGCAAGCCGAAAGCTGAAGCAATACTTCCAAGGTCACCCTATCACTGTGGTAAGTTCTGCCCCCTTGGGAGACATTATTCAGAACAGAGAGTCTACAGGACGAGTCGCCAAGTGGGCCATTGAGCTCGGGCCTCATGGTCTGAAGTACGTACCACGCACTACCATTAAGTCTCATCAACGACTGGACAGAGCTACAGGCACCTAAGGAGAAGCCCGATAACACTTATTGGACTATTCACTTTGATGGGTCCAGACAGTTGGAAGGCTCGGGGGCTGGAGTCGTGTTAACTTCCCCTCGAGGTGACAAATTTTTCTATGTGCTCCGGCTTATGTTTCCTTGTACTAACAATGCAGCTGAGTACGAGGCCCTACTCCAGAGCTCCCTAATGTTTATATACTTATACTATGTATATTACATAAAGCAATAAAGCAGGACCTCTGTCCTTTTTTCCACTCCCAAAAAAGGTTTATGTGTTTTCTTTGTCAGGTGGTGGAGATAACCAAGGAGAAGCGGATCATATCTGAATCCGGTTTTCCTTTGGTCCGGCTTATGATCATATCTGAATCTAGCCATGATCACTTGGGGGCTTCCTGTTCAAACATATGCCATATTCGAACTAAAGAGAACATAGCTGTCGATACCCACTTGACCGACATACTGCCAAACCCACTTGGGGGCTTCTTGATCATATTTCAATCATAGTTTAACCCCTTTGGGTCTGACGTGGATCGTATTTGAATCAGCTTCAATAAACAAGTCTTATGGTCACTTGGGGGCTTCCTGTTCAAACATAGGTCGTATACGAACCAAAGAGAGCATAGCTGTCGATACCCACTTGATCGGCATCGCCACAGCCACTAGGGGCTAACAGATCGTATCCGAATCTTAGCTCAACCCCTTTGGAACAGTTCACTGATCGTATTCGAATCAGAAACCCTTGAATTTTGTTCATCATATTTTACAAGTATCAACATTGGATATCTTGCGACCCTCCTGAAAATACAATGGAATACATTGCAATCCTCCAGGATTAATATTGGTTACATCAGGTTGTTAAGTACCAGGTGAACTTTTATGTGCCAATTTTCAGGAGTTAAAGTTACCCTCAGGGGTTGGCTTATATAAGCCGGAAAAGCAGCCGTAAGCATCACAGGGCAATGCAAGACATTACCTCCAAACCACCATTACCTCTGAGAATTGTTAACCAATAGCTCTGTCACCTTCGTAAAATTTCCTTCGTCCTTACTAACAATGGCACTTACACCTTATTTTGGCTCGACGCTTGGCTTCTACCGACTCCGCTTGCAGAAAACTACCCCCACTTCTTCTCTCACTCCAATTCATCCTCTATATTGGTAGCTCATGTCATGCATAATGGCTTACTCCCGACTCTACAGAACCTCCTAACCAATGTGGCTTCTACCGAGCTTGCGTTTGTTTTGTCTTGCTACAGGATGTTACCACAAGCAATGCGCCCGGTGACAGTTCCTCACCCAGGACTCCTGGTTCACCTAGAGGTGTGCCTACTCATTGCTCTCCTCCGACCATGAGCTTGATCTCAACGCAAGGCACATTTGGGGCTCCAAGGCACCTATCAAGGTTAAGATCTTCAGCTAGATCCTCTATCGTGACAGGCTAAGCATGATGGCGAACTTACATCGCAAGACCATCACGTCGGTGTCGTCTTTCCCTCACTGTGACTTATCTTTTAAGGACACGACGCACCCCGCCTCCTCTACCCATGCGTGGCTCAGGTCTGGTCCCTCTTGGGACTCCAGGCCCCTCACAACATCCACCTCATCTGGGATACTCATACGCCGGTTGGCCTCAACATCAACATTTGGCCTACCGTCGTCCACGCCATCCTCTGGGAGCTCCGGGACTCCAGGAACACTCATGTTTTCCGTAACAAGACGCACTCCCCCCTAGATACTATTCGGAAAATTATCTCAGATTTTACGCTTTGGGCCTTCAGATTTAAGGACCACATTAGCAGGGAGGCTACCGTGTCTTGGCCCTATACCTCTCCTCTCTCTATAATCTCTAATGTAACCTGCAACCTGCCCTTGGGAATCTTTGAGTAAGACATTCAGGTAGGGATCATCTCCCCCCTCCCCCCTAGGAGATTGTTCAAGAAAGATCAACTCATAAAACTCTGGTGTTGGGGATATGACTATTTGTGCAAGCCATCCAAGAGAGGCCGGGTTACGCAAATAGAGGTTCATCAAAAGCCCAAGACCAAGGCATGAAGATGGCGGTTCACTAAAAGGCATAAAGGCCCACAGGAGAATCTCAGGCCCGTAAAGATAAACCGCCATGATGGTATAACTTGTACTGTAAGGTAGAAGTAACTAGTCGCCGAGCCGGACACTGTTTATGAGCCGGCCGGGACTCTGTAGGCCGCAGGGCGTCAACCCGTGTATATAAGGGGACGACCCGCCAGCGGCTTAGGGAAAGAAAAAACTGATCAAGAGCCAGGCATAGCGTATCTCGCTCCCTGTTCATCGAAACCTCAAGCAATTCCAACCCAACTAGACGTAGGCCTTCCTTCACCGTAAGGGGCTGAACTAGTATAAACCTCGCGTGTCCTTGTCCCGATTAACCCCTTTAAGCTTCCTAGTTGCGATGGCTCCACGACTAAGTCCTTGCAAAAGGACATCTGCCGTGACAATTCCACGACAGTTGGCGCCCACCGTGGGGCCAGCGTACGGTGGATTTGAGTTCTTGAAGGGCAGCTTTGAAGGGCTCAAGGGATACACAGTTGGCCGGATGACCACGAGTCGTCGCGGCAAGATCTACATCGACGACGAAGGCTGGGGCCCCGACGCCAGCTCAATTGAGTACGGGTACCGGGTCCCCTTTGGCGGAATTCACATCTTCATCAGCCGGATGGGTAAGCCAGGCCCTGAGCCTGTCAGCTGCACCGACCTCGTCGAGACGGCTCAGCGTGCGAAACCCGCCCGAGCTCAACCCGTCGTGAAGCATGCCTTTGTGGGTTGCATCCACGGAGGTGAACTTTCTGAAGGATCTGAAGGTGATGGTGACCCGACCGTCCTCTCTGACGGTGATTCGTCCGCTGGCTCAACAGATTCGCTGTATCAAGTTCAAGATGGTGTGCTTGGGGGCTGTTCCGATGGCAGCACTATTCCGGACCCCTCAGAGTCGCCAAACTGGGCAGGAGTCTTCATGGCTGGTACTCAACCCGGCCAAAATTCTACGGCCTCAGCGGCGATAACGTCCGGGTTAGGAGCAGCCGGGGCAGGAGGCCCTGTGCGCTCACCGGCTTAGGTGCTGATCGATCTCATGGATAAACTTACGGCCTTGTTAACTGCTACAGTTGTCCCTGCGAACCAATCTAAGTATGAGGCAGAGGTGGCACAGGTTCGCGATGAGATCGCCCGGGCCAGGGAAACCTTAGCAGCTGAAGATACTAAATTAGCCATAGAGCGGGCGGCTTTGGACGTACGGGCGCAGCAACTTTAGGCAGAGGCCTTTCAGCTCACGTTAAGCTTGAACGCATCCAATGAGGTAATGAGGAGGAGACATCAGAAAACTCAGTCTCGTTTACCTCAGATTTATGATCCTCAGAATCTCTTTGCTACACCCGGGGCCGGCCCAAGTAACCCGCCAGGTGCAAATCAGTTTATGACATCTGGAGCGGGAGGCCCAGTCCAGCCTCCGGTGACGGCGCCTCTTCACGGCAATGGCACCGCCCCATTACGTACCAATACCACAAGGTCACTTCTCCAACCCCATGGAGAACTTAATCGCAGCATCAGCATGTTTGGCAGCTCTCCCAGTAGATGGTGATGATCCGACAGCGGTGGAAACCTGGAGGATCAGGGAACTTGTCCAAACAGCCCTGGCTCAGCAACAGACCTACTCCTACAGCCGGGACATGATTCACTCAACTCCTCCGCCCTAGTTAGCTCCGCCTCGTCAAAATCGGAGCCCGTGTTACAGTAGACACATGGAGTCAGAGGCCTTGTCAAGTAGCGCTCAGCGCCGAAACCAGCCCGGCGGGTATAACCCGGTTCAAGATAGGATACGTCAGGAGGACGAGCGGGCGGCTCAGCTAGCGGTTCAGCTAGCAGCCCAACAGGACTCACCGACTTACCCGACGACTTCCATTGAGGCGGGTGTTGCTACTAGAACCGGAGGAGTTCCTTGTCTGGTACCGGTTCTACGTAACGTACGTCTGCCCAAGGATTTCAAGGGACCTCGAAAGGTGCCGAATTATACGGCCGATTTACAGCCTGGGGCGTGGATTGAAAGTTACGAGATGGCCATGGAGCTGCTGGAGGTTAGTGATGAAGCGATGGCAAAATACTTCACCATGATGTTGGACATAACGGCCCATTCTTGGTTAAAGGGTTTGCCACCCAATTCCATTAGGTCATGGGCGGAGCTAAAGGCCCGTTTCATCCAGAACTTCAAGGAAACTTGCAAGCAGTCTATGTTGATTGTGGACATGACAAATTGTAAGCAGGAGGAAGGTGAATCTACGACTCATTGGGT
Organism: Triticum urartu; assembly: GCF_056163025.1. NCBI lineage: Eukaryota > Viridiplantae > Streptophyta > Magnoliopsida > Poales > Poaceae > Triticum > Triticum urartu. The sequence continues at coordinate 705,846,531 of NC_141879.1, read as the reverse complement.
GCGCCGGGTTGAAGACATAATACATTCGTCTGACAAGATGGATGCCAGCTCAGCAGTTCTCATGCTGGAGAAGAATTGCCGCTTTGAGCCTCTGAGCCTTAAGCGTGATTGCAATGATATGGGGACGCTGATGGCGGCTTTAGTCAAGTATGCCGATTCTGATAGTACCAAGGATCCCATGTCTGATGAGGAAAAGACAGGGAAGGGAAAGAAGAACGGTAATGGAAAGGGTCAGCACATAACCCGGCGAGTCAAGGAGGCAATAAGCGTCAGGCGGACGGTAACCCGGAATTTGTGGCCAATGCACAGGGTAACAATCAGAAGCGCAAAGGAAAGCCACCCCCTCAGTTTGGTGGGTCAGGTCCGTCTCTTGAGCAACTACTCAATGAGCCCTGCCCGAAACACGGCACCCGGGAATGACCAGCGACTCATTTATGGAAGGATTGCGCAATCATGAAGGCTTTCAAGAATTCTAATACGTTTGATGGAAATCAAGGCCCAGGCGGCGGCTCAAGAGCTGGCGGCCTTCATGGCCCGGGCGGCGGTTCAGGATCCAGTTTTCAAGGAAGCTAGGGTGGTTATAATCAACAGCAGTCTGGTCAAGGAGGTCAGCAGTAGCAGCAGTCGGGTTATCAGAGCCATCCAAAACAGCTAAACAGTGGGCGGTATCACGTGTTCACCACAAGTTTGTGTAAACGTGATCAGAAAGTTCATAGGAGGGCGGTGAATTCTGTTGAGCCGGCAGTCCCTCGTTACTTGAGGTGGTCGAAACAGCCTATTGTCTGGAGCAGGGAGGATCACCCTCCCCGGGTTGATAATCCGGGTCAACTGGCCCTGGTAGTGGCACCGCAGGTTGGTGGTTATAAATTTACTAAGGTGCTCATGGATGGAGGTAGCAGCATCAACGTCCTCTATTACAAGACCTTTCGGCGCATGGGCTTAACTGACAAGAATTTAAAGACTTCAAACACCGTCTTCCATGGAGTGGTGCCTGATAAGTCGGCGTATCCTATGGGTAAGATTGAGCTAGAGGTGGCCTTTGGAGACGAGCATGATTCTAGGGCGTAAAGGTTAACTTTTGAAGTGGTCAAAATCAAGAGTCCATATCACGCTTTGTTCGGGCTGCCGGCTTATGCCAAGTTCATGGCGCGGGTGTGTTATGTTTATTTACAGCTCAAGATGCCGGGTTACAAGGGTACCATCACTGTGCATGGAAGCCGAAAGGTGGCCCTGGAATGCGAAGAAGGCGATGCGGCTTATGCCGAGTCTGTCTGTGTAGCAGAGGAGCTCAAATTTTATCAAGATAACATTGACCCGGCGGATATGACCTCCCTCAAGAAGCCGACTACGGTGCATGACCCGACCATGAAGTTTAAATCAGCTGCAGAGACTAAGCTTGTTGATTTTACTCCGGGCGATTCGTCTAAGCAATTCAGCATCAGTGCCAACTTGGATCCTAAATAGGAAAGCGCGCTCATCGAGTTCATCCATGAGAACCGGGACATCTTTGCATGGAAGCCTTCTGACATGTCGCGTGTACCGAGAGGACTTGCTGAGCACACTCTTAATATTGATCCGAAGTATAAGCCGGTCAGGCAGTTTCTGCGGCGATTCAATGAGGAACGACGAAAAGCTATAGGAGAAGAGGTCGCCCAGCTCTTGGCGGCTGGGTTCATTGTCAAAGTGTTTCACCCGGAATGGTTGGCTAACCCGGTGCTCGTGCTCAAGAAAAACGGCACCTGGCGGATGTGTGTGGATTACACGGACTTAAATAAGGCTTGTCCAGCTGATCCTTTCACTCTCCCCCGTATTTATCAAATCATTGATGCTACGGCGGGTTGAGCGCGTTTGAGCTTTTTGGATGCTTACTCTGGTTATCATCAGATCAAGATGGCAGTTAAGGACCAGGAGAAGACGGCTTTCATCACTCCGTTTGGAGCCTTCTGCTATGTGTCTATGCCTTTTGGGCTCAAGAGTGCCCAGGCGACTTATCAACGGCGTGTACAAAATTGTCTCCACAATCAGATTGGGCGCAATGTTCATGCTTATGTGGATGACATAGTGGTGAAATCCAGAGAGGCGGAAACCTTGATATCTGATCTCAGAGAAACCTTTGACAATCTCCGGGTTTACAAAATGATGCTTAACCCGGAGAAGTGTGTATTTGGTGTGCCTGCAGGCAAGCTTTTGGGATTCTTGGTCTCAAACAGGGGCATCGAGGCTAATCCGGAGAAGATTAAGGCAATCACTTCTTTGGCTAAACCGGCATGTATCAATGATGTTCAGCGACTGGCGGGTCGTGTTGCCGCTTTAGGCCGGTTAGGTGAGAAGGCCCTATCGCTGTACCAACTGATGAAGAAGGCAGACACCTTTGTCTGGAGTAATGCTGCTAATGCTGCTTTTGAGGATTTGAACATGCAGTTATCTGAGCCGCCAGTTCTTGCAGCTCACATTGACAAAGAGCCTTTGCTGTTATATGTGGCTGCTAATTCACGAGCCGTCAGTGTGCCAATTGTGGTAGAGCGCAAGGAGGCTAGTAAGGAACATCCGGTTCAACGGCCGGTTTATTATGTCAGTGAGGTACTCATCGAGTCAAAACAAAGATATCATCATTGGCAGAAACTTGTTTACGGGGTGTTCATGGCAAGCCGGAAGCTGAAGCAATACTTCCAAGGTCACCCTATCACTGCGGTAAGTTCTGCCCCCTTGGGAGACATTATTCAGAACAGAGAGGCTACAGGACGAGTCGCCAAGTGGGCCATTGAGCTCGGGCCTCATGGTCTGAAGTACGTACCACGCACTACCATTAAGTCTCATCAACGACTGGACAGAGCTACAGGCACCTAAGGAGAAGCCCGATAACACTTATTGGACTATTCACTTTGATGGGTCCAGACAGTTGGAAGGCTCGGGGGCTGGAGTCGTGTTAACTTCCCCTCGAGGTGACAAATTTTTCTATGTGCTCCGGCTTATGTTTCCTTGTACTAACAATGCAGCTGAGTACGAGGCCCTACTCCAGAGCTCCCTAATGTTTATATACTTATACTATGTATATTACATAAAGCAATAAAGCAGGACCTCTGTCCTTTTTTCCACTCCCAAAAAAGGTTTATGTGTTTTCTTTGTCAGGTGGTGGAGATAACCAAGGAGAAGCGGATCATATCTGAATCCGGTTTTCCTTTGGTCCGGCTTATGATCATATCTGAATCTAGCCATGATCACTTGGGGGCTTCCTGTTCAAACATATGCCATATTCGAACTAAAGAGAACATAGCTGTCGATACCCACTTGACCGACATACTGCCAAACCCACTTGGGGGCTTCTTGATCATATTTCAATCATAGTTTAACCCCTTTGGGTCTGACGTGGATCGTATTTGAATCAGCTTCAATAAACAAGTCTTATGGTCACTTGGGGGCTTCCTGTTCAAACATAGGTCGTATACGAACCAAAGAGAACATAGCTGTCGATACCCACTTGATCGGCATCGCCACAGCCACTAGGGGCTAACAGATCGTATCCGAATCTTAGCTCAACCCCTTTGGAACAGTTCACTGATCGTATTCGAATCAGAAACCCTTGAATTTTGTTCATCATATTTTACAAGTATCAACATTGGATATCTTGCGACCCTCTTGAAAATACAATGGAATACATTGCAATCCTCCAGGATTAATATTGGTTACATCAGGTTGTTAAGTACCAGGTGAACTTTTATGTGCCAATTTTCAGGAGTTAAAGTTACCCTCAGGGGTTGGCTTATATAAGCCGGAAAAGCAGCCGTAAGCATCACAGGGCAATGCAAGACATTACCTCCAAACCACCATTACCTCTGAGAATTGTTAACCAATAGCTCTGTCACCTTCGTAAAATTTCCTTCGTCCTTACTAACAATGGCACTTACACCTTATTTTGGCTCGACGCTTGGCTTCTACCGACTCCGCTTGCAAAAAACTACCCCCACTTCTTCTCTCACTCCAATTCATCCTCTATATTGGTAGCTCATGTCATGCATAATGGCTTACTCCCGACTCTACAGAACCTCCTAACCAATGTGGCTTCTACCGAGCTTGCGTTTGTTTTGTCTTGCTACAGGATGTTACCACAAGCAATGCGCCCGGTGACAGTTCCTCACCCAGGACTCCTGGTTCACCTAGAGGTGTGCCTACTCATTGCTCTCCTCCGACCATGAGCTTGATCTCAACGCAAGGCACATTTGGGGCTCCAAGGCACCTATCAAGGTTAAGATCTTCAGCTAGATCCTCTATCGTGACAGGCTAAGCATGATGGCGAACTTACATCGCAAGACCATCACGTCGGTGTCGTCTTTCCCTCACTGTGACTTATCTTTTAAGGACACGACGCACCCCGCCTCCTCTACCCATGCGTGGCTCAGGTCTGGTCCCTCTTGGGACTCCAGGCCCCTCACAACATCCACCTCATCTGGGATACTCATACGCCGGTTGGCCTCAACATCAACATTTGGCCTACCGTCGTCCACGCCATCCTCTGGGAGCTCCGGGACTCCAGGAACACTCATGTTTTCCGTAACAAGACGCACTCCCCCCTAGATACTATTCGGAAAATTATCTCAGATTTTACGCTTTGGGCCTTCAGATTTAAGGACCACATTAGCAGGGAGGCTACCGTGTCTTGGCCCTATACCTCTCCTCTCTCTATAATCTCTAATGTAACCTGCAACCTGCCCTTGGGAATCTTTGAGTAAGACATTCAGGTAGGGATCATCTCCCCCCTCCCCCCTAGGAGATTGTTCAAGAAAGATCAACTCATAAAACTCTGGTGTTGGGGATATGACTATTTGTGCAAGCCATCCAAGAGAGGCCGGGTTAGCAAATAGAGGTTCATCAAAAGCCCAAGACCAAGGCATGAAGATGGCGGTTCACTAAAAGGCATAAAGGCCCACAGGAGAATCTCAGGCCCGTAAAGATAAACCGCCATGATGGTATAACTTGTACTGTAAGGTAGAAGTAACTAGTCGCCGAGCCGGACACTGTTTATGAGCCGGCCGGGACTCTATAGGCCGCAGGGCGTCAACCCGTGTATATAAGGGGACGACCCGCCAGCAGCTTAGGGAAATAAACAACTGATCGAGAGCCAGGCATAGCGTATCTCGCTCCCTGGTCATCGAAACCTCAAGCAATTCCAACCCAACTAGACGTAGGCCTTCCTTCACCGTAAGGGGCTGAACTAGTATAAACCTCGCGTGTCCTTGTCCCGATTAACCCCTTTAAGATTCCTAGTTGCGATGGCTCCACGACTAAGTCCTTGCAAAAGGACATCTGCCGTGACAATTCCACGACAGTTGGCGCCCACCGTGGGGCCAGCGCACGGTGGATTTGAGTTCTTGAAGGGCAGCTTTGAAGGGCTCAAGGGATACGCAGTTGGCCGGATGACCACGAGTCGTCGCGGCAAGATCTACATCGACGACGAAGGCTGGGGCCCCGACGCCAGCTCAATTGAGTACGGGTACCGGGTCCCCTTTGGTGGAATTCACGTCTTCATCGGCCGAATGGGTAAGCCGGGCCCTGAGCCTGACAGCTGCACCGACCTCGTCGAGACGGCTTAGCGTGCGAAACCCGCCCGAGCTCAACCCGTCGTGAAGCATGCCTTTGTGGGTTGCATCCACGGAGGTGAACTTTCTGAAAGATCTGAAGGTGATGGTGAGCCGACCGTCCTCTCTGACGGTGATTCGTCCGCCGGCTCAATAGATTCGCTGTATCAAGTTCAAGATGGTGTGCTTGGGGGCTATTCCGATGGCAGCACTATTCCGGACCCCTCAGGGTCGCCAAACTGGGCAGGAGTCTTCATGGCTGGTACTCAACCCGGCCAAAATTCTACGGCCTCAGCGGCGATAACGTCCGGGTTAGGAGCAGCCGGGGCAGGAGGCCCTGTGCGCTCACCGCTCAGGTGCTGATCGATCTCATGGATAAACTTACGGCCTTGTTAACTGCTACAGTTGTCCCTGCGAACCAATCTGAGCATGAGGCAGAGGTGGCACAGGTTCGCGATGAGATCGCCCGGGCCAGGGAAACCTTAGCAGCTGAAGATACTAAATTAGCCATAGAGCGGGCGGCTTTGGACGTACGGGCGCAGCAACTTTAGGCAGAGGCCTTTCAGCTCACGTTAAGCTTGAACGCATCTAATGAGGTAATGAGGAGGAGACATCAGAAAACTCAGTCTCGTTTACCTCAGATTTATGATCCTCAGAAGCTCTTTGCTACACCCGGGGCCGGCCCAAGTAACCCGCCAGGGGCAAATCAATTTATGACATCTGGAGCGGGAGGCCCAGTCCAGCCTCTGGTGACGGCGCCTCTTCACGGCAATGGCACCGCCCCATTACGTACCAATACCACAGGGTCACTTCTCCAACCCCATGGAGAACTTAATCGCAGCATCAGCATGTTTGGCGGCTCTCCCAATTGATGGTGATGATCCGACAGCGGTGGAAACCTGGAGGATCAGGGAACTTGTCCAAACAGCCCTGGCTCAGCAAGAGACCTACTCCTACAGCCGGGACATGATTCACTCAACTCCTCCGCCCTGGTTAGCTCCGCCTCATCAAAACAGGAGCCCGTGTTACAGTAGACACATGGAGTCAGAGGCCTTGTCAAGTAGCGCTCAGCGCCGAAACCAGCCCGGCGGGTATAACCCGGTTCAAGAAAGGATACGTCAGGAGGACGAGCGGGCGGCTCAGCTAGCGGTTCAGCTAGCAGCCCAACAGGACTCACCGACTTACCCGACGACTTCCATTGAGGCGGGTGTTGCTACTAGAACCGGAGGAGTTCCTTGTCTGGTACCGGTTCTACATAATGTACGTCTGCCCAAGGATTTCAAGGGACCTCGAAAGGTGCCGAATTATACGGCCGATTTACAGCCTGGGGCGTGGATTGAAAGTTACGAGATGGCCATGGAGCTGCTGGAGGTTAGTGATGAAGCGATGGCTAAATACTTCACCATGATGTTGGACATAACGGCCCATTCTTGGTTAAAGGGTTTGCCACCCAATTCCATTAGGTCATGGGCGGAGCTAAAGGCCCGTTTCATCCAGAACTTCAAGGACACTTGCAAGCAGTCTATGTCGATTGTGGACCTGACAAATTGTAAGCAGGAGGAAGGTGAATCTACGACTCATTGGGTGCGCCGGGTCAAAGACATAATACATTCGTCTGACAAGATGGATGCCGGCTCAGCAGTTCTCATGCTGGAGAAGAATTGCCGCTTTGAGCCTCTTAGACAGAAACTGGGGCGCCTTAAGCGTGATTGCAATGATATGGGGACGCTGATGGCGGCTTTAGTCAAGTATGCCGATTCTGATAGTACCAAGGATCCCATGTCTGATGAGGAAAAGACAGGGAAGGGAAAGAAGAACGGTAATGGAAAGGGTCAGCAGCATAACCCGGCGAGTCAAGGAGGCAATAAGCGTAAGGCGGACGGTAACCCGGAATTTGTGGCCAATGCACAGGGTAACAATCAGAAGCGCAAAGGAAAGCCCCCCCTCGGTTTGGTGGGTCAGGTCCGTCTCTTGAGCAACTACTCAATGAGCCCTGCCCGAAACACGGCACCCGGGAATGACCAGCGACTCATTTATGGAAGGATTGCGCAATCATGAAGGCTTTCAAGAATTCTAATACGTTTGATGGAAATCAAGGCCCAGGCGGTGGCTCAGGAGTTGGCGGCCTTCATGGCCCGGGCGGCGGTTCAGGATCCGGTTTTCAGGGAAGCTAGGGTGGTTATAATCAACAGCAGTCTGGTCAAGGAGGTCAGCAGTAGCAGCAGTCGGGTTATCAGAGCCATCCAAAACAGCTAAACAGTGGGCGGTATCACGTGTTCACCACAAGTTTGTGTAAACGTGATCAGAAAGTTCATAGGAGGGCGGTGAATTCTGTTGAGCCGGCAGTCCCTCGTTACTTGAGGTGGTCGAAACAGCCTATTGTCTGGAGCAGGGAGGATCACCCTCCCCGGGTTGATAATCCGGGTCAACTGGCCCTGGTAGTGGCACCGCAGGTTGGTGGTTATAAATTTACTAAGGTGCTCATGGATGGAGGTAGCAGCATCAACATCCTCTATTACAAGACCTTTCGGCGCATGGGCTTAACTGACAAGAATTTAAAGACTTCAAACACCGTCTTCCATGGAGTGGTGCCTGATAAGTCGGTGTATCCTATGGGTAAGATTGAGCTAGAGGTGGCCTTTGGAGACGAGCATGATTCTAGGGCGGAAAGGTTAACTTTTGAAGTGGTAAAAATCAAGAGTCCATATCACGCTTTGTTCGGGCGGCCGGCTTATGCCAAGTTCATGGCGCGGCTGTGTTATGTTTATTTACAGCTCAAGATGCCGGGTTACAAGGGTACCATCACTGTGCATGGAAGCCGAAAGGTGGCCCTGGAATGCGAAGAAGGCGATGCGGCTTATGCCGAGTCTGTCTGTGCAGCAGAGGAGCTCAAATTTTATCAAGATAACATTGACCCGGCGGATATGACATCCCTCAAGAAGCCGACTACGGAGCATGACCCGACCATGAAGTTTAAATCGGCTGCAGAGACTAAGCTTGTTGATTTTACTCCGGGCGATTCGTCTAAGCAATTCAGCATCAGTGCCAACTTGGATCCTAAATAGGAAAGCGCGCTCATCGAGTTCATCCATGAGAACCGGGACATCTTTGCATGGAAGCCTTCTGACATGTCGGGTGTACCGAGAGGACTTGGTGAGCACACTCTTAATATTGATCCGAAGTGTAAGCCGGTCAGGCAGTTTCTGCGGCGATTCAATGAGGAACGACGAAAAGCTATAGGAGAAGAGGTCGCCCGGCTCTTGGCGGCTGGGTTCATTGTCGAAGTGTTTCACCCGGAATGGTTGGCTAACCCGGTGCTCGTGCTCAAGAAAAACAGCACCTGGCGGATGTGTGTGGATTACACGGACTTAAATAAGGCTTGTCCAGCTGATCCTTTCGCTCTCCCCCGTATTTATCAAATCATTGATGCTACGGCGGGTTGTGCGCGTTTGAGATTTTTGGATGCTTACTCTGGTTATCATCAGATCAAGATGGCAGTTAAGGACCAGGAGAAGACGGCTTTCATCACTCCGTTTGGAGCCTTCTGCTATGTGTCTATGCCTTTTGGGCTCAAGAGTGCCCAGGCGACTTATCAACAGCGTGTACAAAATTGTCTCCACAATCAGATTGGGCGCAATGTTCATGCTTATGTGGATGACATAATGGTGAAATCCAGAGAGGCGGAAACCTTGATATCTGATCTCAGAGAAACCTTTGACAATCTCCGGGTTTACAAAATGATGCTTAACCCGGAGAAGTGTGTATTTGGTGTGCCTGCAGGCAAGCTTTTGGGATTCTTGGTCTCAAACAGGGGCATCGAGGCTAATCCGGAGAAGATTAAGGCAATCACTTCTTTGGCTAAACCGGCATGTATCAATGATGTTCAGCGACTGGCGGGTCGTGTTGCCGCTTTAGGCCGGTTAGGTGAGAAGGCCCTATCGCTGTACCAACTGATGAAGAAGGCAGACACCTTTGTCTGGAGTAATGCTGCTAATGCTGCTTTTGAGGATTTGAAGATGCATTATCTGAGCCGCCAGTTCTTGCAGCTCACATTGACAAAGAGCCTTTGCTGTTATATGTGGCTGCTAATTCACGAGCCGTCAGTGTGCCAATTGTGGTAGAGCGCAAGGAGGCTAGTAAGGAACATCCGGTTCAACGGCCGGTTTATTATGTCAGTGAGGTACTCATTGAGTCAAAACAAAGAAATCATCATTGGCAGAAACTTGTTTACGGGGTGTTCATGGCAAGCCGGAAGCTGAAGCAATACTTCCAAGGTCACCCTATCACTGTGGTAAGTTCTGCCCCCTTGGGAGACATTATTCAGAACAGAGAGGCTACAGGACGAGTCGCCAAGTGGGCCATTGAGCTCGGGCCTCATGGTCTGAAGTACGTACCACGCACTACCATTAAGTCTCATCAACGACTGGACAGAGCTACAGGCGCCTAAGGAGAAGCCCGATAACACTTATTGGACTATTCACTTTGATGGGTCCAGACAGTTGGAAGGCTCGGGGGCTGGAGTCGTGTTAACTTCCCCTCGAGGTGACAAATTTTTCTATGTGCTCCGGCTTATGTTTCCTTGTACTAACAATGCAGCTGAGTACGAGGCCCTACTCCAGAGCTCCCTAATGTTTATATACTTATACTATGTATATTACATAAAGCAATAAAGCAGGACCTCTGTCCTTTTTTCCACTCCCAAAAAAGGTTTATGTGTTTTCTTTGTCAGGTGGTGGAGATAACCAAGGAGAAGCGGATCATATCTGAATCTGGTTTTCCTTTGGTCCGGCTTATGATCATATCTGAATCTAGCCATGATCACTTGGGGGCTTCCTGTTCAAACATATGCCATATTCGAACTAAAGAGAACATAGCTGTCGATACCCACTTGACCGGCATACTGCCAAACCCACTTGGGGGCTTCTTGATCATATTTCAATCATAGTTTAACCCCTTTGGGTCTGACGTGGATCGTATTTGAATCAGCGTCAATAAACAAGTCTTATGGTCACTTGGAGGCTTCCTGTTCAAACATAGGTCGTATTCGAACCAAAGAGAACATAGCTGTCGATACCCACTTGATCGGCATTGCCACAGCCACTGGGGGCTAACAGATCGTATCCGAATGTTAGCTCAACCCCTTTGGAACAGTTCACTGATCGTATTCAAATCAGAAACCCTTGAATTTTGTTCATCATATTTTACAAGTATCAACATTGGATATCTTGCGACCCTCTTGAAAATACAATGGAATACATTGCAATCCTCCAGGATTAATATTGGTTACATCAGGTTGTTAAGTACCAGGTGAACTTTTATGTGCCAATTTTCAGGAGTTAAAGTTACCCTCAGGGGTTGGCTTATATAAGTCGGAAAAGCAGCCGTAAGCATCACAGGGCAATGCAAGACATTACCTCCAAACCACCATTACCTCTGAGAATTGTTAACCAATAGCTCTGTCACCTTCGTAAAATTTCCTTCGTCCTTACTAACAATGGCACTTACACCTTATTTTGGCTCGACGCTTGGCTTCTGCCGACTCCGCTCGCAGAAAACTACCCCCACTTCTTCTCTCACTCCAATTCATCCTCTATATTGGTAGCTCATGTCATGCATAATGGCTTACTCCCGACTCTACAGAACCTCCTAACCAATGTGGCTTCTACCGAGCTTGCGTTTGTTTTGTCTTGCTACAGGATGTTACCACAAGCAATGCGCCCGGTGACAGTTCCTCACCCAGGACTCCTGGTTCACCTAGAGGTGTGCCTACTCATTGCTCTCCTCCGACCATGAGCTTGATCTCAACGCAAGGCACATTTGGGGCTCCAAGGCACCTATCAAGGTTAAGATCTTCAGCTAGATCCTCTATCGTGACAGGCTAAGCATGATGGCGAACTTACATCGCAAGACCATCACGTCGGTGTCGTCTTTCCCTCACTGTGACTTATCTTTTAAGGACACGACGCACCCCGCCTCCTCTACCCATGCGTGGCTCAGGTCTGGTCCCTCTTGGGACTCCAGGCCCCTCACAACATCCACCTCATCTGGGATACTCATACGCCGGTTGGCCTCAACATCAACATTTGGCATACCGTCGTCCTCGCCATCCTCTGGGAGATCCGGGAGTCCAGGAACACTCATGTTTTCGGTAACAAGACGCACTCCCCCCTAGATACTATTCGAAAAATTATCTCAGATTTTACGCTTTGGGCCTTCAGATTTAAGGACCACATTAGCAGGGAGGCTACCGTGTCTTGGCCCTATACCTCTCCTCTCTCTATAATCTCTAATGTAACCTGCAACTTGCCCTTGGGAATCTTTGAGTAAGACATTCAGGTAGGGATCATCTCCCCCCTCCCCCCTAGGAGATTGTTCAAAAAAGATCAACTCATAAAACTCTGGTGTTGGGGATATGACTATTTGTGCAAGCCATCCAGGAGGGGCCGGGTTACGCAAATAGAGGTTCATCAAAAGCCCAAGACCAAGGCATGAAGATGGCGGTTCACTAAAAGGCTTAAAGGCCCACAGGCGACTCTGAGGCCCGTAAAGATAAACCGCCATGATGGTATAACTTGTACTGTAAGGTAGAAGTAACTAGTCGCCGAGCCGGACACTGTTTATGAGCCGGCCGGGACTCTGTAGGCCGCAGGGCGTCAACCCGTGTATATAAGGGGACGACCCGCCAGCGGCTTAGGGAAAGAAACAACTGATCGAGAGCCAGGCATAGCGTATCTCGCTCCCTGGTCATCGAAACCTCAAGCAATTCCAACCCAACTAGACGTAGGCCTTCCTTCACCGTAAGGGGCTGAACTAGTATAAACCTCGCGTGTCCTTGTCCCGATTAACCCCTTTAAGCTTCCTAGTTGCGATGGCTCCATGACTAAGTCCTTGCAAAAGGACATCTGCCGTGACAATTCCACGATAGTTGGCGCCCACCGTGGGGCCAGCGCACGGTGGATTTGAGTTCTTGAAGGGCAGCTTTGAAGGGCTCAAGGGATACGCAGTTGGCCGGATGACCACGAGTCGTCGCGGCAAGATCTACATCGACGACGAAGGCTGTGGCCCCGACGCCAGCTCAATTGAGTACGGGTACCGGGTCCCCTTTGGCGGAATTCACGTCTTCATCGGCCGAATGGGTAAGCCAGGCCCTGAGCCTGACAGCTGCACCGACCTCGTCGAGACGGCTTAGCGTGCGAAACCCGCCCGAGCTCAACCCGTCGTGAAGCATGCCTTTGTGGGTTGCATCCACGGAGGTGAACTTTCTGAAGGATCTGAAGGTGATGGTGAGCCGACCGTCCTCTCTGACGGTGATTCGTCCGCCGGCTCAACAGATTCGCTGTATCAAGTTCAAGATGGTGTGCTTGGGGGCTGTTCCGATGGCAGCACTATTCCGGACCCCTCAGGGTCGCCAAACTGGGCAGGAGTCTTCATGGCTGGTACTCAACCCGGCCAAAATTCTACGGCCTCAGCGGCGATAACGTCCGGGTTAGGAGCAGCCGGGGCAGGAGGCCCTGTGCGCTCACCGGCTTAGGTGCCGATCGATCTCATGGATAAACTTACGGCCTTGTTAACTGCTACAGTTGTCCCTGCGAACCAATCTGAGCATGAGGCAGAGGTGGCACAGGTTCGCAATGAGATCACCCGGGCCAGGGAAACCTTAGCAGCTGAAGATACTAAATTAGCCATAGAGCGGGCGGCTTTGGACGTACGGGCGCAGCAACTTTAGGCAGAGGCCTTTCAGCTCATGTTAAGCTTGAACGCATCTAATGAGGTAATGAGAAGGACACATCAGAAAACTCAGTCTCGTTTACCTCAGATTTATGATCCTCAGAATCTCTTTGCTACACCCGGGGCCGGCCCAAGTAACCCGCCAGGTGCAAATCAGTTTATGACATCTGGAACGGGAGGCCCAGTCCAGCCTCTGGTGACGGCGCCTCTTCACGGCAATGGCACCGCCCCATTACGTACCAATACCACAGGGTCACTTCTCCAACCCCATGGAGAACTTAATCGCAGCATCAGCATGTTTGGTGGCTCTCCCAGTAGATGGTGATGATCCGACAGCGGTGGAAACCTGGAGGATCAAGGAACTTGTCCAAACAGCCCTGGCTCAGCAAGAGACCTACTCGTACAGCCGGGACATGATTCACTCAACTCCTCCGCCCTGGTTAGCTCCGCCTCATCAAAACAGGAGCCCGTGTTACAGTAGACACATGGAGTCAGAGGCCTTGTCAAGTAGCGCTCAGCGCCGAAACCAGCCCGGCGGGTATAACCCGGTTCAAGATAGGATACGTCAGGAGGACGAGCGGGCGGCTCAGCTAGCGGTTCAGCTAGCAGCCCAACAGGACTCACCGACTTACCCGACGACTTCCATTGAGGCGGGTGTTGCTACTAGAACCGGAGGAGTTCCTTGTCTGGTACCGGTTCTATGTAATGTACGTCTGCCCAAGGATTTCAAGGGACCTCGAAAGGTGCCGAATTATACGGCCGATTTACAGCCTGACCTCGAAAGGTGCCGAATTGTACGGCCGATTTACAGCCTGGGGCGTGGATTAAAAGTTACGAGATGGCCATGGAGCTGCTGGAGGTTAGTGATGAAGCGATGGCTAAATACTTCACCATGATGTTGGACATAACGGCCCATTCTTGGTTAAAGGGTTTGCCACCCAATTCCATTAGGTCATGGGCGGAGCTAAAGGCCCGTTTCATCCAGAACTTCAAGGACACTTGCAAGCAGTCTATGTCGATTGTGGACCTGACAAATTGTAAGCAGGAGGAAGGTGAATCTACGACTCATTGGGTGCGCCGGGTCAAAGACATAATACATTCGTCTGACAAGATGGATGCCGGCTCAGCAGTTCTCATGCTGGAGAAGAATTGCCGCTTTGAGCCTCTGAGACAGAAACTGGGGCGCCTTAAGCGTGATTGCAATGATATGGGGACGCTGATGGCGGCTTTAGTCAAGTATGCCGATTCTGATAGTACCAAGGATCCCATGTCTGATGAGGAAAAGACAGGGAAGGGAAAGAAGAACGGTAATGGAAAGGGTCAGCAGCATAACCCGGCGAGTCAAGGAGGCAATAAGCGTAAGGCGGACGGTAACCCGGAATTTGTGGCCAATGCACAGGGTAACAATCAGAAGCGCAAAGGAAAGCCACCCCCTCAGTTTGGTGGGTCAGGTCCGTCTCTTGAGCAACTACTCAATGAGCCCTGCCCGAAACACGGCACCCGGGAATGACCAGCGACTCATTTATGGAAGGATTGCGCAATCATGAAGGCTTTCAAGAATTCTAATACGTTTGATGGAAATCAAGGCCCAGGCGGCGGCTCAGGAGCTGGCGGCCTTCATGGCCCGGGCGGCGGTTCAGGATCCGGTTTTCAGGGAAGCTAGGGTGGTTATAATCAATAGCAGTCTGGTCAAGGAGGTCAGCAGTAGCAGCAGTCGGATTATCAGAGCCATCCAAAACAGCTAAACAGTGGGCAGTATCACGTGTTCACCACAAGTTTGTGTAAACGTGATCAGAAAGTTCATAGGAGGGCGGTGAATTCTGTTGAGCCGGCAGTCCCTCGTTACTTGAGGTGGTCGGAACAGCCTATTGTCTGGAGCAGGGAGGATCACCCTCCCCGGGTTGATAATCCGGGTCAACTGGCCCTAGTAGTGGCACCGCAGGTTGGTGGTTATAAATTTACTAAGGTGCTCATGGATGGAGGTAGCAGCATCAACATCCTCTATTACAAGACCTTTCGGCGCATGGGCTTAACTGACAAGAATTTAAAGACTTCCAACACCGTCTTCCATGGAGTGGTGCCTGATAAGTCGGCGTATCCTGTGGGTAAGATTGACCTAGAGGTGGCCTTTGGAGACGAGCATGATTCTAGGGCGGAAAGGTTAACTTTTGAAGTGGTAAAAATCAAGAGTCCATATCACGCTTTGTTCGGGCTGCCGGCTTATGCCAAGTTCATGGCGCGGCTGTGTTATGTTTATTTACAGCTCAAGATGCCGGGTTACAAGGGTACCATCACTGTGCATGGAAGCCGAAAGGTGGCCCTGGAATGCGAAGAAGGCGATGCGGCTTATGCCGAGTCTGTCTGTGCAGCAGAGGAGCTCAAATTTTATCAAGATAACATTGACCCGGCGGATATGACCTCCCTCAAGAAGCCGACTACGGAGCATGACCCGACCATGAAGTTTAAATCGGCTGCAGAGACTAAGCTTGTTGATTTTACTCCGGGCGATTCGTCTAAGCAATTCAGCATCAGTGCCAACTTGGATCCTAAATAGGAAAGCGCGCTCATCGAGTTCATCCATGAGAACCGGGACATCTTTGCATGGAAGCCTTCTGACATGTCGGGTGTACCGAGAGGACTTGCTGAGCACACTCTTAATATTGATCCAAAGTATAAGCCGGTCAGGCAGTTTCTGCGGCGATTCAATGAGGAACGACGAAAAGCTATAGGAGAAGAGGTCGCCCGGCTCTTGGCGGCTGGGTTCATTGTCGAAGTGTTTCACCCGGAATGGTTGGCTAACCCGGTGCTCGTGCTCAAGAAAAACGGCACCTGGCAGATGTGTGTGGATTACACGGACTTAAATAAGGCTTGTCCAGCTGATCCTTTCGCTCTCCCCCGTATTTATCAAATCATTGATGCTACGGCGGGTTGTGCACGTTTGAGATTTTTGGATGCTTACTCTGGTTATCATCAGATCAAGATGGCAGTTAAGGACCAGGAGAAGACGGCTTTCATCACTCCATTTGGAGCCTTCTGCTATGTGTCTATGCCTTTTGGGCTCAAGAGTGCCCACGCGACTTATCAACGGCGTGTACAAAATTGTCTCCACAATCAGATTGGGCGCAATGTTCATGCTTATGTGGATGACATAGTGGTGAAATCCAGAGAGGCGGAAACCTTGATATCTGATCTCAGAGAAACCTTTGACAATCTCCGGGTTTACAAAATGATGCTTAACCCAGAGAAGTGTGTATTTGGTGTGCCTGCAGGCAAGCTTTTGGGATTCTTGGTCTCAAACAGGGGCATCGAGGCTAATCCGGAGAAGATTAAGGCAATCACTTCTTTGGCTAAACCGGCATGTATCAATGATGTTCAGCGACTGGCGGGTCGTGTTGCCGCTTTAGGCCGGTTAGGTGAGAAGGCCCTATCGCTGTACCAACTGATGAAGAAGGCAGACACCTTTGTCTGGAGTAATGCTGCTAATGCTGCTTCTGAGGATTTGAAGATGCAGTTATCTGAGCCGCCAGTTCTTGCAGCTCACATTGACAAAGAGCCTTTGCTGTTATATGTGGCTGCTAATTCATGAGCCGTCAGTGTGCCAATTGTGGGAGAGCGCAAGGAGGCTAGTAAGGAACATCAGGTTCAACGGCCGGTTTATTATGTCAGTGAGGTACTCATCGAGTCAAAACAAAGATATCACCATTGGCAGAAACTTGTTTACGGGGTGTTCATGGCAAGCCGGAAGCTAAAGCAATACTTCCAAGGTCACCCTATCACTGCGGTAAGTTCTGCCCCCTTGGGAGACATTATTCAGAACAGAGAGGCTACAGGACGAGTCGCCAAGTGGGCCATTGAGCTCGGGCCTCATGGTCTGAAGTACGTACCACGCACTACCATTAAGTCTCATCAACGACTGGACAGAGCTACATGCGCCTAAGGAGAAGCCCGATAACACTTATTGGACTATTCACTTTGATGGGTCCAGACAGTTGGAAGGCTCGGGGGCTGGAGTCGTGTTAACTTCCCCTCGAGGTGACAAATTTTTCTATGTGCTCCGGCTTATGTTTCCTTGTACTAACAATGCAGCTGAGTACGAGGCCCTACTCCAGAGCTCCCTAATGTTTATATACTTATACTATGTATATTACATAAAGCAATAAAGCAGGACCTCTGTCCTTTTTTCCACTCCCAAAAAAGGTTTATGTGTTTTCTTTGTCAGGTGGTGGAGATAACCAAGGAGAAGCGGATCATATCTGAATCCGGTTTTCCTTTGGTCCGGCTTATGATCATATCTGAATCTAGCCATGATCACTTGGGGGCTTCCTGTTCAAACATATGCCATATTCGAACTAAAGAGAACATAGCTGTCGATACCCACTTGACCGGCATACTGCCAAACCCACTTGGGGGCTTCTTGATCATATTTCAATCATAGTTTAACCCCTTTGGGTCTGACGTGGATCGCATTTGAATCAGCGTCAATAAACAAGTCTTATGGTCACTTGGGGGCTTCCTGTTCAAACATAGGTCGTATTCGAACCAAAGAGAACATAGATGTCGATACCCACTTGATCGGCATCGCCACAGCCACTGGGGGCTAACAGATCGTATCCGAATGTTAGCTCAACCCCTTTGGAACAGTTCACTGATCGTATTCCAATCAGAAACCCTTGAATTTTGTTCATCATATTTTACAAGTATCAACATTGGATATCTTGCAACCCTCTTGAAAATACAATGGAATACATTGCAATCCTCCAGGATTAATATTGGTTACATCAGGTAGTTAAGTACCAGGTGAACTTTTATGTGCCAATTTTCAGGAGTTAAAGTTACCCTCAGGGGTTGGCTTATATAAGCCGGAAAAGCAGCCGTAAGCATCACAGGGCAATGCAAGACATTTCTGCAAAGGACATAATAGATTCATATAAACTACAAAGTGCATAGTGACGACGGCTTATGCAAGTATTAAGGGCCATAAGCGTGCGCAAAGGCATAGCAAAACTCAAAGTATTTTCTACTCTGTTACAAGACTCCCCGAGTCTGAATGATGTGGCATTGTCTTTCTACAACGACATAAGCAGGTGGCGCCTGGCAATCTACTCTTGGGGTTGACTTGAAGCCTCCGGGTTATCCTTCTCCGCCTCTCCGCCGGCTGCTTTGTCCTGGAAGGATGATGAGGCCCAGTCAATGCCACTCAAGGCCTCAAACTCAGCTTCATCATCTATTAAACCGGCTGGGTCGACTTCAGGGGCAAAGGTGTGCTTACGGATTGGAGGGATCAAGCTGACATCGTCATAATGCGGCATGGGGCAAGAAGGATTGCAATCTATATCAAGAACGATAAAATCTACGGGCACATAATTCCTATTTGCAACAATAAGTACATCATTAATTCTTCCCATAGGTTTCTTAATAGTGGAATCCGCAAGATGCAAGTTTAGAGAGCAATCATCTAAATTACGGAAATCCAGCAAATCACACAAAGTTTTGGGAATAGTAGAGACACTAGCACCCAAATCACAAAAGCATAAAACTCATGATCTTTAATTTTAATTTTAATAGTAGGTTCCCGCTCATCATAAAGTTTTCTAGGGATAGAAACTTCCAATTCAATTTTTTCTTCATAAGATTGCATCAAGGCATCAACGATATGTTTAGTAAACGCTTTATTTTGACTATAAGCGTGAGGAGAATTTAGCACGGATTGCAACAAGGAAATACAATCAATCAAGGAGCAATTTTCATAGTTAAATTCCTTGAAATCCATAATAGTGGGTTTAGCAACATCTAGGGATTTAATTTCTTCAATCCCGCTTTTATCAAATTTAGCATGAAGATCAAAAGATTCAGAATTCTTGGAACGCCTTCTAGGTAAAGGTGGATCATATTCAGTCCCATCATTATCAAGATTAATATTGCAAACAAAGATTTAATAGGGGACACATCAATAACTTTTAGATCTTCATCTTGATTTTCATAGGAATCCGGTTTAGCAGCCATCTTATTGACTAAGGTAGCTTGCATATCCAAAATTTTAGCAGTTAATTTTTCAAGACGAGCAATTTGGGATCTTATACCATCGAATTCTTTAGACATATCATCGAGCTCTTTATTCATATAACTCATAAAACCTTTTTGTTCCTTAAGCTCATTTCTAAAGAAATTATTATGCTCAAAGTGCAAAATCGTAAACTTCCTGACGTTGTTTTCGATCTCCTCTAACCTTTTACAGTGATGATCACCGAATCTAGGAAGAGCCATCACGACAAACAAGCAAACTAACACACAAGCAAACAAAAAGGCAGATGGGCAAAAAGAGGCAAATAGAGAAAGATAGGGAGGATAGAGAGAGGAGGGCGAATAGAATGGCAAGGGTGAATTGGGGGGAGAGGAAAACGAGAGGCAAATGGCAAATAATGTAATGCGGGAGATAGGGATTGTGATGGGTACTTGGTATGTTGACTTTTGCGCAAATTCCCCGGCAACGGCGCCAAAAATTCTTCTTGCTACCTCTTGAGCACTGCGTTGGATTTCCCCGAAGAGGAGAGGATGATGCAGCAAAGTAGCGTAAGTATTTCCCTCATTTTTTGAGAACCAAGGCATCAATCCAGTAGGAGGCTACGCGCGAGTCCCTCATACCTACACAAAAACAATAGCTCAACGCAACCAACGCGCTTAGGGGTTGTCAATCCCTTCATGGTCACTTACGAAAGTGAGATCTGATAGAGATAATAAATAATATTTTTGGTATTTTTGGTATAGAGATGCAAAGTGAAAAGTAAAAGGCAAAGTAAAAAGCAAAGCAATAATAAAGTGATGGAGATTGATATGATGAGAAAGAGACCCAGGGGCCATAGGTTTCACTAGTGGCTTCTCTCAAGAGCATAAATATTCTAAGGTGGGTGAACAAATTACTGTTGAGCAATTGACAGAATTGAGCATAGTTATGAGAATATCTAGGTATGATCATATGTATATAGGCATCACATCCAAGACAAGTAGACCGACTCCTGCCTGCATCTACTACTATTACTCCACTCATCGACCGCTATCCAGCATGCACCTAGAGTATTAAGTTAAAAACAGAGTAATGCCTTAAGCAAGATGACATGATGTAGAGGGATAGTTTCATGCAATATGATAAAAAAACCCATCTTATTATCCTCGATGGCAACGATATAATACGTGCCTTGCTGCCCCTTCTGTCACTGGGAAATGACACCGCAAGATCGAACCCAAAGCTAAGCACTTCTCCCATGGCAAGAACAACCAATCTAGTAGGCCAAACCAAACTGATAATTTGAAGAGACTTGCAAAGATAACCAATCATACATAAAAGAATTCAGAGAAGATTCAAATATTATTCATAGATAGACTGGATCATAAACCCACAATTCATCGGTCTCAACAAACACACCACAAAAAGAAGATTACATCGAATAGATCTCCACGAGAGAGGGGGAGAACATTGTATTGAGATTCAAAAAGAGAGAAGAAGCCATCTAGGTACTAACTATGGACCCGTAGGTCTGAAGTAAACTACTCACACCTCATCGGAGGGGCTTGGATGATGATGTAGAAGCCCTCCGTGATCGATGCCCCCTCCGGCGGAGCTCCGGAACAGGCCCCAAGATGGGATCTCATGGATACATAAAGTTGCGGCGGTGGAATTAGGTTTTTGGCTCCGTATCTGATCGTTTGGGGGTACGTAGGTATATATAGGAGGAAGAAGTACGTCGGTGGAGCTTCGAGGGGCCCACGAGGCAGGTGGCGCGCCCTAGGGGGGTGCCCTCCACCCTCGTGACCGCCTCGTGGCTTTCTTGATGGAGGGTCCAAGTCTCCTGGGTCTTATCTGATGAGAAAATCGTGTTCCCGAAGGTTTCATTCCGTTTGGACTCCATTTGATATTCTGTTTCTCCGAAACACTAAAATAGGCAAAAAACAGCAATTCTGGGCTGGGCCTTCGGTTAATAGGTTAGTCCCAAAAATAATATAAAAGTGGAAAATAAATCCCAATATAGTCCAAAACAGTAGGTAATATAGCATGGAGCAATCAAAAATTATAGATACGTTGGAGACGAATCAACCACCATAAAAGCGGCACCCATAGCTGCCTCTTCGTCATCTGCTCCTATCTCAGACCTCACCGTCCACAACAACGTCATCCACAAGCGGGACGTTCACTCCCAGCGGAAGGTCTCCGCGGCCAAGCTGCATCACAGTGCGCGCATTGCCGGCCTGAAGACCCCATTCATGCAGCCACAAATGACCTGGTAGCGGCAGGGCTCCTCTCTTAGCACCTCTGATAGCGAGGCATCAGGCGCAGACGACGTAGCAGAAAAACTACCCCATATCGCTCTGGTTTGCGGCAACGACAGTGACAAGGCGGACATTGTTCGCGCTACCGATGCTTTGCCTTCACCATGATCAGCCATGAATGTTCAGCCAGGAGAGCTCACTCGGGTGTTGGGTGCTTTTGTATCTTTGTGCGGGTAGCCGCGCGCTTTTTTCATCTGCTTCGTAGTCTCCATAGGTCTTGCCTGCTCCTAGCCTGCCCCCTCTTTCCCTTGTATTTCCTTGCTATTATGCTCTCGGGCTTGTGGTGAAAGGATGTTTATGTTATGAATCAGTCTCGTTCACTATCCTCTCTTGGAACGTTCGCGGCCTCGGTGATGTTGATAAGTGCAAGGACATCTTCTCTGAAATCACCGCGATTAAAAGCTATGTTGCGCTTCTACAAGAAACAAAGCTAGACTTCGTCCTTGTCCCTAAGTTGAACTCATTCCTACCTCGAACGCTAGACCAAGTTGTCTCCCTTCCCGCTATCGGTTTTGATGGAGGTATTTTTTCTATGATTAACCCCCTCACGATCTAACCCTCCTAAACCACTCTCACGGCAGGTTTTCTACGTCTCTCAGCCTCTCTTGCCCGGTCTTTGGCACCAAGCTCACAATCTCCAACAATTACGCCCCATTCCAACGACCACTCAAAATGGACTTCCTCCAAGAGCTCAGAGACATCACCCCCACAAACTCTACACCGTGGCTTCTTACGGGTGATTTCAACCTTATCCGTTTCGCTTGCAAGAAAAATAACAAAAACTTCCACAGCTGTGAGGCTAACATGTTTAACACGACCATCTCAGACCTGCAGCTCATTGAGCTCCCGCTTCTAGATACCTTTACTAGGTCTAACAATTGTCTAACTCCAACTCTAGAATGCCTTGACAGAGCCTTCTTTAACCTTGCTTGAGAAGACCGCTTCTCAATATCAACTCTGTCTTCCCTGACACGTTTCTCTTCCGACCAAGTTTCTCTCATCATCAACATATGTTCGCATATCCCCCGTTCCCGCCTGTTTTGTTTGGACTCTTTCTGGGCCCTTCACCTGGCATGCAAGCGTATCGTATCTGAGGCTTGGCCTGCAAACCACCCTTCAATTTCTTTGGACCTAGACCTTTCCAGTGCCATAAAATATACTAGAGCGAACCTCAAAACTTGGTCCAAAACTATCAAACCAGTTGACCAACAAGAAATTGACTGCAAGCTTATCATCGATTGGATCGACAGGCTTGAAGAAGGCTCCCACTCCCGAACCGAGTCCTCTCTTAGACTGGTCATTATAACTGCCCTTAATGTGCTATCCGCCAGAAGGTTCTCTTCTAGAAACAAAGGAGGAAAGTGAAAGTCATCATCGATGGGGATGACAACTCCAAATTCTTACATGCCTCTTCCTCCTAGAGGTTCCGCAAAGACAACATCGCCATCCTTGAGGACAATGGGGTCAATTTTTTGCCCATGACACCAAGGTCGTCATCCTCCACAATTTATTTCGCTACCTTCTCGGCACTCCAACAACCTCGACATGTCTCTTCCCACTCCAGGACCTTTACCCGGCGCAACTCCCTCAGCTTCTCCACCTAGACTCCCCCTTCTCCACTCATGAAATCTAAGATGCCTTCCTCTAGAATGTCAATGCTAGTCCTGGTCCTAACAGGCTTGGGCCAGGGTTCTACCACAAGTTTGGGCACAACATTAAACATACGATCCTTCCCTTCTTCGAGGACTTAACAAACATCCGTGCAGATGTAAAACGCTTCAACAGAGCACATATGCTTTTTCTCCCTAATGACTTCCGACCTATATCCTTACGGAACTGCACCCCCAAGGTGATCATTGAGGTCATTATTACCAACAAGATAAAACCACTAATTCCTCTTCTTGTCCATGGAGACCAAACTGGCTTCATCTCCGGCAGATGCATTGTTGAGAACTTCATCTATGCGGCCGACATCCTCCGTGCCTGCCACATTCGGAAGGCACCCAGTATGGTTTTCAAACTTGACTTCCACAAAGTGTTTGACTCTATTTGTTGGGAATCACTCCTCCTCATTCTCCTCTCTAGAGGATTCCCACCAACCATCATAAGCTGGACCCGAACTCTGCTTGTCTCTAGCAAGACGGCGGTGCTGCTAAATGGGACTTTGGGTCATTAGGTTAACTATGAGAATTGTCTATGGCAGGATGGCCCGCTTTCATCCTACCTCTTTATCATCGTCGCACACTTGCTTCAATGCTTAATCATTCAGGCTTTCTCGCCCGACCAGCTCTGCCCCCTGATCTACACTAGCAGACCTTCGATTGTGCTCCAGTATGCTGACAACACCCTAATCATTGCCCATGCCTCTAGCCACGTCGCGACCACGCTCAAAGACATCTTTGACAAGTTCGCCCTCGCTACTGGCCTCTCTATCAACTTCAAGAAAACTACCTTCCTACCCATCAACACGGACCCCACAACTAGCCTTAACATCGCCCAAACCTTCGGTTGTGACATGTCCTCCTTCCCCCAGATTTATCTAGGTCTCCCCCTATCTCACATGCGCCTTCCGTCCTCAGCTTTTGAACCCATCATTCAGCGCTTTCTAAAATACCTCTCTGTGTGGGCGGCAAAACATCTCACCTAAGGAGCCAGACTTACCCTCATTTTCTCCACTCTAAACGCCCTCGCTACTCACTTTATGTCTATCTTTCGACTACCCAAGAAGATTATCAAAAGGTTAGACGCTATCTATATATCCTTCTTCTGGGTGGCTGATGAAAATTGCTCCGGGTTAAATGCCTTATCGCCTGGAAAAATATGTGCACTCCCAAGACGGCAGGCGAGCTTGGTATGAAAATTTTGGCTCTCCAAAACAACTGCCTCCTCATGAAATTCACGTTCAAACTTCTCCAAAAACTTGACCTGCCTTAGGTGAACCGGTTCTTCCAACACTACTCTCTCAACTTCACATATAAACCCCCAAACCACCATTACCTCTGAGAATTGTTAACCAATAGCTCTGTCACCTTCGTAAAATTTCCTTCGTCATTACTAACAATGGCACTTACACCCTATTTTGGCTCGACGCTTGGCTTCTGCCGACTCCGCTCGCAAAAAACTACCCCCACTTCTTCTCTCACTCCACTTCATCCTCTATATTGGTAGCTCATGTCATGCATAATGGCTTACTCCTGACTCTACAGAACCTCCTAACCAATGTGGCTTCTACCGAGCTTGCGTTTGTTTTGTCTTGCTACAGGATGTTACCACAAGCAATGCGCCCGGTGACAGTTCCTCACCCAGGACTCCTGGTTCACCTAGAGGTGTGCCTACTCATTGCGCTCCTCCGACCATGAGCTTGATCTCAACGCAAGGCACATTGGGGGCTCCAAGGCACCTATCAAGGTTATGATCTTCATCTAGATCCTCTATCGTGACAGGCTAAGCATGATGGCGAACTTACATCGCAAGACCATCACGTCGGTGTCGTCTTTCCCTCACTGTGACTTATCTTTTAAGGACACGACGCACCCCGCCTCCTCTACCCATGCGTGGCTCAGGTCTGGTCCCTCTTGGGACTCCAGGCCCCTCACAACATCCACCTCATCTGGGATACTCATACGCCAGTTGGCCTCAACATCAACATTTGGCCTACCGTCGTCCTTGCCATCCTCTAGGAGCTCCGGGACTCCAGGAACACTCATGTTTTCCGTAACAAGACGGACTCCCCCTAGATACTATTCGGGGCTCAAGGTCTGAAGTACGTACCACGCACTACCATTAAGTCTCATCAACGACTGGATAGAGCTACAGGCACCTGAGGAGAAGCCCTATAACACTTATTGGACTATTCACTTTGATGGGTCCAGACAGTTGGAAGGCTCGGGGGCCGGAGTCGTGTTAACTTCCCCTCGAGGTGACAAATTTTTTTATGTGCTCCGGCTTATGTTTCCTTGTACTAACAATGCAGCTGAGTACGAGGCCCTTCTCCATGGTCTCCGGATGGCCAAAGAGATGAACTTGAGCCGGGTAAGATGCTTGGGAGACTCAGACCTTGTGGCTCAACAGGTGTCAGGCAAGTGGGACTCTAAAGATCCCCTTATGGCGGCTTACCGTCGTGAAGTCGATGCTGTGGCTGGACATTTCAAGGGTTATGTGGTGGAACACATTGATCGAAGGAAGAATGAGGCGGCTGATGCCTTAAGCCGGCTGGGATCTCAGCGTAAGCCGGTGCCGCCTAACACCTTTCTTGATGTTTTGAATAATCCTTCTGTTAAGTTACCTACAGAGGAAGATCTGGCAATACCAGACCCGGAGGCACAGCTGGTGGCGGCTCTCCACGTTATCCCGGATTGGACAGTGCCTTATTTGGCTTACATGACCCGGGGAGAGTTGCCTGAAGATGAGACCTTGGCAAGACAAATCTCCCGGTGGTCCAAGTCCATGACAACTGTCAATGGCGAGTCACATCATTGCAGCGTCACTTGAGCATTTCAACGTTGCGTGTCACCTACAGAGGGTCAGGAGATCCTTCATGAGATTCATGAAGGCGATTGTGGTCATCACGCCGGCTCAAAATCTCTTGTGGCCAAAGCTTTCCGTCATGGGTTTTATTGGCTGACGGCTCATGCTGATGTAGAAGACCTGGTCAGTAAATGTGACGGATGTCAGAAATTCTCACGACGAGCCCATGTGTCGGCTCAAGAATTGAGGATGATTCCAATTACTTGGCCGTTTGCAGTCTGGGGGCTTGATATGGTCGGGCCTTTCAAAAGGTCTAAGGATAAAAAGACGCACCTCTTGGTGGCGGTTGCCAAGTTCACAAAGTGGGTGGAGGCGGAGCCAGTCAGTAAGTGTGATGCAGCCACGGCGGTCCAGTTTATGAAAAAGGTTATTTTTCACATTGGTTTTCCACACAGCATTATAACTGATAATGGCACTAACCTCTCCAAAGGAGCTATGGAAGATTTCTGTCAATGAGAGCATATCCGGCTTGACGTTTCAGCTGTGGCTCACCCTCAATCCAATGGTCAAGCAGAACGAGCTAATCAAGAAATCTTGAGGGGTATCAAGCCCCGACTCTTGGTCCCCTTGCAGCGGACACCGGGTTGTTGGGTGGAGGAGTTACCTTCTATACTTCGGAGCATCAATACTACACCTAACAGATCTACGGGTTACACGCCTTTTTTTATGGTGTATGGAGCAGAGGTGGTCCTGCCAAGTGACATCCGTCATGACTCACCCCGTGTGGCGGCTTATGTTGAGGAAGACAATGAAAAATCTCGGCAAGACGCACTTGACCTGTTGGATGAAGAGCGAGACTTGGGAATAGCCCGCTCGGCAATTTACCAGCAAGATCTGCGCCGCTACCACAGCCGCCGGGTTAGGTCCAGAACCTTTCAGGAAGGCGACTTGGTGCTCCGACTCATCCAGGATCAATCTGACATGCACAAGCTATCCCCTCCTTGGAAGGACCCTTTGTGGTCAGCAAGAAGCTGAACAACGGATCATACTACCTTATCGACGTTCGGGAGCACAAAGACTCACATAAGTCGGAGGAGGAGACCCGTCGTCCATGGAATATCGCTCATCTTCGGCCTTATTATACTTGAGCCATCGGCTCTAATGTGTATATACTTATACTATGTATATTACATAAAGCAATAAAGCAGGACCTCTGTCCTTTTTTCCACTCCCAAAAAAGGTTTATGTGTTTTCTTTATCAGGTGGTGGAGATAACCAAGGAGAAGCGGATCATATCTGAATCCGACTTTCCTTTGGTCCAGCTTATGATCATATCTGAATCTAGCTGTGATCACTTGGGGGCTTCCTGTTCAAACATAGGCCGTATTCGAACTAAAGAGAACATAGCTGTCGATACCCACTTGATCGGCATACTGCCAAACCCACTTGGGGGCTTCTTGATCATATTTCAATCATAGTTTAACCCCTTTGGGTCTGACGTGGATCGTATTTGAATCAGCGTCATTAAACAACTCTTATGGTCACTTGGGGGCTTCCTGTTCAAACATAGGTCGTATTCGAACCAAAGAGAACATAGCTGTCGATACCCACTTGATCGGCATCGCCACAGCCACTGGGGGCTAACAGATCGTATCCGAATCTTAGCTCAACCCCTTTGGAACGGTTCACTGATCGTATTCGAATCAGAAACCCTTGAATTTTGTTCATCATATTTTACAAGTATCAACATTGAATATCTTGTGACCCTCTTGAAAATACAATGGAATACATTGCAATCCTCCAGGATTAATATTGGTTACATCAGGTTGTTAAGTACCAGGTGAACTTTTATGTGCCAATTTTCAGGAGTTAAACTTACCCTCAGGGGTTGGCTTATATAAGCCGGAAAAGCAGCCGTAAGCATCACAGGGCAATGCAAGACATTTCTGCAAAGGACATAACAGATTCATATAAACTACAAAGTGCATAGTGATGGCGGCTTATGCAAGTATTAGGGGCCAGAAGCGTGCGCAAAGGCATAGCAAAACTCAAAGTATTTTCTACTCTATTACAAGAATCCCCGAGTCTGAATGATGCGGCATTGTTTTTCTACAACGACATAAGCAGGTGGTGCCTGGCAATCTACTCTTGGGGTTGACTTGAAGCCTCCGGGTTATCCTTCTCCGCCTCTCCGCCGGCTGCTTTGTCCTGGAAGGATGATGAGGCCTAGTCAATGCCACTCAAGGCCTCAAACTCAGCTTCATCATCTATTAAACCGGCTAGGTCGACTTCAGGGGCAAAGGTGTGCTTACGGATTGGAGGGATCAAGCTGACATCGTCATAATGCGGCGTAGGGATTCTCCGATTCTCCTTGTCATAACCCGGCTGACACTTGGTGAGGTCAGTGTCGTTTCCAATTGGAGTGGCCACAGGGCGTATATCCCTCACGCAGGTGGTGAAATCCTTTTCATCAAATGTAGTGCCATCCTCCTTTAAACTTGGATACCCAAGAGCGATGTCGGCCGGGTCTAGCTCTGGTAACCAGGCTTTGGCCCGACTCAAAGTGGCTATTGCTCCGGCTCTTGCTTGGGCCCGTCTCAACTCTTGAATCCGCTGAGGAAGTACAGCAAGCCGTTGTAACACATCTTGCAAGAGGTGGGGCACATCATTTGATAAGGCTACAACGGCCAAGGCACGTTGTGACCCGATGTACAGTTGCTCTACTAGAGTATACACCGCCTTCAATTTGATCAGCATATTCTGCTTGAGGTTTGTGCTCCTGGGGCCTGTATTGGTAAGTATAAGGTAAACCTCAGGTAACAATTGAAGGAATATTTACAATATTTAATACATGCTTCAGATAACTTACCAAAGATCGCTGAGACCATCCGAGATATTTGGCGTTGTAAGCCGGTCAGTTCGGCTGTTGCGTTTGCCAGCGACGCCTCTGCTGTCTCGGCCCAGGTCACCAGTCCGGCCTTTTCGTCAGTCCAAATTTTCTTCTCCGACTCAAAATTTTTCTTCAGCTTCTCTTGTTCAGAGACGCTGAATTCAAATTTGGAATTTGCCTTTTGAATTTCAATCTCCTGGGCTGCCAGGCGGTTCTTCAGGTCAGCAATCTCCGATTCAAATTGACTTATGGTGGCCTGCATTGCACCGGATAGTAGTCAAGATTACGGTAAATAATATTAAGTCCCAAGCATTTTGCAAGCAAAGATACTTGACACTTGGGGGCTAATGTATACCGAAGCTTTCTAAATTATTAAGCCGGTCCTGGATATTAAGTCCCAAATACTTTGCAAGCAAAGATACTTGGCACTTGGGGGCTAATATGTATCGCAAGTTAAAGGTATTGTGTTACATCCGGTTTAAATATTTTTTCTTTAAGCCGGGCAAGCAGCTCTAACAATTTTTCTAAGTCTACAGCATATTTATTCATAAGCAATAGACTTGGGGGCTGGTACAGTAAGTATGATTGAAAGTAAGGAAGCATAAGTCATACCTCAGATTTTTGCTGTATTTGCTTCACCATGTCAATTTCCAGGTCACGGCTGTTTTGCACCTGGTTGATATAGCCCGAGACGATGTCTCCAATACTTAAATGAGTATAGTCGGTGATATCCATCTTGGCCTTACGGTGTTCTAGCAACTCCTCTTTAGCCGAGCATTTGGCAAGGACGGTGGGCCTGGCCGGCTCAATGAATTGAGCCTTGAGAAATTCCACCTCTGGGTTAGCCGTTTTGAGTGGGCTAGGTGCCTCCGGGTTAACAGAACCATCAAGAATATCTTCACCAGGCGGGTCAGAAGTTGGTGCTGCAATGTCTTGAGCCGTCTCAGGCGGCAGTTGATGTGTGGAAGAGTCGGGAGCAGCTATACCCTATTCCGGTTCAGTCACCACAGGGGTTTGGGTCGGTTTATCCTTCTTGGTTTTCTTCCTGGGCTTAACCTGCACGCTGTGGGCAAAGCAGAGAAATAAGTAAAGAAACATGAAGAAAGACAAACATAAGGTGAATAAATTGATATTACCCAGGGGCAGTCTTAAAAGCCGGCATGTTTGATTGCATGGACTCGCCGGATGAAGGAGAGGTATCCTGGTAATTGGAGTCAGAGGAATTGATAGGATGACGGATTAGACCCGCCAAAGGTAAAAAATGGTATAAGTTGGAGATAACCTCAGTCCGACACTTCCGGGTAGTGTCAGGCAAGCCGGAGGATAGCTCTGCATCCTTGCTGGTCTAGGTCTGCTTCCGGTTTTCAAATTGCTGTTGCTTCAAAAGAAATTCAGGATCTTGGTAAGCCAAAGGGTGTGAAAATCTTTCTTTCCGGGTTACTCTTCGAATTTTCTGACGCGGCCGAAGCTCGGAGTCGGAGGAGATTATAGTTACCTCTTCCTCAACGGGTTGGCTGTTGCCCGTGTCTTCCTGAAAGAAGGTTAATATCAGTAAGGTAGTGATAAAGGAGAAAGGGAAATTAAAAAGTTACCTCTTCCTCATTTTCATCAGAATCATCAAGCTGAAACAGCTCAGAAGCGCTTGGCTTCCTTTTCCTTGAAGTGGTGGGCTTGGCGGTTTTCCTTTCGGCTCTCTTGGCCGCCCTGGCTTTCTTGGCCGCCTCATGATCATATTGGATTTTCCAGAAGTTATCATTTGCCTGTAAAAGGTTATAAAGGGTTATGCGTAAGAATAGAGTATAACATGATAAAAAAATAACCCGACGGCTGGAAACTTACTGTAGGGGTTGGGTTTTGCTTGCAAAAAGGTAGTAAGCCGAAAGCGGTACTGTTCACTGTGCCCTCTTTCAACAAAGACTGAGTTGTAGCTTCCACTACGTCATCTGGTACGTCGTCAGGACTATGACGCTGAGGGTCATCTTTCTCGCCTGAATAATTACACATTAAGCCGGGGCGGCGGCTTAACGGAATTATTCTCCAAGCAACCCAGACTCGGACCAGGTGAATGCCATCTAAGCCGTTCCCTAAAAGAGCTTTAATCTTCTTGATCTTGGGGGTGAGTGGCAGACGTTCAATAGCAGTCAACTTATCCGGCAGCGGGTGAGTAGGTTCAAGGCGCAATGCACTGAAGCCGGGCAGCGGGTTTTCACCAGCCGGAGAAGTATCTTGGCAGTAGAACCATGTCTGGTTCCAGTCCTTTGGATGACTCGGCAATTCCGCATAAGGGAACAGGCAGTCTCTCCGCCTTTGAATCGATATGCCACCAAGATCCAAACTAGGCCCGTTGGCCCGCTCATTCTGCCAATTCAAATAGAACAATTCCCTGAACAAAAGTAGGCTGGGTTCTTCTCCAAGGTAGACCTCACAGAAAATTTGGAAGTTGTAGATATTTGACACGGAATTGGGCCCGATGTCTTGAGGTCTTAAGTCAAAGAAGTGCAAAACGTCTCTAAAGAATTTTGAACCGGGAGGAGCAAATCCCCGGCTCATGTGATCGGTAAGATGATCACCTCCCCTTCCTTGGGTTGAGGTTTCTCTTCAGACAGGTCAGGAGCATGATAAGACATGACATCCTTCTTGGGCAGATGGCCAGACTTTACAAACTCGGACAGTTTGCTGGCTGTAACAATGGATGGGACCCAGTTGCAGGTAACCGGAGGTTTAACAGCTTTGGGTGCCATTGGGTAAATTGAAGCCTACAACAAGATAAAGGAAATTTTCCGGTTTATTATAACCCGGAGAATAAATATTATTGGGTTATTTAAGATGGCGGCTTAAGAAGGGGCCTAATGACATACAGGTAACTATGTGATAATGTTTAACAGCTGCAGGTATTAAAGATGATTAAGGTTTTCTTAAGTTGCTAGAGGCAAGCGGTGCTGACAGCCGGTATTATCTTAAACCGGTTACACGGACTACTATGGCTGAAATAGAGTCAACAGACACAGTTTTTGGCTAAGTGTGGAGCAAACAGGTTTCACAAATTGCAATTATTATTTTGGATCAAACGATGCTCTGGAAAGGAAAAAATTCTAGACCTAAAACAGTACAGGGAAGTTCATATACTCAAGGAGGACTTCCAAAACAAGGAAGGTTGTGGTTTTCATACAGAATAAGCATACAACATCCTCCGCAGCAGTTCTATGTGGTTTTTACGATCTGAACAAGGTATTAGAGGTAAGAACTAATGGAGGTTGTGTCGTGCGACAATGAACGTCGACAAACTCAAGACAGTACTAATGCAGATCTGAGAAAGGGGGGAAAGAGAACTCACCGATGCGGAAGAACTGCGGAGGGTAGCCGTTGTTCTCTGGTCAAAAAACAGGGTGATGCAGCGGCCTGAGTCGGTGAAGACGAGGTTTCCGACGGTGGCGGCGGCGGAGCTCGAGCGGCAGAAGAGGGATTGCGAGGAAGAAGATGACCGGAGGAAATGAAAAAGACCTAGTTCGCGCCTATTTATAAGGAGGACCGACTGAGACGGCGTGAGAAACGAGGAAACCAAGACATCATTATCCAGCGGCCCCGACGCCTCGATTTTCGGGAGGGTCAGTAAAGGCAAAGATCCGTTGAAGATATGATGAATTAAAATATAAGTTTTATTGAAGATGACGTCACGATGATTTAACCCGGAGCCAGAGGATGACGTCACGGCGGGTTACAATTTTCACGCAAGACAGAAGACTAAAGGCCAGTTCATAAGGTCATCAAAGATTGACATGAACCGGTTCAAACCAATCTGGGGCCTAATGTTCGGGATATGACTATTTGTGTAAGCCATCCAGGAGAGGCCGGGTTACGCAAATTGAGGTTCATCAGAAGCCCAAGACCAAGGCATGAAGATGGCGGTTCACTAAAAGGCTTAAAGGCCCACAGGCGACTCTGAGGCCCGTAAAGATAAACCGCCATGATGGTATAACTTGTACTGTAAGGTAGAAGTAAGTAGTCGCCGAGCCGGACGCTGTTTATGAGCCGGCCGGGACTCTGTACGCCGCAGGGCGTCAACCCGTGTATATAAGGGGACGACCCGCCAGCGGCTTAGGGAAAGAAACAACTGATCGAGAGCCAGGCATAGCGTATCTCGCTCCCTGGTCATCGAAACCACAAGCAATTCCAACCCAACTAGACGTAGGCCTTCCTTCACCGTAAGGGGCTGAACTAGTATAAACCTCGCGTGTCCTTGTCCCGATTAACCCCTTTAAGCTTCCTATTTGCGATGGCTCCACGACTAAGTCCATGCAAAAGGACATATGCCGTGACAATTCCACGACATCTGGTCTATTGCTCCCTTTAGAAAGTACATGGCGGAGAACAACCTAGTAGAAAATTCACCAAGCAGCACGTTTAGTAGTAATTCTTGTAGATCATTGTATCATTCTGGACTTTCTTTGTAACAATGAACTTAAGTGGTGCCGTAGATCTCCCTAAATATAGATCGTTAAGTGCCAATCTAACCACCAAATCTGAACGTCTTGGTTCTCAAGATATATATTTGTCGCATAGCGTGTTGACTCATTTCATCTCCTTTTGTCATGTGTTGCATTAAATACTTTCATCTCCATTTGTCGTGTAGTGTGCTAACTCATTGCATCTCTCTTTATCCCATGTTGCATTGACTACTTCCATTTCCTTTTTGTCGTGTGCCACTTTAATTCCTTAATTTCATCTCCGTTTGTCATCTGGCACATTGACTCCTTGCATATGCATTCTTTTAGTTTTCATAAGAACTTTCCACAATGCGTCACTTAAATCCAATTAATAGGATTTGAGATAACATATGATTGTATCTCGTAAAAATTATTCATGTGCGTGACTTTTATGATGTCAGTACAACAAACCAACAATTCAAGCTCCATGGAAATTCACAGGATACGATTGCTCTCTAATATTTTGTGATTCAAAAATGATATGATTGAAGATGACCCACCTTGTGTACATCACAAATAGTTTCTTGTATTCTTCTATCATTTAATGGTGATGGTACGAAATCCATTAGATTATCTTGTCGTTGTTTAGGTGCATCCAGATTTGTTTCTAATATACACCATTTCTTTTTAATGTGTGAGTACTAAGGGTGATTAATTTTTATGCAAATAAAGTAACATAGAAACACTTACTATCTTCGGAAGAAAATTCCTATACCAAAGACGATGATTTTTGTCCAATGGAGAGGCATTGAAACCAAAACTTTTGGAGTTAGATTGTTGGATCAGTAGACATGGAGTTAAATTCAGGTGGAGAGATCCCCTTTCATCATTTTATAGTGTAGGTTCTTACAATCATGTAAACCAAGCTAATCATATAAAGGTTTGGATTTGTAGTTTATCTCTATTTCTTTTATGCAACTTGTGCCTTTTACCCAGCCGTTGTAATCTCTATTGTATGGCTCGATCAATATAAGACCATACGGACCTACGAGGCTCAAGATGCTTTGACCTATCGGTATCATGATTGAATAAATAGCTACCCTTTCCTACATTCATATCAATGGCATCATCTTTTTCCTCCATTCCTGATTCCCACAGCCAATAAATATCAGAAAATTCACAAGGGAACACTACGTTATGTGGGAGCACAAGTCTGGCCCACAGTTCGTGGTGCGCAACTCACTAGTTATTTTGATGGATCTCCCCCGACACCAAGCAAGATTATCGAGAAAACAACCAATCAGGAAAAGAGTGAATCTCCAATCCAGCCTATGTGGTTGGCTTAGGACTAATACATCCTAGGAGATATCCTCGACGAACGTGCCACAAGTCTGGACCATGCTTGAGAATATGTTCTCAGGTCAATTTTGAGCACAAGTCATCAGTAACAAGATAAGGGTTGCCAACATTCATGAGGGAAACATGAAAGCCATGGAGTATTTCTCCAATATGAAAGCTCTTGAAGATGAGCTCTCTTCCATTGGCAAGCACGTCCATAAGAATTACATGATGTCATACCTACTAGCCGGGTTCGATGTAAACTATACCCCACTAGTGAGCTTTGTCAACAAATATACTCTTATTTGTATGAATATTGTGTAAGTATGCGACGTGAATACCAACGAAAGATGTATCCATGAATATTATGTAAGTATTGTGCGGTTTGGCTGCGGCGTCCAGCTCGGCGCAGGATCAACGGTCTTTCTGCTGCTAGGTTCATCGCTCAGGTCAGAGCTGGCTAAACACCAACGCGGGTGGTCATCTGTTTGGCATGGGCCGGTATGGGTCTTGGCGTTTGCTGCGACGAAGGATTCGTTGATGAAGTTGATGGTGATGTTGGAGTCATTGGCTCATGGAGGAGTGATGACGATGAAGCTTGGTGTCAACCTCGACAGTGTTTTTTCTTCTCAGTAGCGTGTGTGTCTTCGTGTGGGTATCCAGGACGGACAATGTTGCCATGTGTGGGCTTTTATGATGGTTTTAGCCGGGTTTTTCGTATATTAACTTGACAACTCTCTCCTCCTTTTTAATAAAACCAGATCCTCCGGGGCGACTTAAAAAAAAGGTCGGAGATGGCCTTGGAGCAGTCGTGGGACTCGAAGTAGTTCCCGCCATCACGGTGAGAAAATCCTCATGTGACACCATTCCATCCGAAATGTCAAACAGGGTCCAAACTAGATGATTCCATCTGCCGTAACTGAAGAAGACAAGTGGCGCACACTAGAATAGACGTACAGTCTCATATGAGTCCTCACTATGTTGTTTGCATATACAGAAATCCTGAACATATGTGAAGCAAACCTGACCACAAGTTTGGGCAAAATGCGAAATGACTCTCAATCAGTGTTACAAACCCCAACACAACTCAGGTAAAGTAAACCAGGTTTGCTCTATAGAAATCCTGAGTTCCTGACCATGAGTGAAGCAACTTAGCTTGCTCTGTCACTAGAACCCAGGAACAGAGCAACACAAATGTGGAGCAGAGGGTCCATTCCAAGGACGAAGAAAACAACAGAGCCCCCAGATTCCTTTAGATCGACAAGAAATGCGACCATTAAACCGAAGGAAGTAGGAGTGTGTGCTATGCCAAGTAAATCTCACATTGAAAGAACTGAGCATCTTGTAACTTAGCATGTAGGCTCAATGCAAGTGCATTTACAGAAGATTTCTCCACTAAGAACTCAACTAGTCTAGCTATCATTTTCGCCATGAAGCTTAGGCTGCAGAAATGATCACAAAAGGGGCAACTAAATTTCTAGCTATGCACATGTTTTTTTCAAAAATCTAAAACAAATCTCAAAGTGAAAACTAATGTTTCATGGTTTTACGGATTTCCAAATTAAGAAACAAAACATCTGGTAACAAAAATGAAGCTAAATATTCAGATTGGAACAATTAAAATATAGAAATTCAGTGTATAATTATCATCTCCATAATATAAAAATTCGACACCGATCAATCATTTTAGTAAATAACTTGCAATAATACTGCTATTTGCTGAAGTTTTAACTCATCTCACGATAGATGTGGTCATGGAAGATAGTTACTCACTGTTTGGGAAATGAACTGTGCACATAGAAGGAAAAAAACAGAAACAGTAAATGTACTGCTAGCCAACAGAGCAAACCATATTAGATAATGTTACTGTTATAGCATAGGTTCATATAACAGAGCAATACATATCGTAAACATTTTACGAAACTTATCCTTCTCCAAATAATATCTAAGAACTTAAGAAATAGATAAACTAATCTCAGGTTGCTAATGTTTCAATATAAGTAACTACGCTCAAGTTAATCCACGGTCAGCATATTAAAGTCTGCGTCTCTTAGCTGTTTTCTCCCATATATCCGCAATGACAGTAGGGCATTCCCTTTTCAGGGTCTCATAGCCTTTACTTGCCACCACCACATCAACCATTCGATTCGGAGAGTTCATAATAAACTCAATGCAAGCATCTTTGAGATGGCTGCAATGGCGTTGGTGGGCTAGAGCTAGCGTGGTACCCACAGTATCGGCACTTAGAACCTCGCACAGCTTGCTCTCGCACATCAATTTCATCCTTTCCATGGCATACCTATCTGCATCGACAAGCAAATGCCTAAGAATTTATTCATACTCATCATTATTCAGGTCAACCATCCGAGGCAACGAATCCTTGTAGATGAAATGAAGCAGTCCTCTGAAAGCATCGGGCTGCATGTCTTCAACAGTTACACTGCACCTTTGTTCGTCCCTCATTGGACCGTAAAACTCCGCCCAGAAGACCGCTGAACACATTGCGAGAATGATCTTATGAGCTGAGAAAACCTCATGCTTGACAATAAAAGATACATCAGCTCCCTCTGTAGCGCCCAACAACACTACTGGAATCGCCCTATACACTGAGTGCCACGTACACTTGGCAAAGGCCCAAAAACCGCTGGCGACGCCTTTGCCGAGTGTCACCTTCAGCAAAAGCTACCCGGCGTACACCTCTTCGGCAAACAGGAATTTGCCGAGAGCCAGAACACGGGCACTCGGCACAGCCTTTGCCGAGAGCTAAATAGCCGGTCTCGGCAAAATAAAGCAGCTAACGGATAAGTCTGTTAGCTCCAGACATGTGGGACCACGTAAACTTTGCCGAGAGCCACTCTCAGCAAAGAGAAAGACTAGGAGGCTGACACGTGTCGCCTCCTGACATGTGGGCCCATGACAATAGGCCAAGGGCCGACTTTACCGAGAGGAACACTCGGCAAAAAGACCCATTAGGAGGCTGGAACGTGTCGCCTCCTAACATGTGGGCCCACGACAACAGGCCGAGAGCCACTCTCAGCAAAGAGAACCAATACGAGACTGACACGTGTCGCCTCCTGACATGTGGGCCCACAACAACAGGCTGAGGGACAACTTTGCCAAGAGCCACTCTCGGCAAAGAGAACCAGTACGAGGTTGACACGTGTCGCCTCCTGACATGTGGGCCCACGACAATAGGCCGAGTGCCAACTTTGCCAAGAGCCACTCCCGGCAAAGATAACCAGTAGGAGGCTGACATGTGTCGCCTCCTGACATGTGGGACCACGACAACAGGCCTAGGGCCAACTTTGACGAGAGCCACTCTCGGCAAAGGGAACCAGTAGGAGGCTGATATGTGTCACCTGCTGACATGTGGGACCACGACAATAGGCCAAGGGCCAACTTTGCCGAGAGCCACTCTCGGCAAAGGGAACCAGTAGGAGGCTGACACATGTCACCTCCTGACATGTGGGCCCATGACAACAGGCCGAGGGCCAAGTTTGCCGAGAGCAACTCTCAGCAAAGGGAACTAGTAGGAGGCTGACACGTGTCACCTCCTGACATGTGGGACCACGAGAACAGGCCGAGGGCCAACTTTGCCGAGAGCCACACTCGGCAATCCTTTTCCCTTTACCGAGAGCCCTCTCGGTAAAGGTGTCAGGTTCTACTGGTTGGTACACGTTAACCGAGAGGCCTCTCGGCAAAAGGTGCATTCTGGTCCAGTTTCACAGTCATTACCGTGAGCCACCCTCGGTGATGGTGTGCCCATGAGCCTTTTTTGCTGTTTCTATTTCTTTCCTGTAGCGAAACATATACAGCAGTGCTACCTCTTGAGCTTGCATTGGATTTCCCCGAAGAGGAAAGGATGATGCAGCAGAGTAGCGTTAGTATTTCCCTCTGTTTTTGACAACCAAGGTATCAATCCAGTAGGAGGCCACGCTCAAGTCCCTCGTACCTACACAAAACGATAGCTACTCGCAACCAACGCGATTAGGGGTTGTTAATCCCTTCACGGTCACTTACGAGAGTGAGATCTAATAGATATAATATTTTTGGTATTTTTGGTATAGAGATGCAAAGTGAAAAGTAAAATGCAAAGTAAAAAAGCAAAGCAAGATTAAAGTGATGGAGATTGATATGATGAGAATAGACCCGGGGGCCATAGGTTTCACTAGTGGCTTCTCTCAAGAGCATAAGTATTCTACGGAGGGTGAACAAATTACTGTTGAGCAATTGATAGAATTGAGCATAATTATGAGAATATCTAGGCATGATCATGTATATAGGCATCGCGTCCGTGACAAGTAGACCGAAACGATTCTGCATCTACTACTATTACTCCACTCATCGACCGCTATCCAGCATGCATCTAGAGTATTAAGTTAAAAACAAAGTAACGCTTTAAGCAAGATGCCATGATGTAGAGAGATAAATTCATGCAATATGAAATAAACCCCATCTTGTTATCCTCGATGGCAACGATGCAATACGTGCCTTGCTGCCCCTTCTGTCACTGGGAAAGGACACCACAAGATCGAACCCAAAGCTAAGCACTTTTCCCATGGCAAGAAAAATCAATCTAGTAGGCCAACCCAAACTAATAATTTGAAGAGACTTGCAAAGATAACCAATCATACATAAAAGAATTCAGAGAAGATTCAAATATTATTCATAGATAGACTTGATCATAAACCCACAATTCATCGGTCTCAACAAACACACCGAAAAGAAAAGAAGATTACATCGAATAGATCTCCACAAGAGAGGGGGAGAACTTTGTATTGAGATTCAAAAAGAGAGAAGAAGCCATCTAGGTACTAAGTATGGACCCGTAGGTCTGAACTAAACTACTCACACCTCATCGGAGGGGCTTGGATGATGATGTAGAAGCCCTCCGGGGCTAGGCCTCCGGTTAATAGGTTAGTCCCAAAAATAATATAAAAGTGGAAAATAAAGCCCAATATAGTCCAAAACAGTAGATAATATAGCATGGAGCAATCAAAAATTATAGATACGTTGGAGACGTATCAGGCATCCCCAAGCTTAATTCCTGCTCGTCCTCGAGTAGGTAAATGATAAAAAGAGAATTTTTGATGCGGAGTGCTACTTGGCATGATTTCAATGCAAATATTATTAATTGTGGTATGAATATTCAGATTAGGAAGATTCAAGACAAAAGTTCATATTGACATAGAGAATAATAATACTTCAAGCAAACCAACAAAGCAATTATGTTTTTTTAAAGTAACATGGCCAAAGAAAGTTCATCCCTACAAAATCATATAGTTTAGTCATGCTCCATTTTCCTCACACAAGAATGCTCTCATCATGCACAACCCCGATGACAAGCCAAGCAATTGTTTCATACCTTAATAATTTCAAACTCATAAACTTTCACGTAATACATGAGCGTGAGCCATGGATATAGCACTATTGGTGGAATAGAATATAATGATGGGGGTTATGTGGAGAAGACAAAACGGAGAAAGTCTCACATCAACGAGGCTAATCAATGGGCTATGGAGATGCCCATCGATTGATGTTAATGCAAGGAGTAGGGATTGCCATGCAACGGATGCACTAGAGCTATAAATGTATGAAAGCTCAACAAAAGAAACTAAGTGGGTGTGCATCCAACTTGCTTGCTCACGAAGACCTAGGGCACTTGAGGAGGCCCATTGTTGGAATATACAAGCCAAGTTCTATAATGAAAATTCCCACTAGAATATGGAAGTGATAACTCAAGAGACTCTCTATATGAAGAACATGGTATATGAAGAACATGGTGCTACTTTGAAGCACAAGTGTGGACAAAAAGGATAGTAGCATTGTCCCTTTTTATTTATTTTCTCTTTTTTGGGCCTTCTTTTTTTTCTTTGGCCTTTCTGTCTCTTTTTTGGGACAATGCTCTATTGAATGATGATCATCACACTTCTATTTATTTACAACTCAATTATTACAACTCGATACTAGAACAAAGTATGTCTCTATATGGATGCCTCCGGCGATGTACCGGGATATGCAATGAATCAAGAGTGACAAGTATGAAAAAATTATGAACGGTGGCTTTGCTACAAATACTATGTCAACTACATGATCATGCTAAGCAATATGACAATGATGAATGTGTCATGATAAACTGGTTGGTGGAAAGTTGCATGGCAATATATCTCGGAATGGCTATGGAAATGCCATAATAGGTAGGTATGGTGGCTGTTTTGAGGAAGATATAAGGAGGTTTATGTGTGAAAGAGCGTATCATATCACGGGGTTTGGATGCACCGGAGAAGTTTGCACCAACTCTCGATGTGAGAAAGGGCAATGCACGGTACCGTAGAGGCTAGCAATGATGGAAGGGTGAGAGTGCGTATAATCCACGGACTCAACATTAGTTATAAAGAACTCATATACTTATTGCAAAAATCTACAAGCCATCAAAAACCAAAGTATTACGGGCATGCTCCTAGGGGGATAGATTGGTAGGAAAAGACCATCGCTGGTCCCCGACCGCCACTCATAAGGAGGAAAATCAAATAACACCTCATGTTTCAAATTTGTTGCATAACGTTTTACCATACGTGCATGCTACGAGACTTGCAAACTTTTAACTCAAGCACTTCTCAAATTCACAATTACTCTACTAGCATGACTTTGATATTACTACCTCCATATCTCAAAACAATTATCAAGCATCCAACTTTTCTTAGTATTCAACACACTCAAAAGAAAGTTTCACAAATCTTGAATACCAAGCATGTTATTATTAAGCAAATTACCATGCTATTAAGACTCTCAAAATAATTTAAGTGAAGCATGAGAGATCAATAGTTTCTTTAAAACAAATCCACCACCATGCTCTAAAAGATCTAAGTGAAGCACGTAGAGCAAAATTATAGCACTCAAAAGATATAAGTGAAGCACATAGAGCAAAACGACTTAGCTCAAAAAGATATAAGTGAAGGACATAGAGTATTCTATCAAATTCTAATTCATGTATGGCTCTCTCAAAAGGTGTGTACAGCAAGGATGATTGTGGCACACTAACAAGCAAAGACACAAATAATACAAGACGCTCACATATCATGTTGGTGAATAAAAATATAGCTCCAAGTAAATTACCAATGGAAGTGGACGAAAGAGGGGATGCCTTCCGGGGCATCCCCAATCTTTGACTTTTTGGTGTCCTTGGATTATCTTGGGGGTGCCATGTGCATCCCCAAGCTTAGGCTCTTTCCACTCCTTGTTCCATAATCCATCACAAGAATTCACCCAAAACTTGAAAACTTCACAACACAAAACTCAATAGAAATCTCGTGAGCTCCGTTAGAGAAAGAAAACAGAAGACCACTTCAAGGTACTGTAATGAACTCATTCTTTATTTATATTGGTGTTAAACCTACTGTATTCCAACTTCTCTATGGATTATAAACTATTTTACAAACCATAGATTCATCAAAATAAGCGAACAACACACGAAAAATAGAATCTGTCAAAAACAGAACAGTCTGTAGTTATCTGTAACTAACGCAAACTTCTGGAACTCCAAAAAATCTACCAAAATTGGAGGACCTAGACAATTTGTTTATTGATCAGCAACAATTCGGCCACTGAATGCAAAGTTTCTGGAAATTATAGCAAGATAAAATAACTATCATCCAAGAAGATCCAATAGGTCTAACTTGGCACAAACACTAATTAAAACACAAAACCACATCCAAACAGAAGGTAGATGGGTTATTTATTCCCTAACAGAAGAATAACACAAAAACCTAAAAATAAAATTGGGTTGCCTCCTGCTACGTCTTGAGCTTGCGTTGGTTTTCCCCAAAGAGGAAGAGATGATGCAGCAGAGTAGCGTAAGTATTTCCCTCAGTTTTTGAGAACCAAGGTATCAATCCAGTAGGAGGCCACGCTCAAGTCCCTTGTGCCTGCACAAAACGATAGCTACTCGCAACCAACGTGATTAGGGGTTTTCAATCCCTTCATGGTCACTTACGAGAGTGAGATCTGATAGATATAATATTTTTGGTATTTTTGGTATAAAGATGCAAAGTGTAAAGTAAAAGCAAAGTAAAAAGCAAAGCAAGATTAAAGTGATGGAGATTGATATGATGAGAATAGACCCGGGGGCCATAGGTTTCACTAGTGGCTTCTCTCAAGAGCATAAGTATTCTATGGTGGGTGAACAAATTACTGTTGAGCAATTGATAGAATTGAGCATAGTTATGAGAATATCTAGGCATGATCATGTATATAGGCATCACGTCCGTGACAAGTAGACCAAACGATTCTGCATCTACTACTATTACTCCACTCATCGACCGCTATCCAGCATGCATCTAGAGTATTAAGTTAAAAACAGGGTAATGCCTTAAGCAAGATGACATGATGTAGAGAGGTAAATTCATGCAATATGAAATAAACCCAACTTGTTATCATCGATGGCAACGATGCAATACGTGCCTTGCTACCCCTTCTGTCACTGGGAAAGGACACCGCAAGATCGAACCCAAAGCTAAGCACTTCTCCCCATGGCCAGTGTCGGTGTCAAAACCGGCGGATCTCGGGTAGGGGGTCCCGAACTGTGCGTCTAGGCTGGATGGTAACAGGAGACAAGGGACATGAAGTTTTACCCAGGCTCGGGCCCTCTCGATGGAGGTAAAACCCTACGTCCCGCTTGATTAATATTGATGATATGGGTAGTACAAGAGTAGATCTACCACGAGATCGAGGAGGCTAAACCCTAGAAGCTAGCCTATGGTATGATTGTTGATGTGTATGTTGTCCTACGGACTAAAACCCTCCGGTTTATATAGACACTGGGTAGGGTTAGGATTACATAGAGTCGGTTACAATGGTAGGAGATCTACATATCCGTATCGCCAAGCTTGCCTTCCACGCCAAGGAAAGTCCCTCCCGGACACGGGACGGAGTCTTCAATCTTGTATCTTCATAGTCCAGGAGTCCGGATGAAGGTATAGTCCAGCCATCCGGACACCCCCTAATCCAGGACTCCCTCAGTAGCCCCTGAACCAGGCTTCAATGACGACGAGTCTGGCGCGCATATTGTCTTCGGCATTGCAAGGCGGGTTCTCCTCCAAGTACTTCATAGAAGATTTTGAACACAAAGATAGTGTCCAGCTCTGCAAAATAAGTTTCCACATATTGCCATAGAGAGAATAATATTTACACAAATCTAATCTGCTGACGTATTCCGTAGTGTGACATCGCACCACGGCCAAGCTTTTATTCGAACCATTTTACTGTCCCATCTCAGCGCGTTATGCGAGGCAGTTTCCTTAGCATGCCTTGTTAAAGCAGAGATCGTGTCCCCTTATACTGGGATTCTCATCAATACGGGCGTGGGTAACCCAACCGCGCCATCGATTACGGCGCTTGGAGATAAGAGAGTTTTACCAGGCTGGTGGGGACATGTAGTTGCGTCCACCCATATAAGGGGATAAGGATCGACCTTTTCACCTACGCCTTCTTCCTCCTTCGCCTATCCATTCTTGCGCACTCGAGCTCCAGTGGCTAAGTCCGCACTCCCCACCTCAACCTTTTCCAGCCATGTCCGGAGCGGGAGGCAAGTGGATGGTCTCCTCCGTCATGGAGGGACATATCAAAAAGCTGAGGAAGGCCGGATACCTGTCTAACGACATCGCGTACCGGCTCCCCGAGATGGGGAAGCTCATCCCCACCCCTAGGCCCCATGTGAGGGTGGTGTTTCTCCCCCATTTCCTCCGTGGACTGGGCTTCCCTCTCCATCCATTTGTCCGGGCGCTCATGTTCTACTACGGCCTGGATTTCCACGATCTGGCCCCGAACTTCGTCCTCAACATCTCGGCGTTTATCGTCGTGTGCGAGGCCTTCCTCCGCATCCGCCCCCATTTCGGCCTATGGCTCAAGACTTTCAACGTCAAGCCGAAGGTGGTGCGTGGCAGCCAGGCGGAGTGCGGAGGCGCCATGGTGGGCAAAATGGCCAACGTCCTCTGGCTCGAGGGCTCCTTTGTGGAGACCCTGAAGGGGTGGCAATCGAGGTGGTTTTACATCACCGAGCCACGCGACGCCGAATGGGTCGCACCCCCCGAGTTCTAGTCCGGACCCCCAATGCGGCTCACGTCCTGGAAAGAGATGGGCCTATCGTGGGGTCAAAAAGGAGAGCTGACCGGACTCCAAACATGCGTCAAAACCCTGGTGGACAAGAAGCTCAAACTTATCAAC
This sequence comes from Triticum urartu, assembly GCF_056163025.1. NCBI lineage: Eukaryota > Viridiplantae > Streptophyta > Magnoliopsida > Poales > Poaceae > Triticum > Triticum urartu. The sequence goes on along the minus strand of NC_141879.1, from coordinate 705,801,568 downwards.
GTAGTCTAGGTTATGCTCATCCGCTTGATCCTCCCGTGCCAACAACTGGCTTTCAACCTGTGGGAGTTCGACCCGGCGCGGCACCAAACGCTGAGCAGGCTCTCCGACACGACGTACGAAGATGCCTGGAAGGTGCTTTTCAAGGGCGCCGAGGCTCCCGCATCCGCTACTGAGGATCGCGGATTCAGTGCGCAGCGTCACGCTCTCGCGGTAAGATGTTTCTTTCCTTTTACAGTGTATCAGTTTTGCATAGTTTGACTCCATGCGGGATCTAAGCTCCCTTACCTTTGACAGGATTGGCAGGTGACATCCGGACAGATCAACTGTCCGGCTCCTTTGCCCGAAGGCCCAGCGGATGCTCGCTTGGCGAAGCTGCTGGTTCCAGCACCCTATGTGGTTTCGGAGAAGAAGGTCAAGAAGAAGACCACGGGGACTCGAAAGAGTGCCCGACACCCAGAGGTGTCAGATTCATCATCCGACGAATCCAAGATGCACTCCTCCCGTGAAGACGAGGAGGAGGAAGAAGAGACCCCTCCCCCTCCAGCGGGGGAAGGGAAGAAAAGGAAGGCCGCCCCAACTGGGGAGGCCGAAGGGTCCAAGAAGGGGAAAACCCTTCCTCCGGACTGCTCCACCGACGCCGACGGCGGCGGAGAGGAGTGGGCGCCTAGGGCCAAGCCCCTGGCAAAATCATAAGTATCCGGATACCAGAGTAATTCAGAGTATTTGTTTATTGCACAGCTTTCCCTTACGTCGAATATGTTTATGCAGCCCACCCAAAGACCGGCTCGACGCATCGTCGAGCGGCTCACTTGACTTGTCGGATGTGAACTCGCTTCCGACGGCTTCCTCCCCTGCCCTACGGGCGACACCGAAGTGTTGTCTCAACAGGTTCTAAGCCGGGAGGAGGTGGTCCTGGAGGCGCCGCAAGGCGACCTCCCGGACTCCAGGAGTAAAGGGGATGAAACCCCTTAGGGTTCCAAGTCCGGCTCTAGGCCTGACACCGCTCCGGAACCTTCAAAGGTTCCAGAGTCCGGCGGGGGACCTCCTTCCAAGAGGAGCAAGTCCACCGTGCCAGCGGCCCCCGTCCAACCGGAGGCGCCGGACAATAAGTTGGAGGCGCTCCAAGGCGCCTCCATCAACGAGGGGCACCGCGCTATTATGAGTGTGGTGGTCCAGAAGGTTCAGTCCGCCAAAGACGGACTGACTGAAGCTTGTACTAGCGTTTTGACAGGCTTTGAGGTAAGTAAAGAAAGTGTAAATAATAGTACCGCATAGACAGTAGCCCCTGATGCTCTGTTTGGCGTTCGGGAAGAAAAGCCGAATAGAGGATCAAATAGAATTCACAGGAGTCTAACAAAAATGAATCAATATGCATGTGCAGGCTACCCTGCTTGCGTCCGCCGCATTGACTGCGGAAGTGGACACACTGAAGCAGGACCTCGAGCGGTCCGAGCAAGAGCACGGGCGTGCCAAGAAGCAGCTCGAGGACAATGAAGGTTAGAAATACCTTGTTTTTAAATATATATAAAAAGGTGCAATTGCAAAGAATGACAGGATTATCATGGCTATTTTAGGGGCCACGTCTGAAGCGGCGACCCTTAAGCAAGCGCTGGTCGAGGCCGAGAAGAGGGCGGCCTCGGAGCGCAGCGAGCGGGAGAAGTATGAGGCCGAGGTTGGCAAGGTGCGGCAAGAGCTCCAAGCTCTCATGGAAAAACATGAGAGTTTAGAGCTTGACTCGAAGACGCAAGCGTCTCGCGGTGGCTATTGAAAATGCTAAATCTGCCAAGGCCGAATCCCAGAAGACCGTCCAGGAGTTGGATGAGGTGAAGAAGATAGCGGCGGGTAAGGCATTCTTTATGCAAAGCAAACACATAAACGTGAGTTACTTGTTACTTACTCGAATCCGGAACTCTCAAGGAGCGTTCGCAGATCTTCCCTGGAGTGTGTCCGATGCCGCCGCATTCTATCGAGCCGAGGAGGGCAGCTCGACGGAGAAGGTGTTCTGGTCTCAGTATGCTGAGGCCGGACACCCCGTGCCCCTGAGCGACCAGCTGAAGCAACTGGTCGAGCTCCACAAGGCGGCCAAACATGCCATGAAGGGCCTCATTGTTCGGCTGTGGCCTGGAGGGGCTCTGCCTGGGAGCTATTTCGGGCTGGTGTGGCGGCTGGTGGAGGCCTGTCCAAGGCTCGAAGTCATCAAGCGCTCCGTCTGCATTGAGGGTGCCCGTAGGGCCCTTGCCCGTGCTAAGGTGCACTGGGGCAAGCTAGATGCTGAGAAGCTTGTGAAGGACGGGCCACCACCAGGGAAAGAGCATTGCAAGCCCGAGAATTACTATAAGGATGTTTTGAAGGGTGCCCACCTTGTGGCGGATGAATGTTCTAGTGATGTAATTTTTGAGTGAAACTTGCTCGTTTTGTCCTGTGTGCTGAAAACTTGTTTATATGCACTAAGCAATGCTATTAGAATTTAAAATATTACCTTCTGTGCGGCTGCTTATCAATTCTGAGAGATGGCGAGTCGTCGGCTTCTGCCCCCGTGCCGCTAGTGCTTGGGTGTTCGGGGATAAATCTAGGCGCTCTTTTCCCCATGTTTGGGTCCTTCGAGGGAGGCGCTCATCCCAACGAACAAGGCAATCGGACTATAATGCGTGAACACTCTCACTTAGCCATAGAATTCTATAATTTTAAATTTCGACGAAGCCCCTGGTATTCGGAAGACCGAGTTCGGGGCGCTATCCACGCCTTGGCCGGACAGAGCCGGCTCCTCGCCCTAAGCGGCATAAGTTTTAGGGACTCGAAAAAACCTCCCGAACAGCGACCAGCTCTCGCTTCATCATGACAGTCAGTTTTAGCTTTCTCCACTGATGTGCTCGACCTAGCTCAACTGGAGCACAATCGCAGTGGTTCTCCTGGTGCTACCTTAGCTGATATAGCGGAACGTAAGGCACCAAAACATAGGAGCCGGGCAAACCCAACTATTGACCCAAGACATGATTCAGAGCCGATGCATATAGTGCTATAAGTTCGGGGTGCCTCACTTGTTAAAGTGTTCGGACTTCTCACACCATATTTAGGGGTACTAAAGCCCCTGGCGTATTTTGCCTGTACCAACGTGTACGGGTGCAGCATGTCGTTAAGGAACATATATAGAGAAATAAGGTAATGCAAAAATAGACGAAAGCTATGCATTTTTTATTTAAAAGGGCTGCGACTAAAGCAGAACGATACAAATAATGCGATGAGTGGAAGGTTGGACTAGTTAACATGTCCGTTCCAGGGTCAAGCTGCGGAATATTATGCGGAACAGGTATACTTCTCGTGATAGAGACCACCTGGGAGTTCCGTACTACGGCGTGGCTTGTCTGCTTCCCTGGTTCTTGCATCGTTTGTGCGGCAATTGAACTGCCGAACAGGCTTTCCGAAGGATGGAGTCCTGAAAGTAAGAGAAAATTAAAAATTAAAAAATCGGCAGCCCCTGGTACGGTTTAAGTCGTGTTTTGGGCGTGCCGTGATGGTGCCCCTCCCCCTGTGCCCATGGTATCTCTAGAGCGTAGTTATGTACGCGAAGTACTGGCGTCGCCTTTTTGCGAGGGTTGGGGTTGGGGCCGCATTGCTACGCCTGCTCGGATCATGCCAGGCGGTCTTGTTGTAGGTTACTCCGGGCGCGCTTGACGGTGTCCGATCGTTTAGAGGCCGGACTGGAGAACTGCCTGGAGAGGCTGCTTTGAACTTCCGCTGCAAGGGCCGCAGTTTGCTCCTCTGTTCGGAGGGAGCGTTCGGTGTTTCCATTGACCGTAATTACTCCTCGAGGGCCTGGCATCTTGAGCTTAAGGTATGCGTAATGCGGTACCGCATTGAACTTAGCGAATGCGGTTCGCCCGAGCAGTGCGTGATAGCCACTGCAAAACAGGACTATGTTGAAGATTAACTCCTCGCTTGGGAAATTATCCGGAGATCCGAAGACCACTTCAAGTATGACTGAGCCTGTACAGTTGGCCTCTACACCTGGTATTACGCCTTTAAAGGTCTTTTTAGTGGGCTTAATCCTGGAGGGATCTATGCCCATTTTCCGCACTATATCCTGGTAAAGCAGGTTCAGGCTGCTGCCGTCGTCCATGAGGACTCCAGTGAGATGAAATCCGTCAATAATTGGGTCTAGGACCAATGCGGCGAATCCGCCATGACGGATGCTAGTGGGATGGTCCCTTAGATCAAAGGTGATCGGGTAGGAGGACCATGGGTAGAACTTTGGGGCGACTGGCTCTACCGCGTATACGTCCCTTAACGCGCGCTTCCGCTCCCTTTTGGGGAGGTGGGTTGCGTATATCATGTTCACGTCCGCACTTGTGGGAGAAAACCCTTCTGTCCACTGTTGTTCGGCGGCCGGGGCTCCTCGTCGTCATCACTATGCAGCCCCTTGTCTTCATTTTCGGCGTTTAACTTGCCTGCCTGCTTGAACACCCAACAATACCTGTTCGTGTGATTGGCTGGCTTTTCGGCGGTGCCATGTATCTGGCACGAGCGGCCGAGTATTCTGTCCAAACTGGACGGGCCCCTAGGATTCCTTTTGAATGGCTTTTTCCGCTGACCAGATTTAGAGCCTCTGAATCTGGCATTAACTGCCGTATCCTCAGCATTGTCGCCATTTGTGCGGCGCTTCTGCTTGTTGCGATGCGACCTGCCACTATTGTCCCTGGTGTCCGAATTACCAGGGTTCTTGGTTATATTGTTGCTACGAGCAAGCCAGCTGTCTTCTCCCGCGCAAAAGCGGGTCATGAGTGTCGTGAGTGCTACCATAGATTTCGGCTTTTCCTGTCCAAGGTGCCGGGCCAGCCACTCATCACGGATATTGTGTTTGAAGGCTGCTAGGGCCTCAGCGTCCGGACAGTCGACTATTTGATTTTTCTTTGTTAGGAAGCGTGTCCAGAATTGCCTGGCCGATTCCTCTGGCTGTTGAATTACGTGACTTAGGTCATCGGCATCTAGGGGTCGCACATAAGTGCCCTGGAAATTGTCGAGGAATGTGGCTTCTAGGTCCTCCCAACAACTGATTGATCCTGTTGGCAAGCTGTTAAGCCAATGCCAAGCTGGTCCTTTAAGCTTGAGTGGGATGTATTTGATGGCATGGAAATCATCGCCGTGGGCCATGTGGATATGAAGGAGACAATCCTTGATCCATACCACAGGATCTGTTATGCCATCATATGATTCGATGTTTACGGGTTTGAAACCCTCGGGGATTTGATGATCCATTATTTCATCTGTGAAGCAGAGTGGGTGTGCGGCGCCTCTGTACTGGGCTATATCGTGATGTAGCTCCAATTAGCCTTGTCTACTGTGTTCGGCCCCGCCGAATTTGTGGCCGGCGTGACGGTTACCATCTCGAGCCGTGGGGCGCCCACATGATCCGTAGATCAATCTTGTTTGCCTTGCCTTGTCCTCCAACATGTCTCGTAAGTCCGGCACATATTCCCGTGCCTTGGTACGAGGTGCGGCTTGATTGGAGGGCCGAGAGGCCTCTCTGTCACGACCACGAGGTGGCCGGTCGGCCGCATCAAGTGCTTCCTCCTCTAACCGGGGTAGCAACCTGCGCTTTGGGTAGCTCTTGGAGGGGCGTTCGAGTTTATGCTCTTCGGCCGCAAGGACTTCAGTCCATCTGTCGACTAGCAAATCTTGATCAGCTCTAAGCTGTTGCTGTTTTTTCTTGAGGCTTCTTGCCATGGCCATAAGCCTGCGTTGAAAACGCTCTTGCTCGACGGGATCCTCTGGTACGACGAATTCTTCGTCGTCGAGGCTTGCCTCGTCTTCGGAGGGAGGCATATAATTATCGTCCTCGACCTCTCTGTCTGGCACTCTCTCATGAGGGCTGGTTTCTCCATCCTCCTGTGCTAAATCTTGCTGGAGTGGGTTTTCTTCGGCACTTTCCGGAGTATTATTATCTCCCGTGCTGGAATCACCTTGTTTGTTTTGGCGGGATTTTGAGCGGCGCCGCTGACGCCGGCGCTTAGGCTGTTTCTTGGAGGGGTCATCCTCTGCTGTTCCATCGCCATCTCCCTCTTTTGGGGTGTCCACCATGTATATGTCATATGACGAGGTGGCTTTCGAGGGCCTAGTAGGCGCTGGTTCTTCATCATCTCCTTCATCGGCCTCCATACCGTCGATATCTTCGGAGTCGAAGTCGAGCATGTCGGTTAAGTCGTCGACAGTGGATACAAAGTGGGTGGTGGGTGGGTTTTGAATTTCTTCATCGTCCTTACCCCAACCTTGCTGACCGTAGTCCGGACAGGGCTCTCCTGATAAAGAGAGAGAGACTTCAGTGACTTCAGGATATCGCCGAAAGGCGAGTGCTGAAAGATGTCCGCGGCAGTGAACTCCATGATCGGCGCCCAATCGGATTCGATCGGCAGGGGCGCGGAGGGTTCGGTGTCCGGAGAAGAGTCCGGCTCCTTGGAGTCATGATTCTCGCAGAGTACGGAGCTAGTGCTTGGCTCAATCGCCGTTGGGGTCGCAGCACCTGAGGTGGCGTCCAACCGCCCATCCTCGATCGGCGCAGTTGGCTCTGAATTAAGGGTCGTAGCCGATGCGGGTGCGGCCTCCAGGGTGCTGTTCGATGGCAGAGCTAGATCATGCTCGTCGTGACAGTGTGGCGCGCTCGGCAGTGGCTCGAATCCGTCGAAGATCAAGTCCCCGCGGATGTCAGCCGTGTAGTTTAAACTTCCAAATCTGACTTGACGGCCAGGGGCGTAGCTTTCGATCTGCTCCAGACGGCCAAGCGAATTGGCCCGCAGTGCGAAGCCGCCGAAGACGAAGATCTGTCCGGGGAGGAAGGTCTCACCCTGGACTACATCACTATCGATGATCGTAGGAGCCATCGAGCCTGACGGCGATGACACAGAGGAACTCTCAATGAAAGCACCAATGTCGGTGTCAAAACCGGCGGATCTCGGGTAGGGGGTCCCGAACTGTGCATCTAGGTCGGATGGTAACAGGAGACAAGGGACACGAAGTTTTACCCAGGTTCGGGCCCTCTCGATGGAGGTAAAACCCTACGCCCTGCTCAATTAATATTGATGATATGGGTAGTACAAGAGTAGATCTACCATGAGATCGAGGAGGCTAAACCCTAGAAGCTAGCCTATGGTATGATTGTTGATGTGTACGTTGTCCTACGGACTAAAACCCTCTGGTTTATATAGACACCAGGTAGGGTTAGGGTTACATAGAGTCGGTTACAATGGTAGGAGATCTACATATCCGTATCGCCAAGCTTGCCTTCCACGCCAAGGAAAGTCCCTCCCAGACACGGGACGGAGTCTTCAATCTTGTATCTTCATAGTCCAGGAGTCCGGCTGAAGGTATAGTCCGGCCATCCGGACACCCCCTAATCCAGGACTCCCTCAGCAAGAACTACCAATCTGGTTGGCCAAACCAAACGGATAATTCGAAGAGACTTGCAAAGATAACCAATCATACATAAAAGAATTCAGAGAAGATTCAAATATTATCCATAGATAGACTTGATCATAAACCCACAATTCATTGGTCTCAACAAACACACCGCAAAAAGAAGATTACATCGAATAGATCTCCACAAGAGAGGGGGAGAACATTGTATTGAGATTCAAAGAGAGAGAAGAAGCCATCTAGCTACTAACTATGGACCCGAAGGTCTGAGGTAAACTACTCACACTTCATCGGAGAGGCTATGATGATGTAGAAGCCCTCCGTGATGACGTCCCTCTCCGGCGGAGCTCCGGAACAGGCCCCAAGATGGGATCTCGTGGATACAGAAAGTTGCGGCGGTGGAATTAGGTTTTTGGCTCCGTATCTGATCGTTTGGGGGTACGTATGTATATATAGGAGGAAGAAGTACGTCGGTGGAGCACCGAGGGGCCCACGAGGCAGGGGGAGCACCCTAGGGGGGGCGCCCCCCACCCTCATGACCGCCTCTTTGACTCCTTGGAGTAGGGTCCAAGTCTCCTGGATCACGTTCGGTGAGAAAATCACGTTCCCAAAGGTTTTATTCCGTTTGGACTCCGTTTGATATTCCGTTTCTCCGAAACTCTGAAATAGCTAAAAACAGCAATTCTAGGCTGGGCCTCCGGTTAATAGGTTAGTCCCAAAAATAATATAAAAGTGGAAAATAAAGCCCAATATAGTCCAAAATAGTAGATAATATAGCATGGAGCAATCAAAAATTATAGATACGTTGGAGACGTATCAGGCATCCCCAAGCTTAATTCCTGCTCGTCCTCGAGTAGGTAAATGATAAAAAGAGAATTTTTGATGCGGAGTGCTACTTGGCATAATTTCAATGCAAATCTTCTTAATTGTGGTATGAATATTCATATTCGAAAGATTCAAGACAAAAGTTTATATTGACATAAAAATAATAATACTTCAAGCATACTAACAAAGCAATTATGTCTTCTCAAAATAACATGGCCAAAGAAAGTTATCCCTACAAAATCATATAGTCTGGCTATGCTCTATCTTCACCACAAAAAATATTTAAATCATGCACAACCCCGATGACAGGCCAAGCAATTGTTTCATACTCTAACTTTTTCAAAACATTTTCAATCTTCACGTAATACATGAGCGTGAGCCGTGGATATAGCACTATAGGTGGAATAGAGTGGTGGTTGTGGAGAAGACAAAAAGGAGAAGATAGTCTCACATCAACTAGGTGTATCGATGGGCTATGGAGATGCCCATCAATAGATATCAATGTGAGTGAGTAGGGATTGCCATGCAACGGATGCACTAGAGCTATAAGTATATGAATGCTCAAAAAGAAACTAAGTGGGTGTGCATCCAACTTGCTTGCTCATGAAGACCTAGGGCAATTTGAGGAAGCCCATCATTGGAATATACAAGCCAAGTTCTATAATGAAAGATTCCCACTAGTATATGAAAGTGATAACATGAGAGACTCTCTACTATGAAGATCATGGTGCTACTTTGAAGCACAAGTGTGGTAAAAGGATAGTAACTTTGTCCCTTCTCTCTTTTTCTCTCATTATTTTTTTATTTGGGCCTTTTCTCTCCCTTTTTTATGGCCTCTTTTATTTGGGCTTCTTTGGCCTCTTTTTTATTTTATTTTTATTTTTCGTCCGGAGTCTCATCCCGACTTGTGGGGGAATCATAGTCTCCATCATTCTTTCCTCACTGGGACAATGCTCTAATAATGATGATCATCACACTTTTATTTTCTTACAACTCAACAATTACAACTCGATACTTAGAACAAAATATGACTCTTTGTGAATGCCTCCGGCGGTGTACCGGGATATGCAATATGACAATGATGGAGTGTGTCATAATAAACGGAACGGTGGAAAGTTGCATGGCAATATATCTCGGAATGGCTATGGAAATGCCATAATAGGTAGGTATGGTGGCTGTTTTGAGGAAGGTATATGGTAGGTGTATGATACCGGTGAAAAGTGCGCGGTATTAGAGAGGCTAGCAAAGGTGGAAGGGTGAGAGTGCGTATAATCCATGGACTCAACATTAGTCATAAAGAACTCATATACTTATTGCAAAAATCTAGAAGTTATCAAAGCAAAGTATTACGCGCATGCTCCTAGGGGGATAGATTGCTAGGAGAAGACCATCGCTCGTCCCCGACCACCACTCATAAGGAAGACAATCAATAAATAAATCATGCTCCGACTTCATCACATAACGGTTCAACATACGTGCATGCTACGGGAATCACAAACTTTAACACAAGTATTCTTTAAATTCACAACTACTCAACTAGCATGACTTTGATATTATCACCTCCATATCTCAAAACAATTATCAAGCATCCAACTTTTCTTAGTATTCAACACACTCAAAAGAAAGTTTCACAAATCTTGAATACCAAGCATATTATTAAGCAAATTACCATGCTATTAAGAGACTCTCAAAATGATTTAAGTGAAGCATGAGAGATCAATAGTTTCTTTAAAACAAATCCACCACCGTGCTCTAAAATATCTAAGTGAAGCACATAGAGCAAAATTATAATGGTCAAAAGATATAAGTGAAGCACATAGCGCAAAACTACATAGCTCAAAAGATATAAGTGAAGCACATAGAGTATTCTATCAAATTCTAATTCATGTATGGCTCTCTCAAAAGGTGTGTACAGCAAGGATGATTGTGGCATACTAAGACACAAAGACACAAATAATACAAGACGCTCCAAGCAAAACACATATCATGTTGGTGAATAAAAATATAGCTCCAAGTAAATTACCGATGGAAGTGGACGAAAGAGGGGATGCCTTCCGGGGCATCCCCAAGCTTTGAATTTTTGGTGTCCTTGGATTATCTTGGGGGTGCCATGGGCATCCCCTGTTGGAAATATGCCCTAGAGGCAATAATAAAAGCATTATTATTATATTTCCTTGTTCATGATAATTGTCTTTATTCATGCTATAATTGTGTTATCCGGAAATCGTAATACATGTGTGAATAACAGAGACCAACATGTCCCTAGTAAGCCTCTAGTTGACTAGCTCGTTGATCAACAGATAGTCATGGTTTCCTGACTATGGACATTAGATGTCATTGATAACGAGATCACATCATTAGGAGAATGATGTGATGGACAATACCCAATCCTAAACATAACACAAGATCGTATAGTTCGTTTGCTAGAGTTTTCCAATGTCAAGTATTTTTTCCTTAGACCATGAGATCGTGTAACTCCCGGATACCGTAGGAGTGCTTTGGGTATACCAAACGTCACAACGTAACTAGGTGACTATAAAGGTATACTACGGGTATCTCCGAAAGTGTCTGTTGGGTTAACATGGATCAAGACTGGGATTTGTCACTCCGTATGACAGAGAGGTATCACTGGGCCCACTCGGTAATGCATCATCATAATGAGCTCAAAGTGACCAAGTGTCTGGTCACGGGATCATGCATTACGGTATGAGTAAAGTGACTTGCCGGTAACGACATTGAACGAGGTATTGGGATACCGACGATCGAATCTCGGGCAAGTAACATATCGATTGACAAAGGGAATTGTATACGGGGTTGCTTGAATCCTCGACATCGTGGTTCATCCGATGAGATCATTGAGGAGCATGTGGGAGCCAACATGGGTATCCAGATCCCGCTGTTGGTTATTGACCGGAGAGCGATCACGGTCATGTCTACATGTCTCCCGAACCCGTAGGGTCTACACACTTAAGATTCGGTGATGCTAGGGTTGTAGGGATATGTATATGCAGTAACCCGAATGTTGTTTGGAGTCCCGGATGAGATCCCGGACGTCCCGAGGAGTTCCGGAATGGTCCGGAGGTAAAGATTTATATATGGGAAGTCCTGTTTCGGCCATCGGGACAAGTTTCGGGGTCATCGATATTGTACCGGGACCACCGGAAGGGTCCCGGGGGTCCACCGGGTGGGGCCACCTGTCCCGGGGGGCCACATGGGCTGTAGGGGGTGCGCCTTGGCCTACATGGGCCAAGGGCACCTTCCCCAAGAGGCCCATGCGCCTAGGGTTTCAAGGAGGAAGAGTTCTAGGAGGGGAAGGCACCTCCTAGGTGCCTTGGGGAGGAAGGATTCCTCCCCCTTGGCCGCACCCCCCTAGGAGATTGGATCTCCTAGGGCCGGCGCCCCCCCTTGTCCCTCCTATATATAGTGGGGGAAGGAGGGCTCTTCATCCATGCCTTTGGTTGCCTCCTTCTCCCTCTCCAACACCTCCTCCTCCTCCATAGTGCTTGGCGAAGCCCTGACGGAGTACTGCAGCTTCACCATCACCACGCCATCGTGCTGCTGCTGGAGCCATCTTCCTCAACCTCTCCTTCCCTCTTGCTGGATCAAGAAGAAGGAGACGTTACGCTGACCGTACGTGTGTTGAACGCGGAGGTGCCGTCCATTCGGTGCTAGGATCTCCGGTGATTTGGATCACGTCGTGTTCGACTACCTCATCCCCGTTCTTTGAACGCTTCCGCTCGCGATCTACAAGGTACGTAGATGCATCTAATCACTCGTTGCTAGATGAACTCCTAGATGGATCTTGGTGAAATCGTAGGAATTTTTTTGTTTTCTGCTACGTTGCCCAACAGTGGCATCATGAGCTAGGTCTATGCGTAGTTCTTCTTGCGCGAGTAGAACACAATTTGTTGTGGGCGTAGATGTTGTCAACTTTCTTGCCGCTACTAGTCTTATCTTGCTTCAATGGTATTGTGGGATGAAGCGGCTCGGACCAACCTTACACATACGCTTACGTGAGACCGGTTCCACCGACTAACATGCACTAGTTGCATAAGGTGGCTGGCGGGTGTCTGTCTCTCCTACTTTAGTTGGAGCGGATTCGATGAAAAGGGTCCTTATGAAGGGTAAATAGAAGTTGACAAATCACGTTGTGGTTTCACGTAGGTAAGAAAACGTTCTTGCTAGAACCCTACTTCAGCCACGTAAAACATGCAACAACAATTAGAGGACGTCTAACTTGTTTTTGCAGCAAGTGCTTTGTGATATGATATGGCCAAAGTTGTGATGAATGATCTATATGTGATGTATGAGATGTTCATGCTATTGTAATAGGAATCACGACTTGCATGTCGATGAGTATGACAACCGGCAGGAGCCATAGGAGTTGTCTTTATTTTTTGTATGACCTGCGTGTCATTGAGAAACGCCATATAAATTACTTTACTTTATTGCTAAACGCGTTAGCCATAGTAGTAGAAGTAATAGTTGGCGAGCAACTTCATGGAGACACGATGATGGGGATCATGATGATGGAGATCATGGTGTCAAGCCGGTGACAAGATGATCATGGAGCCCCAAGATGGAGATCAAAGGAGCTATGTGATATTGGCCATATCATGTCACTATTATTATTTGATTGCATTTGATGTTTATCATGTTTTGCATCTTGTTTACTTAGAACGACGGTAGTAAATAAGATGATCCCTCATAATAATTTCAAGAAAGTGTTCCCCCTAACTGTGCACCATTGTGACAGTTCGTTGTTTCAATGCACCACGTGATGATCGGGTGTTTGATTCAAAACGTTCACATACAACGGGTGTAAGACAGATTTACACATGAAAACACTTAGGTTGACTTGACGAGCCTAGCATGTGTATAGACATGGCCTCGGAACACAGAAGACCGAAAGGTCGAGCATGAGTCGTATAGAAGATACGATCAACATGAAGATGTTCACCGACGTTGACTAGTCCGTCTCACGTGATGATCGGACACGGCCTAGTTGACTCGGATCATGTTATACTTAGATGACTAGAAGAGGGATGTCTATCTAAGTGGGAGTTCATTGAATAATTTGATTATATGAACTTAATTATCACGAACTTAGTCTAAAATCTTTACAATATGTCTTGTAGATCAAATGGCCAACGTAGTCCTCAACTTCAACGCGTTCCTAGAGAAAACCAAGCTGAAAGACGATGGCAGCGACTATACGGACTGGGTCCGGAACCTGAGGATCATCCTCATAGCTGCCAAGAAAGATTATGTCCTACAAGCACCGCTGGGTGACGCACCTGTTCTCCCTGCAGAACAAGACGTTATGAATGCTTGGCAGGCACGTACCGATGACTACTCCCTCGTTCAGTGCGGCATGCTTTACAGCCTAGAGCCGGGGCTCCAAAAGCGTTTTGAGAGACATGGAGCATATGAGATGTTCGAAGAGCTGAAAATGGTTTTCCAAGCTCATGCCCGGGTCGAGAGATATGAATTCTCTGACAAATTCTTCAGCTGTAAGATGGAGGAAAATAGTTCTGTCAGTGAGCACATACTCACTATGTCTGGGTTACATAACCGCTTGACTCAGCTGGGAGTTAATCTCCTGGATGATGCGGTCATTGACAGAATCCTCCAGTCGCTTCCACCGAGCTACAAGAGCTTTGTGATGAACTTCAATATGCAGGGGATGGAAAAGACCATTCCTGAAGTATTCGCTATGCTGAAATCAGCAGAGATAGAAGTCAAGAAGGAACATCAAGTGTTGATGATCAATAAAACCACTAAGTTCAAGAAGGGCAAAGGTAAAAAGAACTTCAAGAAGGACGGCAAGGGAGTTGCCACGCCCGGCAAGCAAGCTGCCGGGAAGAAGCCAAAGAATGGACCCAAGCCCGAGACTGAGTGCTTTTATTGCAAGGGAAGTGGTCACTGGAAGCGGAACTGCCCCAAATACTTAGCGGACAAGAAGGCCGGCAAAACAAAAGGTATATATGATATACATGTAATTGATGTGCACCTTACTAGTACCCGTAGTAGCTCCTGGGTATTTGATACCGGTGCAGTTGCTCACATTTGTAACTCAAAGCTGGGGCTGCGGAATAAGCGGAGACTGGCAAAGGACGAGGTGACGATGCGCGTCGGGAATGGTTCCAAGGTCAATGTGATCGCCGTCGGCACGCTACCTCTATATTTACCTTCGGGATTAGTTTTAAACATTAATAATTGTTATTTAGTGCCATCTTTGAGCATGAACATTGTATCGGGATCTCGTTTAATTCGAGATGGCTACTCATTTAAATCCGAGAATAATGGTTGTTCTATTTATATGAGAGATATGTTTTATGGTCATGCTCCTATGGTGAATGGTTTGTTCTTAATGAATCTCGAGCGTAATGCTACACATATTCATAGTGTGAGTACCAAAGGATGTAAAGTTGATAATGATAGTCCCACATACTTGTGGCACTGCCGCCTTGGTCACATAGGTGTCAAACGCATGAAGAAGCTCCATGCAGATAGACTTTTAGAGTCTCTTGATTACGAATCATTTGACACGTGCGAACCATGCCTCATGGGTAAGATGACCAAGACTCCGTTCTCAGGAACAATGGAGCGAGCAACCAACTTATTAGATATCATACATACTGATGTGTGCGGTCCAATGACTGTTGAGGCTCGCGGTGGCTATCGTTATGTTCTCACACTCACTGATGATTTGAGTAGATATGGGTATATCTACTTAATGAAACACAAGTCTGAAACCTTTGGAAAGTTCAAGGAATTTCAGAGTGAGGTTGAGAATCAACGTGACAGGAAAATCAAGTTTCTACGATCAGATCGTGGAGGAGAATACTTGAGTCACGAATTTGGCACACACTTAAGAAAATGTGGAATAGTTTCACAACTCACGCCGCCTGGAACACCTCAGCGTAATGGTGTGTCCGAACGTCGTAATCGCACTCTATTAGATATGGTATGATCTATGATGTCTCTTACCGATTTACCGCTATCTTTTTGGGGCTATGCTTTAGAGACTGCCGCATTCACTTTAAATAGGGCTCCGTCGAAATCCGTTGAGACGACACCGTTTGATTATGGTTTGGGAAGAAACCTAAGCTGTCGTTTCTGAAAGTTTGGGGATGCGATGCGTATGTCAAGAAACTTCAACCTGAAAAGCTCGAACCCAAGTCGGAAAAATGCGTCTTCATAGGATACCCTAAAGAAACTGTTGGGTATACCTTCTACCTCAGATCCGAAGGCAAGATCTTTGTTGCCAAGAATGGATTCTTTCTAGAGAAAGAGTTTCTCTCGAAAGAAGTAAGTGGCAGGAAAGTAGAACTTGATGAAGTGTTACCTCTTGAACCGGAAAATGGCACAACTCAAGAAAATGTTCCTGAGGTGCCTGCACCAACTAGAGAGGAAGTTATTGATGATGATCAAGATGCTTCTGATCAAGCTCCTACTGAAATTCGAAGGTCCACAAGGACACGTTCCGCACCAGAGTGCTACGGCAACCCTGTCTTGGAAATCATGTTGTTAGACAACCTTGAGCCTTCGAACTATGAAGAAGCGATGGCGGGCCCGGATTCCGACAAATGGCTAGAAGCCATGAAATCCGAGATAGGATCCATGTATGAAAACGAAGTATGGACTTTGACTGACTTGCCCGTTGAACGGCGAGCCATAGAAAATAAATGGATCTTTAAGAAAAAGACAGACGCGGATGGTAATGTGACCATCTATAAAGCTAGGCTTGTCGCTAAGGGTTATCGACAAGTTCAAGGTGTTGACTACGATGAGACTTTCTCACCGGTGGCGAAGCTGAAGTCCGTCTGAATCATGTTAGCAATTGCCGCATTCTACGATTATGAGATATGGCAAATGGACGTCAAAACGGCATTCCTTAATGGTTTCCTTAAGGAAGAATTGTATATGATGCAGCCGTAAGGTTTTGTCGATCCTAAGAATGCTAACAAGGTGTGCAAGCTCCAACGCTCGATTTATGGGCTGGTGCAAGCATCTCGGAGTTGGAACATTTGCTTTGATGAGATGATCAAAGCGTTTGGGTTTACGCAGACTTATGGAGAAGCCTGCGTTTACAAGAAAGTGAGTGGGAGCTCTGTAGCATTTCTCATACTATATGTAGATGACATACTTTTGATGGGAAATGATATAGAACTCTTGGACAGCATCAAGGCCTATTTGAATAAGAGTTTTTCAATGAAGGACCTTGGAGAAGCTGCTTATATATTAGGCATCAAGATCTATAGAGATAGATCAAAACGCCTCATAGGTCTTTCGCAAAGCACATACCTTGATAAGATATTGAAGAAGTTCAATATGGATCAATCTAAGAAGGGGTTCCTTCCTGTGTTACAAGGTGTGAAATTGAGCTCAGCTCAATGTCCGACCACGGCAGAAGATATAGAAGAGATGAGTGTCATCCCCTATGCCTCAGCCATTATTTCTATTATGTATGCCATGCTGTGTACCAGACCTGATGTAAACCTTGCCGTAAGTTTGGTAGGAAGGTACCAAAGTAATCCCGGCAAGGAACACTGGACAACGGTCAAGAATATCCTGAAGTGCCTGAAAAGGACTAAGGAAATGTTTCTCGTTTATGGAGGTGACGAAGATCTCGTCGTGAAGGGTTACGTCGACGCTAGCTTAGACACAGATCTGGATGACTCTAAGTCACAGACCGGATACATGTATATTTTGAATGGTGGGGCAGTAAGCTGGTGCAGTTGCAAGCAGAGCGTCATGGCGGGATCTACATGTGAAGCAGAGTACATGGCAGCCTCGGAGGCAGCACATGAAGCAATATGGGTGAAGGAGTTCATCACCGACCTAGGAGTCATACCCAATGCGTCGGGGCCAATCTAACTCTTCTGTGACAACACTGGAGCTATTGCACTTGCCAAGGAGCCCAGGTTTCACAAGAAGACAAGGCACATCAAGCGTCGCTTCAACTCCATTCGTGAAAATGTTCAACATGGAGACATAGAGATTTGTAAAGTACATACGGACCTGAATGTAGCGGATCCGTTGACTAAACCTCTCTCTAGAGCAAAACATGATCAACACCAGAATTCCATGGGTGTTTGATTCATCACAATGTAACTAGATTATTGACTCTAGTGCAAGTGGGAGACTGTTGGAAATATGCCCTAGAGGCAATAATAAAAGCATTATTATTATATTTCCTTGTTCATGATAATTGTCTTTATTCATGCTATAATTGTGTTATCCGGAAATCGTAATACATGTGTGAATATCAGACACCAACATGTCCCTAGTAAGCCTCTAGTTGACTAGCTCGTTGATCAACAGATAGTCATGGTTTCCTGACTATGGACATTAGATATCATTGATAACGAGATCACATCATTAGGAGAATGATGTGATGGACAAGACCCAATCCTAAACATAGCACAAGATCGTATAGTTCGTTTGCTAGAGTTTTCCAATGTCAAGTATTTTTTCCTTAGACCATGAGATCGTGTAACTCCCGGATACCGTAGGAGTGCTTTGGGTATACCAAACATCACAACGTAACTAGGTGACTATAAAGGTATACTACGGGTATCTCCGAAAGTGTCTGTTGGGTTGACATGGATCAAGACTGGGATTTGTCACTCCGTATGACGGAGAGGTATCACTGGGCCCACTCGGTAATGCATCATCATAATGAGCTCAAAGTGACCAAGTGTCTGGTCACGGGATCATGCATTACGGTATGAGTAAAGTGACTTGCCGGTAACGAGATTGAACGAGGTATTGGGATACCGACGATCGAATCTCGGGCAAGTAACATATCGATTGACAAAGGGAATTGTATACGGGGTTGCTTGAATCCTCAGCATCGTGGTTCATCCGATGAGATCATCGAGGAGCATGTGGGAGGCAACATGGGTATCCAGATCCCGCTGTTGGTTATTGACCGGAGAGTGATCATGGTCATGTCTACATGTCTCCCGAACCCGTAGGGTCTACACACTTAAGGTTCAGTGACGCTAGGGTTGTTGGGATATGTATATGCAGTAACCCGAATGTTGTTCAGAGTCCCGGATGAGATCCCGGACGTCACGAGGAGTTCCGGAATGGTCCGGAGGTAAAGATTTATATATGGGAAGTCCTGTTTCGGCCATCGGGACAAGTTTCGGGGTCATCGGTATTGTACCGGGACCACCAGAAGGGTCCCGGGGGTCCACCGGGTGGGGCCACCTGTCCCGGGGGGCCACATGGGCTGTAGGGGGTGTGCCTTGGCCTACATGGGCCAAGGGAACCTGCCCCAAGAGGCCCATGCACCTAGGGTTTCAAGGAGGAAGAGTCCTAGGAGGGGAAGGCACCTCCTAGGTGCCTTGGGGAGGAAGGATTCCTCCCCCTTGGCCGCACCCCCCTAGGAGATTGGATCTCCTAGGGCCGGCGCCCCCCCTTGGCCCTCCTATATATAGTGGGGGGAGGAGGGCTCTTCATCCATGCCTTTGGTTGCCTCCTTCTCCCTCTCCAACACCTCCTCCTCCTCCATAGTGCTTGGCGAAGCCCTGACGGAGTACTGCAGCTTCACCATCACCACGCCGTCGTGCTGCTGCTAGAGCCATCTTCCTCAACCTCTCCTTCCCTCTTGCTGGATCAAGAAGAAGGAGACGTTACGCTGACCGTACGTATGTTGAACACGGAGGTGCCGTCCGTTCGGTGCTAGGATCTCCGGTGATTTGGATCACGTCGTGTTCGACTACCTCATCCCCGTTCTTTGAACGCTTCCGCTTGCGACCTACAAGGTACGTAGATGCATCTAATCACTCGTTGCTAGATGAACTCCTAGATGGATCTTGGTGAAACCGTAGGAAATTTTTTGTTTTCTGCTACGTTCCCCAACATCCCCAAGCTTAGGCTCTTGCCACTCCTTGTTCCATAATCCATCAAAAGAATTCACCCAAAACTTGAAAACTTCACAACACAAAACATAAAGTAGAAAACTCGTGAGCTCCGTTAGCGAAAGAAAACAAAAGGCGACTTCAAGGTACTGTAATGAACTCATTATTTATTTATATTGGTGTTAAAACTACTATATTACAACTTCTCAATGGATTATAAACTATTTTACTAGCCATAGATTCATCAAAATAAGCAAACAACACACGAAAAACAGAATTTGTCAAAAACAGAACAGTCTGTAGTAATCTGTAGCTAGCGCAAGATCTGGAACCCCAAAAATTCTAAAATAAATTGCCGGACATGAATAATTTATCTATTAATCATCTTCAAAAAGAATTAACTAAATATCACTCTTCAAATAAAAATGACAGCAGTTCTTGTGAGCGCTAAAGTTTCTGTTTTTTACAGCAAGTTCAACAAGACTTTCCCCAAGTCTTCCCAATGGTACTACTTGGAACAAACACTAATTAAACACAAAAAACACAACCAAAATATAGGCTAGATAATTTATTTATTACTAAACATGAGCAAAAAGCAAGGAATAAAAATAAAATTGGGTTGCCTCCCAACAAGCGCTATCGTTTAACGCCCCTAGCTAGGCATAAAAGCGAGGATAGATCTAGGTATTGCCGTCTTTAGTAGGCAATTCTTCGATGAGGCATCTATTTCCCTTAGGAATTTCTTTCTTTCTAGTGATTATCAAACTTTTAGGCACAAGATCGAAAAATTCATTTGTAGCAATTGGTTCCTTAATGATAGCAAAAAGATTGGGATGAATACTTATAGATTTAAGATCCGCAGTTTCCTTACTAGATGATTCACCCTTATTTTTAGGAACATACATAAGCTTGGAAATTTTCTTAGGAGGACTTGGAGTATACTTTACGGAAGAAAAAGCGGTTCCCAAGTTTGTAATGATACCCTCAAGATTATCAATTATAGTAGAATCTAAGTTTATCTTCTCATTAACTATGGGTTCCTTTTCCTTAATATTTATCAAAGTCATTCCTACCTTAGATCCATATTGAGTAATTTGATTGTCGATATTTTTATCTAGATTTTAAATTAATCAAATAGTAGCAACTTTATTTCCAATAATTTCAAGTCTTGGCATAACATGCTCCAAAGTTAACATGGTTCCATTAACCAAAAGAGGTGGTGAGCCAAATACATCTAACATAGCATTATAAGAATCAAAAGTATGGCTACCCAAGAAGTTCCCTCCGGTAATGGTATCGAGGATATATCTATACCAAGGATTAACACCTACATAAAAATTGTGGATAAGAACTAAGGTAGATTGCTTCCTGGTAGATCTATTTTGAGCATTGCAAATTCTATACCAAGCATCTTTTAGATTTTCTCTCTCCCTTTGTTTAAAATTTAAAACTTCACTCTCGGGAGACAACGGAGAAGATATGAGACTAGCCATGACGACAAGCAAACTAGCGCACGAGCAAATAGGAAGCAAGCGGGCAAAAAGCTGCAAATAGAGAGGGAGGATAGAGAGAGAGAGGGCGAATAAAACGGCAAGGGAGAAGTGGGGGGAGAGGAAAACAAGAGGCAAATGGCAAATAATGTAATGCGAGAGATAGGGATTGTGATGGGTACTTGGTATGTTCACTTTTTGCATAGACTCCCCGGCAACGATGCCAGAAATGGCTCATTGTCAGGAGTCAAATCTTGACTTGCGCGAACCTCCCCGGCAACGGCGCCAAACATCCTCCTTGCTACATCTTGAGCTTGCGTTGGTTTTCCCCGAAGAGGAAGGGATGATGTAGCAGAGTAGCGTAAGTATTTCCCTCAGTTTTGAGAACCAAGGTATCAATCCACTAGGAGGCCATGCTCAAGTACCTTGTACCTGCACAAAATGATAGCTACTCACAACCAACGCGATTAGGGGTTGTCAATCCCTTCACGGTCACTTATGAGAGTGAGATCTGATAGATATAATATTTTTGGTATTTTTGGTATAAAGATGCAAAGTGTAAAGTAAAAGCAAAGTAAAAAGC
Source organism: Triticum urartu (assembly GCF_056163025.1). Lineage (NCBI taxonomy): Eukaryota > Viridiplantae > Streptophyta > Magnoliopsida > Poales > Poaceae > Triticum > Triticum urartu. Next base: position 705,780,389 of record NC_141879.1, on the reverse strand, counting down.
AAATCGAGATTAAAGTGATGGAGATTGATATGATGAGAATAGACCCAGGGACCATAGGTTTCACTAGTGTCTTCTCTCAAGAGCATAAGTATTCTACGGTGGGTGAACAAATTACTGTTGAGCAATTGATAGAATTGAGCATAGTTATGAGAATATCTAGGCATGATCATGTATATAGGCATCACGTCCGTGATAAGTAGACCGAAACGATTCTGCATCTACTACTATTACTCCACTCATCGACCGCTATCCAGCATGCATCTAGAGTATTAAGTTAAAAACAGAGTAACGCCTTAAGCAAGATGACATGATGTAGAGAGATAAATTCATGCAATATGAAATAAATCCCATCTTGTTATCCTCAATGGCAACGATGCAATACGTGCCTTGCTGCCGTTTCTGTCACTTGGAAAGGACACCGCAAGATCGAACATAAAGCTAAGCACTTCTCCCATGGCAAGGACTACCAATCTAGTTGGCCAAACCAAACGGATAATTTGAAGAGACTTGAAAAGATAACCAATCATACATAATAGGATTCAGAGAAGATTCAAATATTATCCATAGATAGACTTGATCATAAACCCACAATTCATCGGTCTCAACAAACACACCGCAAAAAGAAGATTACATCGAAGAAATCTCCACAAGAGAGGGGGAGAACTTTGTATTGAGATTCAAAGAGAGAGAAGAAGCCATCTAGCTACTAACTATGGACCCGAAGGTCTAAGGTAAAATACTCACACTTCATCGGAGAGGCTATGATGATGTAGAAGCCCTCCGTGATGACGGCCCTCTCCGGCGGAGCTCCGGAACAGCCCCCAAGATGGGATCTCGTGGATACAGAAAGTTGCGGTGGTGGAATTAGCTTTTTGGCTCCGTATCTGATCGTTTGGGGGTACGCATGTATATATAGGAGGAAGAAGTACGTTGGTGGAGCACCGAGGGGCCCACGAGGCAGGGGGCGCGCCCTAGGGGGGCACCCCCACCCTCGTGACCTCCTCTTTGACTCCTTGGAGTAGGGTCCAAGTCTCCTGGATCCCGTTCGGTGAGAAAATCATGTTCCCCAAGGTTTTAGTCCGTTTGGACTCCGTTTGATATTCCCTTTCTCCGAAACACTGAAATAGGCAAAAAACAACAATTCTGGGCTGGGCCTTCGGTTAATAGGTTAGTCCCAAAAATAATATAAAAGTGGAAAATAAAGCCCAATATATTCCAAAACAGTAGATAATATAGCATGGAGCAATCAAAAATTATAGATACGTGGGAGACGTATCACCTCCCAACAAGCGCTATCGTTCAACGCCCCTAGCTAGGCATAAAAGCGAGGATAGATCTAGGTATTGCCATCTTTGGTAGGCAATCCATAAGTGGCTCTCATGATAGTTTCATATGGCAATTTTATTTTCTTTCTTGGAAAGTGTTCCATGACCTTTTTAATGGAAATTGACATCTAATATTCCCTTCTTTCATATCAATAATCGCACCAACCGTTCTAAGGAAAGGTCTACCAAGAATAATAGGGCAAGAAGGATTGAAATCTATATCAAGAACAATGAAATCTATGGGCACATAATTCCCATTTGCAACAATAAGAACATTATTAATCCTTCCCATAGGTTTCTTAATAGTAGAATCCGCAAGATGCAAGTTTAGAGAGCAATCACCAAAATCGCGGAAATCTAGCAAATCACACAAAACTTTGGGGATAGTGGAGACACTAGCACCCAAATCACACAAAGCATAAAACTGATGATCTTTAATTTTAATTTGAATAGTTGGTTCCCACTCATCATAGAGTTTTCTAGGGATAGAAACTTTCAACTCAAGTTTTTCTTCATAAGATTGCATCAAGGCATCAAGAATATGTTCGGTGAAGGATTTCTTTTGACTATAAGCATGTGGAGAATTTAGCACGGATTGCAACAAGGAAATACAATCAATTAAAGAGCAACTTTCATAATTAAATTCCTTGAAATCCAATTTAGTGGGTTTAGCAACATCTAGATTTTTATTTCTTTCAATCCCACTTTCAATTCATAATAAAGATCTAAATACTCCGAATTTTTAAAACGCCTTCTAGGTAAAGGAAAATCACATTCAGTTTCGTCAAGATTCATATTGCAAAACGCAGATTTAATAGGAGACACCTCAATAACTTTTAGATCTTCATCTTGATTTTCATAGGAATTGGAAGAACACGCTTTAATAAAGGCATCTTTGGAAGCACGCATCCTAGCGGTTCTTTCCTTGCACTCATCAATGGAAATTCTCATGGCTTTGAGAGAATCATTGATATCATGCTTAGGAGGAATAGATCTAAGCTTTAAACAATCAACCTCAAGGGAAATTCTATCAACGTTCCTAGCCAAATCATCAACTTTAAGCAATTTCTCTTCAAGCAAAGTATTAAAATTCTTTTGTGAATTCATAAACTCCTTAACACTATTCTCAAATTCAGAGGGCATCTTATTATAATTTCCATAAGAGTTGTTGTAGGAATTCCCATAACTATTAGAAGGATTACTAGGAAATGGCCTAGGATTAAAATTCCCTCTATAAGCGTTGTTACCGAAATTATTCCTACCAACAAAATTCACATCCATAGATTCATTGTTATTCTCAATCAAAGTAGACAAAGGCATATCATTAGGATCAGAAGAAACACTCTTAGTAGCAAATAATTTCATAAGTTCATCCATCTTTCCACTCAAAACATTGATTTCTTCTATCGCATGCACTTTTTTATTAGAAGATCTTTCAGTATGCCATTGAGAATAATTAACCATAATATTATCTAGGAGTTTAGTAGCTTCTCCTAAAGTGATTTCCATAAAAGTGCCTCCCGCGGCCGAATCTAAAAGATTTCTAGAAGCAAAATTCAATCCGGCATAAATTTTTTGTATAATCATCCACAAATTCAAACCATGAGTAGGGCAATTACGTATCATTAATTTCATTCTCTCCCAAGCTTGTGCAACATGTTCATGATCAAGTTGCTTAAAGTTCATAATATCGTTTCTAAGAGAGATGATCTTAGCGGGAGGGAAATACTTAGAGATAAAAGCATCTTTGCACTTGTTCCAAGAATCAATACTATTTTTAGGCAAAGACGAAAACCAAGCTTTAGCACGATCTCTAATCAAAAAAGGAAATAACTTCAATTTAACGACATCATTATCGACATCTTTTTTCTTTAGCATATCACATAAATCAACGAAGCTATTCAGATGAGTAGCGACATCTTCACTAGGAAGGCCGATGAATTGATCTTTCATAACAAGATTCAACAAAGCAGTATTGATTTCACAAGACTCAGTATTGGCAAGAGGAGCAATCGGAGTGCTAAGGAAACCATTATTATTGGTATTGGTGAAGTCACACAATTTGGTAGCATCTTGAGCCATCGCGACAAACAAGCAACCCAACACACGGGCAAACAAAAAGGCAAGTGAAAAAAAAGGCAAACGGAGAAAGAGAAGGAGAAGGAGATTGAGAAAGAGAGGGCGAATAAAACGGCAAGGGTGAAGTGGGGGAGAGGAAAACGAGAGGCAAATGGCAACTAATGTAATGCGAGAGATAGGGATTGTGATGGGTACTTGGTATGCTGACTTTTTGCATAGACTCCCCGGCAACGGCGCTAGAAATTCTTCTTGCTACCTCTTGAGCTTGCGTTGGATTTCCCCGAAGAGGAAAGGATGATGCATCAGACTAGCGTAAGTATTTCCCTCAGTTTTTGAGAACCAAGGTATCAATCCAGTAGGAGGCCATGCTCAAGTCCCTCGTACCTGCACAACGTGATTAGGGGTTGTCAATCCCTTCACGGTCACTTATGAGAGTGAGATCTGATAGATATAATATTTTTGGTATTTTTGGTATAGAGATGCAAAGTGAAAAGTAAAAGGCAAAGTAAAAAAGCAAAGCAAGATTAAAGTGATGGAGATTGATATGATGAGAATAGACCCGGGGGCCATAGGTTTCACTAGTGGCTTCTCTCAATAGCATAAGTATTCTACGGAGGGTGAACAAATTACTGTTGAGCAATTGACAGAATTGGGCATAATTATGAGAATATCTAGGCATGATCATGTATATAGGCATCACGTCCGTGACAAGTAGACCGAAACGATTCTGCATCTACTACTATTACTCCACTCATTGACAGCTATCCAGCATGCATCTAGAGTATTAAGTTAAAAACAGAGTAACGCTTTAAGCAAGATGACATGATGTAGAGAGATAAATTCATGCAATATGAAATAAACCCCATCTTGTTATCCTCGATGGAAATGATGCAATACGTGCCTTGCTGCCCCTTGTTTCACTGGGAAAGGACACCGCAAGATTGAACCCAAAGCTAAGCACTTCTCCCATGGAAAGAAAAACCAGTCTAGTAGGCCAAACCAAACTGATAATTCGAAGAGACTTGCAAAGTTAACCAATCATACATAAAAGAATTCAGAGAAGATTCAAATATTGTTCATAGATAAACTTGATCATAAACACACAATTCATCGGTCTCAACAAACACACTGCAAAAAGAAGATTACATCGAATAGATCTCCACAAGAGAGGGGGAGAACTTTGTATAGAGATCCAAAAAGAGAGAAGAAGCCATCTAGCTAATAACTATGGACCCAAAGGTCTGAGGTAAACTACTCACACTTCATCGGAGAGGCTATGGTGATGTAGAAGCCCTCCGTGATGACGGCCCTCTCCGGCGGAGCTCCGGAACAGGCCCCAAGATGGGATCTCGTGGATACAGAAAGTTGCGGCGGTGGAATTAGGTTTTTGGCTCCGTCTCTCTTCGTTTGGGGGTACGTAGGTATATATAAGAGGAAAAAGTACGTCGGTGGAGCTTCGGTGGACCCACGAGGGTGGGGGCGCGCCTGGGGGTATAGGGCGCGCCCCCTACCTCGTGCCCACCTCGAAGCTTCCTTGGCGTAGGGTCCAACTCTCCTGGGTCATATTCGGGAAGAAAATCACGTTGCAGAAAGGTTTATTCCGTTTGGACTCCGTTTGATATTTCGTTTCTTTGAAACACTGAAATAGGCAAAAAACAACAATTCTGGGCTGGGCCTCTGGTTTATAGGTTAGTCCCAAAAATAATATAAAAGTGGAAAATAAAGCCCAATATAGTCCAACACAGTAGATAATATAGCATGGAGCAATCAAAAATTATAGATACGTTGGAGACGTATCAAGCAGCAGCATATAGTTCATCACACATAGAACATGTCACATATAGGCATCATTGAACAAAAGAAGCAATTATTCTGAAAAACATTCCACATAAAAGGAATGGTGCATAAAAGGTGAAATAGTAATGAAGACACTCGACTACCACAAGTTTACAAGTCTCAAGAGGCAAGAGTTCTCAACATACAACGAACAGTTTCAAACATAACATAACATGAAGTTCACACAATTTTGGAGATCGAAGTGATAACATCAACATTAGAAGGCATCATTCCGTTTGCTGCCCCAACTCCACCAACTGGAGTGATAACATCAACATTAAAAGGCATCATTCCGTTTGCTGCCCCAACTCGACCAACTTGAGGTGGAACTACCGGAACATTGTTCGACCCTTGTGATGGGTTGAGCTGTGATGGATTGATCCAATAGTGAGATGAATGCATATGGTAATGCCGAAAATGGTGATAGAAATAGTTTAAACCAAACTCACAATGTTCCACTCTGGCGTCGGTGGCATCTCTGGGACTGGTTGGCCTTGCATGGAATAAAGATTGGCCAACATATGTTGTAAAGACTTCACTAGATCATCTTGTGCCTTCATCTTGGCCTGGTTTTCATCTCGTTCTTTCTCGGTGTCAATCGGTCGAGTCTACAACATGGCAATGCAAATGTCATTCATGTTGAAATGCAAATATGCAGGACCATGAAGGATCAATGAACAAGCACTGACCTAAATATCCTCAATAATGCTCATGGAATGTGGTACGTGATGCTCTACGGTAGGAGTAGAGCCAGTACTCATAGCACGGAGCGTGTTGACTCTCAAAAGGGAGGAGATTATGAAAGAATCGAGGTGAACCGCCATCCGGCCATTCGGTCTACCGCCTGCCACGGCAATGGCCACAAGAGGGTCAAACGGTAGCATGCGAGGATCAGCGCCAGGCCCGTACGTCTCCTTCAATTTTTTTTGGTGTAGTTCTCTCCATCTAACCGGGCTTTAGAGCTGATCCAGTCTCTCTCCGGGTGGAGAGGGTCCTTGTCCTTGTCGTCTTTGGTACGTTTTATGGTCGATGCCTCGAAGTAAGTGATATCCTTGCCAGTGTTTTCTTTCTGCAAAAGAAAGCGATCCAAACAATCAAGGGAATGCTCACAAATGAAAGAGAACATGATGAAAAGAAAAGGATGTGTTTGCCTACATGTTTTGAGACGACACCTGGGATGGTGAGGTTGCCTCAACGGTTTCCTCGACCCCCCATCAACTTACGCCGTTCAGATATTGCTTTGTGTTAATCCTGCCACACTAGATCTATCCACCATTCGACGATCTTCTCCCAGCACGGACGTTTGTCAGCGCACCACCGAGGAATCACCTGTAAATTAAACAAATACATCTTAGTAAGGATTCTAATTTTGCGGTAATCTAGGGAATAGCAAGCATCCATCGTCACTTGCCTTGAAGTAATTGTCCCATGAAAGATGCATCCCTCGAGCCTCCTGTTTGGAAATCCTATGGTTGAGATAGTCCGCGTGATACTTGACCACTAACCGTACTCGCTCCTCATAGTGCATGTCGTGGACTAGTTTCTTGGAAATATTCTCAACCACCACATTTGCACGATCCTTCTGACCCTCAACGCATGTATAGAAATCCTACAAACATGCATACATGTGAGATGGGTTAAATCATGACTATGGCAAATTTAAACCTTTTGGTATTGACATTTAGGTGTTTGAAAGGACTTACCTAGAAATCATTTATCACTCGCATGGCTCTGTTATCATAAACCCTCTGACGCATATCCAGGAAATCCGGTGCAATTTTGTAGTGATCCCATGACCAAGCTAGCTCAATGATACCGTTCGACAAAGTGACCAGTCCAGGATAATTTAACCTACAAAGACCCCCAATGATGCCACTCGGCGACCGTGGCAGACGCCTCTCACCACCTTTTACTAAGCTTCTGCGTTACGAAGAGTGAAGTCATATCATATGTGAGGAAATGACAAAAGGTACAATTTATATGGGATGAGTGGAGATAACCACTTACTTCTCTCCCATTGGTTTAACCAACATGTCTCTATGCACATATGGACGTCTTGGAAGCTTTGAAGGACCATGCAGCCACACTTTCCCTCGGGAAGTAGTGCTGATAGTCGAACCGCTCAGTTGCGAACCGCTCACCTCGTGGTGCTCTGTCACCCGTGAGGGTCCATCCCCACCCTCAGAAACCTAATGAACAACCAGCCTCCTCTCGGCGGCGGCGTCCTCCACCACTTCCTCCTCCTCATCCTCCACCACCTCCTCTGCAAAATCCTCCTCGTCCTCCTCCTCACATGCCTCATCCCCACCCTCTATTTCCTCCTCGTGAGCACGGTGAAGCACAGCATCAGAGGGCCGAGGAGAAGAAAGAGGTGCTCTACTCCGGGCTGCTTTACATACTCCTCGTCCGCCTCCTCCTCCTGCCTCACCTACTCCCCCTCCTCGCCCCCCTACTCCCCCTCCTACCCCCTCTCCTCGTCCCTCTCGTCCCCCTCCTCGTTCGCCTCCTTCTCCTGCCTCACCTACTCCCCCTCCTCGTCCGCCTCCTCCTCCTGCCTCGCCTACTCCCCCTCCTTGTCCGCCTCCTCGTCTGCCTCCTCCTCTTGCCTCACCTACTCCCCCTCCTCGTCCGCCTCCTCCTCCTGCCTCACCTACTCCCCCTCCTCGTCCGCCACCTCCTCCTGCCTCACCTACTCCCCCTCCTCATCCGCCTCCACCTCGTCCGCCTACTACTCCTCCCCCGCGTGGTACTCGACCTTGTTTCGCATGTTTTGTCGGACGGGTGTCTAGACCCACCAATCCTTTGGCCTTCTTGGCGGTTGTGGCAACTGATGAAGGAGCGGCCACCGCTTTCACCGGCCGAGCAAGTTGATCATTGTACAGATCATTCACATTTTTCAAACTTTCCTTTGAAATCTTGCTGCTACCTGTCATGTTTCAATCACCTGATACGAAGAAGAACAAACCAGTTAGTACAGATGATACAACTTGATGTAAATACAATAAATATATCACATATGAAGAATAAATGGAATTGTCACAATAATACATATAGTTGTTACACACACAAATACATAGAATTGTTGCACACACGAATACATAGAGTTGTTGCACACACGAATACATAGAGTTGTTACACACACAAATACATAGAGTTGTGACACACATACATAGAGTTCTCACACGATTACATGGAGTTGTTAGAAACATTTGGATCAGGGCGTTCATCATCGCTATCATGCCCGTTCATACATTCATCCTCGAAGTCTTTAGGGGGGGCCTCATCCTCATCTAGCCCCATGTGCCATCGCATAAGTAATGCCAAATCTCGAGGGTCAGAAACATCCTCGTATTCGTCCTCTTCATTATCTACTTCCATGTCATCCATGGCCTCATGTTCCATAGCATCATGTTCGTGATGCACGCCATCATCTTCCTCTACATCATCTTCATCGTCGTCAGTGTCTGCTTCTTGAAAGAACTCTCCTTTGTATGTGTTAGGGTTTATATGGTAATCATCCTTGTTTGGGGTAGGTACCTTGATACGTGGGGGTACCTTGTACATGACATCCCACTTCAAGAGATTGATATATTCCATAGATGTGCACGCGTATGGGAGAAAAAACACTGGTGTAGCCTGTTGAGCCATAATATAGACATCATGTCATGCATATTTCGATGCTCATTCAACTTCGACAAAGCCAATACTAGGGGTTCGTCCCACTTTCTCAGGATTGAGCCAGCTGCATCTGAATACGATGGGCTTCGTCACTCCTTATAAACCACAATACTGCAGCTCATAAATTTCTTTGATGGTTCCATAGTAGTGACGTCCATCTGTCCCTAGACAATAGACCGCACTATTTATTGACCTTTGGTTGGTCCTCTCACGCGTGTGTTTATCAGTGTGGAAGCGATACCCATTCATGTCGTAAGCCTTAAATGACTTGGCCTCGTATTCAAAACATTTGGCTACTTCTCTCACTTTGGCGTCCATATCAACCTCCTGATATGCCTACAAGATTAATAGGAGATTGTCTGGTTCATTAGTGGAAGCATTACCGGCAAGTAAGATCACAACTTGAAGTAACATAAAGTTAGAAAAGTTACTTTTCTTGAGAACCAAGAAATGAAACCGCCATCAGCATTGGTAACTTCAAGAAGGTCTGCTGATTCTTCGTCGCTAAGGGGCCGTGGTAGCTTCCAGAATTCGTTCTGAAATTCCCTAGCAATGGGAAGAATTCGAGTTAGAACTCAAGACAAGTGAGCAGTTGTCAATAAAGGTGTTCTACACTTACTTTATGTATGGTTGCACTTCTTTCATGTTGTTCAAGACATAGATCATAATAGTCGACCACTCAGTAGGTGAAAAGTTCTTGGGCTTCGGTCCACTTGCTTTGCCACCTTGGCCTTCGAAGAGGCTAAGATCGGAAACATTACTGGTGGGTTCTTCATTGTAACGAGGAGCTGGATTTAACCTAGTCTGAATACTGTCATGATAGTACTTTGTCGTGGTCGTGGCCACCTCCTCGTTCAGGTATGCCTCGGCTATGGAGGCTTCAATGCAGGCTTTATTCTTACATTTCCCATGAAGATGCTTGAACTCCCGTTCAGGTGCATACTGCCATCGGAACTGCATAGGTCCTCCCATTCTAGCCTCATACGCGAGATGTAAGATCATATGTTGCATCGGATTAAAGAAACCTGGCGGAAATATCATCTCTAACTTGCATAGCAACTCAGTGCTTGTTCCTCCAACTTTGCAACCACTTCATAATCTAGTTCTTTGGCCCAAAGCTGATGGAAGAAGTAGCTCAACTCCGCCAGCACTCGCCAAATATCCTCTCTGACATACCCTTGAATCATCGCAGGCATTATCCACTCAAGCCATACATGGTAGTCATGACTCTTGAGGTCTCCTATTCGCTTTGTAGCCATATTCACTCCCCTCGTGATATTAGTTGCATATCCATCAGGGAAGTACAAGTTGTTCACAATCCATTGGAGGATTTCCTTCCTTTGGGGCATTGAAGGAGCGGTAGTTGGTGGCCCCACGGGGTCGTCCTCTGGCTGGGAGGCCACCGGATTTAAAATTATGGGGGGTCCAGAGCCGCAGAAGCCACCGGCGAGTCGCCAGCTGTCCCTGACGAGCCTGGCTACGCGTCCACGGGGGCACCATCAGCCATGTAGCCCTGGCCCACGGGCAAAGCATGCCTAGCTTTCCTTTTACCCTTTCCTTTTCTAGCGTGATGATGACGGTGTGGGGCTCCATGCTATCTAGGCCACGGCAGCATGCGTTTCCGAGGCTAGGTGGTACACGCTGCCGCATCGGTTGGGGCAGGCCAGCCCATCGCCATGGCCACACCGTCCGTACGAGATGTTTGGTCTCCAGCGCACCAACCGAGGCAGTCCACCGCCATGCCATCAGCGCGGCCAGCGGGCTGCATCTCCATGCGTCTGCGCTTGCGGCCGCGACGATGAGCGCGACCAAGGCCATGGCCTGGCCCATCGTCGTTGCCATTGCCGGTGCCTCTATCCCGGTCTGGGCCCGGTCCCGCTGGTGCGCAAGGAGTCATGGCTTTGAGCATCTCGGCACAGACGATGTCGATGGAGTTAGGGAATGTGAGCGTTTTGATGGACGACACGTCGGAGCTACAGCACGTAGGGATTTGCTCGACAACCTTCAGGACGGCGGCGCGGCGAATGCCCACTGGGTCGTGCGTGCGTCTGGATAGGCGGAACATGGCGAGGTCGGCACGGGAGCGGGTCTGGGGGTGGAGGCGCTCGATCCAGCAGCTCCTCCAGAGGATGTGCTCGGCGGTGGAGAGGTGCCAGGCTTGGGCGAGAATACTGCGGAGTTCGAGCTCGACGCGGTACTCAAACTCGCTGGAGCCTGCGCGTGCAAGCTTGCTCCATGGGCGCATCGAGAGGGAGAAACGGGGCGAGCAGATGAAGTGCTCGTCGGCTAGGTGATCCATGGCAGCTTGTGAGCCGAAGGGGATCAGGAAATCCTCCGGCTGATGCGCGTGCACGGTGAAGTCCCCATCGACCAGACCAAAAGAGTCGTAGAGTGCCGCGACGACCTCATCGGCGGAGACCTGCGGCTGGTTGCGAGTGACGGAAGCCACTAGCGCACGAGGCAAGACTCGTTCCGCCTCCTCCATCTCCACGGTATGCGACACGATGACACGCTCCGGCTCGAGTGGGCTAGCGTCGGGCAGCGGCGCGACCGGAGCAGCTTGGGGAGGTGGCGGCAGGAGGGTGGCCTGGGGGCGAGGAGGTGGTGCGTCAGTCCACCGGGAGCTGCCATGGGGGGCGGGGGCGACGTTCCGCCTCTTGGTTGTGGGCGTCGCACGAGCGGGAGTCATGGTCGGAAGTCAGGCAGCGACGGCATCTGATATCGTTGGTGCAGTCCCGCATGCGGTGACTGGGGTCCAGGAACCAAAAACAGAGTCCGGCCACCTCTTCAGGCGAAGGGCTACATGGGCAGCGCGGGGCAGAGTTGGGCACATCGACCTGGCGTGAGCGGCGGCGGCGGTTCCTGCGCCTTGGCTGCCGGAACCCGTCTGCATTGACCGCCCTGCCACTGGAGACGTGGTGCACCTCGGAGCGGGGCCGAGCTGGGTCCTGGCAGGTTGCCGGAGTGGCGCCGCCGCGCGTCCAGGGGCAGGGGGTGCCGGGGGCGCCAGCGACGCAGGGGGGGCCGTGGAGCGGCTTGCGACCTCGCAGTAGGAGCGTGCGGAGGACTCGCTCCCCGAGTCGAGCCAGCGGTCGCCGGAGGACACATGCTCGTCGGAGAGGGTCACGCCGTGGATAGCAGGGTCGGTGTCGGTGTCAAAACCAGCGGATATCAGGTAGGGGGTCCCAAACTGTGCGTCTAGGCGGATGGTAACAAGAGGCAGGGGACACGATGTTCTACCCAGGTTCGGGTCCTGTTGATGGAGGTAATACCCTACGTCCTGCTTGATTGTTCTTGATGATATGAGTATTACAAGAGTTGATCTACCACGAGATCAGAGAGGCTAAACCCTAGAAGCTAGCCTATGGTATGATTGTTTGTTGTCCTACGGACTAAAACTCTCCGGTTTATAATAGACACCGGAGGGGGTTAGGGTTACATAGAGTCTATTACAAAAAAGGAGATCTACATATCCGTATTGCCAAGCTTGCCTTCCACGCCAAGAAGAGTCCCATCCGGACACGGGACGAAGTCTTCAATCTTGTATCTTCATAGTCCAACAAGCCGGCGTACAAAATCTCACGTAAAAAAAACTTAGGTAGCTCCCTGTTGCTCAATCTGACGTGGTCATCTTATCTCCCCCTCCATACAAAATCTCACCCTCACGCCCTCCCACCGGCCGCCTCCGATCTACTGAAGTCGCCGCCACCGTCCTCTCGCGTTCATCCTTCCGCTGTCGTGATTCTTCGTCTTGCATTGCTGCCACCGCAAGCCAACACAACTGGCTTTCCTGCTCCTTCACCCCGTCTTCTCTCTCTTCATGGATTATCTCGAGCCGATGTTGCATATATGGCGCTGGAAGTTCTTCCTATTCCCGTGTTATATGCCAAAATCTGGCAGAATTTGTCTGCTCTTCAAGTGTCGTACCAACACCTACCCCTCATAACAGATCATCTCTTCCTATGGAGCGATTGCGTAGGAATTGGAAGATTGATCAACATCTATTCACATGGAACGATTCTGCTTCTTCTATCTGACATTCAAGTGGTGATGATTCAGGCATAGACAGATGCACATGCTCAGATCGATCAACCAGATTCAAATATTTTTTTTCCTTTGCAATATGCATGCTCAGATCAATTCTGTCAAAGGAGATTGATGTGGTGGATTATGCATGGAGCGCTGGATATTCTTCCTATTCCCGTGTTATATGCCAAAATCTGGCACAATTTGTCTGCCCTCCAAGTATAGATTATTTCTTCTTCTCATGTTGAACGTTCAATCCTAGCAGCATTCTGATGATTGATCTATGTGTATACTAATCAGTACAGTTCTTTTGCATACATGAGTACATGATGATGTTCCAGCAACAATTGCAAGATTCAAACAATATTTTTTTGTTGTAATATGCTCAGATCAATTCCGTTGAGGTCTTCAAATATCTTAGCAACCTCAGATTACTTCTTCTTCTCATGTCAAACGTTCAATCCTAGCAGCACTTATGATTGATCCATGTGTATACTAACCAGTACAATTCTTTGGCATACATGAGTACATGATGATGTTCCAGCAACAAATGCAAGATTCAAACTGCAATTTTTTGTAATATGCTCAGATCAATTCGGTTGATGGGGATTAACGTTGTGCGATTAAGCATGGAGCAGTGAATGTTCTTCCTATTCCTGCCTATGTGCTTAAATCTTGAAGAAATTTGTCTGCTCATCAGGTACCATAGCAAACTCAGATTTATTCTTCTTCTGATGTCAAAGGTTCAATCCTAGCATTCTTATAATTCATCTCAGTTGATAGTAACCAATGTGATTCTTTTCCATCCAGAAGTCCGTGGTGATGTCGGACCTATCTTGAAGTTGGAGTAGGTAGATGGAGAAAGAAATGTAATGTGAGATGCGATTGGGGTAACAAAAATAATATCACACCTACTTTTTTCTTTTTTCAATTAATGAACCGATCACTTCTCCGAATCTATATGTCCCATGTAGGAACTCTTTCAACAAATTCTTTCTTGCAGGACCTTGCGGTAACAACTTCTCCAGAATTTTGCTTGAGATGCCAGCGACATCCCATCAAAGGTACCCAGCTCAAGCCTCTTCTCTGGACACACAGGCATGTTGTCGTCAGCAACAATTTCGCGTTTGAATATAACAAACATACCGTCCACCACACCGCACCATCTTCTCTTACAAACTGCATCTGACCAATTAGTTTGCATAGTTGAACTCTACAGTAAAATGTTGGTAGGAACGACTTTATTTCAAATTATCTCTCGGATATTTCAGCTGGTGAAAATTGCAATGACCGTATATAGAACTTTACGTGAGAGTATGAGAAGCAAGAAATGAATAATCATGGAATAATACACCAGGTAAATCTAAGAATTTATAGACAGCATAAGTACATGGACTGCGGCAAGTAGAGCATGTTTTGGAATATGGAATAGAGGTCGGCGTTGCAACTTGCAAGTGCACATGGTTGTCCGGAAGCAGTGGTCGGACGTTGGCCAGGGTCGAGCGCATGGTGGAAGAAATGGAGGAAACGGTTATAGAGCACCAGCTGGTGCAGATGCAGGACGCTCATGTGTGTTTCTGCATTTCTCTTCATCTACTTGGAGACACACTATGACGCTTCTAATCTATATTTACTATTGTACTGTTCTCTGTTATCACATTGACTCCATGTTGTCCTGTACCGGAAGATGTATATGATCCTGAATGCTTTTTGTGAGTGTCCGTTCATTGTTGTACACACTTCTTTCCCCATATAATATATTGTGTTTGTTAGAGCTTTATTACTAACTAAAAAACTACAAATAATTCATTAATGTTTAACTGACTACTTCTAATTTTTCCACTTCATGTTTATTTTGCAATATTTTATCATTATTTATCAAGCTTTTCATTTGATGAACACAAACATTCACCCTACAGTATACTTCGACAGGTCGCTGGTTCTAGAAGAATCATCTTTCCCTCTTCTATCTGAGTCGCTTGCTTCGGTCACTTTTGTAAATCTAATGCTTCACACCACTATCTATTTACTATTGTCGTGCTGTATCCATACGGGCAAAGCTGTGGAAACTTATTCATTTGTTGCTACCGAATAAGGCTAATCTTTCCTTATCGTCTCTATTTTTTAGATTACAAAGTACTTATTTTATGTCGGTATGGACTTGGTGGTAGGATTTTCACAAAGGCATACGCTAAACATGAATACTTGCTCTAAATGATATCCTTCTAGGATTGACATTACACAAAACACTACTATAAGTGTGGAGAAATAGATGGGAAATTTGCATGGCAATCATATATTCTGATGATCATATTCTTTAGTCCTTACAATAACGAGAGATTACTTAGCTTGGTATGACGATGTACTTATGGCAATGTATCAAACATCTTTTAAATGCCATCTAATGCAACTGCAGGCTACATGTTTAGCTTCTTCATGACCTATCTATTGATCGCTATTTGTGGCATGCCATTTTTAACAAACCTAATGTTCAGTGTAAGATAATCTTGAGAAAAGAATAAATGGAGCAAAAAACTTAAAGTGCCTTTTCAAAATGCAAGGCAGAATTATCTGTGTGTCTTCTTATAGTTTTGAAAGTAAATTATGCATGTTAGATCTCAGGAGGAGCGGACCAGATCGATTCAGCTGCATCCTACGTCGCCATGTGCAAGGTAGTGCTGACATGATGCATAAGTGTTTAATCATCTGGACCATCGATTAGTATTATACATTTTTTTTATGAACATACTACTTTGCCTAATATTCATGCGATTCGTGACTTACATGGATTCACATGGTACTTCAGATTTGCAGATTGCTAATAAGTATTTGGTTATATAATACGTTTGTGCATGCCTTTTTTTGTCCTTATAACAAAGAGAAAACTAGCTATTACACCATGTTTAAACACTTATAAATTTCTGCAATAATAAAAAATAATCTGGATGTATCATGCGCCACAAATATCTCATATAAACACATGATTCTCTATGAGATAGACATTAATATGCATAGAAAATATAAGCTCATGTGTGTTTCTGCATTTCTCTTCATCTACTTGGTGACACACTATGACGCTTCTAATCTATATTTACTATAGTACTGTTTTCTATTATCACATTGACTCCATGCTGTCCTGTACCGGAAGATGTATATGATCCTGAATGCTTTTCATGAGTGTCTTTTCATTGTTGTACACACTTCTTTCCCCATATAATACATTGTGTTTGTTAGAGCTTTATTACTAACTAAAAAACTACAAATAATTCATTAATGTTTAACTGACTACTTCTAATTTTTTCCTCTTCATGTTTATTTTGCAATATTTTATCATTATTTATCAAGCTTTTCTTTTGATGAACACAAACATTCACCCTACAGTATACTTTGACAGGTCTCTGGTTCTAGAAGAATCATCTTTCCCTCTTCTATCTGAGTCGCTTGCTTCGGTCACTTTTGTAAATCTAATGCTTCCCACGACTATCTATTTACTATTGTCGTGATGTATCCATACGAGCAAAGCTGTGGAAACTTATTCATTTGTTGCTACCGAATAAGGCTAATCTTTCCTTATCGTCTCTATTTTTTAGATTATAAAGTACTTATTTTATGTCGGTATCGACTTGGTGGTAGGATTTTCACAAAGGCAGACGCTAAACATGAATACTCCCTCCATTTTTATATACAAGGCCACTATGGAATATACGTTTTGCATCTATACAAGGCCACCAACAGTAATCGAGGCAAAATTAATGATATTTTCTCGTACTAGCAACCTGTTTAATAGTTGCATGCATGCAGTCATAATGACAGTCAGCTACTTCCTCCACTCGGTTTTCTTGGATGCATGTGGGGTATTAATGATCCCAGTAAACGAAAAGAAAGGCTGACTTTCAAAGCAGACATTAAATTTTACGTTGGTACCTGTAATTTAAGTTTGTGGCCTTGTATACAAAAATGGAGGGAGTACTTGCTCTAAATGATATCCTACTAGGATGGACATTACACAAACCACTACTATAAGTGTGGAGAAATAGATGGGAAATTTGCATGGCAATCATATATTCTGATGATCATATTCTTTAGTCCTTACAATAACGAGAGATTACTTAGCTTGGTATGATGATGTACTTATGGCAATGTATCAAACACCTTTTAAATGCCGTCTAATGCAACTGCAGGCTACATGTTTAGCTTCTTCATGACCTATCTATTGATCGCTATTTGTGGCATGCCATTTTACTCAAACCTAAAGTTCAGTGTAAGATAATCTTGAGAAAAGAATAAATGGAGCAAAAAACTTCAACAGCCTTTTCAAAATGCAAGGCAGAATTATGTGTGTGTCTTCTTATAGTTTTGAAAGTAAAAGTATGCATGTTAGATCTCAGGAGGAGCGGACCAGATCGATTCAGTTGCATCCTACTCGCCATGTGCAAGGTAGCGCTGACATGATGCATAAGTGTTTAATCATCTGGACCATCGATTAGTATTATACATTTTTTATGAATGTACTACTTTGCCTAATATGCATGTGATTTGTGACTTACATGGATTCACATGGTACTTCAGATTTGCAGATTGCTAATAAGTATTTGTATATATAATACGTCTGTGCATGTCTTTTTTTGTCCTTATAACAAAGAGAAAACTAGCTATTAAACCATGTTTAAACACTTATAAATTGCTGCAATAATAAAAAATAATCTGGATGTATCATGCGCCACAAATGTCTCATATAAACACATGATTCTCTATGAGATAGACATTAATATGCATAGAAAATATAAGAATGTCCATCCATGTTGATAAAAAAGAAATTGTTTAAGAATCTGCTGGTAAAGACAAGAACTTCTAATCTGAATAATTTACGACAATATCATTTTTATATATGTATAACAACAGACTCTTTATAGTTAGATGATGCCTCCTTTGCAAAAAGGAAGATGTATGCCCTTTTTAGTAGGGTGAGTAAGGAAGATATAGGCACAATAGGGAACTTGAACTTTATACCTTTTAGAAACTTATAGGTCGCGAATATATGCAACAACATTTTTGTTCGTAACCGTGTTTTCCACAAACATATATAACACTAGTAGAAAAAGGGTCAAACGTGAAGCACATTAGTGCCGGTTTGTATTTGAGCCGGCACTAATGTATACATTAGTGCCGGTTCTAACGGCTAGCCGGGCCGCTTTCATTAGTATCGGTTCGTGGCGAACCTTTAGCACCGGTTCGTGCCACGAACCGGTACTAATGAGAGTGGTGGCAGGATGTTGTCAGACTGGGGCCCCTCCAGCCCCTTTAGTACCGGTTCTTGGCACGAACCGGTACTAAAGGTCGTCCTACATAAACCCTTTGTCCACCCGAGCTCGCTCTGTTCTTCCCCTTTCCCCTCTCCTCTCTGTTCTTCCCCTCTTCCTCTCGAGCTCATCACACATTTTGCCCAAAATTTGTCAAGATTTGAAGGCCCCCATCCATTCAAATGATCACAAAGGTTAGCAACTTTGTCCTTTCATCTCTCATTGCTAGATTAGCTCTTGCAATGCTTTATATAGTGATTAATTTGTGGGTTTAGTAATTTGGGAGGATATATATATATGTGCTAGTATTTGATTTATATGCAATTTGAGGTCAAAAATAACACTTAGTTTGCATATGTAGGTGTGGTTTACTTAGTGCCTTCTAAATCTCCGTCGTAACCACCGTCGATCGCCCGCACCGTCCTGTCGCCGGCACCACCTTGTGGTGAGCCTCTTGTTCATGAAATTTTATATAAAAATTGATGTTTGTGTGATTTGGATATATAGTTACTCGTATAATTATCTTACCCGTACGTTGTTTGTTATACATATAGTGCCATGGTTTTGATATCCCTCCCCGTCGGCCCTCGTCCTTGTTATGATTCGGATGTGGTATATATATTCTCTTTTAAAACTAGTTGCATTTCGTTTTTATGACAAATTATGCCCATCAAGTTGACATAGAAATTTTTTCTAGGAGGTATGTGAACCGGAAATTCCAACCGACCCTATTGTCGAGAGATTAAATTTAGTTGAAAGAGAAAACGAGGACTTGAAAGAAAAATTGAAAAGAATTGAGGGGGAGAAGATGGAATTGGAGTTGCATGTTGCCGATGTCATCGATGATCACAAGATCAAGATGGAGAAAATGCGCTTGAAGATTAGAAAGATTAGAAAATATGCCATCGATAGTGAGGCTTGGTATCATTATGCTGTTGGATCCATTGTTACCTTAGTTGCGATCTTGATCGTATTTGTTGTTGCATTTAAATGCTTTAGCTAGAGAGTTATTTGTTTGTTGCATTTAAGTGTTGTATGAACTTTATGTATGAACTTGTATTAATTTGGTCTATTCGGTGTTGTGTAATGAAGATGAGCCAGCAATGGATGTACGATGACCGATGCTCTCCCCAGTTCGTTGAGGGCGTGCATACTTTTCTGCTTGCGGCTGAGGCAAACAAGCGGGCGGATGGTTTTATGCCTTGTCCATGTGCTCGCTGTAAGAATGGTCACAATTACTCTACGTCAAGAACCATTCACGTCCACCTGTTTAAGTCTGGTTTCATGCCCCACTATAATGTTTGGACCAAGCACGGAGAAAGAGGGGTTATGATGGAAGACAATGAAGAAGAAGAGGACGACGACAGCTATCCTAGCCATGGGTTCCCTGAATACGATGATACAACAATGGGGGAAGAAGCTGAGCCGGTAATGCGGGAAGAAGCTAAGCCGGCAATGCGGGAAGAAGCTGAAGAAGAGGCATCAGATGAGCCCGTTGATGATCTAGGTCGGGCCATTGCCGATGCAAAGAGAAACTGCGCAAGTGATTTGGAGAAGAAGAAGTTGCAGCGCATGTTAGAGGATCACCAAAAATTGTTGTACCCGAATTGCGTAGGTGACAAGAAAAAGCTGGGCACCACACTGGAATTGCTGCAATGGAAGGCAGAGAATGGTGTATCTGACAAGGGATTTGGAAAGTTGCTGGTAATGATAAAGGATATGCTTCCAAAGGACAACGAATTGCCCGAGATTACGTACGAAGCAAAGAAGGCTGTCTGCCCTCTAGGGTTAGAGGTGCAGAAGATACATGCATGCCCTAATGATTGCATCCTCTACCGCGGTGAGTACGAGGATATGAACGCTTACCCGGTATGTGGTGCATTGCGCTATAAGATCAGCCGCGATGACCCTGGTGATGTCGAGGGCGAGCGCCCCAGGAAGAAGATTCCTGCCAAGGTGATGTGGTATGCTCCTATAATACCACGGTTGAAACGTTTGTTCCAAAACAAAGAGCATGCCAAGGCGATGCGATGGCACAGAGAAGACCGTAAGAAAGACGGAAAGTTGAGAGTACCCGCTGACGGATCGCAATGGAGAAAAATCGAAAGAAAGTACGGGAAGGAGTTTGCAGATGACGCAAGGAGCGTATGGTTTGGTCTAAGCGCAGATGGCATTAATCCTTTTGGGGAGCAGAGCAGCAAACATAGCACCTGGCCTGTGACTCTATGTTTGTATAACCTTCCTCCTTGGTTGTGCATGAAGCGGAAGTTCATTATGATGCCAGTGCTCATCCAAGGCCCTAAGCAACCCGGCAACGACATTGATGTGTACCTAAGGCCATTAGTTGAAGAACTCTTACAACTGTGGAATGGAACAGGTGTACGTGCGTGGGATGAGCACATGGGGGAAGAATTTGACCTAAAGGCGTTGCTGTTCGTGACCATCAATGATTGGCCTGCTCTCAGTAACCTTTCAGGACAAACAAACAAGGGATACCGCGCATGCACGCACTGTTTGGACGATACCGACAGTATATAATTGGCTAATTGTAAGAAGAATGTGTACCTGGGACATCGTCGATTTCTTCCGAGCAGGCATCCCGTAAGAAAGAAAGGCAAGCATTTCAAAGGTGAGGCGGATCATCGGATGAAGCCTCGCCACCGTACTGGTGCTGATGTACATGATATGGTCAAGGATTTGAAGGTCGTCTTTGGAGAGGGTCCTGGTGGACAACCTGTTCCGAATGACGCTGACAGACGCGCACCCATGTGGAAGAAGAAATCTATATTTTGGGACCTTCCCTATTGGAAAGACCTAGAGGTCCGCTCCGCAATCGACGTGATGCACGTGACGAAGAATCTTTGTGTGACCCTGCTTGGCTTCTTGGGCGTGTATGGGAAGACAAAAGATACACCTGAGGCACGAGAGGACCAGCAACGTATGCACGGAAAAGATGGCATACATCAGGGTCATGCAAGCTGCGCTCTTACCAAAGAAGAGAAGGAAAGTTGCGGACGTAACGAGGACGAAATGAGGCCCGAACAAAAAGTTAAAGTAGGGCATAAAGTATAATATCGAGGCAATCAAACCTAATGGCGAACCATTAGCGCCTAAGAAGATTGCGGACAAGTTCGTTCGTCAGTGCGCAGTTCTTGTGAAGGACCAACTCCCGATCTACCTTCAAGAATGGAGAGAGCCAGCAAAGCCACGTCCAGATCTTACTTTTGTCAACGACAGACAAAAAAGTCTGCTTTGGGATACTCTCATGGAACATTTCACCCTACCAGATCATTTCACAGAAGCAGATGTGCAGAAAGTCAAGGACGCTGCTCTTAGGAAGATGGCGGTTGCATTCAAGAACCACAAGAATCGTGAATGGGCCAAGTACGTCAAGGGAGGAAGGAAGACTCCAGTATTCGAGGGAACACTAGAGAAGCAAAGTGCTCATTGGGATGATTTCGTGAAATTCAAGGATTCGGAATTATCTAAGGAACGGTCCAGAATAAACAAGGCCAATGCCGCAAAAAAGGATAAGTTCCATAAGCTGGGGCCAGGTGGCTATGTGGTGGGAATGCCTAAGTGGGATAAGTCTGAGAAAGAGATGATGGATGCAGGTGTCACTCCAGAAACATTGAGCTGGCCCCCCAGGTGCAGGACTTGGTTCTATGCGCATGGGGGGGAGTTGGACCCGAAGACAGGCAAAGTTTCCAAGAAGGCATGTCTGGACGGAGCCGAAGATAAGCTACTTGTTGCAATAGAAGAGGATCGATCTGGGTTGTTCGAGCCCAACAGAGAGAACAACGAGCTTACGCGTGCCCTGGGAAATCCTGAACACCCGGGAAGAACAAGAGGCATGGGCGCTATTCCGTGGTATGAGGGGTTTTCGGACTGGAACGCCGACTACAGAACCCGTGCGAGAAAGAAGATTGCGGAGGAGAAGAAGAGGAAGATGGAGGAGGAGCAGAGGAAGCTCGACTATGAATGCCTTCAAGGCCTAGAATCAGCGCACGCGGACTTGGCAATCAAATTCCAACGGCAGGAGGAGCAGATCGACTCACTTAGCCAGCAAAGGGGGTCTCAGCAGCTGCAGCAGCTAGCGGATGATCCAGCATTGGATACCACCGCCCCATCCATGCCGAGAAGCAGCGTGGGTTCCACCCCGTTTGACGCAATGCTGGATAGATACCCCGTGGATGATATCGTGGAGAACACTAACTGCAAGCTACACTTCAAAATTAAGAACATATCCTTGAAGGTGGCGGACGGCGTTGCTTATACAAATTCCCCCGATGCAACCTTCCATTGCAACCCGATTCCAGCAGGCTATGCTCGTGTCGTGGTTGATGATGTGGTGGACCAATATTCGGGGCTAGAGCTTGACATTCCTCGAGGTGACGAGGAGCACACACTCGGAGATGCCAAACATCGTATCATCCTATAGAGAAAGGATTGCATCATCTTTTGAAGGCCACCGACACCGCGTCACCCGACTCCTCGTCGAAGTCCACCACCGAGTCAGCAGACTCCCGCTCCTCCAAGTCCACCAACGCGAGAGGCCACTCCTCCTCCAAGTCCGGCAAAGTGTCAGGCCACTCCTCCTCCAAGTCCGACACAGCGTCAAACGTCCACTCCTCCTCCAAGTCCGGCACAACCTCAGGCCACTGCAAGTCCGGCACAGCTTCAGGCCACTCCTCCTCGTCCAACTCAGCCCCTTCAGCCGTCTCCGCAACCTCAGCAATCGCAGAAGAGACACCCCGCAGCTATGGTGCGTAGCGGTACGAGTCGAGGTCATAGTACAGGAAGTACAGGCGGAGGCAAGCGATATAAATATGGTCCAAACCTCACTACTCCTCTTCCTGAGAGGGCTTATGACAGGACCGAGGAGAAAACCAATGCCATAGTGCGAGCAGAAGTCGACGCCCATTTTGGACCGAAACCGCCACCGCCGCCAAGGGAGAAAGTGCCTGTGGAAGTAGTTGACCGCTTCATTCGTATGGCTCAACCACCAGCTCCTAAGCCTGTTGACACAGACTAAGAGCGCCACATCAGGAAGTTACATCGACAACGTCTACAGAAGAAGGCGAGCTCGAGCTCGAGCAAACAACAAGCAGCTGTCAAAAAATGCGGGAAAACCGTTGCCCAGCTGGGAGAACAGGCGGCGCAATCGATCCCCCTGCTTGTTGTGCCGCGAACAACATGTGACAGTACGCGCGCCCAATATTATTGTGGGCAAACAGTTTACGTTCCCGAGGTGGGCGATGTGGTAATAACCCAGGAGCATATAATGCAGGCTGAAACTCTCAACATCACTGTTGGACAACTTCTCGAGATCGAGGACATGCATCTGCTTACAGAGGAGGAAATAAAATGGAAATATGCCCGGGGCCAACCTTTGGTCAAGCCAGAAGAGGTCAAGAAGCTCCCAACGAGAATGTATGAATTGCATCAATGGTACATGGACATTACCAAGAGATCCGATCGAGAGTCCCTCATGGTGCAAGTCAAGAAGGATCATTACTACCATGAGAATGCTGTGACCGTTGAGTATTCTGAACTATTTCAGTTATACAATCAAGACGCACTCGACAAATCTATCATCAGTTGCTATTGTCTGTAAGTGATTTCTTTCTGTAATTTAAGTCTCAAGCTAGCTGTAGTGATCCTTTTGATCAATCATTACCTGTAATTATCCTCACTATATTCTTTTCTATGGTATTATGCAAGATGAAGATGTATGAAATGAGAAAAGGTGGACGCTATGGCATTGGGTTCATTGACCCAAACACCGTTAAGGAATACACATGGAAAATAAACAAGCATTATGAAAAGCAGGTAGAGGACAGCATGATAGAGTTCTTGAAGCGCCTCAAATACAATGAAGATATACTACTTCCTTACAACTTCCAGTGAGTCACACTTTCTTGTACTACAAATTCTCTGTTTTTGCCTACTAGCTAGCTACATGTTTTTGCTTACATATGCCCGCTTAATTAAGACATGCAAACGTGTGTGCATGCAGATTTCACTGGATCTTGTGTATGATTAAAGTTGACGCCGGAACAGTTCAAATACTGGACTCACTACTCAAAGCAAATAGTGACTATAACATCTTGTTTGGGATAGTCAACAGGTAATTTCAATCATTATTAACTATATATCTCGGCCTATTTAGTTCGTTATTTCATGATATGAACTATTTAATAACCCCTTTATTCATTTTCTTTGTCGGCGGGCAGGGCTTCGGCAAGGTTCATCAGCGTCATGAAAGGCGAATGGAAACGACAGCTGAAATGGTTTCGACCCAAGGTAAGTAATTAAGTAGTAGTAGCTAGCTAGCTAGCTGCCATCTCTTTCATTATCATGCTTGATTAATTATTTTCTGATCAAATTAAATTCCATTCTCGTAATAAAAGCCCTGAAGCAGGCGCAGGGGACTGATCTGTGTGCATTATGCATTTGCGAGAACATTCGCATGATGGCGTCCGAAAGGAGCAGATCTCAAAGACAGGAATGGGTACGCTTGTCAGAACACTATTCACAATTTTTACACCATTATCGATATCTAGTCACACAACTAATACACATGCATATTGATCTCCTTCTTAACAGTTCAAAGAGGTGCGGGACAAGCTCCTAGAAACGGAGCGCGTAGAAGCACTTCAAGAGGAAATAGCGGGATTTTTGCTCGACCAGGTCATAAATCCGAAGGGAGAATACTATTACCCGCTACCGCCCCCATCGACCAGGTCATGAACCACTTCCAATTGTTATCGTGCTCCGAAGGCAACATGCATATGTAGGAGAAATTGTATATAGCTATACATGTGTGTATGTGTGAATTAATATGGTGGTTTGTGAGACATTGATGATATATATATGATTGGTTCTACTAGAAATTCTATTTATATATATATATGCATAACGTGTACAATGTGTAGTATCGTAAAATACCAGCAAACAAAAAAGAATTAAAATGGAAAACACAAAATTAAATGAAAAAGAAATCATAAAACCAAAACCCCCCAAACATTTTAGTACCGGTTGGTGTTACCAACCGGTACTAAAGGGCTCCCGGCCCCCGGAGCTGGCTCGTGCCACGTGGTTGCCCTTTAGCACTGGTTCGTGCCGAACCGCTACTAAAGGGGGGGGGGGCTTTAGTGACCACACTTTAGTGCCGGTTATGGAACCGGCACTAAAGGGCCTTACGAACCGGTGCTATTGCCCGGTTCTGCACTAGTGTAACATAAATACCCTTATATACCCTTCATAAAGTAGCACATCTATATTTTCACATATCGTCTATAAATTTGTGGTGGTTTGCCATCACACAACGACAATATTTATGTTGTTGTAATACAATTAGACGCAAACAATATAATTATAAAATAGTTAGAGCAATGAAGAAATATTATTAAACATTATTGTTTGACATATCAATTTATCACATATTTGTTGTAACTAATATTTTAATTACTAGCCCGTGCAGGTGCACGGGTTGACGACTAGTACCCCATAATCCAGGACTCCCTCAGTAGCCCCTGAACTAGGCTTCAATGACGATCAGTCCGTCGCGTAGATTGTCTTCGGCATTGCAAGACGGCTTCCTCCTCCGAATACTTCATAGAAGATTTTGAACACGAGGATCGTGTTCGGCTCTGCAAAACAAGTTCCACATACCACCATAGAGAGAATAACATTTCCACAAATCTAATCTGCTGACGTACCCCGTAGCGTGGCATCACACCACAGCCAGGTCTTTATTCGAATTGTTTTTCATAACCCTCACCATGTTTCGCGAGGCGGTTTCCTTGGCACGTCTTGTCGAAGCAGAGATCGTGTCCCCTTATTACGGGATTCCCATCAATACGGACGTGGGTAACCCAACCGCACCATCAATCACGGCGCTTCGGGGATAAGCGAGTTTTACCAGGCTGGTGGGGGCGCATAGTCTCATCCGCCCTTATAAAGGGATAAGGTTTCACCTTTTCCTACCCACGCCTTCTTCCTCTTTGCTCATCCATTCTCGCACACTCGACCTCCAGCGCCCAAGTCCACATCCTTCTCCTCAACTCTCTCCAAGCATGTCCGGAGCGGGAGGCAAGTGGATGGTCTCCTCCGTCACGGAGGGACACATAAAAAAACTATGTGGGGCCGGATACTTAGCCGTGGATATCGCGCACCGGCTGCCAGCCGCGGGGTAGATCGTCCCTACCCCGGAACCTTACGAAAGGGTGGTTTACCTCCCCCACTTCGTCCGCGGACTGTTGTTTCCCCTCCATCCATTCGTCCGCGGCCTTATGTTCTATTATGGGCTGGACTTTCATGATCTAGCCCCGAATTTCATCCTCAACATCTCGGTGTTCATCCTCGTGTGCGAGGCTTTCCTCCGCATCCGGCTCCACTTTAGCCTGTGGCTAAAGACCTTCAATATCAAGACGAAGGTAGTAGGCGGCCAACAAGCGGAATGTGGCGGAGCCAGGGTGGGCAAAATGCCCAACGTTACATGGATCGAGGGCTCCTTCGTGGAGACCATAAAGGGGTGGCAATCGGCGTGGTTCTACATCACTGAGCCACGCGACACCAACTGGGTGGCGCCCCCGAGTTTTGATCCAGAATCCCCACGCGGCTCACTTCCTAGAAGGAGAAGAGCCTGTCCTGGGGCTCATCGGTGGAGCTGGACGGACTCCAGAAGTGTATCCGGAACATGATAAGCAAGAAACTTAAGCTTGTCAACATAGTCCAGGTCATGCTCTTCCGCCGGATCCTCCCGTGTCAACAACAGGCTTTCAACTTATGGGAGTTCGACCTAGCCCAGCACCAAACTCTACGCGAGCTCTTCGACATGACGCATAAGGACGTCTGGAAGGTGCTGTTCAAGGGCGCTGAGGTCCCCCCCTTCTCTTACCGAGGACCGTGGGCTAAGCGCCAAGCGCCCTGCGAATCCGGTAAGTTCTGTAAATCTGATAGGGTATTTATTTCCATAGCTTAGCCACGTGAGGAGTCTGAGCTCCCATGCCTTTGACAGGACTGGGTGGAGACATCGGAGCAGATTAACTGTCCGGCCCCTCTGCCCAAAGACCATGCAGATGCTCTCCTGATGGAGATGCGGACTCCGGCTCCTTATGAGGTGCCGGAGAAGACCAAGAAGAAGGCCACGAGAACCTGAAAGAGTTCCCAGCGCAGGGTGGTATCGGACTCATCGTCCGATAACTCTGAGACGCACTCCTCCATGAAAACGAGGAGGAGGAAGACAAAGATTCTCCTCCTCCAGCCGGGGGAGACAAGAAAAGGAAGGCCGCCCCAACCGGGGAGGCCGAAGGGTCCAAGAAGGGAAAGACTCTCCTTCCGGACTGTTCCACCACCGCCGCCGACAGTGAAGACGAGTGGTTACTCAGGGCCATGCCCCTAGCGAAGTCGTAAGTATTTGGATACCAGAGTAACTCATAGCATACTTTTGTTGCACTGCTTCTCCTAACGTCGAATATGATTATGCAGTCCGCCCCGAGCCCGTATCAACGTATCCTCGTCGGACGGTTCCTTGGACTCGTTGGATATGAATAGTGATACACTTCCAACCGCCTCCTCTCCTCGCCCTACGGACGATGTCGAGGTACTGCCTCAAGGGGCACCGAGCCGGGGGGAGACAGTCCCGAAGGCACCTCAAGGAGACCTTCCGGACTCCAGGCGCGAAGGGAGCAAGACTCCCAAGGGCTCCAAGTTCGGCCCCCAGCCGAACGCCGCACCGGAACCTCCAGTGGTTCCGGACTCCGGCAGGCGGCCCCCTTCCAAGAGGGGCAAGCCGCCCGTGCCGGTGACCTCTGTCCATCCAAAGGCACCGGACAACCTGCTACGAGTGCTTCGCGGCGCTTCCATGGACGAAGAGCACCGCACTATTATGAGTGCAGTGATCAAGAAGGTTCAGTCCGCCAAGAGCGGACTGACTGAAGCCTGTTCCAGCCTTCTAACAGGCTTTGAGGTAAGTAAATATAGGAAAATATTACCACATAGACAGTAGCCCCCGATGCTGTGTTTGGTGTTCACAAAGAAAAGCCGAATAGAGGATCAAATAATATCTGCAGGAGTCTAATATAAGTATGTCTATATGCGTATGCAGGCTTCGCTGCTGACCTCTGCCGCACTGACTGTGGAGGTCGCTGCACTGAGGCAGAATCTCGAGCGGTCCGAAAAAGAGCTCGGTCTTGCCAAGAGGTAGCTCGAGGAGAACAAAGGTAAGTAATGCCTTGTATATATATATATATATATATATATATATATGTATATATATATAAAGATGCGGTTGCAAAATGATAGGATCATCATGGATGTGCCAGGGGCCATGACCGAAGTGGCGACCCTGAAGCAAGCGCTGTCCGAGGCCGAAAATAAAGCAGCCAAGGAGCGCACCAAGCGGGAAAAACAAGAGGCATGGGTGGGCGAGGTGCAGCAAGAGCTCCAGGCTCTCGTGAAGAAGCACGAGGCTTTGGAGCTTGACTCGAAGACGCGACAGTCCGAGCTTGCCGCAGCCCTCGAGAGCACAAAGCATGCCAAGGCTGAAGCCCAAAAGGCCCTCCAGGAAATTGAGGCGATGAGGAAGATATCGGCGGGTAAGGCCTTCAATATGCAAAGCAAGCATGTGAAACTAAATTACTTGTTACTTACCCGAGTCCGGAGTTCTCCAGGAGCATTCCCCGATTTGCCCCACAGCGTGTCGGATGCCGCGAAGTATTACCATGCCAAGGAGGGAAGCTCGACGGAGAAGTTGTTCTGGTCTCAGTATACTGGGACCGAACACCCGATGCCTGTGAGCGACCAGCTGAAGCAACTGGTCGAGCTGCACAAGGCGGCCGAACAGTCCATGAGGGGCCTTACAGTCTGGATGTGGCCTGGCGACTCCCTTCCCAACAGCTACTTCGGCCTGGTGAGGCAGCTTGTGGATGCCTGCCCATGGCTGGAAGTCATAAAGTGGTCCGTCTGCATCGAAGGTGCACGCCGGGCTTTTGCCCGTGCGAAGGTGCACTGGGCCAAGATGGACGCCGAGAAGCTGGTGAAGGAGGGGCCGCCGCAGGGCAAGGAGCATCCCCACCCCGAAATGTATTATGAGGTGTCCTGAAGGGTGCCCGTCTTGTGGCGGACGAGTGTGCGAATGATGTAATTTTTTAATGAACTTGCTCGTGTGATCCTGTATTATGAAAACTTGTTCATATGCGCTATGCAACGCTTGTTTGAATTTAAAATATTACCTTCTGTGCGGCTGTTTATTAAATCTGAGAGATGGCCAGTCGTCGGCTTCTGCACCCATGCCACGAGTGCTGGGGTGTTCGGGATAAATCTGAGCACTCTTTTTTCCCATTGTTGGGTCCTTCGAGGGAGGTGCTCAGCACAACGAACAAGGGAATCGGACTATAATGCTTTATCACTCTCACTTAGCCATAGAAGTCTACAATTTTAAATTTTGGCGAAGCCCCTAGTATTCGAAAGGCCGAATTCGGGGCGCTATACACGCCTTAAGCCGGACAAAGCCGACTCCTTGCTCTAAGCGGCATAAGTCTTTAGGGACTCGAGACCTCTCGAACAGCGACCAGCTCTCGCCTTATCATGACAGTCAGTTTTAGCTTTCTCTACTGAGGTGCTTGCCCAGATGAACCGGGGCACAATCGCAGTAGTTCTCCCAGTGCTACCTTAGCCGATATAGCGGAACGTAAGGTACAAAAACATGGGAGCCGGGCAAACCCAACTATTGACCCAAGACATGATTTGGATCCGATGCATATAATGCTATAAGTTTGGGGTGCCGCACTATCGAAAGTGTTCGGACTTCTCACGCCGTATTATGGGGTACGCTTAAGCCCCTGGCGTATTGGCCGTACCAGAGTGTACGGGTGCTGAATGTCATGAATGAACATATATATAAAAAAGAATAGAGAATGCGGTAATAGTCTAGTGCTATGCATTGTTTATTTAAAAAGGTGCGTCGAAGCAGAATGATACAAGTAGTGCGATAAGGAAAAAGTAGGACTATTTGACATGTCCCCTCCAAGGGCAAGCTGAGGAATGGTATTTAAAGCAAGTATTTGACTCGTTCTCAGAGACCACCTGGGATTTCCATGGTGCGACGTAGCTTTCTGCCTCCTTGGTTGTTGTATCATGTATCCGGCAATCGTACTGCCGGACGGGGTTTCCGGAGAGTAAAGTCCTGAAAGAGAGAAAAGAATAACAAAGCGGGAAGCCCCTAGTGCGGTTGAGCCGCGTTTTGGGGCGTGCCGTACTCGTGCCCCCCACTTATGCCCATGTTATTTCTAATGCGTAATTATGTATGCGTGGCACAGATTTCGCCGTTTCGCTGCGACTGGGGTGGGGGCCGCATTGCTATGCGAGCTCGGAACGTGCCAGGCGGTCTTGTTGCAGATTACTCTGGGCGCGCTTGACGGTGTCCGGGTGTTTAATCACCGAACTGGTGGATTGCCTGAAGAGGCTGCTTTGTGCTTCTGCTGCGAGGGCCGCAGTGTGCTCGTCCGTGCGGAGAGAGCGCTATGTGTTTCCATTGACTGTGATGACCCCCCGAGGTCTTGGCATCTTGAGCTTGAGGTAAGCATAATGCGGCACCGCATTGAATCTCGCAAATGCGGTTCGCCCGAGCAATGCATGATAGCCACTGCAGAACGGGACTATATCGAAGATTAACTCCTCGCTTCGGAAGTTATCCGGTTATCCGAAGACCACTACCAGCGTGACTGAGCCTGTGCAACGGGCCTCTACACCTGGTATGACGCCTTTAAAGGTCGTTTTTTTGGGTTTGATCCTTGAGGAGTCTATACCCATTTTGCGCACTGTGTCCTGATAAAGCAGGTTCAGGCTGCTGCCACCGTCCATAAGGACTCGAGTGAGGTGAAATCCGTCGATGACTGGGTCTAGGACCAGTGCGGCGAATCCGCCATCACGGATACTAGTGGGATGGTCCCTGCGATCGAAGGTGATCGGACAGGAGGACCATGGGTTGAACTTTGGGACGACTGTCTCCATTGCATATACATCCCTTAACGCACGCTTCTGCTCCCTCTTGGGGATGTGGGTTGCGTATATCATGTTCACCGTCTGCACTTGTGGGGGGAACCTCTTCTGTCCTCCGGTGTTCGGCGGCCGGGGCTCCTCCTCGCTGTCGCTCTGTGACCCCTTATCTTTGTTTTCAGCATTTAACTTGCGGCCTGCTTGAACACCAAACATTCCATGTTGGTGTGGTTGGCTGGCTTGTCGGGGGTGTCGTGTATTTGACACGAGCGATCGAGTAAACGGTCCAAACTAGATGGGCCCGGGGTGCTTCTTTTGAATGGCTTTTTTTGCTGACCGGGTTTAGAGCCTCTGAATCCGGCATTGACCGGGTGTAGTCGACGATTTGATTTTTCTTTGTCAGGAACCGTGTCTAGAATTTCCTGGCCGATTCCTCTGGCTGCTGAATTATGTGGCTCAAGTCATCGGCATCTCGTGGTCGCACATAAGTGCCCTGGAAGTTGTCGAGGAATGCGGCTTCCAGATCTGCCCAACAGCCAATGGATTCTGCTGGCAGGCTGTTGAGCCAATGCCGAGATGGTCCTGTGAGCTTGAGTGGGAGGTATTTGATGGCGTGTAGATCGTTACCGCGGGCCATGTGGATGTGCAGGAGGAAGTCCTCGATCCATACCGCATGATCTGTTGTGCCGTCGTATGATTCGATATTTACAGGTTTGAAACCCTCTGGGATTTGGTGATACATTACTTCGTCTGTGAAGCATAGGGGGTGTGCGGCGCCTCTGTACTGGGCTATGTCGCGACGCAGCTCAAATGTGTCTTGTCCGCTGTGTTCAGCCCGACCGGATATACTTTTACTGTATCCGGCGTGACGGTTATCATCTCGCGTAGTGGCGCGCCCCCATGATCCGTAGATGGATCTTGCGTGTTTTGCTTTGTACTCCAATACGTCTCGCAGGTCTAGCGTGTTTCCCCGTGCCTTGACATTTTCATTTGGGTGGCGTCGGGGTGCGGGCTGAGCTTTTGGCTGAAATGCCTCTCTGTCGCGGCCACGAGGTGACCGATCAGCCGCGTCATATGCTGGAGATGTAGGTTTTAATGCTTCCTCCTCCAGTCGGGGTAGCAACCTGGCGCTTTGGGTAACTCTTGGAGGGGCGTTCGAGTTCATATTCCTCGGCCGCAAGGACTTTAGTCCATCTGCCAGCTAGCAAATCTTAATCAGCTTGAAGCTGTTGTTGCTTTTTTTAAGGCTATTTGCCGTGGCTATAAGCTGGCGCTTGAAGCGCTCTTGCTCAACGGGATCCTCAGGCATGACAAATTCGTCATCGTCGAGGCTTGCCTCGTCTTCAGAGGGAGGCATGTAATTATCATCCTTCGCCTCTCCATCTGCTGCTCTCTCGGGAGGGCTGGCTTATCCATCCTCCTGCTCTAAATCTTGCTGGAGGGGATTGTTGTCATCTTCGGCACTGTCCGGAGTGCTATTATCTCCTGTGCCGGTATCACCGCTTTTGCTTTGGCGAGACTTAGAGCGGCGCCGCTGACGTCGGCGCTTGGGTTGCTTCTTGGAGGGTTCATCCTCCGCTGTCCCGTCGCCATTTCCTTCTTTGGGTATGTCCACCATGTATATATCATATGATGAGGTGGCTGTCCAGTGACCTGTGGGCAGTGGTTCCTGTTCGTTTCCCGCATCGTCGTCCATACGGTCGATGTCTTCGGAGTCGAAGTCGAGCGTGTTGGTCAAATCATCGACAGTGGATACTAAGTGAGTGGTGGGTGGGCGGCGAATTTCTTCGTCATCCGCATCCCAATCCTGTCGGACACAGTTCGTCCAGGACTCTCCTGACAAGGAGAGAGACCTTGATGAGTTCAGTATGTCGCCGAAGGGCGAGTGCTGAAAGATATCCGCGGAGGTGAACTCCATGATCGGCGCCTAGTCGGATTCGATAGGCAAGGGCGCAGGCGGTTCGGAGTCCGTGGCCGAGGAAGAATCCGGCAGTTCGGCGTCACGGCTCCCGTGAAGGGTAAGGTCGATACTCGGCTCGATCGCCGCTGACAATACGGCCTCCGTGGCGGGGTCTATCCACCCGTCCATGGGTGGCGCAATTGGCTCCGAATTGAGGGTCGAAGCGGTTGAGGGTGCGGTCTCCTGAACATTGCCCGATGGTAGAGCTCAATCATGCTCATCGCGACCGTGCGGCGCACTCAGCAGGGGCTCGAATCCGTCGAAGATCAAGTCTCCGCGGATGTCGACCGTGTAGTTTAAGCTTCCAAACCTGACCTGGTGGCCAGGGGCGTAACTTTCGATCTGCTCCAGATGGCCAAGCGAGTTGGCCCGCAGTGCGAAGCCGCCGAATACAAAGATCTATCCCGGGAGAAAAGTCTCACCCTGGACTGAATCGCTATCGATGATCGAAGGAGCCATCAAGCCTAACGGTGAAGACATAGAGGAACTCTCAATGAAAGCACCAATGTCGGTGTCAAAACCGGCGGATCTCGGGTAGGGGGTCCCGAACTGTGCGTCTAGGCAGATGGTAACAGGAGGCAGGGGACACGATGTTTTACCCAGGTTCGGGCCCTCTTGATGGAGGTAATACCCTACGTCCTGCTTGATTGTTCTTGATGATATGAGTATTACAAGAGTTGATCTACCACGAGATCAGAGAGGCTAAACCCTAGAAGCTAGCCTATGGTATGATTGTTTGTTGTCCTACGGACTAAAACCCTCCGGTTTATATAGACATCGGAGGGGGCTAGGGTTACACAGAGTCGGTTACAAGGAAGGAGATCTACATATCCGTATTGCCAAGCTTGCCTTCCACGCCAAGGAGAGTCCCATTCGGACACGAGACGAAGTCTTCAATCTTGTATCTTCATAGTCCAACAGTCCGGCTAAAGGATATAATCCGGCTGTCCGGATACCCCCTAATCCAGGACTCCCTCAGTCGGCGTTGGGGGACGCCATGGCAGGGCTAGAGGACTGGGGGAGGGAGGTGGAGGCGAGGCTGGGAAGCTACGCGGTGCTAGGCGGGAGAGGAGGGACGGGGCGAGAGCTCTAAATAATACATCAAATAAAATAACTGAAATGCAAATGCATATTCTCTAGGAGGAGTTTTTCTATGTATTTTAATTTTGTAATGTTTATTCTTCAGTATCTCAATTCTAGTTTCAGTCTTGTAGTTGATTCAGTCTTTTAAGGCATCGGTTTTTCTTATTTGTGTGACTTCCTCAGTTTTGTCTTCATAATGTAGCTTTAGTCCATGTTGATTTTTGTCAGTTTAGAATTTATTGGTTTCTATTCTAGTGATTCTTACTCCTTTCCATTCATTTGTGTTTATTTTCTCTTCAGTCATTAGATCCCTTACCATTGATTAGTTTTTTCTGTCATTTCCTTTAGTTCACTTGTCATTCATCCATTAGTTTCTCAAATTTTGTTTGTGTACTAGTTGTCATCAGGCTTCAGACATTGATTATTATTTAGTAGTGTTTTCAGTCATCAGCATCCATGTATTCTCTATTATCAGCCTGCATGATTCCAGTGATTACTCTTCAATTTTTCAGTTTGTCCATGATAATTTTTTTAGTGATTTATTATGGAAACTAAAGATGACTGGTCAGTGTTTCATTTTTAGTTTTCGGTTTCAATCATCTTCATTGTAGGTTTCTTTCAGTTTTTCAGAGTTTCATTCAGTTTAGATATTTATTTCTCAGTTTGTTTTGGTGGTAGGCATTTTTTTAGTGTCATTCCTCAGTCTACCAGGTTTCTTCAATATATATGTCCTTAAGTTTTCTCCAGTTATTGATTTATGTATTTCATGATTAGGTTCAGTGACATTTTCAGTCTTATTCATGTTTCAGTCATTGGTAGCTTTCTCCTCTTTTTTTTGAGTAATCTGTAGCTTTCTCCTGGTACTCATTTCTTTAGTGGTAGGTTAGTTTGCTAGTTTAGCATTCATTCAGTTTTTAGTCTATCTATATTTTCTCATTTCACTTCTTTAGCCTTCATAATTATTTCCTCACTTCCTTTTTTCCATATGGTCGTATGGCATTCAGCAAGGATGCCTGGGAGGAATTCACGGAGGAGAACGAACTAAAATAGGTTGGCCGAGTGGTGTTAATCACCGTAAGGAATAGTGCATTGGACAATCTAGAAATGATGGTTGTCAGCCTGATTTAAGATTACCATCAGTGTTAGTGCTCTAGTTTTTGTCGTTGTTATCTATGTCTTACTGATGTCATCTATCTATGTCGCTCCGCGGGATGGACGAACTATGTGTCTTCTCTCTTTTATAGGTATCTTTTGTTTGGTTATGTATGGCACTGTCAAGAACAATTTAATATGGGGCATGAAAACCTTTTAAATGCTAGTCTATTTGGTTAGTGTTCAGCTTTAACATGGAGGCTTTGCGTTTAGTTTTTATCAGTATTTTGGATATTTTTTTGGATCGACCATTTTTTCAATGCTGGGAGTAACTTTTCAATTATTTGAAATTCAGTATTCAGTATACTGTCAAATTCAGTTATGTCGGAAAGATCCAACTCCTCAGATCATTGTGTTTGATGGAAGTTTTTTTGACCGGTTCTCAGTGTTTTGCATTTTTTCATTTTTGTTCGGAGTTGTTTGGTGTGGGTCTTCAGTAAGAAGTTTTAAAGAAGTAACCACATTTCTGCCACTAGCATTCATCATCTTTCTATTTTTTCTTAAAAGAAATGGGATTATCTCCTGTCACTAGTACTCCCTCCGTTCCTTAATGTAGTGCATATAGATTTTTTGAAAACTCAAACTTTGACCAAGTTTATGAAGAAAACTATTTATGTCCACAATACCAAATATATGAATTATGAAACTACGTCTTATGATAATTCTAATGATACATGTTTGACATTCTAGATGTAAATATTTTTCTCCACAAACTTGATCAAACTTTGTGAGATTTGACTTTTCCATCGGTATTGTTTTACTTCTTTGGTTGTATCCTTATTTAGCCATTCTTTTGACTTTGGTCTTATTCATCTGTCAGTCTAGTGTCTGAAGTCGTAGGTGTCAAATTCAATTAATAGTTTTGTGTTCAGTGTTAGGTGCCGTTTTCAGTTTCGTCAGTTTTCAGTTCTGTCAGCTAACGGCATTCTCCGTTAGGTCTGCTTCGGTTATCCCCTTTCTTTCAGCGGAAAGGAACGCATAGAGTGGTGCAAAATGAGGTGGCCATTCTATAGGAGCAGCGAGGTGGGAACTCGGATGTGGGCGGCGGCGGCGCAGCTCCACATATTCAGTAAAGTCATCCCCCCTCTTCTTGTGATCTTGATTTGATTCATATCCGACTCTTCTAATTCAATCAGAGTTATGTACCCACTTTGCAATGTGACTAAGAAAACCGCAGACCTCATGGGTTAGCATTTAGGAAGATAAGTTGCAAAGTGATTGGTCTTTTTCCAATGAAAAAGAAAACCATGGTGATTGAGACCCTGTGGCCTTGTCGGTCGACCCGCCACATATCGTAGAGTACCCTCACCTCCGTGACTTCGATCTTGAGCATGATGCCGACGGCCACACAGTGTTTGTTATCCTCGGTATGATCGTCCAGGTAGAAGCGGACACACCAGTCGTAGCCACCGACGAAGGTAGCGGACTCAATGGACTTGCCGATGCAGAAGCCCCTGTTCAGGTTGTACCCATCAATCCTGAAGATGTGCGTCTTGTGCGCAGTCTCCAGGGCGCAGGTCGAGGCCATCCTCGTTAGTAAGCTCTTAGACGCGGCCATCGTTGCCTCTAGGTGGGGTAGAAACTAAGCGCGGCGGGGATGGGGGCGGTGATGGGTGCCATCGGGAAGGGGAATGAGCGACGAGGCGAGTCAGAAGGCAAAAGTAGCACAGTGGGTGGTGGGAACAATCGACGATAAGTTGGCGAAAAGAATTTTGCAATGACTGCCGCGCGAGAAGGGACGAAGATATATGGTGAAATCGTTCGGCCCAACTTTTCCATGACGGATTCCAATTCCAGCTTACCAAAAAAAAATCTCGGTTTGGAAGATAAAGTTGATGGATCTCCAATTTCCCGTGGACAAAGTTGCAAGCAAGTTATCAAAGTATGATGGCCAAAACATTACCACCATTGGATGTACGGCTCTTGTCAAGTCTGTGATCATATCCCAAGTGGTCTACCCCACCACCCCGTTGGTCATCCCACCACATACTTCACAACACCAACAAGCTCGAGAGAGATTTCCTTTGGTCCGGTTCGGACAAGACAACGGGGGCCAAATGCAAGGGGAATTGGGAGTATGTTTGCCAGCCACTTGAGTACGGAGGTCTTGGGGTCCTCAACACAAACAAGTTTACGAGGGCTCTTCAGTTGCGATGGTTGTGCTATGAATGGAAGGATCCCACCAAGATGTGGGTGGGAATAGGAAACCCATGCAATGGGGCGGACCTCAACTTTTTCTATGCTTCCACCACCATCACCGTTAGTAATGGTGTGAGGACCCACTTTTGGGACTCTCCTTGGCTTCTTGGGTGAAAGCCTAAAGATATTGCCCCACTCATCTACGAAGCTTCCAAGAGAAAGAATTGGAAGGTGAGGGAGTCCCTAAAGCACAACGCTTGGATTCTCAAGATCACACCCCTCCCACTGCCACCACCACCACCACCACCAATGTCTCCGTTGAGCACATCATGCAATTCTTCGCTCTATGGGTGATACTAAATGGGGTTCATCTTTAGTTGTCTTTAGTTGTGGCTTCTAGTGAAAAAATGAAGAAAAGCTATGGATGAAGAATATACGGCTCTAATGAAGAGTAACACATGGCACTTAGTACTCCACCTCGAGGTAAAAACATGATGGGCCAGAAACAAGTTTATCCCAGGTATAAAGTGTGCCTTGTTACCATAGGCTTCAAGAAACACTAATGTTTTGATTATCAGGATGCTAACCTATTATAAAAGCTTCCACCATAAGACTTGTATTAGGCACAACAGTCTCCAAAGGGTGGTGTTTATGCTTGTTGTGTGGAACATGTCAATTCTCAATGTTATGCAAGAAAAGTGTATCTCAAAGAACCACTGGTATATGAAAATGGATACACATATCACTATGTTTGCAAACTTGTCAAAGCACTCTATTTCCTTAAAGAGGCCCCTCGAGCATGATACTCTTGATCAACCATCTCACGCATTGGGCGGCTTAACTTATAGAACTATCATGCTTCTTCCACGATAGCATCATCTCCAGTGAAATCCTACATTGAGAGAAAAGTGTTATTTAAGACACATGTCCAACTCAACAATTCATATGGAGCACATAGATTCGTACAAATGAGAAAAGTTCTTACTTCCACATGCATGTTGGAAAATATATCATCCATTGAGAAGGCACTGATTTCATTCAAATGATCATTAAGAGGTTGCTGATTAAGTGTGCCTTCTTGCATAGGAACAATGCTAGCTCCATCCCCACCATCATGTAGCTGAGTCAATGAGACGAAATCATCTGTCTGAAGGGTGTGAAGCATCGAAGTAGTTCTTTCACTGTTGACCAGATGAGTATCATTAGTTGAAGTTCTACTTGCATCAAGTGTAGAGCTACCATTCAACATCGTTCCTACTGAGCTTATGTTGCTTGCCATGTTGAATCGTGCCATCTGCTCAGTGAAGCCTCCCACTGATGTGGTGTTGCTTATGAATGGTGCCTTTTCATTTTGCAGAGGCAGCTGGCCAGATGACATTGCATATCTCTCTAGTTGGTTGCTATGTGGGAAGTTCACCTGTGATGCAACAAGAGACCTCCCGCCACCAACTGTTGTGTTTGCAAATGAACTTTGAAGATTGGAAGGGGTTTTTCCTTTGCTTATCTCCATTATCTTGCCATGCATGATGTTAGCATAGGAATTACTATAATTGAATGATGGAAATTCATCTGACATTATCTCATTGGGTATGTTGTCGTATAGGCTGACGGGAGGGTTAGCAAAACCTGTGAATCTTCTCGCATCCGACGGTAGTTTCCCAACATACTTTGGCATTCTACGATCATGGAGGTATGACCCTGTGTAGAAGTTGCTTTGGATGTTCATCGGCGGAGCCAAGTGACCCGTTGAACCATACTTGTTTGTACTCCAAGAGGCAGTGTCGCCAGAGGACACACTCCATCTTCCATGTTCGTGATTATGCATGAAATTGCCCTTGTTGTTCATGTTGTACGATGAGTTCCATCTTTCATATGCATCACTAGAGGGATTTGACTTAACTCTTTTTAAGTGCAATCTATACTTCTGAAATAAAAAGATAGACAAAATAACAAGGTATAAGATGGATGATCATCGAAAAAAATAACGTAAACATGTGAGTACAATAAGAACTCAAGATGTTGCATGGGAAAAAAACTCCTAAAAATGTGGGGCATGCATTATATGAGATAAGCCTCGCATTTTAAGGGACACACTTAATTAGAATTACACATCATGGTAGTTCCATTACTAGAGCTTTGACTGATATGTTCCCCAGAAAACAAAAGCTTTCACTTATATATGAAAAAATGTTAGACTATGGATAATAGTAAGAAAAACATAGAAATTAAGCATAAAGGTTGCAAATAAACCTGTAGATGACTCGCAATATTCTCTCTACTGAGGTGATCCACATTCATCAGCTCCAATACCTTTTTTGGAACAGCCCCTACAATTATGTAATAAAAATTATAATGAAAATATCAAGCAGCCACCAGCATTGTCGATGAATGAGGCACAAGATGTGAATTCTTACTATCAAGGCCGATCTGGTTGATAGCTTCTAGAAACTTGTTATGCAGCGCAATTGTCCATGTCATCCTGGGCTTTCTGTGGATGGCGGATATATGCGTGCCCTCATTGTTCTCGCTAGAATCATCTCCAACATTTCTCTTATTCCCCGAGTACTTACTCTTGTTAGTAGTCGCTGGTTGAACTCTCTGGACATCATTGTCATGATCGCTGATGTGGCTTATTGCTTTGGGATTTCTCCACCTTTGAACATGTTGCCATATGTTTTTGAGCTCATGGGTACGCACTGGCTTCACCATAAAGTCGGACGCGCCATGATCTATCCCCTTCATCACAACCTTCTTGTCGCAATCAACGGATATCACTGCATGCCATAGGACCAATGACTTAGATTTAGAATTCAGAAATTCACAAAAATCTATGAAGTGGACATATGTTTTGGTTAAAGTGCCTATAGACGGAAAAGCATTTCAATGTTCAGTTTTATAATTCTTCTTCAATGCAAACTAAATGGGAAAAATTACACACATTCAATAGGAAGATACGAAAACAAAGGTTAAAACAATAACGGTAACACAATGACTAAGCCATATCACAACATGTTCCACACAAGGAAATCACATCATCATGTCTAACTATTGGTGAACCTGAAGATCAAGTATTATTATTGGCAGTCAGCCAAGTTTCTCTAGCATACTAGGTAACATCTATCGGCCCACGTAACACTCTAAGCATTTTAAGTGATCACACTCATATTAGTTTGTAAATGTTAACCACCATTCTCAATAGCTTTTTTATTACGGATAGCTAATTGTTTGTGGTTGCCACGGGGACATACATATTCTACATGATAATGTCCATGCTTAATGTGGTCCTACCGTCCAGTGCTCGATGATACGTTTCATAATTAACGTGATACTCTCGTCCAAAGAATGATACTCTCCATAATTAACGTGGTCCTCTCGTCCAATGCTCGGTGATAGTTTCCATAAATTAATGTCTGGACAATTGACATGTGTAATTAACTATATAGCTAATTAATTGCATGCAGCTGTGGGAGAGGTAGAGATTGGGCAAGAATTATCTTGGACGATTTTTGTGCAATAATAGTAGAGATTCAGGAAAATAAGTATTTGTGGCTGCACTTTCAGTGAAAGTAATTTGACTACAAATTATTGTAGGTATTACCCATGGTTAACCTACTCATGTATGTACTTAAAAGGGGCATTCCTACTTTACATGCTATTCTTGAGAGTAAATTGTCATATGGAGTAACAACTTTAAGGAGAATGAAGATGAGTAGTAATCTTAATAATATCAATACAATTCACACAAAAAATATCAATACAACATAGGTATTTCATAATTGTAGTATTCATGCAACCCTAGCAAACAGGTGTGGCGCAATCGTATACCTTGTGTGATTGTTAGAACGCGAATTTTAATATTAGCTTTGAAAACAAAATATAACTTGGTCATTTCATGAACTATGAATAGATTAAAGTTTTCATTCTTATTGGTAGGATTGTACAATTAATTGAGATGATATAAAATTAAATTATAGTTGTCCATAAATAAAACCATCGAACATGTGGATAGTGGGATCTACATTACATAGGAGTGATAGAGAGTCTCACTAAGCCAAAGTACTCATTTATAAAACTAAATTCTAGATAGTCCATACATACGCCCATCGAACGCGTGGATGTGGAATCTATTTTACATTGGAGTGACAGAGACTCTCACTAGCCCAAATTAGCTATTGGAGTGACCATGTCTCTAGCCTACTAAACACTATCAGCCCAATTATTAAAAACAACAATTGGGATCTCATAATCATGTGCTATCCATGTTTGTTCCCCATCCCCACCATCCATCCGATTTGATGGATGGATGGTTAGATAGGATCTCATTGTTTTGGGCTAGGAACCGGCAATGCGTCCCCTACTAGCTCATGTGTCGCTCCACCTCCGCTCTCCTACCCCAGTCGCCATCCGATCAGACGGATGGTTAGATAGGATCCCATTGGTTTGGGCTAGAAACCGACACTACGTCCCCTACTAACTCATGTGCCGCTCCACCTCCGCTCTCCTACCCCACTCGCCATCCGATCGGACGAGTGAACGGTTAGATGGGACCCCGTTGGTTCGGACTCAGTGGGGATCCCGTTCTTTAGAACTCTTCCAGGTTTGAAATAGAGTGCGGGTTTTGTGCATGTGTATGTGGTTTCATAAAATCGTCCTAAATATATAGGAGCTCACCCGCTGCCCAAAGAAATTAATATCCTCTCAAGGTATCAACAAGATTGAGGAGTAAAAGTACGTTCTTAAAAACAATTGTCAGTGCTCATGGATAGAAAACTCAAAAATTGGACTTTGGATTGAGAGCAGTGAGAGTACTGATGACGGGCAGATCCATCTCAAGGCGGATGAGCTTGAGGAGCTTGAAGCCGTCCATGTCCGGCATGCGCACGTCGGTGATGACCAGGTCGAACTGCTGCTTCCCCGCCATGAGCATCCTGAGCGCCGTCTTTCCATCCATCACCGTCGTTGCTGCATAGCGGCAAGCATTATTCGCAGAGAAACAAATAGATCACAAGGCCCCGATTCTAATGGACTATGGCGAAGTGGAGGGATCAAGAGACTCACGTTGGTATTTACAGCGGCGCAACAGGGCTTCAAGTACCATGAGGCACACGCGGTCGTCGTCCACGACGAGGACGCGTAACCCTTCGGGAAACTTGTCCTCCGCCGCATCCTCCATCATCTGCCTTCGGTCCCCACCCATCGTGGCCATGTTCTCCGAACTTCTTCCCACCTGGAAAAGCAAACGCCATCAA
This sequence comes from Triticum urartu, assembly GCF_056163025.1. NCBI lineage: Eukaryota > Viridiplantae > Streptophyta > Magnoliopsida > Poales > Poaceae > Triticum > Triticum urartu. Next base: position 705,737,557 of record NC_141879.1, on the reverse strand, counting down.
GAAAAATACTGATTAAAAAACAAATCAGCACAAACCGCACAGCCAAAACCTCTATTAGCTTCCTCGTCTCAGGACACAACTGATGTTACTGCTTTGCTCCTCGTCTAAAAACAATCCGTATTCAGAGGAGTGGTGAGAAGGGCTGGAGGAAGGGCGTCTATTTATAGGGGTAGAGGGGTCAAGGGAAGGAGTGGAAGTCTCGCGGTCCAGACTCGAGAGGTCAAAGGCGCTCTCCCCGTGCTTGTGTGCATGCGCTGCTTCTACTCCTTAATTTCTGCAGCTACGCCATTTGATCTGGCGATGTCAATGTGCGTGTCTGCTTGTGCCGCGGCCCATGGTCTCTTTCATGAGAGGTGAGGAAAACCACGGGTGGTGTTGCTGTTTTTTGCTTTTGTTCTTTTCTTACCAAATGTTTAATGTTGGACACAAATGTTACAGCATCTCTAGCCGCGTCCCCAACAAGGCCCATCAGGTGACTTTTCGGTCGCCGACGCCAAAAAATCGGCCCAGTCGCGCCCCAAGGGCTCAGTTTTCACCGGTTCGGGCCGAAATTAGCGCCGGCGAGGGAGGGGCCACGCTACGTCCCCGACAGCCCGCTCTAGAAGCCATACTTCCGCCGCCGCCACACCAAGCAGCTCGAGGCCACCAACAGCGTCGTTCCCTCCGGCAGGCTCAACTCCGAGGGGCGGCGCCGATGGTGGGGCGTGCCCGGCCGCACGCCGCACGCCGTCCTCGAGTGCATCGAGGGCGGCAACACGCCGAGGCTGGAGTACCCCGCCCCCGTCCTTCTCTCGCCGCCGTGAGAGCTCGTGGACCCGAGGCGCATGGACCCCGGGGCGTCCTCCTCCTCGCCAGGTCGGTCGACCGGCTCTCCCTGCCTCCGCCCCGTCAAGCCGGAGCCCTAGGACACGTCTGTCAGCCGGCGCACCCGCAGCTCCGGCGTCCGCATCGGCGACTCCACCCCCGCCTCTGGCCGCCTCGTCCTCGTCGCACCCAAACCAGAGCCCGGCCTCCCCGCGGAGTACGAGGAGATAGCCCGGCGCGGCATCTCCGACGAGAACGCCATGCAGTGGGCGCGGGACGACTACCTCCGCGACGAGATGGCCCGGCAGCGCCGGGCCCTGGAGGAGATAGCCGCCCGCAAACGTGGGCGCGAGGTCGAGCACGGCGTCGTGATCCTTGACAGCGACGACGACGAGGACGCCCCCGGACCGTCCAACCCGGCACGCCAACTGGGGGAGGGTTGCAGCAGGGACGGCGGCCGTAGCGGAGGTGGCGACGACGACGATGACGACGGCGGCGACTACACACGGTTCTACAGCCTCCTTGGCATGTAGATCTGCAAGGGCGGCGGGCGGCGAGGAGCAGCAAGGGAGACGGCGAGGAGCAACCTAGTAGCTTTTTTTTTCCTTTTTGTAAAATATTTTAAATATGAACGAACTCGCCGAAATTTGGTTGAATTTGCGCCGTGTTCGTGCCGTAATTTATATTTTCAAAAAAAACGTGGGCGCCGTGACTGGGGGCATCACGCCCCCAGCGTGTGGTTTATCGCCGGTGCGCCCCAGGGGGTGATTTTTAGCGCCTCCTGAGGGGCCAACGGCTGGAGATGCTCTTATGGTCTTGAATTACAAAAAGGAGAGGCTCCTGCTTTGCTCCTGCTCCTGCTTCCTTTGACCGGGAACAGAGAGAGCGTTCATGTCTCAGTCGTCAGACTCCTACCTACTTTTGCATGGCAAAGTGAAAATGTGAAGGCCTAAACTCAAGGAGTGGAAGTCTTTCTCCACTTACCACTTTGTGGAAAATTAATATGACAAGGGCATTTTATCTGAAGAAAAACACTTCAAGAAAATAAGTTCAAGGGTGTTTCAGACTAGGGAGTACCGGATGCACCCTAGCTAAGGGCGAGAGCAAGTGAGTAACACACAAATTCGAACCAAATGATTGCTTATGCTCTGTAGTTTTTGCCATTTTTATTTTTATTGCCCTCCATAAAAAAATTCTGTTTTTGTTTCCATTCCATTGTCAAATGTCAACTTTCTTGTGGTCCAACGTTGGAGCTAGATGATATTGTCTGTATTCCAAAAGAGGCTTTTGGCGATGTTCAGGTCATATCTCAAATTAATGCCTCACCTTAATTCTCATGAAATTTGTTTTGGTGCACTGAAAGGAGTCAAAGCGCCACTCGACAAAGAGAGATGAAAGGATTTAGCACATCACGTGTAAAATGTAAATGAAATGATTCAACCCGACACATGACAGATGAAGATGAAAGGAGATAATACACTATGCGACAAATATATGTCGTGAGAATCAAAAAAGTTTGGATTTGGAGGGCCAGATTGGCAACCAATGATTTCTATATAGAAAGACCTAGAGGCACCACTTAAGCTCATTATTTAAATGGAGGCCAACAGGAGGCATTGATGTAATGGTTTTCTCTTTCTAGGATTTTTTCTTTGGAGAAGGTGCTAACCCACCCAATGGAAATGGAATTTTTCTTTTTTTACACTGCTTCTCCATTTTTCGTGTGGTGCATAGACTCCCTTTTTGTAAAAAAATATCATGTAGATTGTATGCATTTGATTATTTCTTTATTCTTATATAAAAATATTTTACAACCATATCACAATCAATAGAATCTCATAACTCACATGAGAATTCAGGATTTTGACAATCCACAATCTCGATGCATCCAAGAAACGAGTATATTCATGGAAACTCATGGGATATTATCCCCTCCATGTTTTTTCGAAAACAATGACGGTCACGACCTTGACGCGCCTTCTCTGCCCCAACGCGTTCTCAAGGCTCCGGTGGCTCATGTGCCGGCGCCTATTGCCGTTCCAGGGGCGGCCAGCGGCACATGTTGCTCTGTCATTGCGATGTGCACCACTGCTACCTCTTGAGCACTACGTTGGATTTCCCCGAAAAGGAGAGGATGATGCAGCAAAGTAGCGTAAGTATTTCCCTCAGTTTTTGAGAACCAAGGTATCAATCCAGTAGGAGGCTACGCGCAAGTCCCTTGTACCTACACAAAAACAATAACTCAACGCAACCAACGTGCTTAGGGGTTGTCAATCCCTTCATGCTCACTTACGAAAGCGAGATCTGATAGATATGATAAATAATATTTTTGGTATTTTTGGTATAGAGATGCAAAGTGAAAAGTAAAAGGCAAAGTAAAAAGCAAAGCAATAATAAAGTGATGGAGATTGATATGATGAGAAAGAAACCTGGGGGCCATAGGTTTCACTAGTGGCTTCTCTCAATAGCTAAGTATTCTACGGTGGGTGAACAAATTACTGTTGAGCAATTGACAGAATTGAGCATAGTTATGAGAATATCTAGGTATGATCATGTATATAGGCATCACATCCGAGACAAGTAGACCGACTCCTGCCGGCATCTACTACTATTACTCCACTCATCGACCACTATCCAGCATGCATCTAGAGTATTAAGTTAAAAACAGAGTAATGCCTTAAGCAAGATGACATGATGTAGAGGGATAGTTTCATGCAATATGATAAAAACCCCATCTTGTTATCCTCGATGGCAACGATACAATACGTGCCTTGCTGCCCCTTCTGTCACTGGGAAATAACACCGCAAGATCGAACCCAAAGCTAAGCACTTCTCCCATGGCAAGAACAACCAATCTAGTAGGCCAAACCAAACTGATAATTCGAAGATACTTGCAAAGATAACCAATCATACATAAAAGAATTCAGAGAAGATTCAAATATTATTCATAGATAGACTGGATCATAAACCCACAATTCATCGGTCTCAACAAACACACCGCAAAAACAAGATTACATCGAATAGATCTCCACGAGAGAGGGGGAGAACATTGTATTGAGATCCAAAAAGAGAGAAGAAGCCATCTAGGTACTAACTATGGACCCGTAGGTCTGAAGTAAACTACTCACACTTCATCGGAGGGGCTTGGATGATGATGTAGAAGCCCTCCGTGATCGATGCCCCCTCCGGCGGAGCTCCGGAACAGGCCCCAAGATGGGATCTCATGGATACAGAAAGTTGCGGCGGTGGAATTAGGTTTTTGGCTCCGTATCTGATCGTTTGGGGGTACGTAGGTATATATAGGAGGAAGAAGTACGTCGGTGGAGCTTCGAGGGGCCCACGAGGCAGGGGGGGCGCGCCCTAGGGGGGGCGCCCTCCACCCTCGTGACCGCCTCATGGCTTTCGTGACGGAGGGTCCAAGTCTCCTGGGTCTTATCTGATGAGAAAATCGTGTTCCCGAAGGTTTCATTCCATTTGATATTCTGTTTCTCCGAAACACTGAAATAGGCAAAAAACAGCAATTCTGGGCTGGGCCTCCGGTTAATAGGTTAGTCCCAAAAATAATATAAAAGTGGAAAATAAAGCCCAATATAGTCCAAAACAGTAGGTAATATAGCATGGAGCAATCAAAAATTATAGATATGTTGGAGACGTATCAAGCATCCCCAAGCTTAATTCCTGCTCGTCCTCTAGGAGGTAAATGATAAAAACAGAATTTTTGATGCGGAGTGCTACTTGGCATAATTTCAATGTAATTCTTCTTAATTGTGGTATGAATATTCATATTCAAAAGATTCAAGACAAAAGTTCATATTGACATAAAAATAATAATATTTCAAGCATACTAACAAAGCAGTTATGTCTTCTCAAAATAACATGGCCAAAGAAAGCTATCACTACAAAATCATATAGTCTGGTTATGCTCTATCTTCACCACACAAAGTATTTAAATCATGCACAACCCCGATGACAAGCCAAGCAATTGTTTCATACTTTTGACATTTTCAAAACTTTTTCGATCTTCATGCAATACATGAGCGTGAGCCATGGATATATCACTATATGTGGAATAGAATGGTGGTTGTGGAGAAGACAAAAAGAGGGGAAGATAGTCTCACATCAACTAGGCGTATCAACGAGCTATGGAGATGCCCATCAATAGATATCAATGTGAGTGAGTAGGGATTTCCATGCAACGGATTTACTAGAGCTATAAGTATATGAAAGCTCAACAAAAGAAACTAAGTGGGTGTGCATCCAACTCGCTTGCTCACGAAGACCTAGGGCATTTTGAGGAAGCCCATCATTGGAATATACAAGCCAAGTTCTATAATGAAAAATTCCCACTAGTATATGAAACTGACATAATGAGAGACTCTATCATGAAGATCATGGTGCTACTTTGAAGCACAAGTGTGGTAAAATGATAGTAACATTGTCCCTTCTCTCTTTTTCTCTCATTTTTTGTTTGGGCCTTCTCTTTTTTTTATGGCCTCTTTTTTTCGTCCGGAGTCTCATCCCGACTTGTGGGGGAATCATAGTCTCCATTGTTGGGGAACGTAGCAGAAATTCAAAATTTTTCCTACGTGTCACCAAGATCTATCTATGGAGAGACCAGCAACGAGGGGAAGGAGAGTCCATCTACATACCCTTGTAGATCGCTAAGCGGAAGCGTTCAAGTGAACGGGGTTGATGGAGTCGTACTCGTCGTGATTCAGATCACCGATGATCCTAGTGCCGAACGGACGGCACCTCCGCGTTCAACACACGTACAGCCCGGTGACGTCTCCCACGCCTTGATCCAGCAAGGAGAGAGGGAGAGGTTGAGGAAGACTCCATCCAGCAGCAGCACAACGGCGTGGTGGTGATGGAGGAGCGTGGCAATCCTGCAGGGCTTCGCCAAGCACCGCAGAAGAGGAGAAGAACTTGGGAGAGAGGGAGGGGCTGCACCAAAGGCAAAAGGTATGTTTGAGAGGCCCTCCTACCCCACTATATATAGGGATCCCAAGGGGGGGTGCGCCAGCCCCTAGGAGATCCAATCTCCAAGGGGCGGCAGCCAGGGGAGGAGTCCTCCCCCCCCCCCCCCCCAAGGCACCTAGGAGGTGCCTTCCCCTGCTGGGACTCTTCCTTTAGGGTTTCCCCAGGCGCATGGGCCTCTTGGGGCTCGTGCCCTTGGACCATGTAGGCCAAGGCGCACCCCCTACACCCCATGTGGCCCCTGGGGTAGGTGGCCCCACCCGGTGGGCCCCCGGGACCCTTCCAGTGGTCCCGGTACAATACCGATGACCCCGAAACTTGTCCCGATGGCCGAAACAGGACTTCCTATATATAAATCTTTACCTCCGGACCATTCCGGAACTCCTCGTGACGTCCAGGATCTCATCCGGGACTCCGAACAACATTTGGTAACCACGTACAAGCTTCCTTTATAACCCTAGCGTCATCGAACCTTTAGTGTGTAGACCCTACGGGTTCGGGAGACATGCAGACATGACCGAGACATTCTCCGGTCAATAACCAATAGCGGGATCTGGATACCCATGATGGCTCCCACATGTTCCACGATGCTCTCATCAGATGAACCACGATGTCAAGGACTTAATCAATCCCGTATACAATTCCCTTTGTCGAGCGGTATTGTACTTGCCCGAGATTCGATCATCGGTATCCCTATACCTTGTTCAATCTCATTACCGGCAAGTCTCTTTACTCGTTCCGTAACACATCATCCCGTGATCAACTCCTTGGTCACATTGCGCATATGATGATGTCCTACCGAGTGGGCCCAGAGATACCTCTCCGTTTACACGGAGTGACAAATCCCAGTCTCGATTCGTGCCAACCCAACAGACACTTTCGGAGATACCTGTAATGCACCTTTATAGTCACCCAGTTACGTTGTGACGTTTGATACACCCAAAGCATTCCTACGGTATCCGGGAGTTGCACAATCTCATGGTCTAAGGAAATGATACTTGACATTAGAAAAGCTATAGCATACGAACTACACGATCTAGTGCTATGCTTAGGATTGGGTCTTGTCCATCACATCATTCTCCTAATGATGTGATCCCGTTATCAACGACATCCAATGTCCATGGTTAGTAAACCGTAACCATCTATTGATCAACGAGTTAGTCAACTAGAGGCTTACTAGGGACATGGTGTTGTCTATGTATCCACACATGTATCTGAGTTTCCTATCAAGACAATTATAGCATAGATAATAAACGATTATCATGAATAAGGAAATATAATAATAACCAATTTATTATTGCCTCTAGGGCATATTTCCAACAGTCTCCCACTTGCACTAGAGTCAATAATCTAGTTCACATCGCCATGTGATTAACACTCACAGGTCGCATCGCCATGTGACCAACATCCAAAGAGTTTACTAGAGTCAATAACCTAGTTCACATCACTAGGTGATTAACACTCAATGAGTTCTGGGTTTGATCATGTTGCTTGTGAGAGAGGTTTTAGTCAACGGGTCTGAACCTTTCAGATTCGTGTGCGCTTTACAAATCTCTATGTCATCTCCTAGATGCAGCTATCACGCTCTATTTGGAGTTATTCCAAATAACTGTTCTACTTGGAGCTATTCCAAATTGTTGCTCCATTATACGTATCCGGTATCTCCACTCAGAGCTATCCGGATAGGTGTTAAGCTTGCATCGACGTAACCCTTTACGACGAACTCTTTTACCACCTCCATAATTGAGAAAATTCCTTAGTCCACTAGTTACTAAGGATAACTTTGACCGTTGTCCTGTGATCCATTCTTGGATCACACTTGTATCCCTTGACTGACTCATGGCAAGGCACACTTCAGGTGCGGTACACAGCATAGCATACTGTAGAGCCTATGTCTTAAGCATAGGGGACGACCTTCGTCCTTTCTCTCTATTCTGCCGTGGTCGAGCTTTAAGTCTTAACTTCATACCTTACAACTCAGGCAAGAATTCCTTCTTTGACTGATCCATCTTGAACACCTTCAAGATCATGTCAAGGTATGTGCTCATTTGAAAGTACTTTTAAGCGTTTTGATCTATCCTTATAGATCTTGATGCTCAATGTTCAAGTAGCTTAATCCAGGCTTTCCATTGAAAAACACTTTCCAAATAACCCTACATGCTTTCTAGAAATTCTACATCATTTCCGATCAACAACATGTTAACAACACATACTCATCGGAAATTCTATAGTGCTCCCACTCACTTCTTTGGAAATACAAGTTTCTCATAAACTTTGTATAAACCCAAAATCTTTGATCATCTCATCAAAGTGTACATTCCAACTCCGAGATGCTCACTCCATTCCTCAGAAGGATTGCTGGAGCTTTGCATCCTTATTAGCATCTTTTCAGGATTGACAAAACCTTTCGATTGTATCACATACAACCTTTCCTCAAGAAAATCGCCGAGGAAACAATGTTTTGACATCCTATCTGCAAGATTTCATAAATAATGCAGTGACTGCTAATATAATTCCAACAGACTCTTAGCATCGCTACGAGTGAGAAAGTCTCACCGTAGTCAACTCCTTGAACTTGTCGGAAAACATCTTAACGACAAGTCGAGCCTTTTTAACGGTGATACTTACCATCATTGTCCGTCTTCCTTTTAAAATCCATATGTACCTAACAGCCTTACGACCATCAAGTAGTTCTTCCAAAATCTACACTTTGTTTTCATATATGGACCCTCTCTCGGATTATATGGCCTTGAGCCATTTATCAGAATCCGGGCCCACCATCGCTTCTCCATAGCTCGTAGGTTCATTGTTGTCTAGCAACATGACTTCCAAGACAGGGTTACGTACCACTCTGAAGTAGTACGCATCCTTGTCATCCTACGATGTTTGGTAGTGACTTGATTTGAAGTTTCATGATCACTATCACTTGATTCCACTTCAATTGGTGTAGGTGCCACAGGAACAACTTCCTGTGCCCTGCCACACACTAGTTGAAGAGATGGTTCAATAACCTCATCAAGTCTCCACCATCCTCCCACTCAATTCTTTCGAGAGAAACTTTTCTTCGAGAAAGGACCCGATTCTAGAAACAATCCCTTATTGCTTTCGGATCTGAGACAGGAGGTATACCCAACTGTTTTGGGTGTCCTATGAAGATGCATTTATCTGCTTTGGGTTCGAGCTTATCAGCCTGAAACTTTTCACATAAGCGTCGCAGTCCCAAACTTTTAAGAAATGACAGCTTAGGTTTCTCTAAACCATAGTTCATACAGTGTCATCTCATCGGAATTACGTGGTGCCCCTTTTAAAGTGAATGTGGTTGTCTCTAATGCCTAACCCATAAACTATCGTGGTAATTCGATAAGAGACATCATGGTATGCATCATATCCAATAGGGTGCAGTTATGATGTTCGGACACACCATCACACTATGGTGTTCCAGGCTGTATCAGTTGTGAAACAATTTCCACAATGTCTTAATTCTGTGCCAAACTCGTACTTCAGATATTCATCTCTATGATCATATCATAGATATTTTATCCTCTTGTCACGACGATCTTTCAACTTCACCCTGAAATTACTTGAACCTTTCAATAATTCAGACTCGTGATTCATCAAGTAAATATACTCAACATCTACTCAAATCATCTGTGAAGTAAGAACATAACGATATCCACTACATGCCTCAGCACTCATTGGACTGCACACATCAAAAATGTATTACTTCCAACAAGTTGCTTTTTTGTTCCATTTTACTGAAACCGGGGCTTTCAGTCATCTTGCCCATGTGGTATGATTTGCATGTCTCAAGTGATTCAAAATCAAGTGAGTTCAAACGGTCCATTTGCATGCATACATACCAATAGACATGGTTCGCATGTCTCAAACTTTTCAAAAATGAGTGAGTCCAAAGATCCATCAATATGGAGCTTCTTCATGCGTTTTATACCGATATGACTTACGTGGCAGTGCCACAAGTAGGTGGTACTATCATTACTATCTTTTGGCATGAACATGTGTATCACTACGATCGAGATTCAATAAACCATTCATTTTAGGTGTAAGACCATTGAAGGTATTATTCAAATAAACAGAGTAACCATTATTCTCCTTAAATGAATAACCGTATTGCGATAGACATAATCCAATCATGTCTATGCTCAACGCAAAAACCAATCTCGATGGTAGAGGGAGCGTGCGATGCTTGATCATATCAACATTGAGAACACTTCCAACACATATCGTCAGCTCACCTTTAGCTAGTCTCCGTTTATTCCGTAGCTTTTATTTCGAGTTACTAACACTTAGCAACCGAACCGGTATCTAATACCCTGGTGCTACTAGGAGTACTAGTAAAGTACACATTAACATAATGTATATCCAATATACTTCTATCGACCTTGCCAGCCTTCTAATCTACCAAGTATCTAGGGTAATTCTGCTCCAGTGGCTGTTCCCTTTATTACAGAAGCACTTAGTCTCGGGTTTGGGTTCAACCTTGGGTTTCTTCACTAGAGCAGCAGCTGAATTGCCGTTTTATGAAGTATCCCTTCGTGCCCTTGCCCTTCTTGAAACTAGTGGTTTCACCAACAATCAACAATTGATGCTCCTTCTTGATTTCTACTTTTGTGGTGTCAAACATCACGAACCTCTCAAGGGTCATCATACATGTCCCCGATATATTATAGTTCATCACAAAGCTATAGCAGCTTGGTGGTAATGACTTCGGAGAAACATCACTATCTTATCTGGAAGATTAACTCCCACTCGATTCAAATGATTGTTGTACTCAGACAATCTGAGCACAAGCTCAACAATTGAGCTTTTCTCCCTTGGTTTGCAGGCTAAGAAAATCGTCGGAGGTCTTATACCTCTTGACGTGGGCACAACCTTGAAATCCCAATTTCAGCCCTCAAAACATCTCATATGTTTCGCGACGTTTCAAAACGTCTTTGGTGCCTCAACTCTAAACCGTTTAACTGAACTATCATGTAGTTATCAAAATGTGTATGTCAGATGTTCGCAACATCCACAGACAACGTTCGAGGTTCAGCACACTGAGCGGTGCATTCAGGACATAAGCCTTCTATGAAGCAATGAGGACAATCCTCAGTTTACGGACCTAGTCCGCATAATTGCTACTATCAACTTTCAACTAATTTTTCTCTAGGAACATATCTAAACAGTAGAACTGAAAACGCGAGCTACGACATAATTTGCAAAATCCTTTTTGACTATGTTCAGGATAATTAAGTTCATCTTATGAACTCCCACTTAGATAGACATCCCTCTAGTCATCTAAGTGATTACATGATCCGAGTCAACTAGGCCGTGTCCGATCTGTGCGTGAGACGGACTAGTCAACGTCGGTGAACATCTTCATGTTGATCGTATCTTCTATACAACTCATGCTCGACCTTTCGGTCTTCTGTGTTCCGAGGCCATGTCTGTACATGCTAGGCTCGTCAAGTTAACCCTAAGTGTTTTTGCATGTGTAAAACTGTCTTACACCCGTTGTATGTGAACGTAAGGATCCATCACACCCGATTAACACGTGGTGCTTAGAAACGACGAACTGTAGCAACGGTGCACAGTTAGGGGAGAACACTTCTTGAAATTGTTGTAAGGGATCATCTTATTTACTACCGTCGTTCTAAACAAATAAGATGAATAAACATGATAAACATCACATGCAATCAAATAGTGACATGATATGGCCAATATCATATTGCTCCTTTTGATCTCCATCTTCGGGGCTCCATGATCATCATCATCACCGGCACGACACCATGATCTCCATCATCATGATCTCCATCATCGTGTCTTCTTGAAGTTGTCTCGTCATTGACATGCAAGTCGTGATTCCCTTGACAAGAACATGATCAATCTCATACATCACATATATCATTCATCACATCCTTTTGGCCATATCACATCACATAGCATACCCTACAAAAACAAGTTAGACGTCCTCTAATTGTTGTTTGCATGTTTTACGTGGCTGCTATGGGTTTCTAGCAAGAACGTTTCTTACCTACGCAAAAAACCACAACGTGATATGCCAATTGCTATTTACCCTTCATAAGGACCCTTTTCATCGAATCCGATCCGACTAAAGTGGGAGAGACAGACACCCGCCAGCCACCTTATGCATCTAGTGCATGTTTGTCGGTGGAACCGGTCTCACGTAAGAGTACGTGTAAGGTTGGTCCGGGCCGCTTCATCCCACGATGCCGCCGAATCAAGATAAGACTAGTAACGGCAAGCGTATTGAACAAAATACACGCCCACAACTACTTTGTGTTCTACTCGTGCATAGAATCTACGCAATAAACCTAGCTCTGATACCACTGTTGGGGAACGTAGCAGAAATTCAAAATTTTTCCTACGTGTCACCAAGATCTATCTATGGAGAGACCAGCAACGAGGGGAAGGAGAGTGCATCTACATACCCTTGTAGATCGCTAAGCGGAAGCGTTCAAGTGAACGGGGTTGATGGAGTCGTACTCGTCGTGATTCAGATCACCGATGATCCTAGTGCCAAACGGACGGCACCTCCGCGTTCAACACACGTACAGCCCGGTGACGTCTCCCACGCCTTGATCCAGCAAGGAGAGAGGGATAGGTTGAGGAAGACTCCATCCAGCAGCAGCACAACGGCGTGGTGGTGATGGAGGAGCGTGGCAATCTTGCAGGGCTTCGCCAAGCACCGCAGAAGAGGAGAAGAACTTGGGAGAGAGGGAGGGGCTGCACCGAAGGCAAAAGGTATGTTTGAGAGGCCCTCCTACCCCACTATATATAGGGATCCCAAGGGGGGTGCGCCATCCCCTAGGAGATCCAATCTCCAAGGGGCGGCGGCCAGGGGAGGAGTCCTCCCCCCCCCAAGGCACCTAGGAGGTGCCTTCCCCTGCTGGGACTCTTCCTTTAGGGTTTCCCCAGGCGCATGGGCCTCTTGGGGCTGGTGCCCTTGGCCCATGTAGGCCAAGGCGCACCCCCTACAGCCCATGTGGCCCCCGGGGTAGGTGGCCCCACCCGGTGGGCCCCCGGGACCCTTCCGGTGGTCCCGGTACAATACCGATGACCCCGAAACTTGTCCCGATGGCTGAAATAGGACTTCCTATATATAAATCTTTACCTCCGGAACTCCTCGTGACGTCCGGGATCTCATCCGGGACTCCGAACAACATTCGGTAACCACATACAAACTTCCTTTATAACCCTAGCGTCATCGAACCTTAAGTGTGTAGACCCTACGGGTTCAGGAGACATGCAGACATGACCGAGACGTTCTCCGGTCAATAACCAACAGCGGGATCTGGATACCCATGATGGCTCCCACATGTTCCACGATGCTCTCATCGGATGAACCACGATGTCAAGGACTTAATCAATCCCGTATACAATTCCCTTTGTCGAGCGGTATTGTACTTGCCCGAGATTCGATCGTCGGTATCCCTATACCTTTTTCAATCTCGTTACCGGCAAGTCTCTTTACTCGTTCCGTAACACATCATCCCGTGATCAACTCTTTGGTCACATTGCGCATATGATGATGTCCTACCGAGTGGGCCCAGAGATACCTCTCCGTTTACACGGAGTGACAAATCCCAGTCTCGATTCGTGCCAACCCAACAGACACTTTTGAAGATACCTGTAATGCACCTTTATAGTCACCCAGTTACGTTGTGACGTTTGATACACCCAAAGCATTCCTACGGTATCCGGGAGTTGCACAATCTCATGGTCTAAGGAAATGATACTTGACATTAGAAAAGCTATAGCATACGAACTACACGATCTAGTGCTATGCTTAGGATTGGGTCTTGTCCATCACATCATTCTCCTAATGATGTGATCCCGTTATCAACGACATCCAATGTCCATGGTTAGGAAACCGTAACCATCTATTGATCAACGAGCTAGTCAACTAGAGGCTTACTAGGGACATGGTGTTGTCTATGTATCCACACATGTATCTGAGTTTCCTATCAATACAATTATAGCATAGATAATAAACGATTATCATGAACAAGGAAATATAATAATAACCAATTTATTATTGCCTCTAGGGCATATTTCCAACATCCATCATCCTTTCCTCACTTGGGACAATGCTCTAAAAATGATGATCATCACACTTTTTATTTTTCTTACAACTCAACAATTACAACTCAATACTTAGAACAAAATATGACTCTATATGAATTCCTCCGGCGGTGTACCGGGATATGCAATGAATCAAGAGTGACATGTATGAAAGAATTATGAACGGTGGCTTTTCCACAAATACGATGTCAACTACATGATCATGCTAGCAATATGACAATGATGGAGTGTGTCATAATGAACGGAACGGTGGAAAGTTGCATGGCAATATATCTCGGAATGGCTATGGAAATGACATGATAGGTTGGTATGGTGGCTGTTCTGAGGAAGGTATTTGGTGGGTGTATGATACCGGCGAAAAGTGCATGGTATTAGAGAGGCTAGCAATGGTGGAAGGAAGGAAAGTGCGTACAATCGATGGACTCAACATTAGTCATAAAGAACTCATATACTTATTGCAAAAATCTAGAAGTTATCAAAGCAAAGTATTACGCGCATGCTCCTAGGGGGATTGATTGGTAGGAAAAGACCATCGCTCGTCCCCGACCGCCACTCATAAGGAAGACAATCAATAAATAAATCATGCTCCGACTTCATCACATAACGGTTCACCATCGTGCATGCTACGGGAATCACAAACTTTAACACAAGAATTTCTCAAATTCACAACTACTCAACTAGCATGACTCTAATATCACCATCCTCATATCTCAAAACAATTATCAAGCATCAATTTTTTCTTAGTATTCAACGCACTCAAAAGAAAGTTTTACAAATCTTGAATACCAATCATATTATTATTAAGCAATTTACCATGCTATTAAGACTCTCAAAATAATCTAAGTGAAGCATGAGAGATCAATAGTTTCTATAAAACAAATCCACCACCGTGCTCTAAAAGATATAAGTGAAGCACTAGAGCAAAATTATATAACTCAAAAGATGTAAGTGAAGCACTAAAGTAAAACTATAGAGGTCAAAAGATATAAGTGAAGCACACAGAGCATTCTACCAAATTCAAAATTATGTATGGCTCTCTCAAAAGGTGTGTATGATACGTCTCCGTCGTATCTCCTTTTCCAAACACTTCTGCCCTTGTTTTGGACTCTAACTTGTATGATTTGAATGGAACTAACCTGGACTGACACTGTTTTCAGCAGAATTACCATGGTGTTGTTTTATGTGCAGAAAACAAATATTCTTGGAATGAACTGAAACTCCACGGAACATTTTAGAAAAAACAATAAAAAATCCTCGCTAAAGATGAAGACCAAGGGGCCCACACCCTTCTCACGAGGGTGGGGGGCGCGCCCTAGGGGGGCCCCCTGGAGACCCTCCAACGCCAACTCCTACTATTTATATATTTTCTTTCAGAGAGAAAAAAATAAGAGAGAAGAAATCATCGCGTTTTACGATACGGAGCCGCCGCCAAGCCCTAAAACCTCTCGGGAGGGCTGATCTGGAGTCCGTTCGGGGCTCCGGAGATGGGGATTCGTCGTCGTCGTCATCATCAACCATCCTCCATCACCAATTTCATGATACTCACCGCCGTGCGTGAGTAATTCCATCGTAGGATTGCTGGACGGTGATGGGTTGGATGAGATTTATCATGTAATCGAGTTAGTTTTGTTAGGGTTTGATCCCTAGTATCCACTATGTTCTGAGATTGATGTTGCTATGACTTTGCTATGCTTAATGCTTGTCACTAGGGCCCGAGTGCCATGATTTCAGATTTGAACCTATTATGTTTTCATGAATATATGTGAGTTCTTGATCCTATATTGCAAGTCTATAGTCACCTACTATGTGTTATGATCTGGCAACCCCGAAGTGACAATAATCGGGACCACTCCCGGTGATGACCATAGTTTGAGGAGTTCATGTATTCACTATGTGCTAATGCTTTGTTCCGGTTCTCTATTAAAAGGAGGCCTTAATATCCCTAAGTTTCCAATAGGACCCCGCTGCCACGGGAGGGTAGGACAAAAGATGTCATGCAAGTTCTTTTCCATAAGCACGTATGACTATATACGGAATACATGCTTACATTACATTGATGAATTGGAGCTAATTCCGTGTCACCCTATGTTATGACTATTACATGATGTTACCGCATCCGGCATAATTATCCATCACTGATCCGGTGCCTACGAGTTTTCCATATACTGGTTTACGCTTATTTACTTTTCCACTGCTACAGTTACAATCACTACAAAATATCAAAAACATTACTTTTGCTGTCTTTACTTTTGTTGCCGCTACCACCACTATCATATTACTTTGCTACTAAACACTTTGCTACAGATACGAAGTTTCCAGGTGTGGTTGAATTGACAACTCAGCTGCTAATACTTGATAATATTCTTTGGCTCCCCTTGTGTCGAATCAATAAATTTGGGTTGAATACTCTACCCTCGACAGCTGTTGCGATCCGCTATACTTGTGGGTTATCAAGACTAATTTCTAGCGCCGTTGCCGGGGAGCATAGCTCTATTCTTTGAGTCACTTGGGATTTATATCTGCTGGACACTATGAAGAACTTGAGAGATCCAAAAACCAAGATCTATCCCTCAACTACGAGGGGAGGTAAGGAACTGCCATCTAGCTCTGCACTTGATTCACCTTCTGTTATGAGTAAGCTAGCGACACCTACACCTGCTTCTGCTATTCGTTCTGATATGTCGCATGTTATTGATGATGCCACTTCTGCTATGCATGATACTTATGATGAAACTGCTTCTATGTCTGATACTACTGTGCCCCTTGGTGAATTTCTTGATGAACAAATTGCTAGAGCTAGACAAAAAGAAATTATTGAATCTGAATACGATGATGATAGTGATGATGAAAATATGCCTGCTATTCCTGAGGGTTATCTTTTTGATGTGGAATCTTCTGTCGCTATTTTAGCTTGCAAAGATAGATATGAGCTTAAGAGGTTATTAATTAAATGGAACAAAGAATCACTTAGAGCTAAAATGAAACCCGACCCTGCTTTTGCTACTTCACCTATATGTGTTCCTGGTAAGGATTATGAATTCTCTGTTGATCCTGATATAATTACTTTGGTTGAATCTGATCTGTTTTATGGCTATGAATCTGAAACTGTTGTGGCACATCTTACTAAGTTAAATGATATAGCTGCCCTATTCACTAATGATGAGAGATCGCGTTACTTATATATACTCAAAATATTTTCGTTCTCATTAAAGGGTGATGCTAAGATATGGTTTAATTCTCTTGATCCTGGTTGTGTGCGTAGTCCCCAGGATATGATTTATTACTTCTCTGCTAAATATTTCCCTGCTTATAAGAAACAAGCTGCTTTGAGGGAAATATACAACTTCGTGCAAATGAAAGAAGAGAGTCTCCCACAAGCTTGGTGGAGGCTTCTCAAGTTACTTAATGCTTTGCCTGATCATCCTCTTAAGAAACCTGAAATACTTAATATCTTTTATAATGGACTAACCGATGCTTCCAGAGATTACCTGGATAGTTGTGCTGGTTCTCTTTTCAGGGAAAGAACACCGGATGAAGCTGAAAATCTATTGAACAATATGTTGACAAATGAAAATAATTGGGCACCTCCTGAGCCAGCTCCTGAGCCAACTCCTGCTCCAATTACTGAGCCTATTCTTAAACCAACTCCGAAGAAGAGAGGTATTCTATTTCTCAGTCCCGAAGATATGCAAGAGGGAAAGAAATCTATGAAAGAAAAAGGTATTAAAGCCGAAGATGCTAAGAATTTACCTCCTATTGAAGAAAGACATGATCTTAATATACCGCCTGTTGAAGAAACATATGATCTCAATTCTTTATTTACTGAAGAACCTCCTGATCCCGATATCCCGACACAGGTAGTGTCGTGGAATTGTCACGGCAGATGTCCTTAGTGTGAGGACTTAGTCGCGAGGCCAACACATCTATGTGGTAGCTTGAGAGGGGTTGAGCGGAATCGAGAGACGCAACACAAGACAAGGGTTTAGACAGCTTCGGGCCCCGGAAAACATCATCCGGTAACAACCCTACATGCTGTTTGAGGCTAGATCTCATTATCATCACGAGGGAGTCGCCGTAAACCGGCTCTCCTTCAGTTGTATCTAGCCCTAGAGATTGTTTCTTTCTTCTCCCCCTTTGAGGAGCCCTGCCCTTCCTTATATATGTTGAAGGGGCGGGTTACATGTGGAGTCCAACTCGGACTTTAACTTAAACTATTTTGACTTCCCTTCCTAGGCTTCTTAACGTCTGCCGGTTTAACATTGTCTGCCGGTTTAACATTGTCTGCCGGTTTAACACCAGCCGGTTTACCGTCTGTCTTAGCCATCTGTCTTGACTCTCTGTCTTAACTCTCCGCCGGTTTAGCATCCACCGATTTACCAAGTCCCAGCCGGTTTACATCTCCAGCCGGGTCATACCGCGGGGTATATCCCCGATAGGTAGTAAAGGTAAATTCTCTCTATAGATATGATAAAGCTGATGTCCCTCCTACTAAAATTGCTAGTCAGTGCTTGGATGAGTTTGATAACTTTATGTTTAAGCAAGACGACTTTAATGCTTATTTTGGTAGACAATTAAAAGAAAATGCTTACATGATTAGACGCTTGGGTGATTATATGGCTGATATTAAAGGTGAACTTAAACTTGTTAGCAAACATGCTTCTATGGTTACCACTCAAGTAGAACAAGTAATTAAAGCTCAAAAAGAAGTGCTAGATGAAATGAATAGTAAGAAAAATGATTATGCTGTTAGAGTGGCTACTAGAACTGGTAGAATGACTCAGGAACCTTTGTATCCTGAAGGCCACCCTAAGAGAATCGAGCAAGATTCTCAAAGAAATAATATTGATGTTCCTAGTTCTTCTAACAAGAAGAAGAAAAATGATAGAACTGTGCAAACTTCTAGTGAACCTATTGCTGAACCACCTGATAATCCAAATGATATCTCTATGTCTGATGCTGAAACACAATCTGGTAATGAACATGAACCTAGTAAAAATATTAATGATGATGTTCACGATGATGCTCAACCTAGTAATGACAATGATGTAGAAATTGAACCTGCTGTTGATCTTGATAACCCACAATCAAAGAATCAACGTTATGATAAAAGAGACTTTGTTGCTAGGAAACATGGAAAAGAAAGGGAACCTTGGGTTCAGAAACCCATGCCTTTTCCTCTGAAACCATCCAAGAAAAAGGATGATGAGGATTTTGAGCGCTTTGCTGAAATGATTAGGCCTATCTTTTTACGTATGAGATTAACGGATGTGCTCAAAACAAATCCTTATGCTAAATATATGAAGGATATCATTACTAATAAAAGAAAGATACCGGAAGCTAAAATTTCCACCATGCTTGCTAATTATACTTTTAAGGGTGGAATACCAAAGAAACTTGGAGATCCCAGAGTACCTACTATACCTTGCTCCATTAAAAGAAATTATATTAAAACTGCTTTATGTGATCTTGGAGCCGGTGTTAGTGTTATGCCTCTCTCTTTATATTGTAGACTTGACTTGAATAAGCTGACACCTACTGAAATATCTTTGCAAATGGCTGATAAATCAACTGCTATACCTGTCGGTATTTGCAAGGATGTGCCTGTTGTGGTTGCAAACGTTACTATTTTAACGGACTTTGTTATACTTGATATTCCCGAGGATGATAGTATGTCTATTATTCTTGGAAGACCTTTTCTTAATACTGCAGGGGCTGTTATTGATTGCAACAAAGGCAATGTCACTTTTCATGTTAATGGTAATGAGCATACGGTACACTTTCCGAGGAAACAACCTCAAGTTCATAGTATCAACTCTATTGGAAAAATTCCATCGATTATATTTGGAGGTTTTGAATTTCCTCTTCCTACTGTCAAGAAAAATATGATATACTTATTATAGGGGATGTGCATATCCCCGTTGAGGTAACTTAGTGTTATTCGAAATTTCTCCGGTTTCATGATTATCGGAATGAGTTTGTTAACAAGACTTGATCAACCTTGTTAGTGGATTCTTTTTGATGAGCATGAGATGGATGAAACTAGAAGCACAAACTTCTGTACCCCACTTTTACTTTCTGTTATTTATGTTAAATAAAGTAAAAATAGTATTTTCAGTCTGTTTTCTGGATTATCCGTGCAATATAAAAATATCCCGAAAATAAAAGTCCTCAGAATGCCATGCCAATTTAATATGATTTTTTTGGGAATATTTGAGAATTTACTATGCAAAAATTACCGTGGGAGGAGCTGCCACCTGGTCACGAGGGTGGTGGGTGCGCCCCCCCTATAGGGCGTGCCCCCCTACCTCGTGGGCCCATGATGGCGCTCCTCCACTTATCCCAGCACCCATCTTCTTCCTCTGTCTCACACAAACCCGAAAAACCAACTCAAGCACGAGTTCCAGCCACTTTTGCTGTGATTTTCGATCTCCTTGCTCAAAGCACCTCTCGCAAAACTGCTTGGGGAGATTGTTCCTTGGTATGTGACTCCTCCATTGGTCGAATTAGTTTTTGTTCTAGTGCTTTATTCTTTGCAAATTTATGCTGCATAGGTGACCATGTCCTTGAGCTTGGATGTCAAATTTATATGGTTCCAAGTAGTTCTAATGCTTGATATAGTCTCTAGGCACTTGTAGGAGTAGTTGCTATCAGTTTTATTGAGTTTGGTTTACTTTTATTTTGAAGTTACTAAGAATTTCAGATTATTTCAGAAAAATAATGAGGAGATTTTTGAGGGGCTCATCGAGCCGAAGCTCAAAGGAAAGGCACCGAAGCCTAAGTATAATTTGCCGCGCACCGCAGAGATTCGGGCGTGTGAATGGCCTTCTGAAGATTTCTTGACAGCAGCCGGTATCTATGAAGATTTTCATGAATTGGCTCACAATGCAGGCCTCGCCACTTTCCTCCACGACCAATGCGATCAGTATCTCTTACTCACAAATACTTTTGTGCAAAACTTTCATTTTCATTCCAGGAACTCACCACCTACGGTGGAGTTTCATTTATATGATGAGCATAAGGAGATGTCACTTTATGATTTCTATCGGATTTGTTTAGTCCCTTTCGAGGGCAAGACAGAAGAACCACATCATGATGATGTGGCTGGGTTTATTGATACTATCACTGTAGGAGAAACTAGGAAGGTTTCTGATGCACGAATCACTAGCATACATTTTCCTGTTTTACGTTACTTTACATTATTTGCTAGTCATTTCTTAATTGGATGCGGAAACTGTGGAAATCTTAGCATTCCTGATATAATTATTCTGCACCACGGTTTATACAGTGATAACACTTTTAGTATGGGCGGTATTATTGCTAGACGGTTAAGTATGAACCGTACTAAGGGTCCCATCTTTGGAGGCATCTATGCCACACGCCTAGCTGCACATTTTAACATACCTATTAGGCATGCTGAGAAGGAAGAAAAGGTGCTGCCCCGTGTTTATCTAGATCATAAAAGTATGGTGGCACATGATTTTATTGTTAAGAATAGGGCAGGATAGCTTAAGTATCAATTGTTCTTTAACAAACATCACCCTGAGACTATTATCCTGCCTGCTCCTTGTTTGTCTAATTTTGTAGGACCCTACCTTGTTACGTGGGCAGTCGTCCAAGCCTACAAGAATCCTGCACCAGCCCCGGAACAGGAACCACAAGATGAGCCTCCATGACAATCTGTTTATTCTTGGGATCCAGAGATGACTGTCAGCCAATGGCAGTCAGAGTCTTCTTCTTCATCACAGTATGATCCCAACTATTCCTCCTCGTCACAGTACGACCCCAACAACTATTATTATGGATATCCGCCAGGCTAGCCGTGGCCATAGACCAACTTAGGCCAAAAGCCTAAGCTTGGGGGAGTACGTATTTCTCACCGACATTACATTTATGTTCACACACACTCATTGCTAGATGTCGGTGTTCATACTTTTTCACTGTAATATCCATGCTAGTTTATTTTATTTTTTTTCCTGCTTTCTTCTTGTGTGCTTGTTAAACCTTAAGAAAAACAAAAAAAATTAGTAGTAGTTTATTTTTCTGCTGTAGTAGTAATAATTAAAAAGAAAAGCCAAAAATATTTCCCATTCTTCTTTTGCTTGTTGGGAGCTTTCCCGTGTAAATAGTTTTATTTATTTTCTTTTATTTTGCGGTCAGTAGGAGAAGACCATAATTAAATTGTTGAAATGGCTCTTATATGCATTATTGTTGATTTAACCCAAAGCCCATATTTCCTTGTCTTCTCCTATTTATTGAATGCTCGCAGATTCCAGCTTAGTCCAATGCACGTGCACTCTTATTATTATTCACACCGTTCGGTCGTGCAAGTGAAAGGAAATTATGAT
This sequence comes from Triticum urartu, assembly GCF_056163025.1. Classification (NCBI taxonomy): domain Eukaryota; kingdom Viridiplantae; phylum Streptophyta; class Magnoliopsida; order Poales; family Poaceae; genus Triticum; species Triticum urartu. The sequence goes on along the minus strand of NC_141879.1, from coordinate 705,715,325 downwards.
GATATATGATGGACTGACTGAGATAAGAAAAGTTGGTATGAACTCAACCTCTTTTGTTTTTGTAAATATGATAAGTCCCTCGTTCTTGATTCATCTTATTATGAATAAACATGTTTGCAATGACAATTAGAGATCGTAGTTGCTTGTGCCATGCTTGATTAGCTATGAGTTATAATGGTTTACCTTGTGTGCCAACATGCTATTGAGATGATTATGATGTGGTATGATGGGGTGGTATCCTCCTTTGAATGATTTAAGTGACTTGACTTGGCACATGTTCACGCATGTAGTTGAAACAAAATCAACATAGCCTTCATGATATTTATGTTCATGGTGGATTATATCCTACTCATGCTTGCATCCAATGTTTATTAATTTTAATGCATGTACATGGCTGTTGTCGCTCTCTAGTTGGTCGCTTCCCAGTCTTTTGCTAGCCTTCACTTGTACTAAGCGGGAATACTGCTTGTGCATCCAATCCCTTAAACCCCAAAGTTATTCCAGATGAGTCCACTATACCTTCCTATATGCGGTATCTACCTGCCGTTCCAAGTAAATTTGTATGTGCCAAACTCTAAATCTTCAAATAAACATTCTGTTTTGTATGCTCGAATAGCTCATGTATCAACCAAGGCTGTCCTTATCTTCCGTGTTAGGTGAGTTATTCTCAAGAGGAGTGGACTCCGCTCCTCACTCACGAGAAAATGTCTGGTCACCGGGATGCCCAGTCCCATGCTTTATGCAAACTAAATCAAAATTAATTTCAAACAAAACTCCCCTTGGGACCTGATGTATGTTGGAGGCACTCGTTGTTTCGAGCAAGCCATGGATTGATGCTTGTTGGTGGAGGGGGAGTATAAACTTTACCATTCTGTTTGGGAACCGCCTATAATGTGTTTAGCATGGAAGATATCGCCATATCTTAGTTGTTATGTTCACAATGAAAGTATACCGCTCAAAATACAATTTATCTCTATTTCAAAACCGAGCTCTGGCACCTCTACAAATCCCTGCTTCCCTCTGCGAAGGGCCTATCCATTTACTTTTATGTTGAGTCATCACCCTCTTATTAAAAAGCACTAGCTGGAGAGCACAACTGTCATTTGCATTCATCATTGTTAATTTATATTGGGTGTGACTGTGATTGGATCTCTTTTACCATGAAGTACAATGTCTAGTCAGTCCTTCATCTTTAAAGGTGCTCTGCATTTATGTTTTGCGGTCTCAGAAAGGGCTAGCGAGATACCATCTTGTTATATCATATTATGATTGTTTTGAGAAAGTGTTGTCATCCAAGATTTATTATTATGACTTGCTAGTTGATTATGCTATTGATATGAGTAATTATGAGACCTGAGAATTATTGCAAATGTAGTTAGTTATGATTTATGCTGAAAACTTGAATGCTGGCTTGACATAATTGCAACAACAAGAGCAAACAGAGTTTGTAAAAGTTTTTCTTTCTTTCTTCTAGTTTGTCAACTGAATTGCTTGAGGACAAGTAAGGGTTTAAGCTTGGGGGAGTTGATACGTCTCCGTCATATCTACTTTTCCAAACACTTTTGCCCTTGTTTTGGACTCTGACTTGTATGATATGAATGGAACTAACCAGGACTGACCCTATTTTCAGTAGAATTACCATGGTGTTGTTTTATGTGCAGAAAACAAATATTCTCGAAATGACCTGAAACTCCACGGAACATCTTAGAAAAAACAATAAAAAATCCTCGCGAAAGATGAAGACTAGGGGGCCCACACCCTTCTCACGAGGTTGGGGGGCGCCCCCTCCTACCTCATGGGCCCCCTGGAGACCCTCCGACGCCAACTCCAACTCTATATATATTTGCTTTCGGAGAGAAAAAAGTAAGAGAGAAGAAATCATCGTGTTTTACGATACGGAGCCGCCGCCAAGCCCTAAAACCTCTCGGGAGGGCTGACCTGGAGTCCGTTCGGGGCTCCGGAGAGGGGGATTCGTCGCCGTCGTCATCATCAGCCATCCTCCATCACCAATTTCATGATACTCACCGCCGCGCGTGAGTAATTCCATCGTAGGCTTGCTGGACGGTGATGGGTTGGATGAGATTTATCATGTAATCGAGTTAGTTTTGTTAGGGTTTGATCCCTAGTATCCACTATGTTCTGAGATTGATGTGGCTATGACTTTGCTATGCTTAATGCTTGTCACTAGGGCCCGAGTGCCATGATTTCAGATCTGAACCTATTATGTTTTCATGAATATATGTGAGTTCTTGATCCTATCTTGCAAGTCTATAGTCACCTACTATGTGTTATGATCCGGCAACCCCGAAGTGACAATAATCGGGACCACTCCCGGTGATGACCATAGTTTGAGGAGTTCATGTATTCACTATGTGCAAATGCTTTGTTCCGGTTCTCTATTAAAAGGAGGCCTTAATATCCCTAAGTTTCCAATAGGACCCCGCTGCCATGGGAGGGTAGGACAAAAGATGTCATGCAAGTTCTTTTCCATAAGCACGTATGACTATATACGGAATACATGCCTACATTACATTGATGAATTGGAGCTAGTTCTGTGTCACCCTATATTATGACTTTTACATGATGAACCGCATCCGGCATAATTATCCATCACTGATCCGGTGCCTACGAGTTTTCCATATACTCGTTTACGCTTATTTACTTTTCCGCTGCTACTGTTACAATCACTACAAAATACCAAAAACATTACTTTTGCTGTCTTTACTTTTGTTGCCGCTACCACCACTGTCATATTACTTTGCTACTAAACACTTTGTTGTAGATACTAAGTTTCCAAGTGTGGTTGAATTGACAACTCAGCTGCTAATACTTGAGAATATTCTTTGTCTCCCCTTGTGTCGAATCAATAAATTTTGGTTGAATACTCTACCCTCGAAAGCTGTTGCGATCCCCTATACTTGTGGGTTATCAGTGTACAACAAGGATGATTGTGGTAGACTAACAAGCAAAGACTCAAATCATAAAAGACGCTCCAAGCAAAACACATATCATGTGGTGAATAAAAATATAGCTCCAAGTAAAGTTACCGATAGAAGTAGACGAAAGAGGGGATGCCTTCCGGGGAATCCCCAAGGTTTGGCTTTTAGGTGTCCTTAGATTATCTTGGGGGTGCCATGGGAATCCCCAAGCTTAGGCTCTTGCCACTCCTTGTTCCATAATCCATCAAATCTTTACCCAAAACTTGAGAACTTCACAACACAAAACTTAAAGTAGAAAACTCGTGAGCTCCGTTAGCGAAAGAAAACAAAAGACCACTTCAAGGTACTATAATGAACTCATTCTTTATTTATATTGGTGTTAAACCTACTGTATTCCAACTTCTCTATGGTTCATAAACTATTTTACTAGCCATAGATTCATCAAAATAAGCAAACAACACACGAAAAACAGAATCTGTCAAAAACAGAACAGTCTGTAGTAATCTGTAGCTAGCGCAAGATCTGGAACCCCAAAAGTTCTAAAATAAATTGCTGGACGTGAGGAATTTATCTATTAATTATCTTAGAAAATAATTAACTAAATAGCACTCTCCAAATAAAAATGACAGAAGTTCTCGTGAGCGCTAAAGTTTCTGTTTTTTTACAGCAAGTTCAACAAGACTTTCCCCAAGTCTTCCCAACGGTTCTACTTGGCACAAACACTAATTAAACACAAAAAACACAAACAAAACAGAGGCTAAATAATTTATTTATTACTAAACAGGAGAAAAAAGCAAGGAATAAAAATAAAATTGGGTTGCCTCCCAACAAGCGCTATCGTTTAACGCCCCTAGCTAGGCATAACAAGTAAGAATAGATCTAGGTATTGCCATCTTTGGTAGGCAATCCATAAGTGGCTCTGATGATAGATTCGTATGGTAATTTTATTTTCTTTCTAGGGAAGTGTTCCATGCCCTTTTCTAATGGAAATTGGAATCTAATATTCCCTTCCTTCATATCAATAATTGCACCAACCGTTCTAAGGAAAGGTCTACCGAGAATAATAGGGCAAGAAGGATTGCAATCTATATCAAGAACGATAAAATCTACGGGCACATAATTCCTATTTGCAACAATAAGTACATCATTAATTCTTCCCATAGGTTTCATAATATTGGAATCCGCAAGATGCAAGTTTAGAGAGCAATCATCAAAATTAGGGGAAATCCAGCAAATCACACAAAGTTTTGGGAATAGTAGAGACACTAGCACCCAAATCACACAAAGCATAAAACTCATGATCTTTAATTTTAATTTTAATAGTAGGTTCCCGCTCATCATAAAGTTTTCTAGGGATAGAAACTTCCAATTCAAGTTTTTCATCATAAGATTGCATCAAGGCATCAACGATATGTTTAGTAAACGCTTTATTTTGACTATAAGCGTGAGGAGAATTTAGCACGGATTGCAACAAGGAAATACAATCAATCAAGGAGCAATTTTCATAGTTAAATTCCTTGAAATCCATAATAGTGGGTTTAGCAACATCTAGGGTTTTAAGTTCTTCAATCCCGCTTTTATCAAATTTAGCATGAAGATCAAAAGATTCAGAATTCTAGGAACGCCTTCTAGGTAAAGGTGGATCATATTCAGTCCCATCATTATCAAGATTAATATTGCAAAACAAAGATTTAATAGGGGACAAATCAATAACTTTCAGATCTTCATCTTGATTTTCATAGGAATCCGGTTTAGCGGCCATCTTATTGACTAAGGTAGCTTGCATATCCAAAATTTCAGCAGGTAATTTTTCAAGACGAGCAATTTGGGATCTTATACCATCGAATTCTTTAGACATATCATCAAGCTCTTTATTCATATAACTCATAAAACCTTTTTGTTCCTTAAGCTCATTTCCAAAGAAATTATTATGCTCAAATTGCAAAATCGTTAACTTCTTGACGTTGTTTTCGATCTCCTCTAACCATTTAAGGTGATGATCACCGAATCTAGGAAGAGCCATCACGACAAACAAGCAAACTAACACACAAGCAAACAAAAAGGTAGATGGGCAAAAAGAGGCAAATAGAGAAAGATAGGGAGGATAGAGAGAGAGAGAGTGAATAGAATGGCAAGGGTGAATTGGGGGGAGAGGAAAACGAGAGGCAAATGGCAAATAATGTAATGCGGGAGATAGGGATTGTGATGGGTACTTGGTATGTTGACTTTTGCGCAGATTCCCCGGCAACGGCGCCAAAAATTCTTCTTGCTACCTCTTGAGCACTGCGTTGGATTTCCCTGAAGAGGAGAGGCTGATGCAGCAAAGTAGCGTAAGTATTTCCCTCATTTTTTGAGAACCAAGGCATCAATCCAGTAGGAGGCTACGCGCGAGTCCCTCATACCTACACAAAAACAATAGCTCAACACAACCAACGCGCTTAGGGGTTGTCAATCCCTTCATGGTCACTTACGAAAGTGAGATCTGATAGAGATGATAAATAATATTTTTGGTATTTTTGGTATAGAGATGCAAAGTGAAAAGTAAAAGGCAAAGTAAAAAAAGCAAAGCAATAATAAAGTGATGGAGATTGATATGATGAGAAAGAGACCCAGGGGCCATAGGTTTCACTAGTGGCTTCTCTCAAGAGCATAAGTATTCTACGGTGGGTGAACAAATTACTGTTGAGCAATTGACAGAATTGAGCATAGTTATGAGAATATCTAGGTATGATCATATGTATATAGGCATCACATCCAAGACAAGTAGACCGAATCCTGCCTGCATCTACTACTATTACTCCACTCATCGACCGCTATCCAGCATGCATCTAGAGTATTAAGTTAAAAACAGAGTAACGCCTTAAGCAAGATGACATGATGTAGAGGGATAGTTTCATGCAATATGATAAAAACCCCATCTTATTATCCTCGATGGCAACGATACAGTACGTGCCTTGCTGCCCCTTCTGTCACTGGGAAATGACACCGCAAGATCGAACCCAAAGCTAAGCACTTCTCCCATGGCAAGAACAACCAATCTAGTAGGCCAAACCAAACTGATAATTCGAAGATACTTGCAAAGATAACCAATCATACATAAAAGAATTCAGAGAAGATTCAAATATTATTCATAGATAGACTGGATCATAAACCCACAATTCATCGGTCTCAACAAACACACCGCAAAAACAAGATTACATCGAATAGATCTCCACGAGAGAGGGGGGGAACATTGTATTGAGATTCAAAAAGAGAGAAGAAGCCATCTAGGTACTAACTATGGACCCGTAGGTCTGAAGTAAACTACTCACACTTCATCGGAGGGGCTTGGATGATGATGTAGAAGCCCTCCGTGATCGATGCCCCCTCCGGCGGAGCTCCGGAACAGGCCCCAAGATGGGATCTCATGGATACAGAAAGTTGCGGTGGTGGAATTTATTTTTTGGCTCCGTATCTGATTGTTTGGGGGTACGTAGGTATATATAGGAGGAAGAAGTACGTCGGTGGAGCTTCGAGGGGCCTACGAGGCAGGGGGCGCGCCCTAGGGGTGGTGCCCTCCACCCTCGTGACCGCCTCGTGGCTTTCTTGATGGAGGGTCCAAGTCTCCTGGGTCTTATCTGATGAGAAAATCGTGTTCCCAAAAGTTTCATTCCGTTTGGACTCCATTTGATATTCTGTTTCTCCGAAACACTAAAATAGGCAAAAAAACAGCAATTCTGGGCTGGGCCTTCGGTTAATAGGTTAGTCCCAAAAATAATATAAAAGTGGAAAATAAATCCCAATATAGTCCAAAACAGTAGGTAATATAGCATGGAGCAATCAAAAATTATAGATACGTTAGAGACGAATCAACCACCATAAAAGCGGCACCCATAGCTGCCTCTTCGTCATCTGCTCCTATCTCAGACCTCACCGTCCACAACAACGTCATCCACAAGCGGGACGTTCACTCCCAGCGGAAGGTCTCCGCGGCCAAGCTGCATCACAGTGCATGCATTGCCGGCCTAAAGACCCCGTTCATGCAGCCGCAAATGACCTGGCAGCGACAGGGCTCCTCTCTTTGCACCTCTGATAGCGAGGCATCAGGCGCAGACGACGTAGCAGAAAAACTGCCCCATATCGCTCTGGTTTGCGGCAACGACAGTGACGAGGCGGACATTGTTCGCGCTACCGATGCTTTGCCTTCACCATGATCAGCCATGAATGTTCAGCCAGGAGAGCTCACTCGGGTGTTGGGTGCTTTTGTATCTTTGTGCATGTAGCCGCGCGCTTTTTTCATCTGCTTCATAGTCTCCATAGGTCTAGCCTGCTCCTAGCCATCGATGGGATACTTTCTCGATGTGCCCCCTCTTTCCCTTGTATTTCCTTGCTATTATGCTCTCGGGCTGGTGGTGAAAGGATGTTTATGTTATGAATCAGTCTCGTTCACTATCCTCTCTTGGAACGTTCGCGGCCTCGGTGATGTTGATAAGTGCAAGGACATCTTCTCTGAAATCACCGCGATTAAAAGCTATGTTGCGCTTCTACAAGAAACAAAGCTAGACTTCGTCCTTGTCCCTAAGTTAAACTCATTCCTACCTCGAACGCTAGACCAAGTTGTCTCCCTTCCCGCTATCGGTTTTGATGGAGGTATTTTTTCTGTGATTAACCCCCTCACGATCAAACCCTCCTAAACCACTCTCACGGCAGGTTTTCTACGTCTCTCAGCCTCTCTTGCCCGGTCTTTGGCACCAACCTCACAATCTCCAACATTTACGCCCCATCCCAACGACCACTCAAAATGGACTTCCTCCAAGAGCTCAGAGACATCGCCCCCACAAACTCTACACCGTGGCTTCTTATGGGTGATTTCAACCTTATCCGTTTCGCTTGCAAGAAAAATAACAAAAACTTCCAGAGCTGTGAGGCTAACATGTTTAACACGGCCATCTCAGACCTGCAGCTCATTGAGCTCCCGCTTCTGGATAGCTTTACTAGGTCTAACAATTGTCTAACTCCAACTCTAGAATGCCTTGAAAGAGCCTTCTTTAACCATGCTTGAGAAGACCGCTTCTCAATATCAACTCTGTCTTCCCTGACACGTTTCTCTTCCGACCAAGTTTCTCTCATCGTCAACATATCTTCACATATCCCCCGTTCCCGCCTGTTTTGTTTGGACTCTTTCTGGGCCCTTCACCTGGCATGCAAGCGTATCGTATCTGAGGCTTGGCCTGCAAACCACCCTTCAATTTCTTTGGACCTAGACCTTTCCAGTGCCATAAAATATACTAGAGAGAACCTCAAAACTTGGTCCAAAACTATCAAACCAGTTGACCAACAAGAAATTGACTGCAAGCTTATCATCGATTGGATTGACAGGCTTGAAGAAGGCTCCCACTCCCGAACTGAGTCCTCTCTTAGACTGGTCATTATAAATGACCTTAATGTGCTATCCTCCAGAAGGTTCTCTTCTAGAAACAAAGGAGGAAAGTGAAAGTCATCATCGATGGGGATGACAACTCCAAATTCTTACATGCCTCTGCCTCCCAGAGGTTCCGCAAAGACAACATCGCCATCCTTGAGGACAATGGGGTCAATTTTTTGCCCATGACACCAAGGTCGTCATCCTCCACAATTTATTTCGCTACCTTCTCAGCACTCCAACAACCTCGACATGTCTCTTCCCACTCCAGGACCTTTACCGGGCGCAACTCCCTCAGCTTCTCCACCTAGACTCCCCCTTCTCCACTCAAGAAATCTAATATGCCTTCCTCTAGAACGTCAATGCTAGTCCTGGTCCTAACAGGCTTGGGCCATGGTTCTACCACAAGTTTGGGCACAACATTAAACATACGATCCTTCCCTTCTTCGAGGACTTAACAAACATCCGTGCAGATGTAAAACGCTTCAACAGAGCACATATGCTTTTGCTCCCTAATGACTTCCGACCTATATCCTTGCAGAACTGCACCCCCAAGGTGATCATTGAGGTCATTATTACCAACAAGGTAAAACCACTAATTCCTCTTCTTGTCCATGGAGACCAAACTGGCTTCATCTCCGGCAGATGCATTGTTGAGAACTTCATCTACGCGGCCGACATCCTCCGCCCTGCCACATTCGGAAGGCACCCAGTATGGTTTTCAAACTTGACTTCCACAAAGTGTTTGACTCTATTTGTTGGGAATCGCTCCTCCTCATTCTCCTCTCTAGAGGATTCCCACCTACCATCATCAGCTGGACCCGAACTCTGCTTGTCTCTAGCAAGACGGCGGTGCTGCTAAATGGGACTTCGGGTCATTAGGTTAACTATGAGAATTGTCTATGGCAGGGTGGCCCGCTTTCACCCTACCTCTTTATCATCGTCGCACACTTGCTTCAATGCTTAATCATTCAGGCTTTCTCGCCCGACCAGCTCTGCCCCCTGATCTACACTAGCAGACCTCCGATTGTGCTCCAGTATGCTGACAACACCCCAATCATTGCCCATGCCTCTAGCCACGCCGCGACCACGCTCAAAGACATCTTTGACAAGTTCGCCCTCGCTACTGGCCTCTCTATCAACTTCCAGAAAACTACCTTCCTACCCATCAACACGGACCCCACAACTAGCCTTAACATCGCCCAAACCTTTGGTTGTGACATTTCCTCCTTCCCCCAGATTTATCTAGGTCTCCCCCTCTCTCACACGCGCCTTCCGTCCTCAGCTTTTGAACCCATCATTCAGCGCTTTCTAAAATACCTCTCTGTGTGGGCGGCAAAACTTCTCACCTAAGGAGCCAGACTTACCCTCATTTTCTCCACTCTAGACGCCCTCGCTACTCACTTTATGTCTATCTTTAGACTACCCAAGAAGATTATCAAAAGGTTAGACGCTATCTATATATCCTTCTTCTGGGTGGCTGACGAAAATTGCTCCAGGTTAAATGCCTTATCGCCTGGAAAAATGTGTGCACTCCGAAGACGGCAGGCGAGCTTGGTATGAAAATTTTGGCTCTCCAAAACAACTGCCTCCTCATGAAATTCACGTTCAAACTTCTCCAAAAACTTGACCTGCCTTGGGTGAACCGGTTCTTCCAACACTACTCTCTCAACTTCACATATAAACCCCGAAACCACCATTACCTCTGAGAATTGTTAACCAATAGCTCTGTCACCTTCGTAAAATTTCCTTCATCATTACTAACAATGGCACTTACACCTTATTTTGGCTCGACGCTTGGCTTCTGCCGACTCCGCTCGCAAAAAACTACCCCCACTTCTTCTCTCACTCCACTTCATCCTCTATATTGGTAGCTCATGTCATGCATAATGGCTTACTCCCGAATCTACAGAACCTCCTAACCAATGTGGCTTCTACCGAGCTTGCGTTTGTTTTGTCTTGCTACAGGATGTTATCACAAGCAATGCGCCCGGTGACAGTTCCTCACCCAGGACTCCTGGTTCACCTAGAGGTGTGCCTACTCATTGCTCTCCTCCGACCATGAGCTTGATCTCAACGCAAGGCACATTTGGGGCTCCAAGGCACCTATCAAGGTTAAGATCTTCAGCTAGATCCTCTATCGTGACAGGCTAAGCATGATGGCGAACTTACATCGCAAGACCATCACGTCAGTGTCGTCTTTTCCTCACTGTGACATATCTTTTAAGGACACGACGCACCCCGCCTCCTCTACCCATGCGTGGCTCAGGTCTGGTCCTTCTTGGGACTCCAGGCCCCTCACAACATCCACCTCATCTGGGATACTCATACGCCGGTTGGCCTCAACATCAACATGTGGCCTACCATCGTCCTCGCCATCCTCTAGGAGCTCCGGGAACACTCATGTTCTCCGTAACAAGACGCACTCCCCCCTAGATACTATTCGGGCCTTATGGTGTGAAGTACGTACCACGCACTACCATTAAGTCTCATCAACGACTGGACAGAGCTACAGGCACCTGAGGAGAAGCCCGATAACACTTATTGGACTATTCACTTTGATGGGTCCAGACAGTTGGAAGGCTCGGGGACTGGAGTCGTGTTAACTTCCCCTCGAGGTGACAAATTTTGTTATGTGCTCCGGCTTATGTTTCCTTGTACTAACAATGCAGATGAGTACGAGGCCCTACTCCATGGTCTCCGGATGGCCAAAGAGATGAACTTGAGACGGGTAAGATTCTTGGGAGACTCAGACCTTGTGGCTCAACAGGTGTCAGGCAAGTGGGACTCTAAAGATCCCCTTATGGCGGCTTACCGTCGTGAAGTCGATGTTGTGGCTGGACATTTCAAGGGTTATGTGGTGGAACACATTGATCGAAGGAAGAATGAGGCGGCTGATGCCTTAAGCCGGCTGGGATCTCAGCGTAAGCTGGTGCCGCCTAACACCTTTCTTGATGTTTTGAATAATCCTTCTGTTAAGTTACCTACAGAGGAAGATCTAGCAATACCAGACCCGGAGGCACAGCTGGTGGCGGCTCTCCACGTTATCCCGGATTGGACAGTGCCTTATTTGGCTTACATGACCCGGGGAGAGTTGCCTGAAGATGAGACCTTGGCAAGACAAATCGCCCGGTGGTCCAAGTCCATGACAATTGTCAATGGCGAGTCACATCATTGTAGCGTCACTGGATATCTTGCGACCCTCTTGAAAATACAATGGAATACATTGCAATCCTCCAGGATTAATATTGGTTACATCAGGTTGTTAAGTACCAGGTGAACTTTTATGTGCCAATTTTCAGGAGTTAAACTTACCCTCAGGGGTTGGCTTATATAAGCCGGAAAAGCAGCCGTAAGCATCACAGGGCAATGCAAGACATTTCTGCAAAGGACATAACAGATTCATATAAACTACAAAGTGCATAGTGATGGCGGCTTATGCAAGTATTAAGGGCCAGAAGCGTGCGCAAAGGCATAGCAAAACTCAAAGTATTTTCTACTCTGTTACAAGACTCCCCGAGTCTGAATGATGCGGCATTGTTTTTCTACAACGACATAAGCAGGTGGCGCCTGGCAATCTACTCTTGGGGTTGACTTGAAGCCTCCGGGTTATCCTTCTCCGCCTCTCCGCCGGCTGCTTTGTCCTGGAAGGATGATGAGGCCCAGTCAATGCCACTCAAGGCCTCAAACTCAGCTTCATCATCTATTAAACCGGCTGGGTCGACTTCAGGGGCAAAGGTGTGCTTACGGATTGGAGGGATCAAGCTGACATCGTCATAATGCGGCGTGGGGATTCTCCGATTCTCCTTGTCATAACCCGGCTGACACTTGGTGAGGTCAGTGTCGTTTCCAATTGGAGTGGCCACAGGGCGTATATCCCTCACGCAGGTGGTGAAATCCTTTTCATCAAATGGAGTGCCATCCTCCTTTAAACTTGGATACCCAAGAGCAATGTCGGCCGGGTCTAGCTCTGGTAACCAGGCTTTGGCCCGACTCAAAGCGGCTATTGCTCCGGCTCTTGCTCCGGCTCTTGCTTGGGCCCGTCTCAACTCTTAAATCCGCTGAGGAAGTACAGCAAGCCGTTGTAACACATCTTGCAAGAGGTGGGGCACATCATTTGATAAGGCTACAACGGCCAAGGCACGTTGTGACCCGATGTACAGTTGCTCTACTAGAGTATACACCGCCTTCAATTTGATCAGCATATTCTGCTTGAGGTTTGTGCTCCTGGGGCCTGTATTGGTAAGTATAAGGTAAACCTCAGGTAACAATTGAAGGAACATTTACAATATTTAATACTTGCTTCAGATAACTTACCAAAGATTCCTGAGACCATCCGAGATATTTGGCGTTGTAAGCCGATCAGTTCGGCTGTTGCGTTTGCCAGCGACGCCTCTGCTATCTCGGCCCGGGTCACCAGTCCGGCCTTTTCGTCAGTCCAAATTTTCTTCTCCGACTCAAAATGTTTCTTCAGCTTCTCTTGTTCAGAGACGCTGAATTCAAATTTGGAATTTGCCTTTTGAATTTCAATCTCCTGGGCTGCCAGGCGGTTCTTCAGGTCAGCAATCTCCGATTCAAATTGACTTATGGTGGCCTGCATTGCACCGGATAGTAGTCAAGATTACGGTAAATAATATTAAGTCCCAAGCACTTTGCAAGCAAAGATACTTGACACTTGGGGGCTAATGTATACCGAAGCTTTCTAAATTATTAAGCCGGTCCTGGATATTAAGTCCCAAATACTTTGCAAGCAAAGATACTTGGCACTTGGGGGCTAATGTGTATCGCAAGTTAAAGGTATTGTGTTACATCCGGTTTAAATATTTTTTCTTTAAGCCGGGCAAGCAGCTCTAACATTTTTTCTAAGTCTAAAGCATATTTATTCATAAGCAATAGACTTGGGGGCTGGTACAGTAAGTATGATTGAAAGTAAGGAAGCATAAGTCATACCTCAGATTTTTGCTGTATTTGCTTCACCATGTCAATTTCTAGGTCACGGCTGTTTTGCACCTAGTTGATATAGCCCGAGACGATCTCTCGAATACTTAAATGAGTATAGTCGGTGATATCCATCTTGGCCTTACGGTGTTCTAGCAACTCCTCTTTAGCTGAGCATTTGGCAAGGACGGTGGGCCTGGCCGGCTCAACGAATTGAGCCTTGAGAAATTCCACCTCTGGGTTAGCCGTTTTGATTGGGCTAGGTGCCTCCGGGTTAACAGAACCATCAAGAATATCTTCAGCAGGCGGGTGAGAAGTTGGTGCTCCAATGTCTTGAGCCGGCTCAGGCGGCAGCTGATGTGTGGAAGAGTCGGGAGCAGCTATACCCTATTCCGGTTCAGTCACCACAGGGGTTTGGGTCGGTTTATCCTTCTTGGTTTTCTTCCTGGGCTTAACCTGCACACTGTGGGCAAAGCAGAGAAATAAGTAAAGAAACATGAAGAAAGAAAAACATAAGGTGAATAAATTGATATTACCCGGGGGCAGTCTTAAAAGCCGACATGTTTGATTGCATGGACTCGCCGGATGAAGGAGAGGTATCCTGGTAATTGGAGTCAGAGGAATTGAGAGGATGACGGATTAGACCCGCCAAAGGTAAAAAATGGTATAAGATGGAGATAACCTCAGTCCGACGCTTCCGGGTACTGTCAGGCAAGCCGGAGGATAGCTCTGCATCCTTGCTGGTCTGGGTCTGCCTCCGGTTTTCAAATTGCTGTTGCTTCAAAAGAAAGTCAGGATCTTGGTAAGCCAAAGGGTGTGAAAATCTTACTTTCCGGGTTACTCTTCGAATTTTCTGACGCGGCCGAAGTTCGGAGTCGGAGGAGATTATCGTTACCTCTTCCTCGACGGGTTGGCTGTTACCCGTGTCTTCCTGAAAGAAGGTTGATATCAGTAAGGTAGTGATAAAGGAGAAAGGGAAATTAAAAAGTTACCTCTTCCTCATTTTCATCAGAATCATCAAGCTGAAACAGCTCAGAAGCGCTTGGCTTCCTTTTCCTTGAAGTGGTGGGCTTGGCGGTTTTCCTTTCGGCTCTCTTGGCCGCCCTGGCTCTCTTGGCCGCCTCATGATCATATTGGATTTTCCAGAAGTTATCATTTGCCTGTAAAAGGTTATAAAGGGTTATGCGTAAGAATAGAGTATAACATGATAAAAAAATAACCCGACGGCTGGAAACTTACTGCAGGGGCCGGGTTCTTCTTGCAAAAAGGTAGTAAGCCGAAAGCGTTACTGTTCACTGTGCCCTCTTTCAACAAAGACTGAGTTGTAGCTTCCACTACGTCATCTGGTAAGTCGTCAGGACTATGACGCTGAGGGTCATCTTTCTCGCCTGAATAATTACACACTAAGCCGGGGCGGTGGCTTAACGGAATTATTATCCAAGCAACCCAGAATCGGACCAGGTCAATGCCATCTAAGCCGTTCCCTAAAAGAGCTTTAATCTTCTTGATCTTGGGGGTGAGTGGCAGACGTTCAATAGCAGTCAACTTATCCGGCAGCGGGTGAGTAGGTTCAAGGCGCAATGCACGGAAGCCGGGCAGCGGGTTTTCACCAGCCGGAGAAGTATCTTGGCAGTAGAACCATGTCTGGTTCCAGTACTTTGGATGACTCGGCAATTCAGCATAAGGGAACAGGCAGTCTCTCCGCCTTTGAATCGATATGCCACCAAGCTCCAGACTGGGCCCGTTGGCCCGCTCATTCTGCTGGTTCAAATAGAACAATTCCCTGAACAAAAGTAGGCTGGGTTCTTCTCCAAGTTAGACCTCACAGAAAACTTGGAAGTTGCAGATATTTGACACGGAATTGGGCCCGATGTCTTGAGGTCTTAAGTCAAAGAAGTGCAAAACGTCTCTAAAGAATTTTGAACCGGGAGGAGCAAATCCCCGGCTCATGTGATCGGTAAAAATGATCACCTCCCCTTCCTTGGGTTGAGGTTTCTCTTCAGACGGGTCAGTAGCACGATAAGACATGACATCCTTCTTGGGCAGATGGCCAGACTTTACAAACTCGGATAGTTTGCTCGCTGTAACAATGGATGGGACCCAGTTGCAGGTAACCGGAGGTTTAACAGCTTTGGGTGCCATTGGGTAAATTGAAGCCTACAACAAGATAAAGGAAATTTTCCGGTTTATTATAACCCGGAGAATAAACATTATTGGGTTATTTAAGATGGCGGCTTAAGAAGGGGCCTAATGACATACAGGTAACTATGTGATAATGTTTAACAGCTGCATGTATTAAAGATGATTAAGGTTTTCTTAAGTCGCCAGAGGCAAGCGGTGCTGACAGCCGGTATTATCTTAAACCGGTTACACGGACTACTATGGCTGAAATAGAGTCAACAGACACAGTTTTTGGCTAAGTGTGGAGCAAACAGGTTTCACAAATTGCAATTATTATTTTGGATCAAACGATGCTCTGGAAAGGAAAAATTTCTAGACCTAAAACAGTACAGGGAAGTTCATATACTCAAGGAGGGCTTCCAAAACAAGGAAATGAGATCTGTTTTCATACAGAATAAGCATACAACATCCTCCACAGCAGTTCTATGTGGTTTTTACGATCTGAGCAAGGTATTAGAGGTAAGAACTAATGGAGGTTACGTCGGGCGACGATGAACATCGACGAACTCAAGACAGTACTAATGCAGATTTGAGAAAGGGGGGAAAGAGAACTCACCTATGCGGAAGAACTGCGGAGGGTTGCCGTTGTTCTCTGGTCAAAAAACAGGGTGATGCAGCGGCCTGAGTCGGTGAAGACGAGGTTTCCGACGGTGGCGGCGGCGGAGCTCGAGCGACAGAAGAGGGAGTGCAAGGAAGAAGACGACCGGAGGAAATGAAAAAGACCTAGGTCGCGCCTATTTATAAGGAGGACCGACTGAGACGGCGCGAGAAATGAGGAAACCAAGACATCATTATCCAGCGGCCCCGACGCCTCGATTTTCGGGAGGGTCAGTAAAGGCAAAGATCCGTTGAAGATATGGTGAATTAAAATATAAGTTCTATTGAAGATGACGTCACGATGATTTAACCTGGAGCCAGAGGATGACGTCATGGCGGGTTACAATTTTCACGCAAGACAGAAGACTAAAGGCCAGTTCATAAGGTTACCAAAGATTGACATGAACCGGTTCAAACCAATCTGGGGCCTAATGTTGGGGATATGACTATTTGTGTAAGCCATCCAGGAGAGGCCGGGTTACGCAAATTGAGGTTCATCAGAAGCCCAAGACCAAGGCATGAAGATGGCGGTTCACTAAAAGGCTTAAAGGCCCACAGGCGACTCTGAGGCCCGTAAAGATAAACCGCCATGATGGTATAACTTGTACTGTAAAGTAGAAGTAACTAGTCGCCGAGCCGGACACTGTTTATGAGCCGGCCGGGACTCTTTAGGCCGCAGGGCATCAACCCGTGTATATAAGGGGACGACCAGCCAGCGGCTTAGGGAAAGAAACAACTGATCGAGAGCCAGGCATAGCGTATCTCGCTCCCTGGTCATCGAAACCACAAGCAATTCCAACCCAACTAGACGTAGGCCTTCCTTCACCATAAGGGGCTGAACTAGTATAAACCTCGCGTGTCCTTGTCCCGATTAACCCCTTTAAGCTTCCTAGTTGCGATGGCTCCACGACTAAGTCCTTGCAAAAGGACATCTGCCGTGACAATTCCACGACATCTGGTCTATTGCCCCCTTTAGAAAGTACATGGCAGAGAACAACCTAGTAGCAAATTCACCAAGCAACACGTTTAGTAGTAATTCTTGTAGATCATTGTATCATTCTGGACTTGCTTTGTAACAATGAACTTAAGTGGTGCCGTAGATCTCCCTAAATATAGATCGTTAAGTGCCAATCTAACCACCAAATCTGAACGTCTTGGTTCTCAAGATATATATTTATCGCATAGCGTGTTGACTCATTTCATCTCCTTTTGCCATGTGTCGCATTAAATACTTTCATCTCCATTTGTCGTGTAGTGTGCTGACTCATTGCATCTCTCTTTATCCCATGTTGCATTGACTACTTCCATTTCCTTTTTGTCGTGTGCCACTTTAATTCCTTAATTTCATCTCCGTTTGTCATCTGGCACATTGACTCCTTTCATATGCATTCTTTTAGTTTTCATAAGAACTTTCCACAATGCGTCACTTAAATCCAATTAATAGGATTTGAGATAACATATGATTGTATCTCGTAACAAAATTATTCATGTGCGTGATTTTTATGATGTCAGTACAACAAACCAACAATTCAAGCTCCATGGAAATTCACAGGATACCATTGCTCTCTAATATTTTGTGATTCAAAAATGATATGATTGAAGATGACCCACCTTGTGTATATCACAAATAGTTTCTTGTATTCTTCTATCATTTAATGGTGATGGTACAAAATCCATTAGATTATCTTGTCGTTGTTTAGGTGCATCCAGATTTCTTTCTAATATACACCATTTCTTTTTAATGTGTGAGTACTAAGGGTGACTAATTTTTATGCAAATAAAGTAACATAGAAACACTTACTATCTTCGGAAGAAAATTCCTATACCAAAGACGATGATTTGTGTCCAATGGAGAGGCATTGAAACCAAAACTTTTGGAGTTAGATTGTTGGATCAGTAGACATGGAGTTAAATTTAGGTGGAGAGATCCCCTTTCATCATTTTATAGTGTAGGTTCTTACAATCATGTAAACCAAGCTAATCATATAAAGGTTTGGATTTGTAGTTTATCTCTATTTCTTTTATGCAACTTGTGCCTTTTACCAAGCCGTTGTAATCTCTATTGTATGGCTCGATCAATATAAGACCATACGGACCTACGAGGCTCAATATGCTTTGACCTATCGGTATCATGATTGAATAAATAGCTACCCTTTCCTACATTCATATCAATGGCATCATCTTTTTCCTCCATTCCTGATTCCCACAGCCAATAATATCAGAAAACTCACAAGGGAACACTACGTTATGTGGGAGCACATGTCTGGCCCACAGTTCGTGGTGCGCAACTCACTAGTTATTTTGATGGATCTCCCCCGACACCACGCAAGATTATCGAGAAAACAACCAATCAGGAAAAGAGTGAATCTCCAATCCAGCCTATGTGGTTGGCTTACGACTAATACATCCTAGGAGATATCCTCGACGAACGTGCCACAAGTTTGGACCATGCTTGAGAATATGTTCTCAGGTCAATTTTGAGCACAAGTCATCAGTAACAAGATAAGGGTTGCCAACATTCATGAGGGAAACATGAAAGCCATGGAGTATTTCTCCAATATGAAAGCTCTTGAAGATGAGCTCTCTTCCATTGGCAAGCACGTCCATATGAATTACATGATGTCATACCTACTAGCTGGGCTCGATGTAAACTATACCCCACTAGTGAGCTTTGTCAACAAATATACTCTTATTTGTATGAATATTGTGTAAGTATGCGACGTGAATACCAACGAAAGATGTATCCATGAATATTATGTAAGTATTGTGCGGTTTGGCTGCAGCGTCCGGCTCGGCGCAGGATCAACGCTCTTTCTGCTGCTAGGTTCATCGCTCAGGTCGGAGCTGGCTAGACACCAACGCGGGTGGTCGTCTGTTTGGCATGGGCCGGTATGGGTCTTGGCGTTTGCTGCGACGAAGGCTTCGTTGATGAAGTTGATGGTGATGTTGGAGTCATTGGCTCATGGAGGAGTGATGACGATGAAGCTTGGTGTCAACCTCGACAGTGTTTTTTCTTCTCAGTAGCGTGTGTGTCTTCGTGTGGGTAGCCAGGACGGACAATGTTGCCATGTGTGGGCTTTTATGATGGTTTTAGCCGGGTTTTTCGTATATTAACTTGACAACTCTCTCCTCCTTTTTAATAAAACCAGATCCTCCGGGGCGACTTAAAAAAAAGGTCGGAGATGGCCTTGGAGCAGCCGTAGGACTCGAAGTAGTTCCCGCCATCACGGTGAGAAAATTCTCATGTGACACCATTCCATCCGAAATGTCAAACAGGGTCCAAACGAGATGATTCCATCTGCCGTAACTGAAGAAGACAAGTGGCGCACACCAGAATAGACGTACAGTCTCATATGAGTCCTCACTATGTTGTTTGCATATACAGAAATCCTGAACATAAGTGAAGCAAACCTGACCACAAGTTTGGGCAAAATGCGAAATGACTCTCAATCAGTGTTACAAACCCCAACACAACTCAGGTAAAGTAAACCAGGTTTCCTCTATAGAAATCCTGAGTTCCTGACCATGAGTGAAGCAACTTAGCTTGCTCTGTCACTAGAACCCAGGAACAGAGCAACACAAATGTGGAGCAGAGGGTCCATTCCAAGGACGAAGAAAACAACAGAGCCCCCAGATTCCTTTAGATCGACAAGAAATGCGACCATTAAACCGAAGGAAGTAGGAGTGTGTGCTATGCCAAGTAAATCTCACATTTTAAGAACTAAGCATCTTGTAACTTAGCATGCAGGCTCAATGCAAGTGCATTTACAGAAGATTTCTCCACTAAGAACTCAACTAGTCTAGCTTTCATTTTCGCCATGAAGCTTAGTCTGCAGAAATGATCACAAAAGGGGCAACTAAATTTCTAGCTATGCACATGTTTTTTTCAAAAATCTAAAAAAAATCTCAAAGTGAAAACTAATGTTTCATGGTTTTACGGATTTCCAAATTAAGAAACAAAACATCTGGTAACAAAAATGAAGCTAAATATTCAGATTGGAACAATTAAAATATAGAAATTCAGTGTATAATTATCATCTCCAAAATATAAAAATTCGACACCGATCAATCATTTTAGTAAATAACTTGCAATAATACTGCTATTTGCTGAAGTTTTAACTCATCTCACGATAGATGTGGTCATGGAAGATAGTTACTCACTGCTTTGGGAAATGAAATGTGCACATAGAAGGAAAAAAACAGAAACGGTAAATGTACTGCTAGCCAACAGAGCAAAACATATTAGAGAATGTTACTGTTATAGCATAGGTTCATATAACAGAGCAGTACATATCGTAAACATTTTACGAAACTTATCCTTCTCCAAATAATATCTAAGAACTTAAGAAATAGACAAACTAATCTCAGGTTGCTAATGTTTTAATATAAGTAACTACGCTCAAGTTAATCCACGGTCAGCATATTAAAGTCTGCGTCTCTTAGCTGTTTTCTCCCATATTTCCGCAATGACAGTAGGGCATTCCCTTTTCAGGGTCTCATAGCCTTTACTTGCCACCACCACATCACCCATTCGATTCGAAGAGTTCATAATAAACTCAATGCAAGCATCTTTGAGCTGGCTGCAATGGCGTTGGTGGGCTAGAGCTAGCATGGTACCCACAGTCTCGGCACTTAGAACCTCGCACAGCTTGCTCTCGCACATCAATTTCATCCTTTCCATGGCATACCTATCTGCATCGACAAGCAAATGCCTAAGAATTTCTTCATACTCGTCATTATTCAGGTCACCAATCCGAGGCAACGAATCCTTGTAGATGAAATGAAGCAGTCCTCTGAAAGCATCGGGCTGCATGTCTTCAACAGTTACACTGCACCTTTGTTCGTCCCTCATTGGACCGTAAAACTCCGCCCAGAAGCCCGCTGAACACATTGCGAGAATGATCTTATGAGCTGAGAAAACCTCATGCTTGACAATAAAAGATACATCAGCTCCCTCTGTAGCGCCCAACAACACTACTGGAATCGCCCTATACGCTGAGTGCCACGGACACTCGGCAAAGGCCCAAAAACCGCCGGCAACGCCTTTGCCGAGTGTCACCTTCAGCAAAAGCCACCCGACATACACCTCTTCGGCAAACAGGAATTTGCCGAGAGCCAGAACACGGGCACTCGGCACAGCCTTTGCCGAGAGCTAAATAGCCGGTCTCGGCAAAATAAAGCAGCTAACGGATAAGTCCGTTAGCTCCAGACATGTGGGACCACGTAAACTTTGCCGAGAGCCACTCTCGGCAAAGAGAAAGACTAGGAGGCTGACACGTGTCGCCTCCTGACATGTGGGCCCACGACAACAGGCCAAGGGCCGACTTTACAGAGAGCAACACTCGGCAAAAAGACCCATTAGGAGGCCGGAACGTGTCGCCTCCTGACATATGGGCCCACGACAACAGGCCGAGAGCCACTCTCGGCAAAGAGAACCAGTACGAGATTGGCACGTGTCGCCTCCTGACATGTGGGCCCACAACAACAGGCCGAGGGACAACTTTGCCAAGAGCCACTCTCGGCAAAGAGAACCAGTACGAGGTTGACACGTGTCGCCTCCTGACATGTGGGCCCACGACAACAGGCCGAGGGCCAACTTTGCCGAGAGCCACTCCCGGCAAAGATAACCAGTAGGAAGCTGACACGTGTCGCCTCCTGACATGTGGGACCACGACAACAGGCCTAGAGCCAACTTTGACGAGAGCCACTCGTGGCAAAGGGAACCAGTAGGAGGCTGACATGTGTCACCTCCTGACATGTGGGACCACGACAATAGGCCGAGGGCCAACTTTGTCGAGAGCCACTCTTGGCAAAGGGAACCAGTAGGAGGCTGACACATGTCACCTCCTGACATGTGGGCCCATGACAATAGGCCGAGGGCCAAGTTTGCCGAGAGCAACTCTCAGCAAAGAGAACTAGTAGGAGGCTGACACGTGTCACCTCCTAACATGTGGGACCACGAGAGCAGGCCGAGGGCCAACTTTGCCGAGAGCCACACTCGGCAATCCTTTTCCCTTTACCGAGAGCCCTCTCGGTAAAGGTGTCAGGTTCTACTGGTTGGTACACGTTAACCGAGAGGCCTCTCGGCAAACGGTGCATTCTGGTCCAGTTTCACAGTCATTACCGAGAGCCACCCTCGGTGATGGTGTGCCCATGAGCCTTTTTTTGCTGTTTCTGTTTCTTTCCTGTAGCGAAACATATGCAGCAGTGCTACCTCTTGAGCTTGCGTTGGATTTCCCCGAAGAGGAAAGGATGATGCAACAGAGTAGCGTAAGTATTTCCCTCAGTTTTTGAGAACCAAGGTATCAATCCAGTAAGAGGCCACGCTCAAGTCCCTCGTACCTGCACAAAATGATAGCTACTCGCAACCAACGCGATTAGGGGTTGTCAATCCCTTCGCGGTCACTTACGAGAGTGAGATCTGATAGATACAATATTTTTGGTATTTTTGGTATAGAGATGCAAAGTGAAAAGTAAAAGGCAAAGTAAAAAAGCAAAGCAAGATTAAAGTGATGGAGATTGATATGATGAGAATAGACCCGCGGGCCATAGGTTTCACTAGTGGCTTCTCTCAAGAGCATAAGTATTCTACGGAGGGTGAACAAATTACTGTTGAGCAATTGACAGAATTGAGCATAATTATGAGAATATCTAGGCATGATCATGTATATAGGCATCGCGTCCGTGACAAGTAAACCGAAATGATTCTGCATCTACTACTATTACTCCACTCATCGACCGCTATCCAGCATGCATCTAGAGTATTAAGTTAAAAACAGAGTAACGCTTTAAGCAAGATGCCATGATGTAGAGAGATAAATTCATGCAATATGAAATAAACCCCATCTTGTTATCCTCGATGGCAACGATGCAATACGTGCCTTGCTGCCCCTTCTGTCACTGGGAAAGGACACCGCAAGATCGAACCCAAAGCTAAGCACTTCTCCCAGGGCAAGAAAAATCAATCTAGTAGGCCAACCCAAACTGATAATTCGAAGAGACTTGCAAAGATAACCAATCATACATAAAAGAATTCAGAGAAGATTCAAATATTATTCATAGATAGACTTGATCATAAACCCACAATTCATCGGTCTCAACAAACACACCGAAAAAAAGAAGAAGATTACATCGAATAGATCTCCACAAGAGAGGGGGAGAACTTTGTATTGAGATCCAAAAAGAGAGAAGAAGCCATCTAGCTAATAACTATGGACCTGAAGGTCTGAGGTAAACTACTCACACTTCATTGGAGAGGCTATGGTGATGTAGAAGCCCTCTGTGATGACGGCAGTCGGTGTCAAAACCGGCGGATCTCGGGTAGGGGGTCCCGAACTGTGCGTCTAGGCCGGATGGTAACAGGAGGCAAGGGACACGAAGTTTTACCCAGGTTCGAGCCCTCTTGATGGAGGTAAAACCCTACGTCCTACTTGATTAATATTGATGATATGGGTAGTACAAGAGTAGATCTACCACGAGATCAGAGAGGCTAAACCCTAGAAGCTAGCCTATGGTATGATTGTTGTTCTGTATGTTATCTATCGACTAGCCTGACCTCGGTTTATATAATGCACCAGAGTCCTAGGATAATAAGAGTCCTAGCCGAATACGCCGGTGGGGAGGAGTCCTTTTCTTGATCACCAAGTCTTGTGGAATCTTCCATGTATGCGGCAGTTGTCCGGACTGGCCCATGAGTATACGGCCATGTGGGTCCTCGGCCCAATCTAATAGACTGGGAGACGACATGGTGAGTACCCCCTAGTCCAGGACACCATCAGTAGTCCCCTGAACTGGTCTTCAAGTTAGGGACGCTCCTCGATTCTTCCGAACTGTTCTTCATCTTCGGTTGACGGTCTTGAAAACTGGTTCAACAAATCTTCGATCTTGAGGATCGCCGAAATGCATTCGACGAGCTTACACGTCGGGTATCCGAGGAGCCCCTTTAAGTTTCCGGCCTTTATCAATGCCTTGTTATTTTTATGCCACACCTCGGGTTTGAAGTTGTTCCCGAGAGGCAGTGTCCTCTTGCGTCCGAGCTCTAACGCCGGACTGCATTCGAGGTATTTTTTGCAGCCGAGCACCAATGCCGAACTGCTTCCGAGCTCCAACGCCGAAATGTATCCGAGCTCCAACGCCGGACTGTGTCCAAGCTCCAACGCCGGACTATGTCCAAGCTCCAACGCCGGACTATATCCAAGATGTCATAGATCACCTTGGTTCAAAGAAGTTTGAAGGAGTTTAGCCAAGCTTAATGCCGGAAATGCCCTCTATGGAGCCAGCAACTAGCGCCCGAGCTTTATGCCAGACTGCTTCCGGGGTGGTGCACCACCCCGAATGTGGGCCGATTTTTGTCAATATTTTTGATTGGTGCAATTTATTCTCTGCCGAGATATATAGCCAGTAGCCCTCAAGGTGGGTATCGATCTAAAACCCGAGATGCACATGAAGGATGACATAAGACCGCTGATCCCAGTAGCCGCTGAGACTCAGGTTGATTTGCAAAATCGGCCTGAGGATCAACTCCTAGCTCGGCAGAATACTTCGGGACACTAAAAGCGGCGTGCTCAGTCCTCGAGACTCAGGTTGGGTGCGGCCGACCAACCTAAGGATCAAAATCTCCTCAGAAACTATATTGCACATAAAATTTTCCGCATTGAAGAGGCAATGCAGTAGCCCCCGAGACACTGGTCGGGAGGCAACACCAGATCAGGGGATCGATGTGCCCCTTTAACTTTTGTAAATAATAAGCACGGGTGGCCGAATTAAGGATCAATATCCATAGTAAAATCACAAATTATGTGTAATGACTCTATGTATCCAAGTACTTTACGTCATTAATGCTCGGATCCGCATTGTATAAAACTTTGCTGACCGACCATCGGCTTCCACCTCCTCGGCCAGTAGCCGAGGAGTGTTTATCCTACTTTATAAATCCTTTATGAGGGCAAAGATTTACGATAAACAAGGCAATCTGGCCACACGGTTTTATAAACAAAGGTACGCAAAGAGATATGTTATATTACTGTTTAACAGAAGAAATGTCTTCCAAAGAAAATAGTCCCGCTATCGGTTCCTTTCTTTGGGTTGTCATGCTAAGCATGATCATGAAACCTCAGCTCCAATGTAAGAGCAAAATATCGAGGATTTAGTTTGGGAGGCCAGTTAATAGCCCCCGGTAGTGTTCGGCGACAGTCGAGGTCAAGCCGTAAACACTTCGGCCATTTTTATGAATGGCCCGTCATTTAACACCGTCATCGGATCGCTGACCAGTTTACGCTTATTGTGACAGTCAGTTTTCGGCTTTCTCCACTAAGGTGCTTAACCATGTGAGCTAGAAGCACAATCGCAGTGGTTCTCCCTTTGCACACCTAGTCGAACAAAGCGGAACGTAGGAGGCAAGCGCAGGAGCCGGGCAACCCAACTATTGACCGAAGACACAATTCGAAAACGATGCATATATAGCAATATCCGAGAATGTTTTTGCCGAATCTCTAAAGGTGTCTGGCGTTGCACTGCGGGACTTGTGCTGAAAACACACAAATAGTTTAAAAGTGCCATAAGCTTGGAAAACCAAAAAATGTCTGTAAAAACTTGACGTCCGAACAAGATCAAGTGTTCGGTGCCAATCCGAAAATTGGCCTTAGCAAAAGAAGTGCTTCTGTCATGCTTTAACATGATACATCCTATCTCAAGACTTCAAGCGGGACAGCCTACGGCTTCAACCTCCTATCCCGAGGGCGGAGTACTTCTCATTAGGCCAGTTTACCAAACTAAACTCTAGCGGCTTTGAGAGAGAAATTAGGCTCCCCGTCTAGTGACCACACGCTCGTGTCGAAAAAAGGAGTGATAGATAATAATAATAATAAAACTTTGCAACGACTAAGAAGAAGAACACTTATCATAAAACGGCTCATATAAATTTAAGAGCCCCCAAGTGACTTGGGTAAAAGAATGATTGCATGTACCGAAGTACTTATATCATATCTATGTTCAACCAAACTTTAAACGCGTCTTAACCGACCGTCGGCTTCTCCCTCTTCGGTCAAGGACCGAAAAGTGTTATGTACTCCATCTGTCGAGAATATCGACGGTGTTTCCAATAACCAGGCAATCAGGCCATAAGGCTGTAACAGACAAAGCGCGCTCAGGGAACTTATGCTATATTACTGCAAAGTGTAAGAAGCATCTTCGAAGAAAATAGTACCCCCATCGATACCTTTCTTCGGTGCTCATTGTTATTATGAGACTTGTGCAATAGATTTTTTGTACTCATGAGTTCCGTTGTGTGCCGACCATCATTGAAAACTATAAGAGCGCTAGCTTTCGGCTTCACCCAGTCTGAGGTCCAGCTCGGGTGACCCGATCGTGACAATCGCAGAGGTGCTCCCTTTACTCCCTAGCCGAACAATCGGGAACGTAGGGGTAAACACAGGAGCGAGGCAACCCAGCTTGCAAATCGCTTAAGTCAATATGGTGCATATTATGGTGTAATACACGAACAAGGAACGAAGCCGTACAAGTATAATCATATGCAAGAGGAAAAACTTCATGAAGGAAGCCCCCAAATGAATTGGGTATTTGAATTTATGCATCACAAACAAAGTTTGGACAAGGAAATTTTTTACAAGAAACTTTTTTCCAAAAAAGTATAATGCTTGGTCGAACCGAACACAAGTTAGAAATTAAAGCTTTGAGAATGAAAGCGACTTAGCTGGTTAATGTGTTCGGTATTAATGACGCGGTCCGAGGTTGATGCGGGGCAAGGTTCCATCCCCCAAGCCGGTCCCGAGGTGGCGGCGCGGAGAGCTCGACACGCCGAAGTGGTGACATAGCACGGTCAATGCAGACCGGCAGAGTGACGCCGAAGTCCCCGGATCATTTTCCTGTGCACAAAAAGTAGTGCAAACTGGAGATAATAGTAATAATGATAATTAAAAAAACGTTGCATAATAAATAGTTTATGCAAAGTGAGTAATAAAATAAATATGGCCTGGCGCCAAAGTTAATGTCGGTGCAGGGCGTCGGCGTGATGCGGTGAAGGCATGACAAAGCCTGAATTCACAGGTCGGTCCGATCTCCGGATGCGGCGTTCACCGGACTATGTACGGAAACTGACCGAACCACCATGCGGCTGTCATTAATGCGGCCACCATTTGATAGACCTGTGTACATATGATGGACAAACCAGAGTAATAATTCCTTGGGAAAAATGAACCAACGAAGCAAAAAATACTGGGATTAATAGCACCTGGTTTCTTAGTTGTAGCAATCCGAAGGAAGGTGATTCCTAAAATTGGGACTCAATCCGCACACGCATTGCCTGATGGGCGATAAAGCAACGGTATGGCGATGCTGGCCAAGGTTGGCTCGCCGAGGCAAAGCCCTCGGTCCAGCTATCATGACGGAGTTGGTCGGCTAGTGACGCCGAAGTCTCTGGAGTAGATTGATGAAGAGATGGCGAAGCCCCCGGTCCAGCCGAGATGTCGAATCCTCGATGTCAGCCGATGAGTTGAAGTAGGTTGGCGTGATGGACACCAGCTTGAAGAAGCAATAGTGCGGCCCTGCCGATGCAGGTCGTGACGTGGTCGATGCCGACTTGATGAAGTGACCGTGCGGCGATGCTGGTATGCCCGCTTCGTGTAATCCGTGGGGCGGCGATGTTGGTGATGATTTATCCTTCGCGATGCCGGACTCTTGTTTGGCTTGCCGAGATGATGATCCGAAGAAGTTGAGCTCGACTCAATAAAGTAACGACGTGTCTAGCGCAAGTCGGCAGCCTTGGAGCAATATCGCCGGACTGGTTTGACACCAGCATGATGATGAAGGCGACCTCAGGGGAGGCTTAAAAATTTACGGGCACGTGTTTAAAAACAACGCACAATACCCTAGAAGAGAATTCCTCTAAAAAGGTTGTCCAATGTCACGTTCATAAAGAAACATGAATTCGGGTCGGATCCGTATTCGCGCAGAAAACGGATCCAAAAATTGATCCACTCATCGGAAGGTTCCCGGAGTTTGAACCGACGGATCGAGCTGAAATTTGGAGGGTTGGTAGATATGGGAATTCCGCAGTAGATGAACGGTTGGATCTTACAAAGGACCTCCGATCTAGGCTCTGGAGACCACGCCCTAAACTCGTCCAGATTCCCGTCCAGATTTGACAGGGCTCCGGTATATCGTAGATTGTCGGAGATTCCTTCATCGGAACTCGACGAAATTTTGCATGGCTGTTAACTCAATTCCGCACAATTCCACGAAAGGGATCGTCAAAGCGATGCTCTAAGAGGTGGTGGCAGCAGATACAAGTTTGTTGTTCGAAAAAACAGCACGTTCGCCCGAGGGCAATGTTGACGTTGAGCCCCCGAGCTCCATGGATGATTCCTTCATGATCTTGATAGAGATCGGAGTTGATGTTTATAAAGGCCCTCATCCGAACATGACGATCGGAAGTAGGGCGTAGTCCTTGGTCAAACCAAGGTGACCAGTCGAGCTGGTGATGAAGATGCCGAAGTCGCAGTTGATCTGCAGGCGAGCCATCAACCTTTTGTCGAACACACAGCGGAACTCTCAATGAAATCACCAATGTCGGTGTCAAAACCGGCGGATCTCGGGTAGGGGGTCCCGAACTGTGCGTCTAGGCCGGATGGTAACAGGAGGCAAGGGACACAAAGTTTTACCCAGGTTCGGGCCCTCTTGATGGATGTAAAACCCTATGTTCTGCTTGATTAATATTGATGATATGGGTAGTACAAGAGTAGATCTATCACGAGATCGGAGAGGCTAAACCCTAGAAGCTAGTCTATGGTACGATTGTTGTTCTGTATGTTATCTATCGACTAGGCTGGCCTCGGTTTATATAATGCACCAGAGGCCTAGGATAACAAGAGTCCTAGCCGAATACGCCGGTGGGGTGGAGTCCTTTTCTTGATCACCAAGTCTTGTGGAATCTTCCATGTATGCGGCAGTTGTCCGGACTAGCCCATGAGTATACGGCCATGTGGGTCCTTGGCCCAATCTAACAGATCAGGAGACGACGTGGTGAGTACCCCCTAGTCCAGGACACCGTCAACGGCCCTCTCCGGCGGAGCTCCGGAACAGGCCCCAAGATGGGATCTCGTGGATACAGAAATTTGCGGCGGTGGAATTAGGTTTTTGGCTCCGTCTCTGTTCGTTTGGGGGTACGTAGGTATATATAAGAGGAAGAAGTACGTCGGTGGAGCTTCGGTGGCCCCACGAGGGTGGGGGCGCGCCTGGGGGTATAGGGCGCGCCCCCCTACCTCGTGCCCACCTTGAAGCTTCCTTGGCATAGGGTCCATCTCTCCTGGGTCATATTCGGGAAGAAAATCACGTTCTAGAAAGGTTTATTCCGTTTGGACTCCGTTTGATATTCCGTTTCTTCGAAACACGGAAATAGGCAAAAAAAACAGCAATTCTGGGCTAGGCCTCCGGTTAATAGGTTAGTCCCAAAAATAATATAAAAGTGGAAAATAAAGCCCAATATAGTCCAAAACAGTAGATAATATAGCATGGAGCAATCAAAAATTATAGATACGTTGGAGACGTATCAGGCATCCCCAAGCTTAATTCCTGCTCGTCCTCGAGTAGGTAAATGATAAAAAGAGAATTTTTGATGCGGAGTGCTACTTGGCATGATTTCAATGCAAATATTCTTAATTATGGTATGAATATTCAGATTAGGAAGATTCAAGACAAAAGTTCATATTGACATAGAGAATAATAATACTTCAAGCAAACCACCAAAGCATTTATGTTTTCTTAAAGTAACATGGCCAAAGAAAGTTCATCCCTACAAAATCATATAGTTTAGTCATGCTCCATTTTCGTCACACAAGAATGCTCTCATCATGCACAACCCCGATGACAAGCCAAGCAATTGTTTCATACCTTAATAATTTCAAACTCATAAACTTTCACGTAATACATGAGCGTGAGCCATGGATATAGCAATATGGGTGGAATGGAATATAATGATGGGGGTTATGTGGAGAAGACAAAAAGGAGAAAGTCTCACATAAACGAGGCTAATCAATGGGCTATGGAGATGCCCATCGATTGATGTTAATGCAAGGAGTAGGGATTGCCATGCAACGGATGCACTAGAGCTATAAATGTATGAAAGCTCAACAAAAGAAACTAAGTGGGTGTGCATCCAACTTGCTTGCTCACGAAGACCTACGGCACTTGAGGTGGCCCGTTGTTGGAATATACAAGCCAAGTTCTATAATGAAAATTCCCACTAGAATATGAAAGTGATAACTCAAGAGACTCTCTATATGAAGAACATGGTATATGAAGAACATGGTGCTACTTTGAAGCACAAGTGTGGACAAAAAGGATAGTAGCATTGTCCCTTTTTATTTATTTTCTCTTTTTTGGGGCCTTCTTTTTTTTCTTTGGCCTTTCTCTCTCTTTTTTGGGACAATGCTCTATTGAATGATGATCATCACACTTCTATTTATTTACAACTCAATGATTACAACTCGATACTAGAACAAAGTATGACTCTATATGGATGCCTCCGGCGGTGTACCGGGATATGCAATGAATCAAGAGTGACAAGTATGAAAAAATTATGAATGGTGGCTTTGCTACAAATACTATGTCAACTACATGATCATGCTAAGCAATATGACAATGATGAATGTGTCATGATAAACTGGATGGTGGAAAGTTGCATGGCAATATATCTCGGAATGGCTACGGAAATGCCATAATAGGTAGGTATGGTGGCTGTTTTGAGGAAGATATAAGGAGGTTTATGTGTGAAAGAGCGTATCATATCACGGGGTTTGGATGCACCGGCGAAGTTTGCACCAACTCTCGATGTGAGAAAGGGCAATGCACGGTACCGTAGAGGCTAGCAATGATGGAAGTGTGAGAGTGTGTATAATCCATGGACTCAACATTAGTTATAAAGAACTCATATACTTATTGCAAAAATCTACAAGCCATCAAAAACCAAAGTATTACGCGCATGCTCCTAGGGGGATAGATTGGTAGGAAAAGACTATCGCTCGTCCCCGACCGCCACTCATAAGGAGGACAATCAAATAACACCTCATGTTTCAAATTTGTTGCATAACGTTTTACCATACGTGCATGCTACGGGACTTGCAAACTTTTAACTCAAGCACTTCTCAAATTCACAATTACTCTACTAGCATGACTTTGATATCACTACCTCCATATCTCAAAACAATTATCAAGCATCCAACTTTTTTAGCATTCAACACACTCAAAAGAAAGTTTCACAAATCTTGAATACCAAGCATGTTATTATTAAGCAAATTACCATGCTATTAAGACTCTCAAAATAATTTAGGTGAAGCATGAGAGATCAATAGTTTCTTTAAAACAAATCCACCACCGTGCTCTAAAAGATATAAGTGAAGCACATAGAGCAAAATTATAGCACTCAAAAGATATAAGTGAAGCACATAGAGCAAAACTACATAGCTCAAAAAGATATAAGTGAAGCACATAGAGTATTCTATCAAATTCTAATTCATTTATGGCTCTCTCAAAAGGTGTGTACAGCAAGGATGATTGTGGCACACTAACAAGAAAAGACACAAATAATACAAGACGCTCCAAGCTAAACACATATCATGTTGGTGAATAAAAATATAGCTCCAAGTAAATTACCGATGGAAGTGGATGAAAGAGGGGATGCCTTCCGGGGCATCCCCAAGCTTTGACTTTTTGGCGTCCTTGGATTATCTTGGGGGTGCCATGTGCATCCCCAAGCTTAGGCTCTTGCCACTCCTTGTTCCATAATCCATCACAAGAATTCACCCAAAACTTGAAAACTTCACAACACAAACTCAATAGAAATCTCGTGAGCTCCGTTAGAGAAAGAAAACAGAAGACCACTTCAAGGTACTGTAATGAACTCATTCTTTATTTATATTGGTGTTAAACCTACTGTATTCCAACTTCTCTATGGATTATAAACTATTTTACAAACCATAGATTCATCAAAATAAGCAAACAACACACGAAAAACAGAATCTGTCAAAAACAGAACAGTCTGTAGTTATCTGTAACTAACGCAAACTTCTGGAACTCCAAAAAATCTACCAAAATTGGACGACCTAGACAATTTGTTTATTGATCAGCAGCAAATGGAATCAGTATTTTATCACGTTCTGGTGATTTTTAACAATTCGGCCACTGAACGCAAAGTTTCTGGAAATTATAGCAAGATCAAATAACTATCATCCAAGAAGATCCAATAGGTCTAACTTGGCACAAACACTAATTAAAACACAAAACCACATCCAAACAGAAGGTAGATGGGTTATTTATTCCCTAACAGAAGAATAACACAAAAAACTAAAAATAAAATTGGGTTGCCTCCTGCTACGTCTTGAGCTTGCGTTGGTTTTCCCCGAAGAGGAAGAGATGATGCGGCAGAGTAGCGTAAGTATTTCCCTCACTTTTGAGAACCAAGGTATCAATCCACTAGGAGGCCATGCTCAAGTCCCTCGTACCTGCACAAAACGATAGCTACTCGCAACCAACGCGATTAGGGGTTGTCAATCCCTTCACGGTCACTTATCAGAGTGAGATCTGATAGATATAATATTTTTGGTATTTTTGGTATAAAGATGCAAAGTGTAAAGTAAAAGCAAAGTAAAAAAGCAAAGCAAGATTAAAGTGATGGAGATTGATATGATGAGAATAGACCCGGGGACCATAGGTTTCACTAGTGGCTTCTCTCAAGAGCATAAGTATTCTACGGTGGGTGAACAAATTACTGTTGAGCAATTGACAGAATTGAGCATAGTTATGAGAATATCTAGGCATGATCATGTATATAGGCATCACGTCCGTGATAAGTAGACCGAAACGATTCTGCATCTACTACTATTACTCCACTCATCGACCGCTATCCGGCATGCATCTAGAGTATTAAGTTAAAAACAGAGTAACGCCTTAAGCAAGATGACATGATGTAGAGAGATAAATTCATGCAATATGAAATAAATCCCATCTTGTTATCCTCGATGGCAACGATGCAATACGTGCCTTGCTGCCCCTTCTGTCACTAGGAAAGGACACCGCAAGATCGAACATAAAGCTAAGCACTTCTCCCATGGCAAGGACTACCAATCTTGTTATCCTCGATGGCAACGATGCAATACGTGCCTTGCTACCCCTTCTGTCACTGGGAGAGGACACCGCAAGATCGAACCCAAAGCTAAGCACTTCTCCCCATGGCAAGTGTCGGTGTCAAAACCGGCGGATCTCGGGTAGGGGGTCCCGAACTGTGCGTCTAGGCCGGATGGTAACAGGAGACAAGGGACACGAAGTTTTACCCAGGTTCGGGCCCTCTCGATGGAGGTAAAACCCTACATCCTGCTTGATTAATATTGATGATATGGGTAGTACAAGAGTAGATCTACCACGAGATCGAGGAGGCTAAACCCTAGAAGCTAGCCTATGGTATGATTGTTGATGTGTATGTTGTCCTACGGACTAAAACCCTCCGGTTTATATAGACACTGTGTAGGGTTAGGATTACATAGAGTCGGTTACAATGGTAGGAGATCTACATATCCGTATCGCCAAGCTTGCCTTCCACGCCAAGGAAAGTCCCTCCCGGACACGGGACGGAGTCTTCAATCTTGTATCTTCATAGTCTAGGAGTCCGGCTGAAGGTATAGTCCGGCCATCCGGACACCCCCTAATCCAGGACTGCCTCAGTAGCCCCTGAACCAGGCTTCAATGACGACGAGTCTGGCGCGCATATTGTGTTCGGCATTGCAAGGCGGGTTCCTCCTCCAAGTACTTCATAGAAGATTTTGAACACAAAGATAGTGTCCAGCTCTGCAAAATAAGTGTCCACATATTGCCATAGAGAGAATAATATTTACACAAATCTAATCTGCTGATGTATTCCGTAGTTTGACATCGCACCACGGACAAGCTTTTATTCGAACCATTTTACTGTCCCATCTCAGCGCGTTATGCGAGGCGGTTTCCTTAGCACGCCTTGTTAAAGCAGAGATCGTGTCCCCTTATTCCGGGATTCTCATCAATACGGGCGTGGGTAACCCAACCGCGCCATTGATTACGGCGCTTGGAGATAAGCGAGTTTTACCAGGCTGGTGGGGACATGTAGTTGTGTCCATCCATATAAGGGGATAAGGAACCACCTTTTCACCTACGCCTTCTTCCTCCTTCGCCTATCCATTCTTGCGCACTCGAGCTCCAGCGCCCAAGTCCGCACTCCCCACCTCAACCTTCTCCAGCCATGTCCGGAGCAGGAGGCAAGTGGATGGTCTCCTCCGTCATGGTGGGACATATCAAAAATCTGAGGAAGGCCGGATACCTTTCTAACGACATCGCGTACCGGCTCCCCGAGATGGGGCAGCTCATCCCCACCCCTAGGCCCCATGTGAGGGTGGTGTTTCTCCCCCATTTCCTCCGTGGATTGGGCTTCCCTCTCCATCCATTTGTCCGGGGGCTCATGTTCCACTACGGCCTAGATTTCCACGATCTGGCCCCGAACTTCGTCCTCAACATCTCTGCGCTTATCATCGTGTGCGAGGCCTTCCTCCGCATCCGCCCCCATTTCGGCCTATGGCTCAAGACATTCAACGTCAAGACGAAGGTGGTGCGCGACAGCCAGGCGGAGTGCGGAGGCGCCATGGTGGACAAGATGGCCAACGTCCTCTAGCTCGAGGGCTCCTTTGTGGAGACCCTGAAGGGGTGGCAATCGAGGTGGTTTTACATCACCGAGCCGCGCGACGCCGAATGGGTCGCACCCCCCGAGTTCCGGTCCAGACCCCCAACGCGGCTCATGTCCTGGAAAGAGACGGGCCTGTCATGGGGTCAAAAAGGAGAGCTGACCGGACTCCAAACATGCGTCAAAACCCTGGTGGACAAGAAGCTCAAACTTATCAACGTAGTCCAGGTTATGCTCATCCGCTTGATCCTCCCGTGCCAACAACTGGCTTTCAACCTGTGGGAGTTCGACCCGGCGCGGCACCAAACTCTGAGCAGGCTCTTCGACACGATGTACGAAGATGCCTAGAAGGTGCCTTTCAAGGGCGCCGAGGCTCCCGCATCCGCTACTGAGGATCACGGATTCAGTGCGCAGCGTCACGCTCTCGCGGTAAGCTGTTTCTTTCCTTTTACAGGGTATCAGTTTTCCATAGTTTGACTCCTTGCGGGATCTAAGCTCCCTTACCTTTGACAGGATTGGCAGGTGACATTCGGACAGATCAACTGTCCGGCTCCTTTGCCCGAAGGCCCAGCGGATGCTCGCTTGGCGAAGCTGCTGGTTCCAGCACCCTATGTGGTGCCGGAGAAGAAGGTCAAGAAGAAGGCCACGGGGACTCGAAAGAGTGCCCAACGCCCGGAGGTGTCGGATTCATCATCCGACGAATCCAAGACGCACTCCTCCCGTGAAGACGAGGAGGAGGAAGAAGAGACCCCTCCCCCTCCAGCGGGGGAAGGGAAGAAAAGGAAGGCCGCCCCAACTGGGGAGGCCGAAGGGTCCAAGAAGGGGAAAACCCTTCCTCCGGACTGCTCCACCGACGCCGACGGTGGCGGAGAGGAGTGGGCGCCTAGGGCCAAGCCCCTGGCAAAATCGTAAGTATCCGGATACCAGTGTAATTCATAATATTCGTTTATTGCACAGCTTTCCCTTACGTCGAATATGTTTATGCAGCCCACCCAAAGACCGGCTCGATGCGTCGTCGAGCGGCTCACTTGACTCGTCGGATGTGAACTCGCTTCCGACGGCTTCCTCCCCCCGCCCTACGGACGACACCGAAGTGTTGTCTCAA
Source organism: Triticum urartu (assembly GCF_056163025.1). NCBI lineage: Eukaryota > Viridiplantae > Streptophyta > Magnoliopsida > Poales > Poaceae > Triticum > Triticum urartu. The sequence goes on along the minus strand of NC_141879.1, from coordinate 705,679,449 downwards.
CAGGTTCCAAGCCGGGAGGAGGTGGTCCTGGAGGCGCCGCAAGGCGACCTCCTGGACTCCAGGAGTAAAGGGGATGAAACCCCTCAGGGTTCCAAGTCTGGCTCTAGGCCGGACACCGCTCCGGAACCTTCAAAGGTTCCAGAGTCCGGCGGGGGACCTCCTTCCAAGAGGAGCAAGTCCACAGTGCCAGCGGCCCCCGTCCAACCGGAGGCGCCGGACAATATGTTGGAGGCGCCTCCATCAACGAGGAGCACCGCGCTATTATGAGTGCGGTGGTCCAGAAGGTACAGTCCGCCAAAGACGGACTGACTGAAGCTTGTACTAGCCTTTTGACAGGCTTTGAGGTAAGTAAAGAAAGTGTAAATAATAGTACCGCATAGACAGTAGCCCCTGATGCTCTGTTTGGCGTTCGGGAAGAAAAGCCGAATAGAGGATCAAATAGAATTCACAGGAGTCTAACAAAAATGAATCAATATGCATGTGTAGGCTACCCTGCTTGCGTCCGCCGCACTGACTGCGGAAGTGGACACGCTGAAGCAGGACCTCGAGAGGTCCGAGCAAGAGCTCGGGCGTGCCAAGAAGCAGCTCGAGGACAATGAAGGTACGAAATACCTTGTTTTTAAATATATATAAAAAGGTGCAATTGCAAAGAATGATAGGATTATCGTGGCTATTTTAGGGGCCACGTCTGAAGCGGTGACCCTTAAGCAAGCGCTGGTCGAGGCCGAGAAGAGGGCGGCCTCGGAGCGCACCGAGCGGGAGAAGTATGAGGCCGAGGTTGGCAAGGTGCGGCAAGAGCTCCAGGCTCTCATGGAAAAACATGAGAGTTTAGAGCTTGACTCGAAGACGCAAGCGTCCGAGCTCGCGGTGGCTATTGAAAATGCTAAATCTGCCAAGGCCGAATCCCAGAAGACCCTCCAGGAGTTGGATGAGGTGAAGAAGATAGCGGCGGGTAAGGCATTCTTTATGCAAAGCAAACACATAAACGTGAGTTACTTGTTACTTACCCGAATCCGGAGCTCTCAAGGAGCGTTCACAGATCTTCCCCGGAGTGTGTCCGATGCCGCCGCATTCTATCGAGCCGAGGAGGGCAGCTCGACGGAGAAGGTGTTCTGGTCTCAGTACGCTGAGGCCGGACACCCCGTGCCCCTGAGCGACCAGCTGAAGCAACTGGTCGAGCTCCACAAGGCGGCCGAACATGCCATGAAGGGCCTCATTGTTCGGCTGTGGCCTGGAGGGGCTCTTCCTGGGAGCTATTTCGGGCTGGTGCGGCAGCTGGTGGAGGCCTGTCCAAGGCTCGAAGTCATCAAGCGCTCCGTCTGCATTGAGGCTGCCCATAGGGCCCTTGCCCATGCTAAGGTGCACTGGGGCAAGCTGGATGCTGAGAAGCTTGTGAAGGACGGGCCACCGCCGGGGAAAGAGCATCGCAAGCTCGAGAATTACTATAAGGATGTTCTGAAGGGTGCCTGCCTTGTGGCGGATGAATGTTCTCGGGATGTAATTTTTGAGTGAAACTTGCTCGTTTTGTCCTGTGCGCTGAAAACTTGTTTATATGCGCTAAGCAATGTTGTTAGAATTTAAAATATTACCTTCTGTGTGGCTGTTTATCAATTCTGAGAGATGGCGAGTCGTCGGCTTCTGCCCCCGTGCCGCTAGTGCTGGGGTGTTCGAGGATAAATCTGAGCGCTCTTTTTCCCATGTTTGGGTCCTTCGAGGGAGGCGCTCGGCCCAACGAACAAGGCAATCGGACTATAATGCGTGAACACTCTCACTTAGCCATAGAATTCTATAATTTTAAATTTCGGCGAAGCCCCTGGTATTCGAAAGACCGAGTTCGGGGCGCTATCCACGCCTTGGCCAGACAGAGCCGGCTCCTCACCCTAAGCGGCATAAGTCTTCAGGGACTTGAAAAAACCTCCCGAACAGCGACCAGCTCTCGCTTCATCATGAAAGTCAGTTTTAGCTTTCTCCACTGAGGTGCTCGACCCAGCTCAACTGGGGCACAATCGCAGTGGTTCTCCTAGTGCTACATTAGCCGATATAGCGGAATGTAAGGCACCAAAACATAGGAGTCGGGCAAACCCAACTATTGAACCAAGACATGATTCAGAGCCGATGCATATAGTGCTATAAGTTCGGGGTGCCGCACTTGTTAAAGTGTTCGGACTTCTCACACCATATTTATGGGTACTAAAGCCCCTGGCGTATTTTGGTCGTACCAACGTGTACGGGTGCAGCATGTCGTTAAGGAACATATATAAAGAAAGAAGGTAATGCAAAAATAGACGAAAGCTATGCATTGTTTATTAAAAAGGGCTGCGACTAAAGCAGAACGATACAAATAATGCGATAAGTGGAAGGTTGGACTAGTTAACATGTCCGTTCCAGGGGCAAGCTGCGGAATATTATGCGGAACAGGTATACTGCTCGTGATAGAGACCACCTGGGAGTTCCGTACTACGGCGTGGCTTGTCTGCTTCCCTGGTTCTTGCATCGTTTGTGCGGCAATTGAACTGCCGAACAGGCTTTCCGAAGGATGGGGTCCTGAAAGTAAGAGAAAATTAAAAATCAAAAAATCGGCAGCCCCTGGTACGGTTTAAGCCGTGTTTTGGGCGTGCTGTGATGGTGCCCCTCCCCCTGTGCCCATGGTATCTCTAGAGCGTAGTTATGTACGCAAAGTACTGGCGTCACCTTTTTGCGAGGGTTGGGGTTGGGGCCGCATTGCTACGCCTACTCGGATCATGCCAGGCGGTCTTGTTGTAGGTTACTCCGGGCGCGCTTGACGGTGTCCGGTCATTTAGAGGCCGGACTGGAGAACTGCCTGGAGAGGCTGCTTTGAACTTCCGCTGCAAGGGCCGAAGTGTGCTCCTCCGTTCGGAGGGAGTGTTCGGTGTTTCCATTGACCGTAACTACTCCTCGAGGGCCTGGCAACTTGAGCTTAAGGTATGCGTAATGTGGTACCGCATTGAACTTAGCGAATGCGGTTCGCCCGAGCAGTGTGTGATAGCCACTGCGAAACAGGACTATGTCGAAGATTAACTCCTCGCTTCGGAAATTATCCGGAGATCCGAAGACCACTTCAAGTGTGACTGAGCCTATACAGTTGGCCTCTACACCTGGTATTACGCCTTTAAAGGTCGTTTTGGTGGGCTTAATCCTGGAGGGATCTATGCCCATTTTCCGCACTGTATCCTGGTAAAGCAGGTTCAGGCTGCTGCCGTCGTCCATGAGGACTCTAGTGAGATGAAATCCGTCAATAATTGGGTCTAGGACCAATGCGGCGAATCCGCCATGACGGATGCTAGTGGGATGGTCCCTTCGATCAAAGGTGATCGGGCAGGAGGACCATCGGTTGAACTTTGGGGCGGCTGGCTCTACCGCGTATACGTCCCTTAACGCGCGCTTCCGCTCCCTTTTGGGGATGTGGGTTGCGTATATCATGTTCACCGTCCGCACTTGTGGGGGAAAACCCTTCTATCCACCATTGTTCGGCGGCCGGGGCTCCTCGTCGTCATTGCTATGCAGCCCCTTGTCTTCATTTTCGGCATTTAACTTGCCTGCCTGGTTGAACACCCAACAATCCCTGTTGGTGTGATTGGCTGGCTTTTCGAGGGTGCCATGTATCTGGCACGAGCGGTCGAGTATTCGGTCCAAACTGGACGGGGCCCTAGGATTCCTTTTGAATGGCTTTTTCCGCTGACCGGATTTAGAGCCTCTGAATCCGGCATTAACTGTCATATCCTCAGCATTGTCGACATTTATGCGGCGCTTCTGCTTGTTGTGACGCGACCTGCCACTATTGTCCCTGGTGTCCGAATTACCAGGGTTCTTGGTTATATTGTTGCTACGAGCAAGCCAGCTGTCTTCTCCCGCGCAAAAGCAGGTCATGAGTGTCATGAGTGCTACCATAGATTTCGGCTTTTCCTGTCCAAGGTGCCGGGCCAGCCACTCGTCACGGATATTGTGTTTGAAGGCTGCTAGGGCCTCAGCGTCCGGACAGTCGACTATTTGATTTTTCTTTGTTAGGAACCGTGTCCAGAATTGCCTGGCCGATTCCTCTGGCTGCTGAATTACGTGACTTAGGTCATCGGCGTCTGGGGGTCGCACATAAGTGCCCTGGAAATTGTCGAGGAATGCGGCTTCCAGGTCCTCCCAACAACTGATTGATCCTGTTGGCAAGCTGTTAAGCCAATGCCGAGCTGGTCCTTTAAGCTTGAGTGGGAGGTATTTGATGGCGTGGAAATCATCGCCGCGGGCCATGTGGATATGAAGGAGATAATCCTCGATCCATACCGCAGGTTCTGTTGTGCCATCATATGATTCGATGTTTACGGTTTTGAAACCCTCGGGAATTTGATGGTCCATTATTTCGTCTGTAAAGCAGAGTGGGTGTGCGGCGCCTCTGTACTGGGCTATATCGTGACGTAGCTCCAATGAGCCTTGTCTACTGTGTTCGGCCCCGCCAAATTTGTGGCCGGCGTGACGGTTACCGTCTCGAGCCGTGGGGCGCCCACGCGATCCGTAGATCGATCTTGTTTGCCTTGCCTTGTCCTCCAACATGTCTCGTAAGTCTGACGCATATTCCCGTGCCTTGGTACGGGGTGCGGCTTGATTGGAGGGACGAGAGGCCTCTCTGTCGCGACCACGAGGTGGCCGGTCGGCCGCATCAAGTGCTTCCTCCTCTAATCGGGGTAGCAACCTGCGCTTTGGGTAGCTCTTGGAGGGGCGTTCGAGTTTATGCTCTTCGGCCGCAAGGACTTCAGTCCATCTGTCGACTAGCAAATCTTGATTAGCTCTAAGCTGTTGCTGTTTTTTCTTGAGGCTTCTTGCCGTGGCCATAAGCCTGTGTTGAAAATGCTCTTGCTCGACGGGATCCTCTGGTATGACGAATTCGTCGTCGTCGAGGCTTCCCTCGTCTTCGGAGGGAGGCATATAATTATCGTCCTCGACCTCTCTGTCTGCCGCTCTCTCATGAGGGCTGGTTTCTCCATCCTCCTGTGCTAAATCTTGCTGGAGGGGGTTTTCTTCGGCACTTTCCGGAGTATTATTATCTCCCGTGCTGGAATCACCTTGTTTGTTTTGGCGGGATTTTGAGCGGCGCCACTGACACCGGCGCTTAGGCTGTTTCTTGGAGGGGTCATCCTCCGCTGTTCCATCGCCATCTCCCTCTTTTGGGGTGTCCACCATGTATATGTCATATGACGAGGTGGCTTTCCAGGGCCTAGTAGGCGCTGGTTCTTCATCATCTCCTTCATCGGCCTCCATACCGTCGATATCTTTGGAGTCGAAGTCGAGCATGTCGGTTAAGTCGTCGATAGTGGCTACAAACTGGGTGGTGGGTGGGTTTTGAATTTCTTCATCGTCCTTACCCCAACCTTGCTGACCGTAGTCCGGCCAGGGCTCTCTTGATAAAGAGAGAGAGACTTCAGGATATCGCCGAAAGGCGAGTGCTGAAAGATGTCCGCGGCAGTGAACTCCATGATCGGTGCCCAATCGGATTCGATCGGTAGGGCCGCGGAGGCTTCGGTGTCCGGAGAGGAGTCCGGCTCCTTGGAGTCATGAGTCTCGCGGAGTATGGAGCTGGTTCTTGGCTCAATCGCCGTTGGGGCCGCAGCCCCAGAGGTGGCGTCCAACCGCCCATCCTCGATTGGCACAGTTGGCTCCGAATTAAGGGTCGGAGCCGATGCGGGTGCGGCCTCCAGGGCACTGTTCGGTGGCAGAGCTAGATCATGCTCGTCGTGACAGTGCGGCGCGCTCGGCAGTGGCTCGAATCCGTCGAAGATCAAGTCCCCACGGATGTCAGTCGTGTAGTTTAAACTTCCAAATCTGACCTGACGGCCAGGGGCGTAGCTTTAGATCTGCTCCAGATGGCCAAGCGAATTGGCCCGCAGTGTGAAGCCACCGAAGACGAAGATCTGTCCGGGGAGGAAGGTCTCACCCTGGACTGCATCGCTATCGATGATCGTAGGAGCCATCGAGCCTGATGGCGACAACACAGAGGAACTCTCAATGAAAGCACCAATGTCGGTGTCAAAACAGGCGGATCTCGGGTAGGGGGTCCCGAACTGTGCGTCTAGGCCGGATGGTAACAGGAGACAAGGGACACGAAGTTTTACCCAGGTTCGGGCCCTCTTGATGGAGGTAAAACCCTACGTCCTGCTCGATTAATATTGATGATATGGGTAGTACAAGAGTAGATCTACCACGAGATCGAGGAGGCTAAACCCTAGAAGCTAGCCTATGGTATGATTGTTGATGTGTATGTTGTCCTACGGACTAAAACCCTCCGGTTTATATAGACACTGTGTAGGGTTAGGATTACATAGAGTCGGTTACAATGGTAGGAGATCTACATATCCGTATCGCCAAGCTTGCCTTCCACGCCAAGGAAAGTCCCTCCCGGACACAGGACGCAGTCTTCAATCTTGTATATTCATGATCTTGATAGGGTGGTGGCAGAGGGATCGTCAAAGCGATGCTCTAAGAGGTGGTGGCAGCAGATACAAGTTTGCTGTTCGAAAAAACAGCACGTTCGCCCGAGGGCAATGTTGACGTTGAGCCCCCGAGCTCCATGGATGATTCCTTCATGATCTTGATAGAGATCGGAGTTGATGTTTATAAAGGCCCTCATCCGAACATGATGATCGGAGGTAGGGCGTAGTCCTTGGTCAAACCAAGGTGACCAGCTGAGCTGGTGATAAGATGCCGAAGTCGCAGTTGATCTGCAGGCGAGCCATCAACCTTTTGTCGAACACACAGCGGAACTCTCAATGAAATCACCAATGTCGGTGTCAAAACCGGCGGATCTCGGGTAGGGGGTCCCGAACTGTGCGTCTAGGCTGGATGGTAACAGGAGGCAAGGGACACAAAGTTTTACCCAGGTTCGGGCCCTCTTGATGGAGGTAAAACCCTACGTCCTGCTTGATTAATATTGATGATATGGGTAGTACAAGAGTAGATCTACCACGAGATCGGAGAGGCTAAACCCTAGAAGCTAGCCTATGGTATGATTGTTGTTCTGTATGTTATCTATCGACTAGCCTGGCCTCGGTTTATATAATGCACCAGAGTCCTAGGATAACAAGAGTCCTAGCCGAATACGCCGGTGGGGAGGAGTCCTTTTCTTGATCACCAAGTCTTGTGGAATCTTCCATGTATGCGGCATTTGTCCGGACTAGCCCATGAGTATACGGCCATGTGGGTCCTCGGCCCAATCTAATAGACCGGGAGACGACGGGGTGAGCACCCCCTCGTCCAGGACACCATCAGTAGCCCCCTGAAGTGGTCTTCAAGTTAGGGACGCTCCTCGATTCTTCCGAAATGTTCTTCATCTTCGGTTGTCGGTCTTGAAAACTGGTTCAAAAAATCTTCGATCTTGAGGATCGCCGAAATGCATTCGACGAGCTTACACGTCGGGTATCCGAGGAGCCCCTTTAAGTTTCCGGCCTTTATCAATGCCTTGTTATTTTTATGCCACACCTCGGGTTTGAAGTTGTTCCCGGGAGGCAGTGTCCTCTTGCGTCCGAGCTCTAACGCCGGACTACATTCGAGGTATTTTTTGCAGCCGAGCACCAATGCCGAACTGCTTCCGAGCTCCAACGCCGAAATGTATCCGAGCTCCAATGTCGGACTGTGTCCAAGTTCAACGCCGGACTATGTCCAAGCTCCAACGCCGGACTATATCCAAAATGTCATAGATCACCTTGGTTCAAAGATGTTTGATGGAGTTTAGCCGAGCTTAATGCCGAAAATGCCCTCTATGGAGCCAGCAACTAGCGCCCGAGCTTTATGCCGGACTGCTTCCGGGGTGGTGCACCACCCCGAATGTGGGCCGATTTTTGTCAATATTTTTGATTGGTGCAATTTATTCTCTGCCGAGATATATAGCCAGTAGCCCTCAAGGTGGGTATCGGTCTAAAACCCGAGATGCACATGAAGGATGACATAAGACCGCTGATCCCAGTAGCCGCTGAGACTCAGGTTGATTTGCAAAATCGGCCTGAGGATCAACTCCTAGCTCGGCAGAATACTTCGGGACACTAAAAGCGGCGTGCTCAGTCCTCGAGACTCAGGTTGGGTGCGGCCGACCAACCTAAGGATCATAATCTCCTCAGAAACTATATTGCACATAAAATTTTCTGCATTGAAGAGGCAATGCAGTAGCCCCCGAGACACTGGTCGGGAGGCAACACCAGATCAGGGGATCGATGTGCCCCTTTAATATTTGTAAATAATAAGCATGGGTGGCCGAATTAAGGATCGATATCCATAGTAAAATCACAAATTATGTGTAATGACTCTATGTATCCAAGTACTTTACGTCATTAATGCTCGGATCCGCATTGTACAAAACTTTGTTGACCGGCCATCGGCTTCCACCTCCTCGGCCAGTAGCCGAGGAGTGTTTGTCCTACTTTATAAATCCTTTATGAGGGCAAAGATTTACGATAAACAAGGCAATCTGGCCACACGGTTTTATAAACAAAGGTACGCAAAGAGATATGTTATATTACTGTTTAACAGAAGAAATGTCTTCCAAAGAAAATAGTCCCGCTATCGGTTCCTTTCTTTGGGTTGTCATGCTAAGCATGATCAAGAAACCTCAGCTCCAATGTAAGAGCAAAATATCGAGGATTTAGTTTGGGAGGCCAGTTAATAGCCCCCGGTAGTGTTCGGCGACAGTCGAGGTCAAGCCGTAAACACTTCGGCCATTTTTATGAATGGCCCGTCATTTAACACCGTCATCGGATCGCTGACCAGTTTACGCTTATTGTGACAGTCAGTTTTCGGCTTTCTCCACTAAGGTGCTTAACCATGTGAGCTAGAAGCACAATCGCAGTGGTTTTCCCTTTGCACACCTAGTCGAACAAAGCGGAACGTAGGAGGCAAGCGCAGGAGCCGGGCAACCCAACTATTGACCGAAGACACAATTCGAAAATGATGCATATATAGCAATATCCGAGAATGTTTTTGCCGAATCTCTAAAGGTGTCCGGCGTTGCACTGCGGGACTTGTGCTGAAAACACACAAATAGTTTAAAAGTGCCATAAGCTTGGAAAACCAAAAAACGTCTGTAAAAACTTGACGTCCGAACAAGATCAAGTGTTCGGTGCCAATCCGAAAATTGGCCTTAGCAAAAGAAGTGCTTCTGTCGTGCTTTAACATGATACATCCTATCTCAAGAATTCAAGCGGGACAGCCTATGGCTTCAACCTCCTATCCCGAGGGCGGAGTACTTCTCATTAGACCAGTTTACCAAACTAAACACTAGTGGCTTTGAGAGAGAAATTAGGCTCCCCGGCTAGTGACCACACGCTCGTGTCGAAAAAAGGAGTGATAGATAATAATAATAATAATAATAATAATAATAATAATAATAAAACTTTGCAACGACTAAGAAGAAGAACACTTATCATAAAACGGCTCATATAAATTTAAGAGCCCCCAAGTGACTTGGGTAAAAGAATGATTGCATGTACCGAAGTACTTATATCATATCTATGTTCAACCAAACTTTAAACGCGTCTTAACCGACCGTCGGCTTCTCCCTCTTCGGTCAAGGACCGAAAAGTGTTATGTACTCCATCTGTCGAGAATATCGACGGTGTTTCCAATAACCAGGCAATCAGGCCATAAGGCTATAACAGACAAAGCGCGCTCAGGGAACTTATGCTATATTACTACAAAGTGTAAGAAGCATCTTCGAAGAAAATAGTACCCCCATCGATACCTTTCTTCGGTGCTCATTGTTATTATGAGACTTGTGCAATAGATTTTTTGTACTCATGAGTTCCGTTGTGTGCCGACCATCATTGAAAACTATAAGAGCGCTAGCTTTCGGCTTCACCCAGTCAGAGGTCCAGCTCGGGTGACCCGATCGTGACAATCACAGAGGTGCTCCCTTTACTCCCTAGCCGAACAATCGGGAATGTAGGGGTAAACACAGGAGCGAGGCAACCCAGCTTGCAAATCGCTTAAGTCAATATGGTGCATATTATGGCGTAATACACGAACAAGAAACGAAGCCGTACAAGTATAATCATATGCAAGAGGAAAAACTTCATGAAGGAAGCCCCCAAATGAATTCGGTATTTGAATTTATGCGTCACAAACAAAGTTTGGACAAGGAAATTTTTTACAAGAAACTTTTTTCCAAAAAAGTATAATGCTTGGTCGAACCGAACTCAAGTTAGAAATTAAAGCTTTGAGAATGAAAGCGACTTAGCTGGTTAATGTGTTCGGTATTAATGACGCGGTCCGAGGTTGATGCGGGGCAAGGTTCCATCCCCCAAGCCGGTCCCGAGGTGGCGGCGCGAAGAGCTCGACACGCCGAAGTGGTGACATAGCACGGTCAATGCAGACCGGCAGAGTGACGCCGAAGTCCCCGGCTCATTTTCCTGTGCACAAAAAATAGTGCAAACTAGAGATAATAGTAATAATGATAATTAAAAAAAACGTTGCATAATAAATAATTTATGCAAAGTGAGTAATAAAAGAAATATGGCCTGGCGCCAAAGTTAATGTCGGTGCAGGGCGTCGACGTGATGCAGTGAAGGCGTGACAAATCCTGAATTCACAGGTCGGTCCGAGCTCCGGATGCGGCGTTCGCCGGACTATGTACGGAAACTGACCGAACCACCATGCGGCTGTCATTAATGCAGCCACCATTTGATAGACCTGTGTACATATGATGAACAAACCAGAGTAATAATTCCTTGGGAAAAATGAACCAACCAAGCAAAAAATACTGGGATTAATAGCACCTGGTTTCTTAGTAGTAGCAATCCGAAGGAAGGTGATTCCCAAAATTGGGACTCAATCCGCACACCCATTGCCTGATGGGCGATAAAGCGACGGTATGGCGATGCTGGCCAAGGTTGGCTCGCCGAGGCAAATCCCTCGGTCCAGCTATCATGACGGAGCTGGTCGGCTAGTGACGCCGAAGTCTCCGGAGTAGATTGATGAAGAGATGGCGAAGCCCCCGGTCCAGCCGAGATGTCGAATCCTCGATGCCAGCCGATGAGTTGAAGTAGGTTGGCGTGATGGACACCAGCTTGAAGAAGCAATAGTGCGGCCCTGCCGATGCAGGTCGTGACGTGGTCGATGCCGACTTGATGAAGTGACCGTGCGGCGATGCTGGTATGCCCGCTTCGTGTAATCCGTGGGGCGGCGATGTTGGTGATGATTTATCCTTTGCGATGCCGGACACTTGTTTGTCTTGCCGAGATGATGATCCGAAGAAGTTGAGCTCGACTCAATAAAGTAACGACATGTCTAGCGCAAGTCGGCAGCCTTGGAGCAATATCGCCGGACTGGTTTGACACCAGCATGATGATGAAGGCGACCTCAGGGGAGGCTTAAAAATTTACGGGCACGTGTTTAAAAACAACGCACAATACCCTAGAAGATAATTCCTCTAAAAAGGTTGTCCAATGTCACATTCATAAAGAAACATGAATTCGGGTCAGATCCGTATTCGCGCAGAAAACGGATCCAAAAATTGATCCACTCATCGGAAGGTTCCCGGAGTTTGAACCGTCGGATCGAGCTGAAATTTGGAGGGTTGGTAGATATGGGAATTCCGCAGTAGATGAACGGTTGGATCTTACAAAGGACCTCCGAGCTAGGCTCTGGAGACCATGCCCTAAACTCGTCCAGATTCCCGTTCAGATTTGACAGGGCTCCGGTATATCGTAGATTATCGGAGATTCCTTCATCGGAACTCGACGAAATTTTGCATGGTTGTTAACTCAATTCCGCACAATTCCACCAAAGGGATCGTCAAAGCGATGCTCTAAGAGGTGGTGGCAGCAGATACAAGTTTGCTGTTCGAAAAAACAGCACGTTCGCCCGAGGGCAATGTTGACGTTGAGCCCCCGAGCTCCATGGATGATTCCTTCATGATCTTGATAGAGATCGGAGTTGATGTTTATAAAGGCCCTCATCCGAACATGATGATCGGAGGTAGGGCGTAGTCCTTGGTCAAACCAAGGTGACCAGTCGAGCTGGTGATGAAGATGCCGAAGTCGCAGTTGATCTGTAGGCGAGCCATCAACCTTTTGTCGAACACACAGCGGAACTCTCAATGAAATCACCAATGTCGGTGTCAAAACCGGCGGATCTCGGGTAGGGGGTCCCGAACTGTGCGTCTAGGCCGGATGGTAACAGGAGGCAAGGGACACAAAGTTTTACCCAGGTTCGGGCCTTCTTGATGGAGGTAAAACCCTACGTTCTGCTTGATTAATATTGATGATATGGGTAGTACAAGAGTAGATCTATCACGAGATCGGAGAGGCTAAACCCTAGAAGCTAGCCTATGGTATGATTGTTGTTCTGTATGTTATCTATCGACTAGGCTGGCCTCGGTTTATATAATGCACCAGAGGCCTAGGATAACAAGAGTCCTAGCCGAATACGCCGGTGGGGAGGAGTCCTTTTCTTGATCACCAAGTCTTGTGGAATCTTCCATGTATGCGGCAGTTGTCCGGACTGGCCCATGAGTATACGGCCATGTGGGTCCTTGGCACAATACCATCAACCTTTTAGTGACCCCCTAGTCCAGGACACCGTCAACGGCCCTCTCCGGCGGAGCTCCGGAACAGGCCCCAAGATGGGATCTCGTGGATACAGAAATTTGCGGTGGTGGAATTAGGTTTTTGGCTCCGTCTCTGTTCGTTTGGGGGTACGTAGGTATATATAAGAGGAAGAAGTACGTCGGTGGAGCTTCGGTGGCCCCACGAGGGTGGGGGCGCGCCTGGGGGTATAGGGCACGCCCCCCTACCTCGTGCCCACCTTGAAGCTTCCTTGGCGTAGGGTCCATGTCTCCTGGGTCATATTCGGGAAGAAAATCACGTTCGAGAAAGGTTTATTCCGTTTGGACTCCGTTTGATATTTCGTTTCTTCGAAACACGGAAATAGGCAAAAAAAACAGCAATTCTGGGCTAGGCCTTCGGTTAATAGGTTAGTCCCAAAAATAATATAAAAGTGGAAAATAAAGCCCAATATAGTCCAAAACAGTAGATAATATAGCATGGAGCAATCAAAAATTATAGATACGTTGGAGACATATCAGGCATCCCCAAGCTTAATTCCTGCTCGTCCTCGAGTAGGTAAATGATAAAAAGAGAATTTTTGATGCGGAGTGCTACTTGGCATGATTTCAATGCAAATATTCTTAATTGTGGTATGAATATTCAGATTAGGAAGATTCAAGACAAAAGTTCATATTGACATAGAGAATAATAATACTTCAAGCAAACCAACAAAGGAATTATGTTTTCTTAAAGTAACATGGACAAAGAAAGTTCATCCCTACAAAATCATATAGTTTAGTCATGCTCCATTTTCGTCACACAAGAATGCTCTCATCATGCACAACCCCGATGACAAGCCAAGCAATTGTTTCATACCTTAATAATTTCAAACTCATAAACTTTCACGTAATACATGAGCGTGAGCCATGGATATAGCAATATGGGTGGAATGGAATATAATGATGGGGGTTATGTGGAGAAGACAAAAAGGAGAAAGTCTCACATCAACGGGGCTAATCAATGGGCTATGGAGATGCCCATCGATTGATGTTAATGCAAGGAGTAGGGATTGCCATGCAACGGATGCACTAGAGCTATAAATGTATGAAAGCTCAACAAAAGAAACTAAGTGGGTGTGCATCCAACTTGCTTGCTCACGAAGACCTACGGCACTTGAGGAGGCCCATTGTTGGAATATACAAGCCAAGTTCTATAATGAAAATTCCCACTAGAATATGAAAGTGATAACTCAAGAGACTCTCTATATGAAGAACATGGTATATGAAGAACATGGTGCTACTTTGAAGCACAAGTGTGGACAAAAAGGATAGTAGCATAGTCCCTTTATTTATTTTCTCTTTTTTGGGGCCTTCTTGTTTTTCTTTGGCCTTTCTCTCTCTTTTTTGGGACAATGCTCTATTGAATGATGATCATCACACTTCTATTTATTTACAACTCAATGATTACAACTCGATACTAGAACAAAGTATGAATCTATATGGATGCCTCCGGCGGTGTATCGGGATATGCAATGAATCAAGAGTGACAAGTATGAAAAAATTATGAACGGTGGCTTTGCTACAAATACTATGTCAATTACATGATCATGCTAAGCAATATGACAATGATGAATGTGTCATGATAAACTGGATGGTGGAAAGTTGCATGGCAATATATCTCGGAATGGCTATGGAAATGCCATAATAGGTAGGTATGGTGGCTGTTTTGAGGAAGATATAAGGAGGTTTATGTGTGAAAGAGCGTATCATATCACGGGGTTTGGATGCACCGGCGAAGTTTGCACCAACTCTCGATGTGAGAAAGGGCAATGCACGGTACCGTAGAGGCTAGCAATGATGGAAGGGTGAGAGTGCGTATAATCCATGGACTCAACATTAGTTATAAAGAACTCATACACTTATTGCAAAAATCTACAAGCCATCAAAAACCAAAGTATTACGCGCATGCTCCTAGGGGGATAGATTGGTAGGAAAAGACTATCGCTCGTCCCCGACCGCCACTCATAAGGAGGACAATCAAATAACACCTCATGTTTCAAATTTGTTGCATAACGTTTTACCATACGTGCATGCTACGGGACTTGCAAACTTTTAACTCAAGAACTTCTCAAATTCACAATTACTCTACTAGCATGACTTTGATATTACTACCTCCATATCTCAAAACAATTATCAAGCATCCAACTTTTCTTAGGATTCAACACACTCAAAACAAAGTTTCACAAATCTTGAATACCAAGCATGTTATTATTAAGCAAATTACCATGCTATTAAGACTCTCAAAATAATTTAAGTGAAGCATGAGAGATCAATGGTTTCTTTAAAACAAATCCACCACCGTGCTCTAAAAGATCTAAGTGAAGCACATAGAGCAAAATTATAGCACTCAAAAGATATAAGTGAAGCACATAGAGCAAAACTACATAGCTCAAAAAGATATAAGTGAAGCACATAGAGTATTCTATCAAATTCTAATTCATGTATGGCTCTCTCAAAAGGTGTGTACAGCAAGGATGATTGTGGCACACTAACAAGCAAAGACACAAATAATACAAGACGCTCCAAGCTAAACACATATCATGTTGGTGAATAAAAATATAGCTCCAAGTAAATTACCGATGGAAGTGGATGAAAGAGGGGATGCCTTCCGGGGCATCCCCAAGCTTTGACTTTTTGGCGTCCTTGGATTATCTTGGTGGTGCCATGTGCATCCCCAAGCTTAGGCTCTTGCCACTCCTTGTTCCATAATCCATCACAAGAATTCACCCAAAACTTGAAAACTTCACAACACAAACTCAATAGAAATCTCGTGAGCTCCGTTAGAGAAAGAAAACAGAAGACCACTTCAAGGTATTGTAATGAACTCATTCTTTATTTATATTGGTGTTAAACCTACTGTATTCCAACTTCTCTATGGATTATAAACTATTTTACAAACCATAGATTCATCAAAATAAGCAAACAACATACGAAAAACAGAATCTGTCAAAAACAGAACAGTCTGTAGTTATCTGTAGCTAACGCAAACTTCTGGAACTCCAAAAAATCTACCAAAATTGGACGACCTAGACAATTTGTTTATTGATCAGCAGCAAATGGAATCAGTATTTTCTCACGTTCTGGTGATTTTTAACAATTCGGCCACTGAACGCAAAGTTTCTGGAAATTATAGCAAGATCAAATAACTATCATCCAAAAAGATCCAATAGGTCTAACTTGGCACAAACACTAATTAAAACACA
Organism: Triticum urartu; assembly: GCF_056163025.1. Lineage (NCBI taxonomy): Eukaryota > Viridiplantae > Streptophyta > Magnoliopsida > Poales > Poaceae > Triticum > Triticum urartu. The sequence continues at coordinate 705,663,654 of NC_141879.1, read as the reverse complement.
AAACCACATCCAAACAGAAGGTAGATGGGTTATTTATTCCCTAACAGAAGAATAACACAAAAAACTAAAAATAAAATTGGGTTGCCTCCTGCTACGTCTTGAGCTTGCGTTGGTTTTCCCCGAAGAGGAAGAGATGATGCAGCGGAGTAGCGTAAGTATTTCCCTCACTTTTGAGAACCAAGGTATCAATCCACTAGGAGGCCATGCTCAAGTCCCTCGTACCTGCACAAAACGATAGCTACTCGCAACCAACGCGATTAGGGGTTGTCAATCCCTTCAGGTCACTTATGAGAGTGAGATCTGATAGATATAATATTTTTGGTATTTTTGGTATAAAGATGCAAAGTGTAAAGTAAAAGCAAAGTAAAAAAGCAAAGCAAGATTAAAGTGATGGAGATTAGTATGATGAGAATAGACCCGGGGACCATAGGTTTCACTAGTGGCTTCTCTCAAGAGCATAAGTATTCTACGGTGGGTGAACAAATTACTGTTGAGCAATTGACGGAATTGAGCATAGTTATGAGAATATCTAGGCATGATCATGTATATAGGCATCACGTCCGTGATAAGTAGACCGAAACGATTCTGCATCTACTACTATTACTCCACTCATCGACCGCTATCCGGCATGCATCTAGAGTATTAAGTTAAAAACAGAGTAACGCCTTAAGCAAGATGACATGATGTAGAGAGATAAATTCATGCAATATGAAATAAATCCCATCTTGTTATCCTCGATGGCAACGATGCAATACGTGCCTTGCTGCCCCTTCTGTCACTGGGAAAGGACACCGCAAGATCGAACATAAAGCTAAGCACTTCTCCCATGGCAAGGACTACCAATCTAGTTGGCCAAACCAAACGGATAATTCGAAGAGACTTGCAAAGATAACCAATCATACATAATAGAATTCAGAGAAGATTCAAATATTATCCGTAGATAGACTTGATCATAAACCCACAATTCATCAGTCTCAACAAACACACCGCAAAAAGAAGATTACATCGAATAGATCTCCACAAGAGAGGGGGAGAACTTTGTATTGAGATTCAAAGAGAGAGAAGAAGCCATCTAGCTACTAACTATGGACCCGAAGGTCTGAGGTAAACTACTCACACTTCATCGGAGAGGCTATGATGATGTAGAAGCCCTCCGTGATGACGGCCCTCTCCGGCGGAGCTCCGGAACAGGTCCCAAGATGGGATCTCATGGATACAAAAAGTTGCAGCGGTGGAATTAGGTTTTTGGCTCCGTATCTGATCGTTTGGGGATACGTATGTATATATAGGAGGAAGAAGTACGTTGGTGGAGCACCGAGGGCCCCACGAGGCACGGGGCGCGCCCTAGGGGGGGGCGCCCCCACCCTTGTGACCTCCTCTTTGACTCCTTGGAGTAGGGTCCAAGTCTCCTGGATCCCGTTCGGTGAGAAAATCACGTTCCCCAAGGTTTTATTCCGTTTGGACTCCGTTTGATATTCTGTTTCTCCGAAACACTGAAATAGGCAAAAACAGCAATTCTGGGCTGGGCCTTCGGTTAATAGGTTAGTCCCAAAAATAAAATAATAGTGGAAAATAAAGTCCAATATAGTCCAAAACAGTAGATAATATAGCATGGAGCAATCAAAAATTATAGATACGTGGGAGACGTATCACCACCCAACAAGCGCTATCGTTTAACGCCCCTAGCTAGGCATAAAAGCGAGGATAGATCTAGGTATTGCCATCTTTGGTAGGCAATCCATAAGTGGCTCTCATGATAGTTTCATATGGCAATTTTATTTTCTTTCTTGGAAAGTGTTCCATGACCTTTTTTAATGGAAATTGAAATCTAATATTCCCTTCCTTCATATCAATAATCGCACCAACCGTTCTAAGGAAAGGTCTACCAAGAATAATAGGGAAAGAAGGATTGCAATCTATATCAAGAACAATGAAATCTACGGGCACATAATTCCCATTTGCAACAATAAGAACATTATTAATCCTTCCCATAGGTTTCTTAATAGTAGAATCCGCAAGATGCAAGTTTAGAGAGCAATCACCAAAATCGCAGAAATCTAGCAAATCACACAAAACTTTGGGGATAGTGGAGACACTAGCACCCAAATCACACAAAGCATAAAACTCATGATCTTTAATTTTAATTTTAATTTTAATAGTTGGTTCCCACTGATCATAGAGTTTTCTAGGGATAGAAACTTTCAACTCAACTTTTTCTTCATAAGATTGCATCAAGGCATCAACAATATGTTCGGTGAAGGCTTTCTTTTGACTATAAGCATGTGGAGAATTTAGCACGGATTGCAACAAGGAAATACAATCAATTAAAGAGCAACTTTCATAATTAAATTCCTTGAAATCCAAAATAGTGGGTTTAGCAACATCTAGATTTTTATTTCTTTCAATCCCAGTTTCAATTCATCATAAAGATCTAAATACTCCGAATTTTTAAAACGCCTTCTAGGTAAAGGAAAATCATATTCAGTTTCGTCAAGATTCATACTGCAAAACAAAGATTTAATAGGAGACACATCAGTAACTTTTAGATCTTCATCTTGATTTTCATAGGAATTGGAAGAACATGCTTTAATAAAGGCATCTTTGGAAGCACACATCCTAGCGGTTCTTTCCTTGCACTCATCAATGGAAATTCTCATGGCTTTGAGAGACTCATTGATATCATGCTTAGGCGGAATAGATCTAAGCTTTAAACAATCAACCTCAAGAGAAATTCTATCAACGTTCCTAGCCAAATCATCAACTTTAAGCAATTTCTCTTCAAGCAAAGTATTAAAATTGTTTTGTGAATTCATAAACTCTTTAACACTATTCTCAAATTCAGAGGGCATCTTATTATAATTTCCATAAGAGTTCTTGTAGGAATTCCCATAATTATTAGAAGGATTACTAGGATATGGCCTAGGATTAAAATTCCCTCTATAAGCGTTGTTACCAAAATTATTCCTACCAACAAAATTCACATCCATAGATTCATTGTTATTCTCAATCAAAGTAGACAAAGGCATATCATTAGGATCAGAAGAAACACTCTTAGTAGCAAATAATTTCATAAGTTCATCCATCTTTCCACTCAAAACATTGATTTCTTCTATCGCATGCACTTTTTTATTAGAAGATCTTTCAGTATGCCATTGAGAATAATTAACCATAATATTATCTAGGAGTTTAGTAGCATCTCCTAAAGTGATTTCCATAAAAGTGCCTCCCGCGGCCGAATCTAAAAGATTTCTAGAAGCAAAATTCAATCCGGCATAAATTTTTTGTATAATCATCCACAAATTCAAACCATGAGTAGGGCAATTACGTATCATTAATTTCATTCTCTCCCAAGCTTGTGCAACATGTTCATGATCAAGTTGCTTAAAGTTCATAATATCGTTTCTAAGAGAGATGATCTTAGCGGGAGGGAAATACTTAGAGATAAAAGCATCTTTGCACTTGTTCCAAGAATCAATACTATTTTTAGGCAAAGACGAAAACCAAGCTTTAGCACGATCTCTAAGCGAAAAAGGAAATAACTTCAATTTAACGACATCATTATCGACTTCTTTTTTCTTTTGCATATCACATAAATCAACGAAGCTATTCAGATGAGTAGCGGCATCTTCACTAGGAAGGCCGGCGAATTGATCTTTCATAACAAGATTCAACAAAGCAGTATTGATTTCACAAGACTCAGTATTGGCAAGAGGAGCAATCGGAGTGCTAAGGAAACCATTATTATTGGTATTGGTGAAGTCACACAATTTGGTAGCATCTTGAGCCATCGCGACAAACAAGCAACCCAACACACGGGCAAAAAAAAAGGCAAACGGAGAAAGAGAAGGAGAAGGAGATTGAGAAAGAGAGGGTGAATAAAACGGCAAGGGTGAAGTGGGGGAGAGGAAAACGAGAGGCAAATGGCAACTAATGTAATGCGAGAGATAGTGATTGTGATGGGTACTTGGTATGTTGACTTTTTGCATAGACTCCCCGGCAACGGCGCCAGAAATTCTTCTTGCTACCTCTTGAGCTTGCGTTGGATTTCCCCGAAGAGGAAAGGATGATGCATCAGAGTAGCGTAAGTATTTCCCTCAGTTTTTGAGAACCAAGGTATCAATTCAGTAGGAGGCCACGCTCAAGTCCCTCGTACCTGCACAACATGATTAGGGGTTGTCAATCCCTTCACGGTCACTTACGCGAGTGAGATCTGATAGATATAATATTTTTGGTATTTTTGGTATAGAGATGCAAAGTGAAAAGTAAAAGGAAAAGTAAAAAGCAAAGCAAGATTAAAGTGATGGAGATTGATATGATGAGAATAGACCCGGGGGCCATAGGTTTCACTAGTGGCTTCTCTCAAGAGCATAAGTATTCTACGGAGGGTGAACAAATTACTGTTGCAATTGACAGAATTGGGCATAATTATGAGAATATCTAGGCATGATCATGTATATAGGCATCACGTCCGTGACAAGTAGACCGAAACGATTCTGCATCTACTACTATTACTCCACTCATCGACAGCTATCCAGCATGCATCTAGAGTATTAAGTTAAAAATAGAGTAACGCTTTAAGCAAGATGACATGATGTAGAGAGATAAATTCATGCAATATGAAATAAACCCCATCTTGTTATCCTCGATGGAAACGATGCAATACGTGCCTTGCTGCCCCTTGTTTCACTGGGAAAGGACACCGCAAGATTGAACCCAAAGCTAAGCACTTCTCCCATGGCAAGAAAAACCAATCTAGTAGGCCAAACCAAACTGATAGTTCGAAGAGACTTGCAAAGATAACCAATCATACATAAAAGAATTCAGAGAAGATTCAAATATTGTTTATAGATAGACTTGATCATAAACCCACAATTCATTGGTCTCAACAAACACACCGCAAAAAAGAAGAAGATTACATCGAATAGATCTCCACAAGAGAGGGGGAGAACTTTGTATTGAGATCCAAAAAGAGAGAAGAAGCCATCTAGCTAATAACTATGGACCCGAAGGTCTGAGGTAAACTACTCACACTTCATCGGAGAGGCTATGGTGATGTAGAAGCCCTCCGTGATGACGGCCCTCTCCGGTGGAGCTCCGGAACAGGCCCCAAGATGGGATCTCATGGATACAGAAAGTTGTGGTGGTGGAATTAGGTTTTTGGCTCCGTCTCTGTTCGTTTGGGGGTACGTAGGTATATATAAGAGGAAGAAGTACGTCGGTGGAGCTTCGGTGGCCCCACGAGGGTGGGGGCGCGCCTGGGGGTATAGGGCGCGCCCCCTACCTCGTGCCCACCTCGAAGCTTCCTTGGCGTAGGGTCCAAGTCTCCTGGGTCATATTCTGGAAGAAAATCACGTTGCAGAAAGGTTTATTCCGTTTGGAATCTGTTTGATATTCCGTTTCTTCGAAACACTGAAATAGGCAAAAAAACAACAATTCTGGGCTGGGCCTCTGGTTAATAGGTTAGTCCCAATAATAATATAAAAGTGGAAAATAAAGCCCAATATAGTCCAAAACAGTAGATAATATAGCATGGAGCAATCAAAAATTATAGATACGTTGGAGACGTATCAAGCAGCAGCATATAGTTCATCACACATAGAACATGTCACATATAGGCATCATTTTACAAAAGAAGCAATGATTCTGAAAAACATTCCACATAAAAGGAATAGTGCATAAAAGGTGAAATAGTAATGAAGACACTCGACTACCACAAGTTTACAAGTCTCAAGAGGCAAGAGTTCTCAACATACAAGGAACAGTTTCAAACATAACATAACATGAAGTTCACACAATTTTGGAGATCGAAGTGATAACATCAACATTAGAAGGCATCATTCCGTTTGCTGCCTCAACTCCACCAACCGGAGTGATAACATCAACATTAAAAGGCATCATTCCGTTTGCTGCCCCAACTCGACCAACTTGAGGTGGAACTACCGGAACATTGTTCGACCCTTGTGATGGGTTGAGCTGTGATGGATTGATCCAATAGTGAGATGAATGCATATGGTAATGCCGAAAATGGTGATAGAAATAGTTTGAACCAAACTCACAATGTTCCACTCTGGCGTCGGTGGCATCTCTGGGACTCGTTGGCCTTGCATGGAATAAAGATTGGCCAACATATGTTGTAAAGACTTCACTAGATCATCTTGTGCCTTCATCTTGGCCTGGTTTTCATCTCGTTCTTTCTCGGTGTCAATCAGTCGAGTCTACAACATGGCAATTCAAATGTCATTCATGTTGAAATGCAAATATGCAGGACCATGAAGGATCAATGAACAAGCACTGACCTGAATATCCTCAATAATGCTCATGGAATGTGGTACGTGATGCTCTACGGTAGGAGTAGAGCCAGTACTCATAGCACGGAGCGTGTTGACTCTCAAAAGGGAGGAGGTTATGAAAGAATCGAGGTGAACCGCCATCCGGCCATTCGGTCTACCGCCTGCCGCGGCAATGGCCACAAGAGGGTCAAACGGTAGCATGCGAGGATCAGCGCCAGGCCCGTACGTCTCCTTCAATTTTTTTGGTGTATTCTCTCCATCTGACCGGGCTTTAGAGCTGATCCAGTCCCTCTCCGGGTGGAGAGGGTCCTTGTCCTTGTCGTCTTTGGTACGTTTGATGGTCCATGCCTCGAAGTAAGTGATATCCTTGCCAGTGTCTTCTTTCTGCAAAAGAAAGCGATCCAAACAATCAAGGGAATGCTCACAAATGAAAGAGAACATGATGAAAAGAAAAGGATGTGTTTGCCTACATGTTTTGAGACGACACCTGGGATGGTGAGGTTGCCTCGACGGTGTCCTCGGCCCCCCATCAACTTACGCCGTTCAGATATTGCTTTGTGTTCATCCTGCCACACTAGATCTGTCCACCGTTCACGATCTTCTCCCAGCATGAACGTTTGTCAGCGCACCACCGAGGAATCACCTGTAAATTAAACAAATACATCTTAGTAAGGATTCTAATTTTGCGGTAATCTAGGGAATAGCAAGCATCCATCGTCACTTGCCTTGAAGTAATTGTCCCATGAAAGATGCATCCCTCGAGCCTCCTGTTTGGAAATCCTATGGTTGAGATAGTCCGCGTGATACTTGACCACTAACCGGACGCGCTCCTCATAGTGCATGTCATGGACTAGTTTCTTGGCAATATTCTCAACCACCACATTTGCACGATCCTTCTGACCCTCAACGCATGTATAGAAATCCTACAAACATGCATACATGTGAGATGGGTTAAATCATGACTATGGCAAATTTAAACCTTTTGGTATTGACATTTAGGTGTTTGAAAGGACTTACCCAGAAATCATTTATCACTCGCATGGCTCTGTTATCATAAACCCTCTGACGCATATCCAGGAAATCCGGTGCAAGTTTGTAGTGATCCCATGACCAAGCTAGCTCAATGATACCGTTCGACAAAGTGACCAGTCCAGGATAATTTAACCTACAAAGACCCCCAATGATGCCACTCGGCGACCGTGGCAGACGCCTCTCACCACCTTTTACTAAGCTTCTGCGTTATGAAGAGTGAAGTCATATCATATGTGAGGAAATGACAAAAGGTACAATTTATATGGGATGAGTCGAGATAACCACTTACTTCTCTCCCATTGGTTTAACCAACACGTCTCTATGCACATATGGACGTCTTGGAAGCTTTGAAGGACCACGCAGCCACACTTTCCCTCGGGAAGTAGTGCTGATAGTCGAACCGCTCAGTTGCGAACCGCTCACCTCGTTGTGCTCTGTCACCCGTGAGGGTCCATCCCCACCCTCAGAAACCTAACGAACAACCAGCCTCCTCTCGGCGGCGGCGTCCTCCACCACTTCCTCATCCTCATCCTCCACCACCTCCTCCACAAAATCCTCCTCGTCCTCCTCCTCACATGCCTCATCCCCACCCTCTGTTTCCTCCTCGTGAGCACGGTGAAGCACAGAATCAGAGGGTCGAGGAGAAGAAAGAGGTGCTCTACTCCGGGCTGCTTTACATACTCCTCGTCCGCCTCCTCCTCCTGCCTCACCTACTCCCCCTCCTCGCCCCCCTACTCCCCCTCCTACCCCCTCTCCTCGTCCCTCTTGTCCCCCTCCTCGTCCGCCTCCTCCTCCTGCCTCACCTACTCCCCCTCCTCGTCCGCCTCCTCGTCTGCCTCCTCCTCTTGCCTCACCTACTCCCCCTCCTCGTCCGCCTCCTCCTGCCTCACCAACTTCCCCTCCTCGTCCACCTCCTCATCCGCCTCCTCCTCCTGCCTCACCCACTCCCCCTCCTCATCCGCCTCCACCTCGTCCACCTCTTACTCCTCCCCCGCGTGGTACTTGACCTTGTTTTGCACGTTTTGTCGGACGGGTGTCTAGACCCACCAATCCTTTGGCCTTCTTGGCGGTTGTGGCAACTGATGAAGGAGCGGCCACCACTTTCACCGGCCGAGCAAGTTGATCATTGTACAGATCATTCACATCTTTCAAACTTTCCTTTGAAATCTTGCTGCTACCTGTCATGTTTCAATCACCTGATACGAAGAAGAACAAACCAGTTAGTACAGATGATACAACTTGATGTAAATACAATAAATATATCACATATGAAGAATAAATGGAATTATCACAATAATACATATAGTTGTTACACACACAAATACATAGAATTGTTGCACACACGAATACATAGAGTTGTTGCACACACGAATACATAGAGTTGTTGCACACACGAATACATAGAGTTGTTACACACAAATACATAGAGTTGTGACACACATACATAGAGTTCTCACATGATTACATGGAGTTGTTAGAAACATTTGGATCAGGGCTTTCATCATCGCTATCATGCCCGTTCATACATTCATCCTCGAAGTCTTCAGGGGGGCCCTCATCCTCATCTAGCCCCATGTGCCATCGCATAAGTAATGCCAAATCTCGAGGGTCAGAAACATCCTCGTATTCGTCCTCTTCATTATCTACTTCCATGTCATCCATGGCCTCATGTTCCATAGCATCATGTTCGTGATGCACGCCATCATCTTCCTCTGCATCATCTTCATCTTCGTCAGTGTCTGCTTCTTGAAAGAACTCTCCTTTGTATGTGTTAGGGTTTATATGGTAATCATCCTTGTTTGGGGTAGGTACCTTGATACGCGGGGGTACCTTGTACATGACATCCCACTTCAAGAGATCGATATATTCCATAGATGTGCATGCGTATGGGAGAAAAAACACTGGTGTAGCCTGTTGAGCCATAATATAGACATCATGTCATGCATATTTCGATGCTCGTTCAACTTCGATAAAGCCAATACTAGGGGTTCGTCCCACTTTCTCAGGATTGAGCCAGCTGCATCTGAATACGATGGGCTTCGTCACTCCTTATAAACCACAATACTGTAGCTCATAAATTTCTTTGATGGTTCCATAGTAGTGACGTCCATCTGTCCCTAGACAATAGACCGCACTATTTATTGACCTTCGGTTGGTCCTCTCACGCGTGTGTTTATCAGTGTGGAAGCGATACCCATTCATGTCGTATGCCTTAAATGACTTGGCCTCGTATTCAAAACATTTGGCTACTTCTCTCACTTTGGCGTCCATATCAACCTCCTGATATGCCTACAAGATTAATAGGAGATTGTCTGGTTCATTAGTGGAAGCATTACTGGCAAGTAAGATCACAACTTGAAGTAACATAAAGTTAGAAAAGTTACTTTTCTTGAGAACCAAGAAATGAACCCGCCATTAGCATTGGTATCTTCAAGAAGGTCTGCTGATTCTTAGTCGCTAAGGGGCCGTGGTAGCTTCCAGAATTCGTTCTGAAATTCCCTAGCAATGGGAAGAATTCGAGTTAGAACTCAAGACTAGTGAGTAGTTGTCAATAAAGGTGTTCTACACTTACTTTATGCACGGTTGCACTTCTTTCATGTTGGTCAAGACATAGATCATAATAGTCGACCACTCAGTAGGTGAAAAGTTCTTGGGCTTCGGTCCACTTGCTTTGCCACCTTGGCCTTCGAAGAGGCTAAGATCGGAAACATTACTGGTGGGTTCTTCATTGTAACGAGGAGCTGGATTTAACCTAGTCTGAATACTGTCATGATAGTACTTTGTCGTGGTCGTGGCCACCTCCTCGTTCAGGTATGCCTCAGCTATGGAGGCTTCAATGCAGGCTTTATTCTTACATTTCCCATGAAGATGCTTGAACTCCCGTTCAGGTGCATACTGCCATCGGAACTGCATAGGTCCTCCCATTCTAGCCTCATACGCGAGATGTAAGATCATATGTTGCATCGGATTAAAGAAACCTGGAGGAAATATCATCTCTAACTTGCATAGCAACTCAGTGCTTGTTCCTCCAACTTTGCAACCACTTCATAATCTAGTTCTTTGGCCCAAAGCTGATGGAAGAAGTAGCTCAAATCCGCCAGCACTCGCCAAATATCCTCTCTGACATACCCTTGAATCATCGCAGGCATTATCCACTCAAGCCATACATGGTAGTCATGACTCTTGAGGCCTCCTATTCGCTTTGTAGCCATATTCACTCCCCTCGTGATATTAGATGCATATCCATCAGGGAAGTACAAGTTGTTCACAATCCATTGGAGAATTTCCTTCCTTTGGGGCATTGAAGGAGCGGTAGTTGGTGGCCCCGCGGGGTCGTCCTCGGGCTAGGAGGCCACCGGATTTGAAATTCTAGGGGGGTCCAGAGCCGCAGAAGCCACCGGCGAGTCGCCAGCTGTCCCTGACGAGCCTGGCTACGCGTCCACGGGGGCGCCATCAGCTCTGCAGCCCTGGCCCACGGGCAAAGCATGCCTAGCTTTCCTTTTACCCTTTCCTTTTCTAGCGTGATGATGACGGTGTGGGGCTCCATGCTGACTAGGCCACGGCAGCATGCGTTTCCGAGGCTAGGTGGTACACGCTGCCGCATCGGTTGGGGCAGGCCAGCCCATCGCCATGGCCACACCGCCCGTACGGGAGGTTTGGTCTCCAGCGCACCAACCGAGGCAGTCCACCGCCATGCCATCAGCACGGCCAGCGGGCTGCATCTCCATGCGTCTGTGCTTGCGACCGCGACGATGAGCGCGACCAATGCCATGGCCTGGCCCATTGTCGTTGCCATTGCCGGTGCCTCTATCCCGGTCTGGGCCCGGTCCCGCCGGTGCGCAAGGAGTCAAGGCTCTGAGCATCTCGGCACAGACGATGTCGATGGAGATAGGGAATGTGAGCGTTCTGATGGACGACACGTCGGAGCTAGAGCGCGTAGGGATTTGCTCGACAACCTTCAAGACGGCGGCGCGGCGAATGCCCACTGGGTCGTGCGTGCGTCCGGATAGGCGGAACATGGCGAGGTCGGCACGGGAGCGGGTCTAGGGGTGGAGGCGCTCGATCCAGCAGCTCCTCCAGAGGATGTGCTCGGCGGTGGAGACGTGCCAGGCTTGGCGGGAATACCGCGGAGTTCGAGCTCGACGTGGTACTCAAACTCGCAGGAGCCTGCGCGGGCAAGCTTGCTCCATGAGCGCATCGAGAGGGAGAAACGGGGCGAGTAGATGAAGTGCTCGTCGGCTAGGTGATCCATGGCAGCTTGTGAGCCGAAGGGGATCAGGAAATCCTCCGGCTGATGCGCGTGCACGGTGAAGTCCCCGTCGACCAGACCAAAAGAGTCATAGAGTGCCGCGACGACCTCGTCGGCAGAGACCTGTGGTCGGTTGCGAGTGACGGAAGCCACCAGCGCACGAGCCAAGACCCGTTCCGCCTCCTCCATCTCCACGGTATGCGACACGATGACACGCTCCGGCTCGAGTGGGCTAGCGTCGGGCAGCGGCGCAACCAGAGCAGCTTGGGGAGGTGGCGGCAGGAGGCTGGCCTGGGGCGAGGAGGTGGTGCGTCGGTCCACCGGGAGCTTCCATGGGGGCGGGGGCGACGTTCCGCCTCTTGGTTGTGGGCGTCGCACGAGCGGGAGTCATGGTCGGGAGTCAGGCAGCGACGGCATCTGATATCGTTGGTGCAGTCCCGCATGCGATGACTGGGGTCCAGGAACCAGAAACAGAGTCCGGCCACCTCTTCAGGGGAAGGGCTACGCGGGCAGCGCGGGGCAGAGTTGGGCACGTCGACCTGGCGTGAGCGGCGGCGGCGGTTCCTGCGCCTTGGCTGCTGGAACCCGTCTGCATCGACCGCCCTGCCGCTGGAGACGTGGTGCACCTCGGAGCGGGGCCGAGCCGGGTCCTAGCAGGCTGCCGGAGTGGCGCCGCCGCGCGTCCAGGGGCAGGGGGTGCCGGGGGCGCCGGCGACGCAGGGGTAGCCGTGGAGCGGCTCGCGACCTCGCAGTAGGAGCGTGCGGAGGACTCGCTCCCCGAGTCGAGCCAGCGGTCGCCGGAGGACACATGCTCGTCGGAGAGGGTCACGCCGTGGATAGCAGGGTCGGTGTCGGTGTCAAAACCGGCGGATCTCAGGTAGGGGGTCCCGAACTGTGCGTCTAGGCGGATGGTAACAAGAGGCAGGGGACACGATGTTCTACCCAGGTTCGGGTCCTCTTGATGGAGGTAATACCCTACGTCCTGCTTGATTGTTCTTGATGATATGAGTATTACAAGAGTTGATCTACCACGAGATCAGAGAGGCTAAACCCTAGAAGCTAGCCTATGGTATGATTGTTTGATGTCCTACGGACTAAAACTCTCCGGTTTATATAGACACCGGAGGGGGTTAGGGTTACACAGAGTCGGTTACAAAAAAGGAGATCTACATATCCGTATTGCCAAGCTTGCCTTCCACGCCAAGGAGAGTCCCATCCGGACACGGGACGAAGTCTTCAATCTTGTATCTTCATAGTCCAACAGTCCGGCTAAAGGATATAATCCGGCTGTCCGGATCTATCTATCTATCTATCTATCTATCTATACCTCTATACCTATATTAATTTCCGACTCCCAAGAAATTTCCACATTAATCAGAAAATTAGAGCCGTTTATCTGGTGGGGCCAAGTTATTACGGTGTAGATTAGCCCAAAAATCTATATCTATCTATCTATATCTATCTATATCTATACCTATACTAATTTCCGACTCCCAAGAAATTTCCACATTAATTAGAAAATTAGAGCCGTTTATCTGGTGGGGCCGAGTTATTACGGTGTAGATTAGCCCAAAAATCACCACAAAATTAGAACCGTTTATCTGGTGGGGCTGAGTTATTGCGGTGTAGATTAGCCCAAAAATGACCACCACAATTTACGTTACTCACGTGGTGAAAAAAAAAGATCAAAGCGGCATGTAACAAATACCAAACCTTGCCCATCTAAAAACATGTCCATATTCATATATATATTTCACAAAAAAAACATCATGATATCTCTATCCCACGTGAATTTCAAGAGAAGACATTACGTGGCCTCTCCCTCTCTCAGCTAAGATTGAATCCTATATTGTTCTAGAAAAAGTGAACAAATTGTAATGATCAAGATTTCAGAAAGAGTCCCACGTTAATACGTCCAAGAAAAAAAACAAAATCTCACGTAAAAAAAACTTAGGTAGCTCCCTGTTGCTCAATCTGACGTGGTCATCTTATCTCCCCCTCCATACAAAATCTCACCCTCACGCCCTCCCACCGGCCGCCTCCGATCTACTGAAGTCGCCGCCACCGTCCTCTCGCGTTCATCCTTCCGCTGTCGTGATTCTTCGTCTTGCATTGCTGCCACCGCAAGCGAACACAACTGGCTTTCCTGCTCCTTCACCCCGTCTTCTCTCTCTTCATGGATTATCTCGAGCCGATGTTGCATATATGGCGCTGGAAGTTCTTCCTATTCCCGTGTTATATGCCAAAATCTGGCAGAATTTGTCTGCTCTTCAAGTGTCGTACCAACACCTACCCCTCATAACAGATCATCTCTTCCTATGGAGCGATTGCGTAGGAATTGGAAGATTGATCAACATCTATTCACACGGAACGATTCTGCTTCTTCTATCTGACATTCAAGTGGTGATGATTCAGGCATAGACAGATGCACATGCTCAGATCGATCAACCAGATTCAAATTTTTTTTTCCTTTGCAATATGCATGCTCAGATCAATTCTGTCAAAGGAGATTGATGTGGTGGATTATGCATGGAGCGCTGGATATTCTTCCTATTCCCGTGTTATATGCCAAAATCTGGCACAATTTGTCTGCCCTCCAAGTATAGATTATTTCTTCTTCTCATGTTGAACGTTCAATCCTAGCAGCATTCTGATGATTGATCTATGTGTATACTAATCAGTACAGTTCTTTTGCATACATGAGTACATGATGATGTTCCAGCAACAATTGCAAGATTCAAACAATATTTTTTTGTTGTAATATGCTCAGATCAATTCCGTTGAGGTCTTCAAATATCTTAGCAACCTCAGATTACTTCTTCTTCTCATGTCGAACGTTCAATCCTAGCAGCACTTATGATTGATCCATGTGTATACTAACCAGTACAATTCTTTGGCATACATGAGTACATGATGATGTTCCAGCAACAAATGCAAGATTCAAACTGCAATTTTTTGTAATATGCTCAGATCAATTCGGTTGATGGGGATTAATGTTGTGTGATTAAGCATGGAGCAGTGAATGTTCTTCCTATTCCTGCCTATGTGCTTAAATGTTGAAGAAATTTGTCTGCTCATCAGGTACCATAGCAAACTCAGATTTATTCTTCTTCTGATGTCAAAGGTTCAATCCTAGCATTCTTATAATTCATCTCAGTTGATAGTAACCAATGTGATTCTTTTCCATCCAGAAGTCCGTGGTGATGTCGGACCTATCTTGAAGTTGGAGTAGGTAGATGGAGAAAGAAATGTAATGTGAGATGCGATTGGGGTAACAAAAATAATATCACACCTACTTTTTTCTTTTCTCCATTAATAAACCGATCACTTCTCCGAATCTATATGTCCCATGTAGGAACTCTTTCAACAAATTCTTTCTTGCAGGACCTTGCGGTAACAACTTCTCCAGAATTTTGCTTGAGATGCCAGCGACATCCCATCAAAGGTACCCAGCTCAAGCCTCTTCTCTGGACACACAGGCATGTTGTCGTCAGCAACAATTTCGCGTTTGAATATAACAAACATACCGTCCACCACACCGCACCATCTTCTCTTACAAACTGCATCTGACCAATTAGTTTGCATAGTTGAACTCTACAGTAAAATGTTGGTAGGAACGACTTTATTTCAAATTATCTCTCGGATATTTCAGCTGGTGAAAATTGCAATGACCGTATATAGAACTTTACGTGAGAGTATGAGAAGCAAGAAATGAATAATCATGGAATAATACACCAGGTAAATCCAAGAATTTATAGACAGCATAAGTACATGGACTGCGGCAAGTAGAGCATGTTTTGGAATATGGAATAGAGGTCGGCGTTGCAACTTGCAAGTGCACATGGTTGTCGGGAAGCAGTGGTCGGACGTTGGCCAGGGTCGAGCACATGGTGGAAGAAATGGAGGAAACGGTTATAGAGCACCAGCTGGTGCAGATGCAGGACGCTCATGTGTGTTTCTGCATTTCTCTTCATCTACTTGGAGACACACTATGACGCTTCTAATCTATATTTACTATTGTACTGTTCTCTGTTATCACATTGACTCCATGTTATCCTGTACCGGAAGATGTATATGATCCTGAATGCTTTTTGTGAGTGTCCGTTCATTGTTGTACACACTTCTTTCCCCATATAATATATTGTGTTTGTTAGAGCTTTATTACTAACTAAAAAACTACAAATAATTCATTAATGTTTAACTGACTACTTCTAATTTTTCCACTTCATGTTTATTTTGCAATATTTTATCATTATTTATCAAGCTTTTCTTTTGATGAACACAAACATTCACCCTACAGTATACTTCGACAGGTCGCTGGTTCTAGAAGAATCATCTTTCCCTCTTCTATGTGAGTCGCTTGCTTCGGTCACTTTTGTAAATCTAATGCTTCACACCACTATGTATTTACTATTGTCGTGCTGTATCCATACGGGCAAAGCTGTGGAAACTTATTCATTTGTTGCTACCGAATAAGGCTAATCTTTCCTTATCGTCTCTATTTTTTAGATTACAAAGTACTTATTTTATGTCGGTATGGACTTGGTGGTAGGATTTTCACAAAGGCATACGCTAAACATGAATACTTGCTCTAAATGATATCCTACTAGGATTGACATTACACAAAACACTACTATAAGTGTGGAGAAATAGATGGGAAATTTGCATGGCAATCATATATTCTGATGATCATATTCTTTAGTCCTTACAATAACGAGAGATTACTTAGCTTGGTATGACGATGTACTTATGGCAATGTATCAAACATCTTTTAAATGCCATCTAATGCAACTGCAGGCTACATGTTTAGCTTCTTCATGACCTATCTATTGATCGCTATTTGTGGCATGCCATTTTAAACAAACCTAATGTTCAGTGTAAGATAATCTTGAGAAAAGAATAAATG
This sequence comes from Triticum urartu, assembly GCF_056163025.1. Lineage (NCBI taxonomy): Eukaryota > Viridiplantae > Streptophyta > Magnoliopsida > Poales > Poaceae > Triticum > Triticum urartu. Next base: position 705,647,177 of record NC_141879.1, on the reverse strand, counting down.
GAGCAAAAAACTTAAAGTGCATTTTCAAAATGCAAGGCAGAATTATCTGTGTGTCTTCTTATAGTTTTGAAAGTAAATTATGCATGTTAGATCTCAGGAGGAGCGGACCAGATCGATTCAGCTGCATCCTACATCGCCATGTGCAAGGTAGTGCTGACATGATGCATAAGTGTTTAATCATCTGGACCATCGATTAGTATTATACATTTTTTTTATGAACATACTACTTTGCCTAATATTCATGCGATTCGTGACTTACATGGATTCACATGGTACTTCAGATTTGCAGATTGCTAATAAATATTTGGATATATAATACGTTTGTGCATGCCTTTTTTTGTCCTTATAACAAAGAGAAAACTAGCTATTACACCATGTTTAAACACTTATAAATTTCTGCAATAATAAAAATTAATCTGGATGTATCATGCGCCACAAATATCTCATATAAACACATGATTCTCTATGAGATAGACATTAATATGCATAGAAAATATAAGCTCATGTGTGTTTCTGCATTTCTCTTCATCTACTTGGTGACACACTATGACGCTTCTAATCTATATTTACTATAGTACTGTTTTCTATTATCACATTGACTCCATGCTGTCCTGTACCGGAAGATGTATATGATCCTGAATGCTTTTCATGAGTGTCTTTTCATTGTTGTACACACTTCTTTCCCCATATAATATATTGTGTTTGTTAGAGCTTTATTACTAACTAAAAAACTACAAATAATTCATTAATGTTTAACTGACTACTTCTAATTTTTCCTCTTCATGTTTATTTTGCAATATTTTATCATTATTTATCAAGCTTTTCTTTTGATGAACACAAACATTCACCCTACAGTATACTTCGACAGGTCTCTGGTTCTAGAAGAATCATCTTTCCCTCTTCTATCTGAGTCGCTTGCTTCGGTCACTTTTGTAAATCTAATGCTTCCCACGACTATCTATTTACTATTGTCGTGATGTATCCATACGAGCAAAGCTGTGGAAACTTATTCATTTGTTGCTACCGAATAAGGCTAATCTTTCCTTATCGTCTCTATTTTTTAGATTATAAAGTACTTATTTTATGTCGGTATCGACTTGGTGGTAGGATTTTCACAAAGGCAGACGCTAAACATGAATACTCCCTCCATTTTTATATACAAGGCCACTATGGAATATACGTTTTGCATCTATACAAGGCCACCAACAGTAATCGAGGCAAAATTAATGATATTTTCTCGTACTAGCAACCTGTTTAATAGTTGCATGCATGCAGTCATAATGACAGTCAGCTACTTCCTCCACTCGGTTTTCTTGCATGCATGTGGGGTATTAATGATCCCAGTAAACGAAAAGAAAGGCTGACTTTCAAAGCAGACATTAAATTTTACGTTGGTACCTGTAATTTAAGTTTGTGGCCTTGTATACAAAAATGGAGGGAGTACTTGCTCTAAATGATATCCTACTAGGATGGACATTACACAAACCACTACTATAAGTGTGGAGAAATAGATGGGAAATTTGCATGGCAATCATATATTCTGATGATCATATTCTTTAGTCCTTACAATAACGAGAGATTACTTAGCTTGGTATGATGATGTACTTATGGCAATGTATCAAACACCTTTTAAATGCCGTCTAATGCAACTGCAGGCTACATGTTTAGCTTCTTCATGACCTATCTATTGATCGCTATTTGTGGCATGCCATTTTACTCAAACCTAAAGTTCAGTGTAAGATAATCTTGAGAAAAGAATAAATGGAGCAAAAAACTTCAACAGCCTTTTCAAAATGCAAGGCAGAATTATGTGTGTGTCTTCTTATAGTTTTGAAAGTAAAAGTATGCATGTTAGATCTCAGGAGGAGCGGACCAGATCGATTCAGTTGCATCCTACTCGCCATGTGCAAGGTAGCGCTGACATGATGCATAAGTGTTTAATCATCTGGACCATCGATTAGTATTATACATTTTTTATGAATGTACTACTTTGCCTAATATGCATGTGATTTGTGACTTACATGGATTCACATGGTACTTCAGATTTGCAGATTGCTAATAAGTATTTGTATATATAATACGTCTGTGCATGTCTTTTTTTGTCCTTATAACAAAGAGAAAACTAGCTATTAAACCATGTTTAAACACTTATAAATTGCTGCAATAATAAAAAATAATCTGGATGTATCATGCGCCACAAATGTCTCATATAAACACATGATTCTCTATGAGATAGACATTAATATGCATAGAAAATATAAGAATGTCCATCCATGTTGATAAAAAAGAAATTGTTTAAGAATCTGCTGGTAAAGACAAGAACTTCTAATCTGAATAATTTACGACAATATCATTTTTATATATGTATAACAACAGACTCTTTATAGTTAGATGATGCCTCCTTTGCAAAAAGGAAGATGTATGCCCTTTTTAGTAGGGTGAGTAAGGAAGATATAGGCACAATAGGGAACTTGAACTTTATACCTTTTAGAAACTTATAGGTCGCGAATATATGCAACAACATTTTTGTTCGTAACCGTGTTTTCCACAAACATATATAACACTAGTAGAAAAAGGGTCAAACGTGAAGAACATTAGTGCCGGTTTGTATTTGAGCCGGCACTAATGTATACATCAGTGCCGGTTCCAACGGCTAGCCGGGCCGCTTTCATTAGTACCGGTTCGTGGCGAACCTTTAGCACCGGTTCGTGCCACGAACCGGTACTAATGAGAGTGGTGGCAGGATGTTGTCAGACTGGGGCCCCTCCAGCCCCTTTAGTACCGGTTCTTGGCACGAACCGGTACTAAAGGTCGTCCTACATAAACCATTCGTCCACCCAAGCTCGCTCTGTTCTTCCCCTTTCCCCTCTCCTCTCTGTTCTTCCCCTCTTCCTCTCGAGCTCATCACACATTTTGCCCAAAATTTGTCAAGATTTGAAGGCCCCCATCCATTCAAATGATCACAAAGGTTAGCAACTTTGTCCTTTCATCTCTCATTGCTAGATTAGCTCTTGCAATGCTTTATATAGTGATTAATTTGTGAGTTTAGTAATTTGGGAGGATATATATATATGTGCTAGTATTTGATTTATATGCAATTTGAGGTCAAAAATAACACTTAGTTTGCATATGTAGGTGTGGTTTACTTAGTGCCTTCTAAATCTCCGTCGTAACCACTGTCGATCGCCCGCACCGTCCCGTCGCCGGCACCACCTTGTGGTGAGCCTCTTGTTCATGAAATTTTATATAAAAATTGATGTTTGTGTGATTTGGATATATAGTTACTCGTATAATTATCTTACCCGTACGTTGTTTGTTATACATATAGTGCCATGGTTTTGATATCCGTCCCCGTCGGCCCTCGTCCTTGTTATGATTCGGATGTGGTATATATATTCTCTTTTAAAACTAGTTGCATTTCGTTTTTATGACAAATTATGCCCATCAAGTTGACATAGAAATTTTTTCTAGGAGGTATGTGAACCGGAAATTCCAACCGACCCTATTGTCGAGAGGTTAAATTTAGTTCAAGAGAAAACGAGTAGCTGAAAGAAAAATTGAAAAGAATTGAGGGGGATAAGATGGAATTGGAGTTGCATGTTGCCGATGTCATCGATGATCATAAGATCAAGATGGAGAAAATGCACTTGAAGATTAGAAAGATTAGAAAATATGCCATCGATAGTGAGGCTTGGTATCATTATGCTGTTGGATCCATTGTTACCTTAGTTGCGATCTTGATCGTATTTGTTGTTGCATTTAAATGTTTTAGCTAGAGAGTTATTTGTTTGTTGCATTTAAGTGTTGTATGAACTTTATGTATGAACTTGTATTAATTTGGTCTATTCGGTGTTGTGTAATGAAGATGAGCCGGCAATGGATGTACGATGACCGATGCTCTCCCCAGTTCGTTGAGGGCGTGCATACTTTTCTGCTTGCGGCTGAGGCAAACAAGCGGGCGGATGGTTTTATGCCTTGTCCATGTGCTCGTTGTAAGAATGGTCACAATTACTCTACGTCAAGAACCATTCACGTCCACCTGTTTAAGTCCGGTTTCATGCCCCACTATAATGTTTGGACCAAGCACGGAGAAAGAGGGGTTATGATGGAAGACAATGAAGAAGAAGAGGACGACGACAGCTATCCTGGCCATGGGTTCCCTGAATACGATGATACAACAATGGGGGAAGAAGCTGAGCCGGTAATGCGGGAAGAAGCTGAGCCGGCAATGCGGGAAGAAGCTAAAGAAGAGGCATCAGATGAGCCCGTTGATGATCTAGGTCGGGCCATTGCCGATGCAAAGAGAAATTGCGCAAGTGATTTGGAGAAGAAGAAATTGCAGCGCATGTTAGAGGATCACAAAAAATTGTTGTACCCGAATTGCGTAGGTGACAAGAAAAAGCTGGGCACCACACTGGAATTGCTGCAATGGAAGGCAGAGAATGGTGTATCTGACAAGGAATTTGGGAAGTTGCTGGTAATGATAAAGGATATGCTTCCAAAGGACAATGAATTGCCCGAGAGTACGTACGAAGCAAAGAAGGCTGTCTGCCCTCTAGGGTTAGAGGTGTAGAAGATACATGCATGCCCTAATGATTGCATCCTCTACCGCGGTGAGTACGAGGATTTGAACGCTTGCCCGGTATGTGGTGCATTGTGCTATAAGATCAGCCGCGATGACCCTGGTGATGTCGAGGGCGAGCGCCCCAGGAAGAAGATTCCTGCCAAGGTGATGTGGTATGCTCCTATAATACCACGGTTGAAACGTTTGTTCCAAAACAAAGAGCATGCCAAGGCGATGCGATGGCACAGAGAAGACCGTAAGAAAGACGGAAAGTTGAGAGTACCCGCTGACGAGTCGCAGTGGAGAAAAATCGAAAGAAAGTACGGGAAGGAGTTTGCAGATGACGCAAGGAGCGTATGGTTTGGTCTAAGCGCAGACGGCATTAATCCTTTTGGGGAGCAGAGCAGCATTCATAGCACCTAGCCTGTGACTCTATGTTTGTATAACCTTCCTCCTTGGTTGTGCATGAAGCGGAAGTTCATTATGATGCCAGTGCTCATCCAAGGCCCTAAGCAACCCGGCAACGACATTGATGTGTACCTAAGGCCATTAGTTGAAGAACTCTTACAACTGTGGAATGGAATAGGTGTACGTGCGTGGGATGAGCACATGGGGGAAGAATTTGACCTAAAGGCGTTGCTGTTCGTGACCATCAATGATTGGCCTGCTCTCAGTAACCTTTCAGGGCAGACAAACAAGGGATACCGCGCATGCACGCACTGTTTGGACGATACCGACAGTATATATTTGGCTAATTGTAAGAAGAATGTGTACCTGGGACATCGTCGATTTCTTCCGAGCAAGCATCCCGTAAGAAAGAAAGGCAAGCATTTCAAAGGTGAGGCGGATCACCGGACGAAGCCTCGCCACCGTACTGGTGCTGATGTACATGATATGGTCAAGGATTTGAAGGTGATCTTTGGAAAGGGTCCTGGTGGACAACCTGTTCCGAATGACGCTGACGGACGCGCACCCATGTGGAAGAAGTATATATTTTGGGACCTGCCCTATTGGAAAGACCTAGAGGTCCGCTCCGCAATCAACGTGATGCACGTGACGAAGAATCTTTGTGTGACCCTGCTTGGCTTCTTGGGCGTGTATGGGAAGACAAAAGATACACCTGAGGCACGAGAGGACCAGCAACGTATGCACGGAAAAGACGGCATACATCAGGGTCATGCAAGCTACGCTCTTACCAAAGAAGAGAAGGAAAGTTGCGGACGTAACGAGGACGAAACGAGGCCCGAACAAAAATTTGAAGGAGGGCGTAAAGTATAATATCGAGGCAATCAAACCTAATGGCGAACCATTAGCACCTAAGAAGATTGCGGACAAGTTCGTTCGTCAGTGCGCAGTTCTTGTGAAGGACCAACTCCCGATCTCCCTTCAAGAATGGAGAGAGCCAGCAAAGCCACGTCCAGATCTTACTTTTGTCGATGACAGACAAAAAAGTCTGCTTTGGGATACTCTCATGGAACATTTCACCCTACCAGATCATTTCACAGAAGCAGATGTGCAGAAAGTCAAGGACGCTGCTCTTAGGAAGATGGCGGTTGCATTCAAGAACCACAAGAATCGTGAATGGGCCAAGTACGTCAAGGGAGGAAGGAAGACTCAAGTATTCGAGGGAACACTAGAGAAGCAAAGTGCTCATTGGGACGATTTCGTGAAATTCAAGGATTCGGAATTATCTAAGGAACGGTCCAGAATAAACAAGGCCAATGCCGCAAAAAAGGATAAGTTCCATAAGCTGGGGCCAGGTGGCTATGCGGTGGGAATGCCTAAGTGGGATAAGTCTGAGAAAGAGATGATGGATGCAGGTGTCACTCCAGAAACATTGAGCTGGCCCCCCAGGTGCAGGACTTGGTTCTATGCGCATGGGAGGGAGTTGGACCCGAAGACAGGCAAAGTTTCCAAGAAGGCGTGTCTGGACGGAGCCAAAGATAAGCTACTTGTTGCAATAGAAGAGGCTCGATCCGGGTTGTTCGAGCCCAACAGAGAAAACAATGAGCTTACGCGTGCCCTGGGAAATCCTGAACACCCGGGAAGAACACGAGGCATGGGCGCTATTCCGTGGTATGAGGGGTTTTCGGACTGGAACACCGACTACAGAACCCGTGCGAGAAAGAAGATTGCGGAGGAGAAGAAGAGGAAGACGGAGGAGGAGCAGAGGAAGCTCAACTATGAACGCCTTCAAGGCCTAGAATCAGCGCACGCGGACTTGGCAATCAAATTCCAGCGGCGGCAGGAGCAGATCGACTCACTTAGCCAGCAAAGGGGGTCTCAGCAGCTACAGCAGCTAGCGGATGATCTTGCATTGGATACCACCGCCCCATCCATGCCGAGAAGCAGCGTGGGTTCCGCCCCATTTGACGCAATGCTGGATAGATACCCCGTGGATGATATCGCGGAGAACACTAACTGCGAGCTACACTTCAAAATTAAGAACATATCCTTGAAGGTGGCGGACGGCGTTGCTTATACAAATTCCCCCGATTCAACCTTCCATTGCAACCCGATTCCAGCAGGCTATGCTCGTGTCGTGGTTGATGAGGTGGTGGACCAATATTCGGGGCTAGAGCTTGACATTCCTCGAGGTGATGAGGAGCACACACTCGGAGATGCCAGTGCTCATCCAAGGCCCTAAGCAACGCGGCAACGACATTGATGTGTACCTAAGGCCATTAGTTGAAGAACTCTTACAACTGTGGAATGGAATAGGTGTACGTGCGTGGGATGAGCACATGGGGGAAGAATTTGACCTAAAGGCGTTGCTGTTCGTGACCATCAATGATTGGCCTGCTCTCAGTAACCTTTCAGGGCAGACAAACAAGGGATACCGCGCATGCACGCACTGTTTGGACGATACCGACAGTATATATTTGGCTAATTGTAAGAAGAATGTGTACCTGGGACATCGTCGATTTCTTCCGAGCAGGCATCCCGTAAGAAAGAAAGGCAAGCATTTCAAAGGTGAGGCGGATCACCGGACGAAGCCTCGCCACCGTACTGGTGCTGATGTACATGATATGGTCAAGGATTTGAAGGTGATCTTTGGAAAGGGTCCTGGTGGACAACCTGTTCCGAATGACGCTGACGGACGCGCACCCATGTGGAAGAAGTATATATTTTGGGACCTGCCCTATTGGAAAGACCTAGAGGTCCGCTCCGCAATCGACGTGATGCACGTGACGAAGAATCTTTGTGTGACCCTGCTTGGCTTCTTGGGCGTGTATGGGAAGACAAAAGATACACCTGAGGCACGAGAGGACCAGCAACGTATGCACGGAAAAGACGGCATACATCAGGGTCATGCAAGCTACGCTCTTACCAAAGAAGAGAAGGAAAGTTGCGGACGTAACGAGGACGAAACGAGGCCCGAACAAAAATTTGAAGGAGGGCGTAAAGTATAATATCGAGGCAATCAAACCTAATGGCGAACCATTAGCGCCTAAGAAGATTGCGGACAAGTTCGTTCGTCAGTGCGCAGTTCTTGTGAAGGACCAACTCCCGATCTCCCTTCAAGAATGGAGAGAGCCAGCAAAGCCACGTCCAGATCTTACTTTTGTCGATGACAGACAAAAAAGTCTGCTTTGGGATACTCTCATGGAACATTTCACCCTACCAGATCATTTCACAGAAGCAGATGTGCAGAAAGTCAAGGACGCTGCTCTTAGGAAGATGGCGGTTGCATTCAAGAACCACAAGAATCGTGAATGGGCCAAGTACGTCAAGGGAGGAAGGAAGACTCAAGTATTCGAGGGAACACTAGAGAAGCAAAGTGCTCATTGGGACGATTTCGTGAAATTCAAGGATTCGGAATTATCTAAGGAACGGTCCAGAATAAACAAGGCCAATGCCGCAAAAAAGGATAAGTTCCATAAGCTGGGGCCAGGTGGCTATGCGGTGGGAATGCCTAAGTGGGATAAGTCTGAGAAAGAGATGATGGATGCAGGTGTCACTCCAGAAACATTGAGCTGGCCCCCCAGGTGCAGGACTTGGTTCTATGCGCATGGGGGGGAGTTGGACCCGAAGACAGGCAAAGTTTCCAAGAAGGCGTGTCTGGACGGAGCCAAAGATAAGCTACTTGTTGCAATAGAAGAGGCTCGATCCGGGTTGTTCGAGCCCAACAGAGAAAACGACGAGCTTACGCGTGCCCTGGGAAATCCTGAACACCCGGGAAGAACACGAGGCATGGGCGCTATTCCGTGGTATGAGGGGTTTTCGGACTGGAACACCGACTACAGAACCCGTGCGAGAAAGAAGATTGCGGAGGAGAAGAAGAGGAAGATGGAGGAGGAGCAGAGGAAGCTCGACTATGAACGCCTTCAAGGCCTAGAATCAGCGCACGCGGACTTGGCAATCAAATTCCAGCGGCGGCAGGAGCAGATCGACTCACTTAGCCAGCAAAGGGGGTCTCAGCAGCTACAGCAGCTAGCGGATGATCTTGCATTGGATACCACCGCCCCATCCATGCCGAGAAGCAGCGTGGGTTCCGCCCCATTTGACGCAATGCTGGATAGATACCCCGTGGATGATATCGCGGAGAACACTAACTGCGAGCTACACTTCAAAATTAAGAACATATCCTTGAAGGTGGCGGACGGCGTTGCTTATACAAATTCCCCTGATTCAACCTTCCATTGCAACCCGATTCCAGCAGGCTATGCTCGTGTCGTGGTTGATGAGGTGGTGGACCAATATTCGGGGCTAGAGCTTGACATTCCTCGAGGTGATGAGGAGCACACACTCGGAGATGCCAGTGCTCATCCAAGGCCCTAAGCAACGCGGCAACGACATTGATGTGTACCTAAGGCCATTAGTTGAAGAACTCTTACAACTGTGGAATGGAATAGGTGTACGTGCGTGGGATGAGCACATGGGGGAAGAATTTGACCTAAAGGCGTTGCTGTTCGTGACCATCAATGATTGGCCTGCTCTCAGTAACCTTTCAGGGCAGACAAACAAGGGATACCGCGCATGCACGCACTGTTTGGACGATACCGACAGTATATATTTGGCTAATTGTAAGAAGAATGTGTACCTGGGACATCGTCGATTTCTTCCGAGCAGGCATCCCGTAAGAAAGAAAGGCAAGCATTTCAAAGGTGAGGCGGATCACCGGACGAAGCCTCGCCACCGTACTGGTGCTGATGTACATGATATGGTCAAGGATTTGAAGGTGATCTTTGGAAAGGGTCCTGGTGGACAACCTGTTCCGAATGACGCTGACGGACGCGCACCCATGTGGAAGAAGTATATATTTTGGGACCTGCCCTATTGGAAAGACCTAGAGGTCCGCTCCGCAATCGACGTGATGCACGTGACGAAGAATCTTTGTGTGACCCTGCTTGGCTTCTTGGGCGTGTATGGGAAGACAAAAGATACACCTGAGGCACGAGAGGACCAGCAACGTATGCACGGAAAAGACGGCATACATCAGGGTCATGCAAGCTACGCTCTTACCAAAGAAGAGAAGGAAAGTTGCGGACGTAACGAGGACGAAACGAGGCCCGAACAAAAATTTGAAGGAGGGCGTAAAGTATAATATCGAGGCAATCAAACCTAATGGCGAACCATGAGCGCCTAAGAAGATTGCGGACAAGTTCGTTCGTCAGTGCGCAGTTCTTGTGAAGGACCAACTCCCGATCTCCCTTCAAGAATGGAGAGAGCCAGCAAAGCCACGTCCAGATCTTACTTTTGTCGATGACAGACAAAAAAGTCTGCTTTGGGATACTCTCATGGAACATTTCACCCTACCAGATCATTTCACAGAAGCAGATGTGCAGAAAGTCAAGGACGCTGCTCTTAGGAAGATGGCGGTTGCATTCAAGAACCACAAGAATCGTGAATGGGCCAAGTACGTCAAGGGAGGAAGGAAGACTCAAGTATTCGAGGGAACACTAGAGAAGCAAAGTGCTCATTGGGACGATTTCGTGAAATTCAAGGATTCGGAATTATCTAAGGAACGGTCCAGAATAAACAAGGCCAATGCCGCAAAAAAGGATAAGTTCCATAAGCTGGGGCCAGGTGGCTATGCGGTGGGAATGCCTAAGTGGGATAAGTCTGAGAAAGAGATGATGGATGCAGGTGTCACTCCAGAAACATTGAGCTGGCCCCCCAGGTGCAGGACTTGGTTCTATGCGCATGGGGGGGAGTTGGACCCGAAGACAGGCAAAGTTTCCAAGAAGGCGTGTCTGGACGGAGCCAAAGATAAGCTACTTGTTGCAATAGAAGAGGCTCGATCCGGGTTGTTCGAGCCCAACAGAGAAAACGACGAGCTTACGCGTGCCCTGGGAAATCCTGAACACCCGGGAAGAACACGAGGCATGGGCGCTATTCCGTGGTATGAGGGGTTTTCGGACTGGAACACCGACTACAGAACCCGTGCGAGAAAGAAGATTGCGGAGGAGAAGAAGAGGAAGACGGAGGAGGAGCAGAGGAAGCTCGACTATGAACGCCTTCAAGGCCTAGAATCAGCGCACGCGGACTTGGCAATCAAATTCCAGCGGCGGCAGGAGCAGATCGACTCACTTAGCCAGCAAAGGGGGTCTCAGCAGCTACAGCAGCTAGCGGATGATCCAGCATTGGATACCACCGCCCCATCCATGCCGAGAAGCAGCGTGGGTTCCGCCCCATTTGACGCAATGCTGGATAGATACCCCGTGGATGATATCGCGGAGAACACTAACTGCGAGCTACACTTCAAAATTAAGAACATATCCTTGAAGGTGGCGGACGGCGTTGCTTATACAAATTCCCCCGATTCAACCTTCCATTGCAACCCGATTCCAGCAGGCTATGCTCGTGTCGTGGTTGATGAGGTGGTGGACCAATATTCGGGGCTAGAGCTTGACATTCCTCGAGGTGATGAGGAGCACACACTCGGAGATGCCAGTGCTCATCCAAGGCCCTAAGCAACCCGGCAACGACATTGATGTGTACCTAAGGCCATTAGTTGAAGAACTCTTACAACTGTGGAATGGAATAGGTGTACGTGCGTGGGATGAGCACATGGGGGAAGAATTTGACCTAAAGGCGTTGCTGTTCGTGACCATCAATGATTGGCCTGCTCTCAGTAACCTTTCAGGGCAGACAAACAAGGGATACCGCGCATGCACGCACTGTTTGGACGATACCGACAGTATATATTTGGCTAATTGTAAGAAGAATGTGTACCTGGGACATCGTCGATTTCTTCCGAGCAGGCATCCCGTAAGAAAGAAAGGCAAGCATTTCAAAGGTGAGGCGGATCACCGGACGAAGCCTCGCCACCGTACTGGTGCTGATGTACATGATATGGTCAAGGATTTGAAGGTGATCTTTGGAAAGGGTCCTGGTGGACAACCTGTTCCGAATGACGCTGACGGACGCGCACCCATGTGGAAGAAGTATATATTTTGGGACCTGCCCTATTGGAAAGACCTAGAGGTCCGCTCCGCAATCGACGTGATGCACGTGACGAAGAATCTTTGTGTGACCCTGCTTGGCTTCTTGGGCGTGTATGGGAAGACAAAAGATACACCTGAGGCACGAGAGGACCAGCAACGTATGCACGGAAAAGACGGCATACATCAGGGTCATGCAAGCTACGCTCTTACCAAAGAAGAGAAGGAAAGTTGCGGACGTAACGAGGACGAAACGAGGCCCGAACAAAAATTTGAAGGAGGGCGTAAAGTATAATATCGAGGCAATCAAACCTAATGGCGAACCATGAGCGCCTAAGAAGATTGCGGACAAGTTCGTTCGTCAGTGCGCAGTTCTTGTGAAGGACCAACTCCCGATCTCCCTTCAAGAATGGAGAGAGCCAGCAAAGCCACGTCCAGATCTTACTTTTGTCGATGACAGACAAAAAAGTCTGCTTTGGGATACTCTCATGGAACATTTCACCCTACCAGATCATTTCACAGAAGCAGATGTGCAGAAAGTCAAGGACGCTGCTCTTAGGAAGATGGCGGTTGCATTCAAGAACCACAAGAATCGTGAATGGGCCAAGTACGTCAAGGGAGGAAGGAAGACTCAAGTATTCGAGGGAACACTAGAGAAGCAAAGTGCTCATTGGGACGATTTCGTGAAATTCAAGGATTCGGAATTATCTAAGGAACGGTCCAGAATAAACAAGGCCAATGCCGCAAAAAAGGATAAGTTCCATAAGCTGGGGCCAGGTGGCTATGCGGTGGGAATGCCTAAGTGGGATAAGTCTGAGAAAGAGATGATGGATGCAGGTGTCACTCCAGAAACATTGAGCTGGCCCCCCAGGTGCAGGACTTGGTTCTATGCGCATGGGGGGGAGTTGGACCCGAAGACAGGCAAAGTTTCCAAGAAGGCGTGTCTGGACGGAGCCAAAGATAAGCTACTTGTTGCAATAGAAGAGGCTCGATCCGGGTTGTTCGAGCCCAACAGAGAAAACGACGAGCTTACGCGTGCCCTGGGAAATCCTGAACACCCGGGAAGAACACGAGGCATGGGCACTATTCCGTGGTATGAGGGGTTTTCGGACTGGAACACCGACTACAGAACCCGTGCGAGAAAGAAGATTGCGGAGGAGAAGAAGAGGAAGACGGAGGAGGAGCAGAGGAAGCTCGACTATGAACGCCTTCAAGGCCTAGAATCAGCGCACGCGGACTTGGCAATCAAATTCCAGCGGCGGCAGGAGCAGATCGACTCACTTAGCCAGCAAAGGGGGTCTCAGCAGCTACAGCAGCTAGCGGATGATCTTGCATTGGATACCACCGCCCCATCCATGCCGAGAAGCAGCGTGGGTTCCGCCCCATTTGACGCAATGCTGGATAGATACCCCGTGGATGATATCGCGGAGAACACTAACTGCGAGCTACACTTCAAAATTAAGAACATATCCTTGAAGGTGGCGGACGGCGTTGCTTATACAAATTCCCCCGATTCAACCTTCCATTGCAACCCGATTCCAGCAGGCTATGCTCGTGTCGTGGTTGATGAGGTGGTGGACCAATATTCGGGGCTAGAGCTTGACATTCCTCGAGGTGATGAGGAGCACACACTCGGAGATGCCAGTGCTCATCCAAGGCCCTAAGCAACGCGGCAACGACATTGATGTGTACCTAAGGCCATTAGTTGAAGAACTCTTACAACTGTGGAATGGAATAGGTGTACGTGCGTGGGATGAGCACATGGGGGAAGAATTTGACCTAAAGGCGTTGCTGTTCGTGACCATCAATGATTGGCCTGCTCTCAGTAACCTTTCAGGGCAGACAAACAAGGGATACCGCGCATGCACGCACTGTTTGGACGATACCGACAGTATATATTTGGCTAATTGTAAGAAGAATGTGTACCTGGGACATCGTCGATTTCTTCCGAGCAGGCATCCCGTAAGAAAGAAAGGCAAGCATTTCAAAGGTGAGGCGGATCACCGGACGAAGCCTCGCCACCGTACTGGTGCTGATGTACATGATATGGTCAAGGATTTGAAGGTGATCTTTGGAAAGGGTCCTGGTGGACAACCTGTTCCGAATGACGCTGACGGACGCGCACCCATGTGGAAGAAGTATATATTTTGGGACCTGCCCTATTGGAAAGACCTAGAGGTCCGCTCCGCAATCGACGTGATGCACGTGACGAAGAATCTTTGTGTGACCCTGCTTGGCTTCTTGGGCGTGTATGGGAAGACAAAAGATACACCTGAGGCACGAGAGGACCAGCAACGTATGCACGGAAAAGACGGCATACATCAGGGTCATGCAAGCTACGCTCTTACCAAAGAAGAGAAGGAAAGTTGCGGACGTAACGAGGACGAAACGAGGCCCGAACAAAAATTTGAAGGAGGGCGTAAAGTATAATATCGAGGCAATCAAACCTAATGGCGAACCATTAGCGCCTAAGAAGATTGCGGACAAGTTCGTTCGTCAGTGCGCAGTTCTTGTGAAGGACCAACTCCCGATCTCCCTTCAAGAATGGAGAGAGCCAGCAAAGCCACGTCCAGATCTTACTTTTGTCGATGACAGACAAAAAAGTCTGCTTTGGGATACTCTCATGGAACATTTCACCCTACCAGATCATTTCACAGAAGCAGATGTGCAGAAAGTCAAGGACGCTGCTCTTAGGAAGATGGCGGTTGCATTCAAGAACCACAAGAATCGTGAATGGGCCAAGTACGTCAAGGGAGGAAGGAAGACTCAAGTATTCGAGGGAACACTAGAGAAGCAAAGTGCTCATTGGGACGATTTCGTGAAATTCAAGGATTCGGAATTATCTAAGGAACGGTCCAGAATAAACAAGGCCAATGCCGCAAAAAAGGATAAGTTCCATAAGCTGGGGCCAGGTGGCTATGCGGTGGGAATGCCTAAGTGGGATAAGTCTGAGAAAGAGATGATGGATGCAGGTGTCACTCCAGAAACATTGAGCTGGCCCCCCAGGTGCAGGACTTGGTTCTATGCGCATGGGGGGGAGTTGGACCCGAAGACAGGCAAAGTTTCCAAGAAGGCGTGTCTGGACGGAGCCAAAGATAAGCTACTTGTTGCAATAGAAGAGGCTCGATCCGGGTTGTTCGAGCCCAACAGAGAAAACGACGAGCTTACGCGTGCCCTGGGAAATCCTGAACACCCGGGAAGAACACGAGGCATGGGCGCTATTCCGTGGTATGAGGGGTTTTCGGACTGGAACACCGACTACAGAACCCGTGCGAGAAAGAAGATTGCGGAGGAGAAGAAGAGGAAGATGGAGGAGGAGCAGAGGAAGCTCGACTATGAACGCCTTCAAGGCCTAGAATCAGCGCACGCGGACTTGGCAATCAAATTCCAGCGGCGGCAGGAGCAGATCGACTCACTTAGCCAGCAAAGGGGGTCTCAGCAGCTACAGCAGCTAGCGGATGATCTTGCATTGGATACCACCGCCCCATCCATGCCGAGAAGCAGCGTGGGTTCCGCCCCATTTGACGCAATGCTGGATAGATACCCCGTGGATGATATCGCGGAGAACACTAACTGCGAGCTACACTTCAAAATTAAGAACATATCCTTGAAGGTGGCGGACGGCGTTGCTTATACAAATTCCCCTGATTCAACCTTCCATTGCAACCCGATTCCAGCAGGCTATGCTCGTGTCGTGGTTGATGAGGTGGTGGACCAATATTCGGGGCTAGAGCTTGACATTCCTCGAGGTGATGAGGAGCACACACTCGGAGATGCCAAACATCGTATCATCCTATGGAGAAAGGATTGCATCATCTTTCGAAGGCCACCGACACCGCGTCACCCGACTCCTCGTCGAAGTCCGCCACCGAGTCAGCAGACTCCCGCTCCTCCAAGTCCACCAACGCGTGAGGCCACTCCTCCTCCTCCAAGTCCGACACAGCGTCAGACGTCCACTCCTCCTCCAAGTCCGGCACAACCTCAGGCAACTGCAAGTCCGGCACAGCTTCAGGCCACTCCTCCTCGTCCAACTCAGCCCCGTCAGCCGTCTCCGCCGCCTCAGCAATCGCAGAAGAGACACCCCGCAGCTATGGTGCGTAGCGGTACGAGTCGAGGTCATAGTACAGGAAGTACAGGCGGAGGCAAGCGATATAAATATGGTCCAAACCTCACTACTCCTCTTCCTGAGAGGGCTTACAACAGGACCGAGGAGCAAACCAATGCCATAGTGCGAGCGGAAGTCGACGCCCATTTTGGACCGAAACCGCCACCGCCGCCAAGGGAGAAAGTGCCTGTGGAAGTAGTTGACCACTTCATCTGTATGGCTCAACCACCAGCTCCTAAGCCTGTTGACACAGACTATGAGCGCCACATCAGGAAGTTACATCGACAACGTCTATAGAAGAAGGCGAGCTCGAGCTCGAGCAAACAACAAGCAGCTGTCAAAAAATGCGGGAAAACCGTTGCCCAGCTGGGAGAACAGGCGGCGCAATCGATCCCCCCGCTTGTTGTGCCGCGAACAACACGTGACAGTACGCGCTCCCAATATTATTGTGGGCAAACAGTTTACGTTCCCGAGGTGGGCGATGTGGTAATAACCCAGGAGCATATAATGCAGGCTGAAACTCTCAACATCACTGTTGGACAACTCCTCGAGATTGAGGACATGCATGTGCTTACAGAGGAGGAAATAAAACGGAAATATGCCCGGGGCCAACCTTTGGTCAAGCTAGAAGAGGTCAAGAAGCTCCCAACGAGAATGTATGAATTGCATCAATGGTACATGAACATTACCAAGAGATCCGATCGAGAGTCCCTCATGGTGCAAGTGAAGAAGGATCATTACTACCATGAGAATGCTGTGACCGTTGAGTATTCTGAACTGTTTCAGTTATACAATCAAGACGCACTCGACAAATCTATCGTCAGTTGCTATTGTGTGTAAGTGATTTCTTTCTGTAATTTAAGTCTCAAGCTAGCTGTAGTGATCCTTTTGATCAATCATTACCTGTAATTATCCTCACTATATTATTTTCTGTGGTATTATGCAGGATGAAGATGTATGAAATGAGAAAAGGTGGACGCTATGGCATTGGGTTCATTAACCCAAACACCGTTAATGAATACACATGGAAAATAAACAAGCATTATGAAAAGCAGGTAGAGGACAGCATGCTAGAGTTCTTGAAGCGCCTCAAATACAATGAAGATATACTACTTCCTTACAACTTCCAATGAGTCACACTTTCTTGTACTACAAATTCTCTGTTTTTGCCTACTAGCTAGCTACATGTTTTTGCTTACATATGCCCGCTTAATTAAGACATGCAAACGTGTGTGCATGCAGATTTCACTGGATCTTGTGTATAATTAAAGTTGACGCCGGAACAGTTCAAATACTGGACTCACTACTCAAAGCAAATAGTGACTATAACATCTTGTTTGGGATAGTCAACAGGTAATTTCAATCATTATTAACTATATATCTCGGCCCATTTAGTTCATCATTTCATGATATGAACTATTTAATAACCCCTTTATTCATTTTCTTTGTCGGCGGGCAGGGCGTGGGCAAGGTTCATCAGCGTCACGGAAGGCGAATGGAAACGACAGCTGAAATGGTTTCGACCCAAGGTAAGTAATTAAGTAGTAGTAGCTAGCTAGCTAGCTGCCATCTCTTTCATTATCATGCTTGATTAATTATTATCTGATCAAATTAAATTCCATTCTCGTAATAAAAGCCCTGAAGCAGGCGCAGGGGACTGATCTGTGTGCATTATGCGTTTGCGAGAACATTCGCATGATGGCGTCCGAAAGGAGCAGATCTCAAAGATAGGAATGGGTACGCTTGTCAGAAGACTATTCACAATTTTTACACCATTATCGATATCTAGTCACACAACTAATACACATGCATATTGATCTCCTTCTTAACAGTTCAAAGACGTGCGGGACAAGCTCCTAGAAACGGAGCGCGTAGAAGCACTTTAAGAGGAAATAGCGGGATTTTTGCTCGACCAGGTCATAAATCCGAAGGGAGAATACTATTACCCGCTACCGCCCTCATCGACCAGGTCATGAACCACTTCCAATTGTCATCGTGCTCCGAAGGCACCAATTAGGCTAATGCCACTGGCTCCGAAGGCAACATGCATATGTAGGAGAAATTGTATATAGCTATACATGTGTGTATGTGTGAATTAATATGGTGGTTTGTGAGACATTGATGATATATATATATATATGATTGGTTCTACTAAAATTCTATTTATATATATATATATATATGCATAACGTGTACAATGTGTAGTATCGTAAAATACCAGCAAATGAAAAAGAATTAAAATGGAAAACACAAAATTAAATGAAAAAGAAATCATAAAAACAAAAAAACCCCAAACATTTTAGTACCGGTTGGTGTTACCAACCGGTACTAAAGGGCTCCCGGCCCCCGGAGCTGGCTCGTGCCACGTGGTTGCCCTTTAGCACTGGTTTGTGCTGAACCGGTACTAAAGGGGGGGGCCTTTAGTGACCACACTTTAGTGCCGGTTATGGAACCAGCACTAAAGGGCCTTACGAACCGGTGCTATTGCCCGGTTCTGCACTAGTGTAACACAAATACCCTTATATAACCTTCATAAAGTAGCACATCTATATTTTCACATATCTTCTATAAATTTGTGGTGGTTTGCCATCACACAACGACAATATTTATGTTGTTGTAATACAATTAGACGCAAACAATATAATTATAAAATAGTTAGAGCAATGAAGAAATATTATTAGACATTATTGTTTGACATATCAATTTATCACATATTTGTTGTAACTAATATTTTATTTACTAGCCCGTGCAGGTGCACGGGTTGACGACTAGTACCCCATAATCCAGGACTCCCTCAGTAGCCCCTGAACCAGGCTTCAATGACGATCAGTCCGTCGCGCAGATTGTCTTCGGCATTGCAAGGCGGGTTCCTCCTCCAAATACTTCATAGAAGATTTTGAACACGAGGATCGTGTTCGGCTCTGCAAAACAAGTTCCACATACCACCGTAGAGAGAATAACATTTCCACAAATCTAATCTACTGACGTACCCCGTAGCGTGGCATCACACCACAGCCAGGTCTTTATTCGAATTGTTTTTCATAACCTATCTCACCGTGTTTCACGAGGCGGTTTCCTTGGCACGTCTTGTCGAAGCAGAGATCATGTCCCCTTATTACGGGATTCCCATCAATACGGACGTGGGTAACCCAACCGCGCCATCAATCACGACGCTTGGGGGATAAGCGAGTTTTACCAGGCTGGTGGGGGCGCATAGTCTCGTCCGCCCTTATAAAGGGATAAGGTTTCACATTTTCCTACCCACGCCTTCTTCCTCTTTGCTCATCCATTCTCGCACACTCGACCTCCAGCGCCCAAGTCCACATCCTTATCCTCAACTCTCTCCAAGCATGTCCGGAGCGGGAGGCAAGTGGATGGTCTCCTCCGTCACGGAGGGACACATAAAAAAACTATGTGGGGCCGGATACTTAGCCGTGGATATCGCGCACCGGCTGCCAGCCGCGGGGCAGATCGTCCCTACCCCGAAACCTTACGAAAGGGTGGTTTTCCTCCCCCACTTCGTCCGCGGACTGTTGTTTCCCCTCCATCCATTCGTCCGCGGCCTTATGTTCTATTATGGGCTGGACTTTCATGATCTGGCCCCGAATTTCATCCTCAACATCTCAGCGTTCATCCTCGTGTGCGAGGCTTTCCTCCGCATCCGGCTCCACTTCGGCCTGTGGCTGAAGACCTTCAATATCAAGCCGAAGGTAGTAGGCGGCCAACAAGCGGAATGTGGCAGAGCCATGGTGGGAAAAATGCCCAACGTTACATGGCTCGAGGGCTCCTTCGTGGAGACCATAAAGGGGTGGCAATCGGCGTGGTTCTACATCACTGAGCCGCGCGACACCAACTGGGTGGCGGCCCCCAAGTTTCGATCCGGAATCCCCACGCGGCTCACTTCCTAGAAGGAGAAGAGCCTGTCCTGGGGCTCATCGGTGGAGCTGGACGGACTCCAGAAGTGTATCCGGAACATGATAAGCAAGAAACTTAAGCTTGTCAACATAGTCCAGGTCATGCTCTTCCGCCGGATCCTCCCGTGTCAACAACGGGCTTTCAACTTATGGGAGTTCGACCTGGCCCAGCACCAAACTCTACGCGAGCTCTTCGACATGACGCATAAGGACGTCTGGAAGGTGCTGTTCAAGGGCGCCGAGGTCCCCCCTTCTCTTACCGAGGACCGCGGGCTAAGAGCCAAGCGCCCTGCGAATCCGGTAAGTTCTGTAAATCTGATAGGGTATTTACTTCCCATAGCTTAGCCACGTGCGGGGTCTGAGCTCCCATGCCTTTGACAAGACTGGGTGGAGACATCGGAGCAGATTAACTGTCCGGCCCCTCTGCCCGAAGACCATGCAGATGCTCTCCTGATGGAGATGCAGACTCCGGCTCCTTATGAGGTGCCGGAGAAGACCAAGAAGAAGGCCACGAGAACCTGAAAGAGTTCCCGGCGCAGGGTGGTATTGGACTCATCGTCCGATAACTCCGAGATGCACTCCTCCGTGAAGACGAGGAGGAGGAAGACGAAGATTCTCCTCCTCCAGCCGGGGGAGACAAGAAAAGGAAGGCCGCCCCAACCGGGGAGGCCGAAGGGTCCAAGAGGGGAAAGACTCTCCTTCCGGACTGTTCCACCACCGCCGCCGACAGTGAAGACGAGTGGTTACTCAGGGCCAAGCCCCTAGCAAAGTCGTAAGTATTTGGATACCAGAGTAACTCATAGCATACTTTTGTTGCACTGCTTCTCCTAACGTCGAATATGATTATGCAGTCCGCCCCGAGCCCGTATCAACGTATCCTCGTCGGATGGTTCCTTGGACTCGTCGGATATGAATAGTGATACACTTCCAACTGCCTCCTCTCCTCGCCCTACGGACAATGTCGAGGTACTGCCTCAAGGGGCACCGAGCCAGGGGGAGACAGTCCCGAAGGCGCCTCAAGGAGACCTTTCGGACTCCAGGCGCGAAGGGAGCAAGACTCCCAAGGGCTCCAAGTTCGGCCCCCAGCCGAACGCCGCACCGGAACCTCCAGTGGTTCCGGACTCCGGCAGGCGGCCCCCTTCCAAGAGGGGTAAGCCGCCCGTGCCGGTGACCTCTGTCCATTCAAGGGCACCGGACAACCTGTTGGGAGCGCTTCGCGGCGCTTCCATGGACGAAGAGCACCGCACTATTATGAGTGCAGTGATCAAGAAGGTTCAATCCGCCAAGAGTGGACTGACTGAAGCCTGTTCCAGCCTTCTAACAGGCTTTGAGGTAAGTAAATATAGGAAAATATTACCACATAGACAGTAGCCCCTGATGCTCTGTTTGGTGTTCACAAAGAAAAGCCGAATAGAGGATCAAATAATATCTGCAGGAGTCTAATATAAGTATGTCTATATGCGTATGCAGGCTTCGCTGCTGACCTCTGTCGCACTGACTGTGGAGGTCGCTGCACTGAGGCAGAATCTCGAGCGGTCCGAAAAAGAGCTCGGTCTTGCCAAGAGGTAGCTCGAGGAGAACAAAGGTAAGTAATGCCTTGTATATATATATGCGTGTGTGTGTGTGTGTAAAGATGCGGTTGCAAAATGATAGGATCATCATGGATGTGCCAGGGGCCATGACCGAAGTGGCGACCCTGAAGCAAGCGTTGTCCGAGGCCGAAAAGAAAGCAACCAAGGAGCGCACCGAGCTGGAAAAACAAGAGGCATGGGTGGGCGAGGTGCAGCAAGAGCTCCAGGCTCTCGTGAAGAAGCACGAGGCTTTGAAGCTTGACTCGAAGACGCGACAGTCCGAGCTTGCCGCGGCCCTCGAGAGCACAAAGCATGCCAAGGCTGAAGCCCAAAAGGCCCTCCAGGAAATTGAGGCGATGAGGAAGATAGCGGCGGGTAAGGCCTTCAATATGCAAAGCAAGCATGTGAAACTAAATTACTTGTTACTTACCCGAGTCCGGAGCTCTCCAGGAGCATTCCCAGATTTGCCCCGCAGCGTGTCGGATGCCGCGAAGTATTACCATGCCAAGGAGGGAAGCTCGAAGGAGAAGTTGTTCTGGTCTCAGTATACTGGGACCGAACACCCGATGCCTGTGAGCGACCAGCTGAAGCAACTGGTCGAGCTGCACAAGGCGGCCGAACAGGCCATGAGGGGCCTTATAGTCCGGATGTGGCCTGGCGACTCCCTTCCCAACAGCTACTTCGGCCTGGTGAGGCAGCTTGTGGATGCCTGCCCATGGCTGGAAGTCATAAAGTGGTCCGTCTGCATCGAAGGTGCACGCCGGGCTTTTGCCCGTGTGAAGGTGCACTGGGCCAAGATGGACACCAAGAAGCTGGTGAAGGAGGGGCCGCCGCAGGGCAAGGAGCATCCCCACCCCGAAATGTATTATGAGGGTGTCCTGAAGGGTGCCCGTCTTGTGGCGGACGAGTGTGCGAATGATGTAATTTTTTAATGAACTTGCTCGTGTGATCCTGTATTATGAAAACTTGTTCATATGCGCTATGCAACGCTTGTTTGAATTTAAAATATTACCTTCTGTGCGGCTGTTTATTAAATTTGAGAGATGGCCAGTCGTCGGCTTCTGCATCCATGCCACGAGTGCTGGGGTGTTCGGGGTAAATCTGAGCACTCTTTTTCCCATTGTTGGGTCCTTCGAGGGAGGTGCTCAGCATAAAGGACAAGGCAATCGGACTATAATGCTTTATCACTCTCACTTAGCCATAGAAGTCTACAATTTTAAATTTTGGCGAAGCCCCTAGTATTTGGAAGGCCGAATTCGGGGCGCTATACACGCCTTAAGCCGGACAAAGCCGACTCCTTGCTCTAAGCGGCATAAGTCTTTAGGGACTCGAGACCTCTCGAACAGCGACCAGCTCTCGCCTTATCATGACAGTCAGTTTTAGCTTTCTCTACTGAGGTGCTTGCCCAGATGAACCGGGGCACAATCGCAGTAGTTCTCCCAGTGCTACCTTAGCCGATATAGCGGAACGTAAGGTACCAAAACATGGGAGCCGGGCAAACCCAACTATTGACCCAAGACATGATTTGGACCCGATGCATATAATGCTATAAGTTCAGGGTGCCGCACTATCGAAAGTGTTCGGACTTCTCACGCCGTATTATGGGGTACGTTTAAGCCCCTGGCGTATTGGCCATACCAGAGTGTACGGGTGCTGAATGTCATGAATGAACATATATATAAAAAAGAATAGAGAATGCGGTAATAGTCTAGTGCTATGCATTGTTTATTCAAAAAGGTGTGTCGAAGCAGAATAATACAAGTAGTGCGATAAGCAAAAAGTAGGACTATTTGACATGTCCCCTCCAAGGGCAAGCTGAGGAATGGTATTTAAAGCAAGTATTTCACTCGTTCTCAGAGACCACCTGGGAGTTCCATGGTGCGACGTAGCATTCTGCCTCCTTGGTTGTTGTATCATGTATCCGGCAATCGTACTGCCGGACGGGGTTTCCGGAGAGTAAAGTCCTGAAAGAGAGAAAAGAATAACAAAGCGGGAAGCCCCTAGTGCGGTTGAGCCTCGTTTTGGGGCGTGCCGTACTCATGCCCCCCCCCACTTATGCCCATGTTATTTCTAATGCGTAATTATGTATGCGTGGCACGGATTTCGCTGTTTCGCTGCGACTGGGGTGGGGGCCGCATTGCTATGCGAGCTCGGAACGTGCCAGGCGGTCTTGTTGCACATTACTCTGGGCGCGCTTGACGGTGTTCGGGTGTTTAATCACCGAACTGGTGGATTGCCTGAAGAGGCTGCTTTGTGCTTCTGCTGCGAGGGCCGCAGTGTGCTCGTCCGTGCGGAGAGAGCGCTCTGTGTTTCCATTGACTGTGATGACCCCCCGAGGTCCTGGCATCTTGAGCTTGAGGTAAGCATAATGCGGCACCGCATTGAATCTCGCAAATGCGGTTCGCCCGAGCAATGCATGATAGCCACTGCAGAACGGGACTATATCGAAGATTAACTCCTCGCTTCGGAAGTTATCCGGGGATCCAAAGACCACTTCCAGCGTGACTGAGCCTGTGCAATGGGCCTCTACACCTGGTATGACGCCTTTAAAGGTCGTTTTTTTGGCTTTGATCCTTGAGGAGTCTATACCCATTTTGCGCATTGTGTCCTGATAAAGCAGGTTCAGGCTGCTGCCGCCGTCCATAAGGACTCGAGTGAGGTGAAATCCGTCGATGATTGGGTCTAGGACCAGTGCGGCGAATCCGCCATCACGGATACTAGTGGGATGGTCCCTGCGATGGAAGGTGATCGGACAGGAGGACCATGGGTTGAACTTTGGGGCGACTGGCTCCAATGCATATACATCCCTTAACGCACGCTTCCGCTCCCTCTTGGGGATGTGGGTTGCGTATATCATGTTCACCGTCTGCACTTGTGGGGGGAACCTCTTCTGTCCTCCGGTGTTCGGCGGCCGGGGCTCCTCCTCGCCGTCGCTATGTGACCCCTTATCTTTGTTTTCAGCATTTAACTTGCGGCCTGCTTGAACACCAAACATTCCATGTTGGTGTGGTTGGCTGGCTTGTCGGGGGTGTCGTGTATTTGACACGAGCGATCGAGTATACGGTCCAAACTAGATGGGCCCGGGGTGCTTCTTTTGAATGGCTTTTTTTGCTGACCGGGTTTAGAGCCTCTGAATCCGGCATTGACTGTCGTATCCTCGGTATTGTCGCTGTTGATGCGGCGCTTGTGTTTGTTGCGACGTGACCTGCCACTGCCATCCTTGGTATCCGAAGTACCATGGTTCTTTGATATATTATTGCTGCGAGCCAGCCAGCTGTCCTCTCCCGCGCAAAAGCGGGTCATGAGTGTCGTGAGGGCTACCATAGATTTCGGCTTTTCCTGGCCAAGGTACCAGGCGAACCACTCGTCGCGGATGTTGTGCTTAAAAGCCGCTAGTGCCTCTGCATCCGGGCAGTCGACGATTTGATTTTTCTTTGTCAGGAACCATGTCCAGAATTTCCTAGCCGATTCCTCTGGCTGCTGAATTATGTGGCTCAAGTCATCGGCATCTCGTGGTCGCACATAAGTGCCCTGGAAGTTGTCGAGGAATGCGGCTTCCAGATCTTCCCAACAGCCAATGGATTCTGCTGGCAGGCTGTTGAGCCAATGCCGAGCTGGTCCTTTGAGCTTGAGTGGGAGGTATTTGATGGCATGTAGATCGTTACCGCGGGCCATGTGGATGTGCAGGAGGAAGTCCTCGATCCATACCGCAGGATCTGTTGTGCCGTCGTATGATTCGATATTTACGAGTTTGAAACCCTCTGGGATTTGGTGATCCATTACTTTGTCTGTGAAGCATAGGGGGTGTGCGGCGCCTCTGTACTGGGCTATGTCGCAACACAGCTCAAATGTGTCTTGTCCGCTGTGTTCAGCCCGGCCGGATTCACTTTTACTGTATCCGGCGTGACGGTTATCGTCTCGCGTAGTGGCGCACCCCCGTGATCCGTAGATCGATCTTGCGTGTTTTGCTTTGTACTCCAATACGTCTCGCAGGTCTAGCGTGTTTCCCCGTGCCTTGACATTTTCATTTGGGTGGCGTCGGGGTGCGGGCTGAGCTTTTGGCTGAAATGCCTCTCTGTCGCGGCCACGAGGTGACCGATCAGCCGCGTCATATGCTGGAGATGTAGGTTTTAATGCTTCCTCCTCTAGTCAGGGTAGCAACCTGCGCTTTGGGTAACTCTTGGAGGGGCGTTCGAGTTCATATTCCTCGGCCGCAAGGACTTTAGTCCATCTGCCAGCTAGCAAATCTTAATCAGCTTGAAGTTGTTGTTGCTTTTTCTTAAGGCTATTTGCCGTGGCTATAAGCTGGCGCTTGAAGCGCTCTTGCTCGACGGGATCCTCAGGCATGACAAATTCATCATCGTCGAGGCTTGCCTCGTCTTCGGAGGGAGGCATGTAATTATCATCCTTCGCCTCTCCATCTGCCGCTCTCTCGGGAGGGCTGGCTTATCCATCCTCCTGCTCTAAATCTTGCTGGAGGGGATTTTTGTCATCTTTGGCACTGTCCGGAGTGCTATTATCTCCTGTGCCGGTATCACCGCTTTTGCTTTGGCGAGACTTAGAGCGGCGCCGCTAACGTTGGCGCTTGGGTTGCTTCTTGGAGGGTTCATCCTCCGCTATCCCGTCGCCATTTCCTTCTTTGGGTGTGTCCACCATGTATATATCATATGATGAGGTGGTTGTCCAGTGCCCTGTGGGCAGTGGTTCCTGTTCGTTTCCCGCATCGTCGTCCATACGGTCGATGTCTTCGGAGTCGAAGTCGAGCGTGTCGGTCAAATCATCGACGGTGGCTACTAAGTGGGTGGTGGGTGGGCGGCGAATTTCTTCGTCATCCGCATCTCAATCCTGCCGGACATAGTTCGGCCAGGACTCTCCTGACAAGGAGAGAGACCTTGATGAGTTCAGTATGTCGCCGAAGGGCAAGTGCTGAAAGATATCCGCGGAGGTGAACTCCATGATCGGCGCCTAGTCGGATTCGATAGGCAAGGGCGCAGGCGGTTCGGAGTCCGTGGCCGAGGAAGAATCCGGCAGTTCGGCGTCACGGCTCCCGTGAAGGGTAAGGTCGATACTCGGCTCGATCGCCGCTGACAATACGGCCTCCGTGGCGGGGTCTATCCACCCGTCCATGGGTGGCGCAATTGGCTCCGAATTGAGGGTCGAAGCGGTTGCCGGTGCGGTCTCCTGAACATTGTCCGATGGTAGAGCTAAATCATGCTCATCGCGACCGTGCGGCGCACTCAGCAGGGGCTCGAATCCGTCGAAGATCAAGTCTCCGCGGATGTCGACCGTGTAGTTTAAGCTTCCAAACCTGACCTGGTGGCCAGGGGCGTAACTTTCGATCTGCTCCAAATGGCCAAGCGAGTTGGCCCGCAGTGCGAAGCCGCCGAATACAAAGATCTGTCCGGGGAGAAAAGTCTCACCCTGGACTGAATCGCTATCGATGATCGAAGGAGCCATCAAGCCTAACGGTGATGACACAGAGGAACTCTCAATGAAAGCACCAATGTCGGTGTCAAAACCGGCGGATCTCGGGTAGGGGGTCCCGAACTGTGCGTCTAGGCAGATGGTAACAGGAGGCAGGGGACACGATGTTTTACCCAGGTTCGGGCCCTCTTGATGGAGGTAATACCCTACGTCCTGCTTGATTGTTCTTGATGATATGAGTATTACAAGAGTTGATCTACCACGAGATCAGAGAGGCTAAACCCTAGAAGCTAGCCTATGGTATGATTGTTTGTTGTCCTACGGACTAAAACCCTCCGGTTTATATAGACACCGGAGGGGGCTAGGGTTACACAGAGTCGGTTACAAGGAAGGAGATCTACATATCCGTATTGCCAAGCTTGCCTTCCACGCCTAGGAGAGTCCCATCCGGACACGAGACGAAGTCTTCAATCTTGTATCTTCATAGTCCAACAGTCCGGCTAAAGGATATAATCCGGCTGTCCGGATACCCCCTAATCCAGGACTCCCTCAGTTGGCGTTGGGGGACGCCATGGCAGGGCTAGAGGACTGGGGGAGGGAGGTGGAGGCGAGGCTGGGAAGCTACGCGGTGCTAGGCAGGAGAGGAGGGACGGGGCGAGAGCTCTAAATAATACATCAAATAAAATAACTGAAATGCAAATGCATATTCTCTAGGAGGAGTTTGTCTATGTATTTTAATTTTGTAATGTTTATTCTTCAGTATCTCAATTCTAGTTTCAGTCTTGTAGTTGATTCAGTCTTTTAAGGCATCGGTTTTTCTTATTTGTGTGACTTCCTCGGTTTTGTCTTCATAATGTAGCTTTAGTCCATGTTGATTTTTGTCAGTTTAGAATTTATTGGTTTCTATTCTAGTGATTCTTACTCCTTTCCATTCATCTGTGTTTATTTTCTCTTCAGTCATTAGATCCATTATCATTGATTAGTTTTTTCTGTCATTTCCTTTAGTTCACTTGTCATTCATCCATTAGTTTCTCAAATTTTGTTTGTGTGCTAGTTGTCATCAGGCTTCAGACATTGATTATTATTTAGTAGTGTTTTCAGTCATTAGCATCCATGTATTCTCTATTATCAGCCTCCATGATTCCAGTGATTACTCTTCAATTTTTCAGTTTGTCCATGATAATTTTTTCAGTGATTTATTATGGAAATTAAAGATGACTGGTCAGTGTTTCAGTTTTAGTTTTCGGTTTCAATCATCTTCATTGTAGGTTTCTTTCAGTTTTTCAGAGTTTCCTTCAGTTTAGATATTTATTTCTCAGTTTGTTTTGGTGGTAGGCATTTTTTTAGCGTCATTCCTCAGTCTACCAGGTTTCTTCAATATATATGTCCTTAAGTTTTCTCCAGTTATTGATTTATGTATTTCATGATTAGGTTCAGTGACATTTTCAGTCTTATTCATGTTTCAGTCATTTGTAGCTTTCTCCTCTCTTTTTTGTGAGTAATCTGTAGCTTTCTCCTGGTACTCATTTCTTCAGTGGTAGGTTAGTTTGCTAGTTTAGCATTCATTCAGTTTTTAGTCTATCTATATTTTCTCGTTTCACTTCTTTAGCCTTCATATTTATTTCCTCACTTCCTTTTTTCCAGATGGTCGTATGGCATTCAGCAAGGATGCCTGGGAGGAATTCACGGAGGAGAACGAACTAAAATAGGTTGGCCGAGTGGTGCTAATCACTGTTAGGAATAGTGCATTGGACAATCTAGAAATGATGGTTGTCAGCCTGATTTAAGATTACCATCAGTGTTAATGCTCTAGTTTTTGTCGTTGTTATCTATGTCTTACTGATGTCATCTATCTATGTCGCTCCGCGGGATGGACGAACTATGTGTCTTCTCTCTTTTATAGGTATCTTTTGTTTGGTTATGTATGGCACTGTCAAGAACAATTTAATATGGGGCATGAAAACCTTTTAAATGCTAGTCTATTTGGTTAGTGTTCAGCTTTAACATGGAGGCTTTGCGTTTAGTTTTTATCAGTATTTTGGATATTTTTTTGGACCGACCATTTTTTCAATGCTGGGAGTAACTTTTCAATTATTTTAAATTCAGTATTCAGTATACTGTCAAATTCAGTTATGTCGGTAAGATCCAACTCCTCAGATCATTGTGTTTGATGGAAGTTTTTTTTGACCGGTTTTCAGTGTTTTGCATTTTTTCATTATTGTTCGGAGTTGTTTGGTGTGGGTCTTCAGTAAGAAGTTTTAAAGAAGTAACCACATTTCTGCCACAAGCATTCATCATCTTTCTATTTTTTCTTAAAAGAAATGGGATTATCTCCTGTCACTAGTACTCCCTCCGTTCCTTAATGTAGTGCATATAGATTTTTTGAAAACTCAAACTTTGACCAAGTTTATGAAGAAAACTATTTATGTCCACAATACCAAATATATGAATTATGAAACTACGTCTTATGATAATTCTAATGATATATGTTTGACATTCTAGATGTAAATATTTTTCTCCACAAACTTGATCAAAGTGTGTGAGATTTGACTTTTCCATCTGTATTGTTTTACTTCTTTGGTTGTATCCTTATTTAGCCATTCTTTTGACTTTGGTCTTATTCATCTATCAGTCTAGTGTCTGAAGTCGTAGGTGTCAAATTCAATTAACAGTTTTGTGTTCAGTGTTAGGTGCCGTTTTCAGTTTCGTCAGTTTTCAGTTCTGTCAGCTAACGGCATTCTCCGTTAGGTCTGCTTCGGTTATCCCCTTTCTTTTGGCGGAAAGGAATGCATAGAGTGGTGCAAAATGAGGCGGCCATTCTATAGGAGCAGCGAGGTGGGAACTCGGATGTGGGCGGCAGCGGCGCAGCTCCACATATTCAGTAAAGTCATCCCCCCTCTTCTTGTGATCTTGATTTGATTCATATCCGACTCTTCTAATTCAATCAGAGTTATATACCCACTTTGCAATGTGACTAAGAAAACCGCAGACCTCATGGGTTAGCATTTAAGAAGATAAGTTGCAAAGTGATTGGTCTTTTTCCGATGAAAAAGAAAACCATGGTGGTTGAGACCCTGTGACCTTGTCGGTCGACCCGCCACCTATCGTAGAGTACCCTCACCTCCGTGACTTCGGTCTTGAGCACGATGCCGACGGCCACACAGTGTTTTTTATCCTCCGTATGATCGTCCAGGTAGAAGCTATTGGGGAACGTAGCAGAAATTCAAAATTTTCCTACGTGTCACCAAGATCTATCTATGGAGAGACTAGCAACGAGGGGAAGGAGAGTGCATCTACATACCTTTGTAGATCGCTAAGCGGAAGCGTTCAAGAGAACGGGGTTGATGGAGTCGTACTCGTCGTGATTCAAATCACCGATGATCAAGTGCCGAACGCACGGCACCTCCGCGTTCAACACACGTACAGCCCGGTGGCGTCTCCCATGCCTTGATCCAGCAAGGAGAGAGGGAGAGGTTGATGGAGATCCAACAGCACGACGGCGTGGTGGAAGTAGCGGGATTCCAACAGGGCTTCGCTAAGCGCTGCGGGAGGAGGTAGATGTGTCACGGGAGGGAGAGGGAGGCGCCAGGCCTTAGATTGGTTTGCTCCTCCTTTTCCCCACTATATATAGGGCCAAGGGAGAGGGGGAGGCGCAGCCCTTGCCCCTTCCTCCAAGGAAGGGTGCGGCCAAGGGTGGGAAGGAGTCCATCCTCCCCAAGGCACCTCGGAGGTGCCTTCCCCCTTTAGGACTCTCCCCTTTTTCTCTCTCTTGGCGCATGGGCCTCTTGGGGCTGGTGCCCTTGGCCCATATAGGCCAAGGCACACCCCCTACAGCCCATGTGGCCCCCCGGTGCAGGTGGCCCCACCCGGTGGACCCCCGGGACCCTTCCGGTGGTCCCGGTACAATACCGGTGACCCCGAAACTTGTCCCGATGGCCGAAATAGCACTTCCTATATATAATTCTTTACCTCCGGACCATTCCGGAACTCCTCGTGATGTCCGGGATCTCATCCGGGACTCCGAACAACTTTCGGGTTACCGCATACTAATATCTCTATAACCCTAGCGTCACCGAACCTTAAGTGTGTAGACCCTACGGGTTCGGGAGACATGCAGACATGACCGAGATGACTCTCCGGTCAATAACCAACAGCGGGATCTGGATACCCATGATGGCTCCCACATGTTCCACGATGATCTCATCGGATGAACCACGATGTCAAGGACTTAATCAATCCCGTATACAATTCCCTTTGTCTAGCGGTATGTTACTTGCCCGAGATTCGATCATCGGTATCCATATACCTTGTTCAATCTCGTTATCGGCAAGTCTCTTTACTCGTTCCGTAACACATCATCCCGTGATCAACTCTTTGGTCACATTGCGCATATGATGATGTCCTACCGAGTGGGCCCAGAGATACCTCTCCGCTTACACGGAGTGACAAATCCCAGTCTCGATTCGTGCCAACCCAACAGACACTTTCGGAGATACCTGTAATGCACCTTTATAGTCACCCAGTTACGTTGTGACGTTTGATACACCCAAAGCACTCCTACGGTATCCGGGAGTTGCACAATCTCATGGTCTAAGGAAATGATACTTGACATTAGAAAAGCTTTAGCATACGAACTATACGATCTTTGTGCTAGGCTTAGGATTGGGTCTTGTCCATCACATCATTCTCCTAATGATGTGATCCCGTTATCAACGACATCCAATGTCCATGGTCAGGAAACCGTAACCATCTATTGATCAACGAGCTAGTCAACTAGAGGCTCACTAGGGACATGGTGTTGTCTATGTATCCACACATGTATCTGAGTTTCCTATCAATACAATTATAGCATGGATAATAAACGATTATCATGAACAAGGAAATATAATAATAACCAATTTACTATTGCCTCTAGGGCATATTTCCAACAGTCTCCCACTTG
This sequence comes from Triticum urartu, assembly GCF_056163025.1. Classification (NCBI taxonomy): domain Eukaryota; kingdom Viridiplantae; phylum Streptophyta; class Magnoliopsida; order Poales; family Poaceae; genus Triticum; species Triticum urartu. The sequence goes on along the minus strand of NC_141879.1, from coordinate 705,615,269 downwards.
CACTAGAGTCAATAATCTAGTTCACATCGCCATGTAATTAACACTCACAGGTCACATCGCCATGTGACTAACACCCAAGAGTTTACTAGAGTCAGTAGTCTAGTTCACTTCACTATGTGATTAACACTCAATGAGTTCTAGGTTTGATCATGTTACTTGTGAGAGAGGTTTTAGTCAACGGGTCCGAACCTTTCAGATCCTTGTGTGCTTTACAAATCTCTATGTCATCTCCTAGATGTAGCTACCACGTTCCATTTGGAGCTAATCCAAATAACTATTCTACTTGGAGCTATTCTAAATTGTTGCTCCATTATATGCATCTGGTATCTCTACTCAGAGCTATCCGGATAGGTGTTAAGCTTGCATCGACGTAACCCTTTACGACGAACTCTTTTACCACCTCCATAACCGAGAAACTTCCTTAGTCCACTAGTTACTAAGGATAACTTTGACCGCTGTCCTGTGATCCATACTTGGATCATTCTTGTACCCCTTGACTGACTCATGGCAAGGCACACTTCAGGTGCGGTACACAGCATAGCATACTGTAGAGCCTACGTCTTAAGCATAGGGGACGACCTTCGTCTTTTCTCTCTATTCTGCCGTGGTCGAGCTTTAAGTCTTAACTTCATACCTTATAACTCAGGCAAGAACTCCTTCTTTGACTAATCCATCTTGAACACCTTCAAGATCATGTCAAGGTATGTGCTCATTTGAAAGTACCATTAAGCGTTTTGATCTATCCTTATAGATCTTAATGCTCAATACTCAAGTAGCTTAATCCAGGCTTTCCATTGAAAAACACTTTCCAAATAACCCTATATGCTTTCCAGAAATTCTATGTCATTTCTGATCAACAACATGTATTCATCAGAAATTCTATAGTGCTCCCACTCACTTCTTCGGAAATACAAGTTTCTCATAAACTTTGTATAAACCCAAAATCTTTGATCATCTCATCAAAGCGCACATTCCAACTCCGAGATGCTTACTCCAGTCCTCAGAAGTATAGCTGGAGCTTTGCATACTTATTAGCATCTTTCAGGATTGACAAAACCTTCCGGTTGTATCACATACAACCTTTCCTCAAGAAAATGTCGTCGAGGAAACAATATTTTGACATCCTATCTGCATGATTTCATAAATAATGCAGTGATCGCTAACATAATTCCAACAGACTCTTAGCATCGCTACGAGTGAGAAAGTCTCACCGTAGTCAACTCCTTGAACTTGTCGGAAAACATCTTAACGACAAGTCGAGCTTTCTTAATGGTGACATTTACCATCATTGTCCGTCTTCCTTTTAAAAATCCATCTATACTCAACAGCCTTACGACCATCAAGTAGTTCTTCCAAAGTCTACACTTTGTTTTATATATGGATCCTCTCTCGGATTATATGGCCTCGAGCCATTTATCGGAATCCAGGCCCACCATCGCTTCTCCATAGCTTGTAGGCTCATTGTTGTCTAGCAACATGACTTTCAAGACAGGATTATGTACCACTCTGAAGTAGTATGCATCCTTGTCATCCTACGAGGTTTGATAGTGACTTGATCCGAAGTCTCATGATCAATATCATAAGCTTGCACTTCAATTGGTGTAGGTGCCACAGGAACAACTCTTTGTGCCCTGCTATATACTAGTTGAAGTAACGGTTTAATAACCTCATCAAGTCTCCACCATCCTCCCACTCAATTCTTTCGAGAGAAACTTTTCCTCGAGAAAGGACCCGATTCTAGAAGCAATCCTTTATTGCTTTCGGATCTGAGACAGGAGGTATACCCAACTGTTTTTGGGTTGTCCTATGAAGATGCATTTATCCGCTTTGGGTTCGAGCTTATCGGCCTGAAACTTTTCCACATAAGCGTCGCAGCCCCAAACTTTTAAGAAATGACAGCTTAGGTTTCTCTAAACCATAGTTCATACGGTGTCATCTCATCGGAATTACGTGGTGCCCTATTTAAAGTGAATGTGGTTGTCTCTAATGCCTAACCCATAAACTATCGTGGTAATTCGATAAGAAACATCATGGTATGCATCGTATCCAATAGGGTGCAGTTATGATGTTCAGACACACCATCACACTATGGTGTTCCAGGCTGTATCAGTTGTGAAACAATTTCCACAATGTCTTAATTCTGTGCCAAACTCGTAATTCAGATATTCATCTCTATGATCATATCATAGATATTTTTATCCTCTTATCACGACGATCTTCCAACTTCACACTGAAATTACTTGAACCTTTCAATAATTCAGACTCGTGATTCATCAAGTAAATATACTCAACATCTACTCAAATTATCTGTGAAGTAAGAACATAACGATATCCACTACATGCCTCAGCACTCAATGGACTGCACACATCAAAAATGTATTACTTCCAACAAGTTGCTTTCTTGTTCCATTTTACTGAAAACGAGGCTTTCAGTCATCTTGCCCATGTAGTATGATTTGCATGTCTCAAGTGATTCAAAATCAAGTGAGTTCAAACGGTCCATTTGCATGGAGTTTCTTCATGCATACACACCAATAGACATGGTTCGCATGTCTCAAACTTTTCAAAAATGAGTGAGTCCAAAGATCCATCAACATGGAGCTTCTTCATGCGTTTTATACCGATATGACTTACGTGGCAGTGCCACAAGTAGGTGGTACTATCATTACTATCTTTTGGCATGAACATGTGTATCACTATGATCGAGATTCAATAAACCATTCATTTCAGGTGTAAGACCATTTGAAGGTATTATTCAAATAAACAGAGTAACCATTATTCTCTTTAAATGAATAACCGTATTGCGATAGACATAATCCAATCATGTCTATGTTCAACGCAAACATCAAATAACAATTATTTAGGTTTAACACCAATCTTGATGGTAGAGGGAGCGTGCGATGCTTGATCATATCAACATTGGAAACACTTCCAACACATATCGTCAGCTCACCTTTAGCTAGTCTCCATTTATTCCGTAGCTTTTATTTCGAGTTACTAACACTTAGCAACCGAACCGGTATCTAATACCCTGGTGCTACTAGGAGTACTAGTAAAGTACACATTAACATAATACATCCAATATACTTCTATTGACCTTGCCAGCCTTCTTATCTACCAAGTATCTAGGGTAATTCTGCTCCAGTGGATGTTCCCCTTATTACAGAAGCACTCAGTCTCGGGTTTGGGTTCAACCTTGGGTTTCTTCACTAGAGCAGCAGCTGATTTGCCGTTTCATGAAGTATCCCTTCTTGCCCTTGCCCTTCTTGAAACTAGTGGTTTCACCAACCATCAACAATTGATGCTCCTTCTTGATTTCTACTTTCGCGGTGTCAAACATCGCGGATATCTCAAGGATCATCATATATGTCCCTGATATATCATAGTTCATCATGAAGCTCAAGCAGCTTGGTGGTAATGACTTCGGAGAAACATCACTATCTCATCTGGAAGATTAACTCCCACTTGATTCAAGTGATTGTTGTACTCAGACAATCTGAGCACAAGCTCAATAATTGAGCTTTTCTCCTTAGTTTGCAGGTTAAGAAAATCGTCGGAGGTCTTATACCTCTTGACGTGGGCACGAGCCTGAAATTCCAATTTCAGCCCTCAAAACATCTCATATGTTTCGTGACGTTTCAAAACGTCTTTGGTGCCTCAACTCTAAACCGTTTAACTGAACTATCATGTAGTTATCAAAACGTGTATGTCAGATGTTCACAACATCCACAGACAACGTTCGAGGTTCAGCACACTGAGCGGTGCATTAAGGACATAAGCCTTCTAAGAAGCAATGAGGACAATCCTCAGTTTACGGACCTAGTCCGCATAATTGCTACTATCAACTTTCAACTAAATTTTCTCTAGGAACATAACTAAACAGTAGAACTATAGCGTGAGCTACGACATAATTTGCAAAATCCTTTTGACTATGTTCAAGATAATTAAGTTCATCTTATGAACTCCCACTTAGATAGACATCCCTCTAGTCATCTAAGCGATTACATGATCCGAGTGAACTAGGCCGTGTCCGATTAACACGTGAGACGGACTAGTCAACGTCGGTGAACATCTTCATGTTAATCGTATCTTCTATACGACTCATGTTCGACCTTTCGGTCTCTGTGTTCCGAGGCCATGTCTTCACATGCTTAGGCTCGTCAAGTTAACCCTAAGTGTTTTTGCATGTGTAAAACTTCTTACACCCGTTGTATGTGAACGAAAGGATCTATCACACCCGATTAACACATGGTGCTTCGAAGCGACGAACTGTAGCAACGGTGCACAGTTAGGGGAGAACACTTCTTGAAATTTTAATGAGGGATCATCTTATTTACTACCGTCGTACTAAGTAAACAAGATGCATAACATGATAAACATCATATGCAATCAAATAGTGACATGATATGGCCAATATCATGTAGCTCCTTTGATCTCCATCTTGGGGCTCCATGATCATCTATTACAAGAACATGATCAATCTCATACATTACATATATCATTCATCACATCCTTTTGGCCATATCACATCACATAGCATACCCTGCAAAAACAAGTTAGATGTCCTCTAATTGTTGTTTGCATGTTTTACGTGGCTGCTATGGGTTTCTAGCAAGAACGTTTCTTACCTACGCAAAACCACAACGTGATATGCCAATTGCTATTTACCCTTCATAAGGACCCTTTTCATCGAATCCGATCCGACTAAAGTGGGAGAGACAGACACCCGCCAGCCACCTTATGCAACTAGTGCATGTTTGTCGGTGGAACCGGTCTCACGTAAGAGTACGTGTAAGGTTGGTCCGGACCGCTTCATCCCACGATGCCGCCGAATCAAGATAAGACTAGTAACGGCAAGCATATTGAACAAAATCAACGCCCACAACTACTTTGTGTTCTACTCGTGCATAGAATCTACGCAATAGACCTAGCTCATGATGCCACTGTTGGGGAACGTAGCAGAAATTCAAAATTTTCCTACGTGTCACCAAGATCTATCTATGGAGAGACTAGCAACGAGGGGAAGGAGAGTGCATCTACATACCTTTGTAGATCGCTAAGCGGAAGCGTTCAAGAGAACGGGGTTGATGGAGTCGTACTCGTCGTGATTCAAATCACCGATGATCAAGTGCCGAACGCACGGCACCTCCGCATTCAACACACGTACAGCCCGGTGGCGTCTCCCATGCCTTGATATAGCAAGGAGAGAGGGAGAGGTTGATGGAGATCCAACAGCACGACGGCGTGGTGGAAGTAGCGGGATTCCAACAGGGCTTCGCTAAGCGCTGCGGGAGGAGGTAGATGTGTCACGGGAGGGAGAGGGAGGCGCCAGGCCTTAGATTGGTTTGCTCCTCCTTTTCCCCACTATATATAGGGCCAAGGGAGAGGGGGAGGCGCAGCCCTTGCCCCTTCCTCCAAGGAAGGGTGCGGCCAAGGGTGGGGAGGAGTCCATCCTCCCCAAGGCACCTCGGAGGTGCCTTCCCCCTTTAGGACTCTCCCCTTTTTCTCTCTCTTGGCGCATGGGCCTCTTGGGGCTGGTGCCCTTGGCCCATATAGGCCAAGGCACACCCCCTACAGCCCATGTGGCCCCCCGGGGCAGGTGGCCCCACCCGGTGGACCCCCGGGACCCTTCCGGTGGTCCCGGTACAATACCGGTGACCCCGAAACTTGTCCCGATGGCCGAAATAGCACTTCCTATATATAATTCTTTACCTCCGGACCATTCCGGAACTCCTCGTGATGTCCGGGATCTCATCCGGGACTCCGAACAACTTTCGGGTTACCGCATACTAATATCTCTATAACCCTAGCGTCACCGAACCTTAAGTGTGTAGACCCTACGGGTTCGGGAGACATGCAGACATGACCGAGATGACTCTCCGGTCAATAACCAACAGCGGGATCTGGATACCCATGATGGCTCCCACATGTTCCACGATGATCTCATCGGATGAACCACGATGTCAAGGACTTAATCAATCCCGTATACAATTCCCTTTGTCTAGCGGTATGTTACTTGCCCGAGATTCGATCATCGGTATCCATATACCTTGTTCAATCTCGTTATCGGCAAGTCTCTTTACTCGTTCCGTAACACATCATCCCGTGATCAACTCTTTGGTCACATTGCGCATATGATGATGTCCTACCGAGTGGGCCCAGAGATACCTCTCCGCTTACACGGAGTGACAAATCCCAGTCTCGATTCGTGCCAACCCAACAGACACTTTCGGAGATACCTGTAATGCACCTTTATAGTCACCCAGTTACGTTGTGACGTTTGATACACCCAAAGCACTCCTACGGTATCCGGGAGTTGCACAATCTCATGGTCTAAGGAAATGATACTTGACATTAGAAAAGCTTTAGCATACGAACTATACGATCTTTGTGCTAGGCTTAGGATTGGGTCTTGTCCATCACATCATTCTCCTAATGATGTGATCCCGTTATCAACGACATCCAATGTCCATGGTCAGGAAACCGTAACCATCTATTGATCAACGAGCTAGTCAACTAGAGGCTCACTAGGGACATGGTGTTGTCTATGTATCCACACATGTATCTGAGTTTCCTATCAATACAATTATAGCATGGATAATAAACGATTATCATGAACAAGGAAATATAATAATAACCAATTTACTATTGCCTCTAGGGCATATTTCCAACAGAAGCGGACGCACCAGTCGTAGCCGCCGACGAAGGTAGCGGACTCAATGGACTTGCCCATGCAGAAGCCCCTGTTCAGGTTGTACCCATCAATCTTGAAGATGTGCGTCCTGTGCGCAGTCTCTAGGGCGCAGGTCGAGGCCATCCTCGTTAGTAAGCTCATAGACGCGGCCATCATGGCCTCTAGGTGGGGTAGAAACTAAGCGCGGCGGGGACGGGGGCGGTGATGGGTGCCATCGGGAAGGGGAACGAGCGACGGGGCGAGTCAGAAGGCAAAAGTAGCACGGTGGGTGGTGGGAACAATCGACGACAAGTTGGCGAAAAGAATTTTGCAATGACTGCCGCGCGAGAAGGGACAAAGATATATGGTGAAATTGTTCGGCCAACTTTTCCATGACGGATTCCAATTCCAGCTTACCAAAAAAAATTCTCGGTTTGGAAGCTAAAGTTGATGGATCTCCAATTTCTCGTGGACAAAGTTGCAAGCAAGTTATCAAAGTATGATGGCCAAAACATCACCACCATTGGATGTACGGCTCTTGTCAAGTCCGTGATCATATCCCAAGTGGTCTACCCCACCACCCCGTTGGTCATCCCACCACATACTTCACAACGCCAACAAGCGAGAGAGAGATTTCCTTTGGTCCGGTTCGGACAAGACAATGGGGGCCAAATGCAAGGGGAATTGGGAGTATGTTTGCCAGCCACTTGAGTACGGAGGTCTTGGGGTCCTCAACGCAGACAAGTTTACGAGGGCTCTCCTGTTGCGATGGTCGTGGTATGAATGGAAGGATCCCACCAAGATGTGGGTGGGAATAGGAAACCCATGCAATGGGGAGGACCTCAACTTTTTCTATGCTTCCACCACCATCACCGTTAGTAATGGTGTGAGGACCCACTTTTGGGACTCTCCTTGGCTTCTTGGGCGAAATCCTAAAGATATTGCCCCACTCAGCTATGAAGCTTCCAAGAGAAAGAATTGGAAGGTGAGGGAGTCCCTAAAGCACAACGCTTGGATTCTCAAGATCACACCCCTCCCACTGCCACCACCACCACCACCACCAATGTCTCCGTTGAGCACATCATGCAATTCTTCGCTCTATGGATGATACTAAATGAGGTTCATCTTTAGTTGTCTTTAGTTGTGGCTTCTAGTGAAAAAATGAAGAAAAGCTGTGGATGAAGAATATACGGCTCTAATGAAGAGTAACACATGGCACTTAGTACTCCACCTCGAGGTAAAAACATGATGGGCCAGAAACAAGTTTATCCCAGGTATAAAGTGTGCCTTGTTACCATAGGATTCAAGAAACACTAATGTTTTGATTATCAGGATGCTAACCTATTATAAAAGCTTCCACCATAAGACTTGTATTAGGCACAACAGTCTCCAAAGGGTGGTGTTTATGCTTGTTGTGCGGAACATGTCAATTCTCAATGTTATGCAAGACAAAGTGTATCTCAAAGAACCACTGGTATATGAAAATGGATACACATATCACTATGTTTGCAAACTTGTCAAAGCACTCTATTGCCTTAAAGAGGCCCCTCGAGCATGATACTCTTGATCAACCATCTCGCGCATTGGGCGGCTTAACTTATAGAACTATCATGCTTCTTCCACGATAGCATCATCTCCAGTGAAATCCTACATTGAGAGAAAAGTGTTATTTAAGTACACATGTCCAACTCAACAATTCATATGGAGCACATAGATTCGTACAAATGAGAAAAGTTCTTACTTCCACATGCATGTTGGAAAATATATCATCCATTGAGAAGGCACTGATTTCATTCAAATGATCATTAAGAGGTTGTTGATTAAGTGTGCCTTCTTGCATAGGAACAATGCTAGCTCCATCCCCACCATCATGTAGCTGAGTCAATGAGACGAAATCATCTGTCTGAAGGGTGTGAAGCATCGAAGTAGTTCTTTCACTGTTGACCAGATGAGTATCATTAGTTGAAGTTCTACTTGCATCAAGTGTAGAGCTACCATTCAACATCGTTCCTACTGAGCTTATGTTGCTTGCCATGTTGAATGGTGCCATCTGCTCAGTGAAGCCTCCCACTGATGTGGTGTTGCTTATGAATGGTGCCTTTTCATTTTGCAGAGGCAGCCGGCCAGATGACATTGCATATCTCTCTAGTTGGTTGCTATGTGGGAAGTTCACCTGTGATGCAACAAGAGACCTCCCGCCACCAACTGTTGTGTTTGCAAATGAACTTTGAAGATTGGAAGGGGTTTTGCCTTTGCTTATCTCCATTATCTTGCCATGCATGATGTTAGCATAGGAATTACTATAATTGAATGATGGAAATTCATCTGACATTATCTCATTGGGTATGTTGTCGTATAGGCTGACGGGAGGGTCAGCAAAACCTGTGAATCTTCTCGCATCTGACGGTAGTTTCCCAACATACTTTGGCATTCTACGATCATGGAGGTATGACCCTATGTAGAAGTTGCTTTGGATGTTCATCGGCGGAGCCAAGTGACCCGTTGAACCATACTTGTTTGTACTCCAAGAGGCAGTGTCGCCAGAGGACACACTCCATCTTCCATGTTCGTGATTATGCATGAAATTGCCCTTGTTGTTCATGTTGTACGATGAGTTCCATCTTTCATATGCATCACTAGAGGGATTTGACTTAACTCTTTTTAAGTGCAATCTATACTTCTGAAATAAGAAGATAGACAAAATAACAAGGTATAAGATGGATTATCATCGAAAAAAATAACGTAAACATGTGAGTACAATAAGAACTGAAGATGTTGCATGGGAAAAAAAACTCCTAAAAATGTGGGGCATGCATTATATGAGATAAGCCTCGCATTTTAAGGGACACACTTAATTAGAATTACACATCATGGTAGTTCCATTACTAGAGCTTTGACTGATATGTTCCCCAGAAAATAAAAGCTTTCACTTATATATGAAAAAATGTTAGACTATGAATAATAGTAACAAAAACATAGAAATTAAGCATAAAGGTTGCAAATAAACCTGTAGATGACTCGCAATATTCTCTCTACTGAGGTGATCCACATTCATCAGCTCCAATACCTTTTTTGGAACAGCCCCTACAATTATGTAATAAAAATTATAATGAAAATATCGAGCAGCCACCAGCATTGTCGATGAATGAGGCACAAGATGTGAATTCTTACTATCAAGGCCGATCTGGTTGATAGCTTCTAGAAACTTGTTATGCAGCGCAATTGTCCATGTCATCCTGGGCTTTCTTTGGTGGCGGATATATGCGTGCCCTCATTGTTCTCGCTAGAATCATCTCCAACGTTTCTCTTATTCCCCGAGTACTTACTCTTGTCAGTAGTCGCTGGTTGAACTCTCTGGACATCATTGTCATGATCGCTGATGTGGCTTATTGCTTTGGGATTTCTCCACCTTTGAACATGTTGCCATATGTTTTTGAGCTCATGGGTACGCACTGGCTTCACCATAAAGTCGGACGCGCCATGATCTATCCCCTTCATCACAACCTTCTTGTCGCAATCAACGGATATCACTGCATGCCATAGGACCAATGACTTAGATTTAGAATTCAGAAATTCACAAAAATCTATGAAGTGGACATATGTTTTGGTCAAAGTGCCTATAGACGGAAAAGCATTTCAATGTTCAGTTTTATAATTCTTCTTCAATGCAAACTAAATGGGAAAAATTACACACGTTCAATAGGAAGATACGAAAACAAAGGTTAAAACAATAACGGTAACACAATGACTAAGCCATATCACAACATGTTCCACACAAGGAAATCACATCATCATGTCTAACTATTGGTGAACCTGAAGATCAAGTATTATTATTGGCAGTCAGCCAAGTTTCTCTAGCATACTAGGTAACATCTATCGGCCCACGTAACGCTCTAAGCATTTTAAGTGATCACACTCATATTAGTTTGTAAACGTTAACCACCATTGTCAATAGCTTTTTTTATTACGGATAGCTAATTGTTTGTGCTTGCCACGGGGACATACATATTCTACATGATAATGTCCATGCTTAATGTGGTCCTACCGTCCAGTGCTCGATGATATGTTTCATAATTAACGTGATACTCTCGTCCAAAGAATGATACTCTCCATAATTAACGTGGTCCTCTCGTCCAATGCTCGGTGATAGTTTTCATAAATTAATGTCTGGACAATTGACATGTGTAATTAACTATATAGCTAATTAATTGCATGCAGCTGTGGGCGAGGTAGAGATTGGGCAAGAATTATCTTGGACGAATTTTGTGCAATAATAGTAGAGATTCAGGAAAATAAGTATTTGTGGCTGCACTTTCAGTGAAAGTAATTTGACTACAAATTAGTGTGCTTATTCAAAGTCAACAAATATGCAGTATTGTAGGTATTACCCATGGTTAACCTACTCATGTATGTACTTAAAAGGGGCATTCCTACTTTACATGCTATTCTTGAGAGTAAATTGTCATAAGGAGTAACAACTTTAAGGAGAATGAAGATGAGTAGTAATCTTAATAATATCAATACAATTCACAAAAAAAATATCAATACAACATAGGTATTTCTTAATTGTAGTATTCATGCAACCCTAGCAAACAGGTGTGGCGCAATCGTATACCTTGTGTGATTGTTAGAACGCGAATTTTAATATTAGCTTTGAAAAAAAATATAACTTGGTCATTTCATGAACTATGAATAGATTAAAGTTTTCATTCTTATTGGTAGGATTGTACAATTAATTGAGATGATATAAAATTAAATTATAGTTGTCCATAAATAAAACCATCGAACATGTGGATAGTGGGGTCTACATTACATAGGAGTGATAGAGAGTCTCACTAAGCCAAACTACTCATTTATAAAATTAAATTCTAGATAGTCCATAAATACGCCCATCGAACGCGTGGATGTGGAATCTATTTTACATTGGAGTGACAGAGACTCTCACTAGCCCAAATTAGCCATTGGAGTGACCATGTCTCTAGCCTACTAAACACTATCAGCCCAATTATTAAAAACAACAATTGGGATCTCATAATCACGTGCTATCCATGTTTGTTCCCCATCCCCACCATCCATCCGATCTGATGGATGGATGGTTAGATAGGATCTCATTGTTTTGGGCTAGAAACCGACAATGCATCCCCTACTAGCTCATGTGTCGCTCCACCTCCGCTCTCCTACCCCAGTCGCCATCCGATCAGACGGATGGTTAGATAGGATCCCATTGGTTTGGGCTAGAAACCGACACTACGTCCCCTACTAACTCATGTGCCGCTCCACCTCCGCTCTCCTACCCCACTCGCCATCCGATTGGACGAGTGAACGGTTAGATGGGACCCCGTTGGTTCGGACTCAGTGGGGATCCCGTTCTTTAGAACTCTTCCAGGTTTGAAATAGAGTGCGGGTTTTGTGCATGTGTATGTGGTTTCATAAAATCGTCCTAAATATATAGGAGCTCACCCGCTGCCCAAAGAAATTAATATCCTCTCAAGGTATCAACAAGATTGAGGAGTAAAAGTACGTTCTTAAAAACAATTGTCAGTGCTCATGGATAGAAAACTCAAAAATTGGACTTTGGATTGAGAGCAGTAAGAGTACTGATGACGGGCAGACCCATCTCGAGGCGGATGAGCTCGAGGAGCTTGAAGCCGTCCATGTCCGGCATGCGCACGTCGGTGATGACCAGGTCGAACTGCTGCTTCCCCGCCATGAGCATCCTGAGCGCCGTCTTTCCATCCATCACCGTCGTTGCTGCATAGCGGCAAGCATTATTCGCAGAGAAACAAATAGATCACAAGGCCCCGATTCTAATGGACTATGGCGAAGTGGAGGGATCAAGAGACTCACGTTGGTATTTACAGCGGCGCAACAGGGCTTCAAGTACCATGAGGCAGACGCGGTCGTCGTCCACGACGAGGACGCGTAACCCTTCGGGAAACTTGTCCTCCGCCGCATCCTCCATCATCTGCCTTCGGTCCCCACCCATCGTGGCCATGTTCTCCGAACTTCTTCCCACCTGGAAAAGCAAACGCCATCAAGAAAAATACTGATTAAAAAACAAATCAGCACAAACCGCACAGCCAAAACCTCTATTAGCTTCCTCGTCTCAGGACACAACTGATGTTACTGCTTTGCTCCTCGTCTAAAAACAATCCGTATTCAGAGGAGTGGTGAGAAGGGCTGGAGGAAGGGCGTCTATTTATAGGGGTAGAGGGGTCAAGGGAAGGAGTGGAAGTCTCGCGGTCCAGACTCGAGAGGTCAAAGGCGCTCTCCCCGTGCTTGTGTGCATGCGCTGCTTCTACTCCTTAATTTCTGCAGCTACGCCATTTGATCTGGCGATGTCAATGTGCGTGTCTGCTTGTGCCGCGGCCCATGGTCTCTTTCATGAGAGGTGAGGAAAACCACGGGTGGTGTTGCTGTTTTTTGCTTTTGTTCTTTTCTTACCAAATGTTTAATGTTGGACACAAATGTTACAGCATCTCTAGCCGCGTCCCCAACAAGGCCCATCAGGTGACTTTTCGGTCGCCGACGCCAAAAAATCGGCCCAGTCGCGCCCCAAGGGCTCAGTTTTCACCGGTTCGGGCCGAAATTAGCGCCGGCGAGGGAGGGGCCACGCTACGTCCCCGACAGCCCGCTCTGGAAGCCATACTTCCGCCGCCGCCACACCAAGCAGCTCGAGGCCACCAACAGCGTCGTTCCCTCCGGCAGGCTCAACTCCGAGGGGCGGCGCCGATGGTGGGGCGTGCCCGGCCGCACGCCGCACGCCGTCCTCGAGTGCATCGAGGGCGGCAACACGCCGAGGCTGGAGTACCCCGCCCCCGTCCTTCTCTCGCCGCCGTGAGAGCTCGTGGACCCGAGGCGCATGGACCCCGGGGCGTCCTCCTCCTCGCCAGGTCGGTCGACCGGCTCTCCCTGCCTCCGCCCCGTCAAGCCGGAGCCCTAGGACACGTCTGTCAGCCGGCGCACCCGCAGCTCCGGCGTCCGCATCGGCGACTCCACCCCCGCCTCTGGCCGCCTCGTCCTCGTCGCACCCAAACCAGAGCCCGGCCTCCCCGCGGAGTACGAGGAGATAGCCCGGCGCGGCATCTCCGACGAGAACGCCATGCAGTGGGCGCGGGACGACTACCTCCGCAACGAGATGGCCCGGCAGCGCCGGGCCCTGGAGGAGATAGCCGCCCGCAAACGTGGGCGCGAGGTCGAGCACGGCGTCGTGATCCTCGACAGCGACGACGACGAGGACGCCCCCGGACCGTCCAACCCGGCACGCCAACTGGGGGAGGGTTGCAGCAGGGACGGCGGCCGTAGCGGAGGTGGCGACGACGACGATGACGACGGCGGCGACTACACACGGTTCTACAGCCTCCTTGGCATGTAGATCTGCAAGGGCGGCGGGCGGCGAGGAGCAGCGAGGGAGACGGCGAGGAGCAACCTAGTAGCTTTTTTTTCCTTTTTGTAAAATATTTTAAATATGAACGAACTCGCCGAAATTTGGTTGAATTTGCGCCGTGTTCGTGCCGTAATTTATATTTTCAAAAAAAACGTGGGCGCCGTGACTGGGGGCATCACGCCCCCAGCGTGTGGTTTATCGCCGGTGCGCCCCAGGGGGTGATTTTTAGCGCCTCCTGAGGGGCCAACGGCTGGAGATGCTCTTATGGTCTTGAATTACAAAAAGGAGAGGCTCCTGCTTTGCTCCTGCTCCTGCTTCCTTTGACCGGGAACAGAGAGAGCGTTCATGTCTCAGTCGTCAGACTCCTACCTACTTTTGTATGGCAAAGTGAAAATGTGAAGGCCTAAACTCAAGGAGTGGAAGTCTTTCTCCACTTACCACTTTGTGGAAAATTAATATGACAAGGGCATTTTATCTGAAGAAAAACACTTCAAGAAAATAAGTTCAAGGGTGTTTCAGACTAGGGAGTACCGGATGCACCCTAGCTAAGGGCGAGAGCAAGTGAGTAACACACAAATTCGAACCAAATGATTGCTTATGCTTTGATCCTTATTATGAGGTGTAAGGCCTATGTATTCAATAAAGAAAGAAATATATCGTTTACAAAGCAGAGAGAAAGAAATACAGGGATAGAAGAGTGGAGTTCTTGTGGTCCAGGCCCATGGATGTCTGTAGTTTTTGCCATTTTTATTTTTATTGCCCTCCATAAAAAAATTCTGTTTTTGTTTCCATTCCATTGTCAAATGTCAACTTTCTTGTGGTCCAACGTTGGAGCTAGATGATATTGTCTATATTCCAAAAGAGGCTTTTGGCGATGTTCAGGTCATATCTCAAATTAATGCCTCACCTTTATTCTCATGAAATTTGTTTCGGTGCACTGAAAGTGTATGTTCATTGTCTCACTAATTACAAAATGTGATATATGAACTGTAGTAACCAACAGGCCACATTAGCACTTGTTATTACTTTAAGTATGGCCCACACATGGTTTGTTGGTTTGGATCCTGAATAACTTGTTGCGGTTACTCGTTTCGCTAAACACGTCCGTTACAGATGCCAACTCTCGTTGCTTTCTGATTGAACGTGCGCATCAACATATGGTAGATTCATAGTAATTGGCCGTTAGACGGAAATTGCATCCCATAAATCACACTAATATCCTTCATTATGAAAAATTCCTTGTAAGTTGTGATTTCCTTCACACAAACTAAGAGAATAATTATTATTCGCATGACTCGAGGTGTCTCCTTCCATAAAAAAGAGGACCGACAATCACTCCACATCGCAGCCGCCGACTATGCCGAAAACTCTCCCTCAAGAACGAAACGGACGTGGTGGCAGCATCAAGGACTCCACCGTCAATAGCGGTCAATACTATCTGAAGGATCTACGATGTTTGCTGTGGTCATGGCCACCAACCACGTCGAGCGGCTGCCCAAGGTCCGACACCTCGCAACTGAGATCAGATGTCCTATCTCCTCTCGATTGTCTTCGGCACACCCGCCCGTACGTTCGGAGCAGTTACATGCGGCGCTGCCACGGATGTCGTAGGCGTCCTTGAGGACATTGTCGGCGCACGATCGCACACTGAAGAGTCTCACACAGCGTGCACGCGCTCGCCAGACGCCTCTCCAACAGCAATAACTGGGTGGTGCGTATGCACGACGTTGATGCCTTTAACAATCAAGAAAATGCACCGATGGATGGATGGTGTAGTTCGCTCTACCTTATATACTATACTTGCTGCCATTAAGGGGACCAAATCTTAAGCAGTGCGTGCTACTTGCGGCTCCTCCAAAGCAGCAGCAGCAGCGTATGCCTTGCACCTTTGGCTTGCCATGCGTTGTAGTCTCTAGATGTCCAACTTCAAAAACGACTCCGACCACCGCGTGAGTGCATACTTATGCACCCTTTCTTGAGGAGTGGCTCGAGTGCTACGCGCTGCTGCAGTACTACGTCTCATACCAAGGGGAGCGGCTTAGAGATTCGCAGCCAGTACGAAGAGCTGAGGGAGTGACGCCTCATACCAAGGGGGCAGAGCGGCACGAGCAGGCTTGGCAAGGACCACCTCCTGGAGCAGCTACCCGCACTGGATCCGCTCTTAAGAATCATTGACTGCCAGGTAAACTTCATTTCATCATTGTGTTATTGCATTAATTGCACATTTTGTATGAACCATTTCTGCAAAAATATGTCTCAAATTTCTTGCAGCCCTAGAAAGCAGCGTCAGGGAACTACCACATATGACTCTGATAATTTGATGCAAGTTAAACTCAGTTCTACACAACATTAATCTGAATCATGATCCTAAAACCAGCTGAGCCTGCCCCATACAGGATAGTCATCCTCGCCACCCCTCCCCAGAATCCCCCGGTCTCATCCACCACACCGACGCATCCCAGCATCCCTTTGCCAACGTCATGCCTCCACAAAACGGAGCTGATCGGCTGAGAGGCAAGCGGAATAGAATGTTCGAAGCTTGCCACGACAGTGAATGTTAGAAGCTTGAATATATATACACCTCAAATCCACATAAACTAACAGATGATCCGTTGAATGAGTTAGGCGATTTGGAGGTCCGGCCCAGTGAGCCAAGATATTTTTAAATAATAAAAATCCTATTTAAAAGTTTTAATAAATTCTGAAATAGTTTGACTTGCGTAATTAATTGATGTATTTTACATATGTGTAAACTTCCCTTAAAATATACTTTACTGTATATGTGGATTTGTATGTATGTGTTGTTTGCTATTTCTAAATGTACATTTTGGTCCTTTTGTGTACGTATATATATATATATATATATATATATATATATATATATATATATATATATATATATATATAAACATGCATTACATGAACATTTCTAGGTGCAATAGATGACATCTATATGAGCATGTCAAACAAAAATACACCTCAAATATTTTCAAAAACCCAGACTCGACGGAGTCCAGGATCCAATCAAACGTTATCGCAATCAGTTTGAAGCAAGCACAAAAGGAAACATGAGAATGCTTACTGATTCTGAGTGCATCACGCATAAATAGAGAAGCAATGAAAAAATTTAAATTTTAAGTGTTGGACCAAAATCCTATGATGTGATTTAGACGAGTGGAACCTCCAACCACTAAAACACATTCTTGAAGAAGTAGGCATGCGATGGCTGCCGTTTCTTGTTCTTTTTTGCAAAATATTAGAGAGCAATGATATCCTATGAACTTCCCTGGAGCTCGCATTATTCATGCACATGAATAATTATATTAAGAAATGCTAACATATGATCTAACAAATCCTATTAATGTGATTTAAGGGATGTGGTAGCGCTTACTATCATTGTGCAAAAATGCTTTAAAAAACCTGGCCAGTGGAGATGAAAGGAGTCAATGTGCCACACGACTGTTGGAGATGAAAGAACACAATGTGCCACATGAGAGAGGGGAAGAAAGGAGTCAAAGCGCCACTCGACAAAGAGAGATGAAAGGATTTAGCACATCACGTGTAAAATGGAAATGAAATGATTCAACCTGACACATGACAAATGAAGATGAAAGGAGATAATGCACTATGCGACATATATGTCATGAGAATCAAAAAAGTTTGGATTTGGAGGGCCAGATTGGCAACCAATGATTTCTATATAGAAAGACCTAGAGGCACCACTTAAGCTCATTACTTTAAATGGAGGCCAACAGGAGGCATTGATGTGATGGTTTTCTCTTTCTAGGATTTTCTTTGGAGAAGGTGATAACCCACCCCATGGAAATGGAAATTTTCTTTTTTTACACTGCTTCTCCATTTTTCGTGTGGTGCATATACTCCCTTTTTGTAAAAAGTATCATGTAGATTGTATGCATTTGATTATTTCTTTATTCTCATAGAAAAATATTGTATAGCCATATCACAATCAATAGAATCTCATAACTCACATGAGAATTCAGGATTTTGACAATCCACAATCTCGATGCATCCAAGAAATGAGTATATTCATGGAAACTCACGGGATATTATCCCCTCCATGTTTTCTTCTAAAACAATGAAGGTCCACGACCTTGACGCGCCTTCTCTGCCCCAACGCGTTCTCAAGGATCCGGTGGCTCATGTGCCGGTGCCTGTTGTCGTTCCAGGGGCGGCCAGCGGCACATGTTGCTCAGTCATTGCGACGTGCACCACCATAAAAGCGGCACCAACGGCGGCCTCTTCATCGTCTACTGCTATCTCGGACCTCACCGTCCACAACAACGTCATCCACAAGCGGGACGTTCACTCCCAGCGGGTGGTCTCCGCGGCCAAGCTGCATCACAACGTGTGCATTGCCGATCGGAAGACCCCATTCATGCAGCCTCATACGACCTGGTAGAGGCAGGGCTCCTCTCTGTGCACCTCTGATAGCGACGCATCGGGCGCAGACGATGTAGCAGAAAAACTGCCCCGTATCGCTCTGGTTTGCGGCAACGACAGTGACGAGGCAGACGTCGTTCGCGCTACCGATGCTTTGCCTTCACCATGATCATCCATGAATGTTCAGCAGGAGAGCTCACCCCGGGTGTTGGGTGCTTTTGTATTTTTGTGCGGGCAGCCGCGCGCTTTTTTCATCTGCTTCGTAGTTTCCATAGGTCTAGCCTGCTCCTGGCCATCGATGGGATAGTTGCACGATGTGCCCCCTCTTTCCCTTGTATTTCCTTGTTGTTATGCTCTTGGGCTGGTGGTGAAAGGAAGTTTATGTTATGCATCAGTCTCGTTTCACTATCCTCTGTTGGAACGTTTGCGGCCTCGGTGATGTTGATAAGTGCAAGGACATCTTTTCTGAAATCATCGCGATTGAACCCTCTGTTGCGCTTCTGCAAGAAACAAAGCTAGACTTTGTCCTTGTCCCTAAGTTAAACTCATTCCTACCTCGAACGCTAGACCAAGTTGTCTCCCTTCCCGCTACCGGTTTTGATGGAGGTATTTTTTCTGTGATTAACCCCCTCACGATATAACCCTCCTAAACCACTCTCACGGCAGGTTTTCTACGTCTCTCAGCCTCTCTTGCCCGGTCTCTGGCACCAACCTCACAATCTCCAACATTTATGCCCCATCCGAACGACCTCTCAAAATGGACTTCCTCCAAGAGCTCAGAGATATCGCCCCCACAAACTCTACCCTGTGGCTTCTTGTCGGTGATTTCAACCTAATCCGCTTCGCTTGCAAGAAAAAAAACAAAAACTTCCACAACTATGAGGCTAATATGTTTAACACGCCCATCTCAGACCTGCAGCTCATCGAGCTCCCGCTTCTGGATAGAACCTTTACTAGGTCTAACAATCGTGTAACTACAACTCTAGAATTCCTTGTCAGAGCCTTCTTTAACCTTGCATGAGAATACCGCTTCTCAATATCAACCCTGTCTTCCCTGACACGTTTCTCTTCCGACCAAGTTTCTCTCGTCGTCAACGTATCTTCACATATCCCCCATTCTCGCATGTTTTGTTTGGACTCTTTCTGGGCCCTTCACCTGGCATGCAAGCGTATCGTATCTGAGGCTTGGCCCGCTAACCACCCTTCAATTCCTTTGGACCTAGCCCTTTCCAGTGCCGTAAAATATACTAGAGCGAGCCTCAAAACTTGGTCCAAAACTATCAGACCAGTTGACCAGCAAGAAATTGACTGCAAGCTTATCATTGATAGGATCGACAGGCTTGAAGAAGGCTCCCACTCCCAACCTGAATCCTCTCTTAGACTGGTCATTATAACCACCCCTAACGTGCTATTTGTCAGAAGGTTCTCTTCTAGAAACAAAGGAGGAAAGTAAAAGTCATCATTGATGGGGATGAAAACTTCAAATTCTTACATGCCTCTGCCTCCCAGAGGTTCCGCAAAGACAACATCGCCATCCTTGAGGACATTGGGGTCAATTTCTTTGCCCATGACACCAAGTTCATCATCCTCCACAATTTATTTTGCTACCTTCTCGGCACTCCAACAACCTGGACTTGTCTCTTCCCACTCCAAGACCTTTACCCGGCGCAACTCCCTCCGCTTCGCCACCTGGACTCCCCCTTCTCCACTGAAGAAATCTAAGATGCCTTCCTCTAGAACGTCAATGCTAGTCCTGGTCATAACAGGCTTGGGCCAGGGTTCTACCACAAGTTTGGGCACAACATTAAACATACGATCCTTCCCATCTTCGAGGACTTGACAAACCTCCATGCAGATGTAAAACGCTTCAATAGAGCACACATGTTTCTGCTCCCTAATGACTTCCGACCTATATCCTTGCAGAACTACACCCCCAAGGTGATCGGTGAGGTCATTATTACCAACAATATAAAAGCCCTAATTCCCCTTCTTCTCCATGGAGACCAAACTGGCTTCATCTGCGGCAGATGCATTGTTGAGAACTTCATCTACGCGGCCGACATCCTCAGTGCCTGCCACATTCAGAAGGCACCTACTATGGTTTTCAAACTTGACTTCCACAAAGTGTTTGACTCTATTTGTTAGGAATCACTCTTCCTCATTCTCCTCTCTAGAGGATTCCCGCCTACCATCATAAGCTGGACCCGAACTCTGCTTGTCTCTAGCAAGACGGTGATGCTGCTAAATGGGACTTCGGGTCATTAGGTCAACTATGAGAATTGTCTACGGCAGGGTGACCCACTTTCACCCTACCTCTTTATCATCGTCGCACACCTGCTTCAATGCTTAATCATTCAGGCTTTCTCGCCCGACCAGCTCTGCCACCTGATCTACACTGGCAGACCTCCGATTGTGCTCCAGTATGCTGACAACACCCTAATCATTGCCCATGCCTCTAGCCATGCCGCAACCACGCTCAAAGACATCGTTGACAAGTTCGTCCTTGCTACTGGCCTCTCTATCAACTTCTAGAAAACTACCTTCGTGCCCATCAACACGGACCCCACAACTAGCCTTAATATCGCCCAGACCTTCGGTTGTGACCTGTCCTCCCTCCCCCAGATTTATCTAGGTCTCCCCCTCTCTCACATGCACCTTCCGTTCTCATCTTTTGAACCCATCATTCAGCGCTTTCTAAAATACCTCTCTGTGTGGGCGGCAAAACTTCTCACCCGAGGAGCTAGACATACCCTCATTTTTTCCACTCTAGACGCCCTCGCTACTCATTTTATGTCTATCTTTAGACTACCCAAGAAGATTATCAAAAGGTTAGACGCTATCTGTAGATCCTTATGCTGGGTGACTAGCGAAAATTGCTCCGGGGTAAAATGCCTTGTCGCCTAGAAAAATGTGTGCACTCCCAAGACGGCTGGCGAGCTTGGTATGAAAATTTTGGCTCTCCAAAACAATTGCCTCCTCATGAAATTCACTTTCAAAGTTCTCCAAAAACTTGACCTGCCTTGTGTGAACTGGTTCTTCCAACACTACTCTCTCAACTTCACATATAAGCCCCCAACCCCCCATTACCTTTGAGAATTGTTTACCAACAGCTCTGTCACCTTCGTAAAATTTCCTTCGTCCTTACTAACAATGGCACTTACACCTTATTTTGGCTCGACGCTTGGCTTCTGCCGACTCCGCTCGCAGAAAACTACCCCCACTTCTTCTCTCACTCCACTTCATCCTCTATATTGGTGGCTCATGTCATGCATAATGGCTTACTCCCAACTCTATAGAACCTCCTAACCAATGTGGCTTCTACCGAGCTTGCGTTTGTTTTGTCTTGCTGCAGGATGTTACCACAAGCAATGCGCCCGGTGACAGATTCCTCACCCAGGACTCCTGGTTCACCTAGAGGTGTGCCTACTCATTGCTCTCCTCCGACCATGAGCTTGATCTCAATGCAAGGCACATTTGGGGCTCCAAGGCACCTATCAAGGTTAAGATCTTCAGCTAGATCCTCTATCGTGACAGGCTAAGCATGATGTCGAACTTACATCGCAAGACCATCACGTCGGTGTCGTCTTTCCCTCACTACGACTTATCTTTTAAGGACACGACGTACCTCGCCTCCTCTACCCATGCGTGGCTCGGGTCTGATCCCTCTTGGGACTCCAGGCCCCTCACTACATCCACCTCATCTAGGATACTCCTACCACTACTAGGGAAAACCCTAGTAGTAGCGCGGGATAATTGCTAATAGTAGCATGGGGGGCTGCGCTACTGCTAGGGCGCTACAGCTAACTTTTAGCAGTAGCGCGGGTGGTACCCGCGCTACTGCTACTTCTAGTAGGAGTAGCATTGTTGCCACCCGCGCTGCTACTACTTAGTTGTAGCGCGGGTCAGCGCCCCGCGCTACTACTAACTAATTCAGAATTAAAAAAATTAATTGCAGCCATGGCGGCTGCTTCTGCTCGGCGTCATCGTCCTCTCCATTCATGGCTACTACTAGTCCTGGAGGGGATGAAGTTGTTCGTGGTGATGGTGCTTTCCCACCCAACTTGTGCCCGCAGCTCTCGTCTACTGCTGCTACAAAAGAAGAGAAAATTATTAGAAAGGGAAGAGAGAGATAGAGAGCAGTAGGAGGAGTAACTCACCGGTGGCCGCCGGAGTTGGTGCCGATGCCCGAAACCCTAGATGGAGCTCGGGGGGCCTGCTGCTGCTTGTCGTGGGACCCTTGACCCGGCGAGGAGGTGCAAGTGGTTGTGTCCATGCATGGATCTGGCCGCCGCCATGTGGACGACGCTCTGCTGGTTTCCCTCTCCTTCCAACAGCGGAGAAGGAGGAGGATGGAGGGGGAGGGGAGGGGTCTGCGAGAGGAGGTCGCCGGATTTGTGAGTGGCGCCGAGGTGCGAGGCCGGCAGTGGTGCTGGGCGAGGAAGGGAATGGCGAGTGGGAGGAGAAGGGGAATCAGAAGAGTGTGGGTTTGGATTTGGGCCTCCGCGCGTAGGGGAAAGGGAGAGGAGGGGGAGGGGGAGGACGGGTGGGGAAAAGGTGGTGGGTGCGAATTAGCAGTAGCGCGGTACGTAAAACGCGCTGTTGCTAAGAAAGTAGCAGCAGCGCACTTTCGGTACAAGCGCTGCTGCTAACTGGGACCAAAAGTGTGCCCGATTTGAAAATTAGCAGCAGCGACCTTAGAAAAACCGCGCTACTGCTACGGCTATAGCAGTAGCGCGGCTCGCGGCACCGCACTGCTGCTAAATGGAGTTGGGTGGGCACTGTCGGTCGATATTTGTAGCAGCGCGGGTTACGCCGAGCGCGCTACTGCTAAGCACTTGTCAGTAGCGGGTTTTCTACACCCGCGCTACTGCTAATTAGCAGCAGCGCTCCTTTTTGAGCCGCTCTGCTGCTAAGATTCTGTGTATAGGGTTTTCCCTAGTAGTGTACGCTGGTTGGCCTCAACATCAACATTTGGCCTACCGCCGTCCTCGCCATCCTATGGGACCTCTGGGACTCCAGGAACGCTCATGTTTTCCATAACAAGATGCACTCCCCCCTAGATACTATTCGGAACATTATCTCAGATTTTACGCTTTGGGCCTTCAGATTTAAGGACCACATTAGCAGGGAGTCTGCCGTGTCTTGGCCCTATACCTCTCCTCTCTCTATAATCTCTAATGTAACCTGCAACCTGCCCTTGGGAACCTTTGAGTAATATAATCAGGTAGGGATCATCTCCCCCCTCTCCCCTAGGAGATTGTTCAAAAAAAGATCAACTCATAAAACTCTGGTCTATTGCCCCCTTTAGAAAGTACATGGCGGAGAACAACCTAGTAGCAAATTCACCAAGCAGCACGTTTAGTAGTAATTCTTGTATATCATTGTATCATTCTGGACTTTCTTTGTAACTATGAACTTAAGTGGCGTCGTAGATCTCCCTAAATATAGATCGTTAAGTGCCAATCTAACCACCAAATCTGAACGTCTTGGTTCTCAAGATATATATTTGTCGCATAGCGTGTTGACTCATTTCATCTCCTTTTGTCATGTGTCGCATTAAATCCTTTCATCTCCATTTGTCGTGTAGTGTGCTGACTCATTGCATCTCTCTTTATCCCATGTTGCATTGACTACTTACATTTCCTTTTTGTCTTGTGCCACTTTAATTCCTTAATTTCATCTCCGTTTGTCATCTGGCACATTGACTCCTTTCATATGCATTCTTTTAGTTTTTGTAAGAACTTTCCACAATACGTCACTTAAATCCAATTAATAGGGTTTGATATAACATATGATTGTATCTCGTAACAAAATTATTCATGTGCATGATTTTTATGATGTCAGTACAACAAACCAACAATTCAAGCTCCATGGAAATTCACAGGATACCATTGCTCTCTGTTATTTTGTGATTAAAAAATGATATGATTGAAGATGACCCACCTTGTGTACATCACAAATAGTTTCTTGTATTCTTCTATCATTTAATGGTGATGGTACAAAATCCATTAGATTATCTTGTCGTTGTTTAGGTGCATCAAGATTTCTTTCTAATATACACCATGTCTACAACTGTGTGAGTACTAAGGGTGATTAATTTCTATGCAAATAAAGTAACATAGAAACACTTACTATCTTCGGAAGAAAATTCCTATACCAAAGTCAATGATTTGTGTCCAATGGAGAGGCATTGAAACCAAAACTTTTGGAGTTAGATTGTTGGATCAGCGGACATGGAGTTAAATTTAGGTCGAGAGATCCCCTTTCATCATTTTATAGTGTAGGTTCTTACAATCATGTAAACCGAGCTAATCATACAAAGGTTTGGATTTGTAGTTTATCTCTATTTCTTTTATGCAACTTGTGCCTTTTACCCAGCCGTTGTAATCTCTATTGTATGGCTCGATCAATATAAGACCATCCGGACCTACGAGGGTCAATATGCTTTGACGTATCGGTATCGTGATTGAATAAATAGCTACCCTTTCCTAGATTCATATCAATGGCATCATCTTTTTCCTCCATTCCTGATTCCCACAGCCAATAAATATCAGAAAACTCACGAGGGAACACTACATTATGTGGGAGCACAAGTCTGGCCCACAGTTCGTGGTGTGCAACTCACTAGTTGTTTTGATGGATCTCCCCCGACACCATGCAAGATTATCGAGAAAACAACCAATGAGGAAAAGAGTGAATCTCCAATCCAGCCTATGTGGTTGGCTTAGGACTAATACATCCTAGGAGATATCCTCAATTTGTTTTTAAAAGACGTCTTGACACAGGTGGTGTGAATGACGAGCGTGCCACAAGTCTGGACCATGCTTGAGAATATCTTATCAGGTCAATTTTGAGCACAAGTCGTCAGTAACAAGATAAGGGTTGCCAACATTCATGAGGGAAACATGAAAGCCATGGAGTATTTCTCCAATATGAAAGCTCTTGAAGATGAGCTCTCTTCCATTGGCAAGCACGTCCATAAGAATTACATGATGTCGTACCTACTAGCCGGGCTCAATGTAAATTATACCCCACTAGTGAGCTTTGTCAACAACTATACTCTTATTTGTATGAATATTGTGTAAGTATGCGACGTGAATACCAACGAAAGATGTATCCATGAATATTATGTAAGTATTGTGCGGTTTGGCTGCGGCGTCCAGCTCGGCGCAGGCTCAACGGTCTTTCTGCTGCTAGGTTCATCGCTCAGGTCAGAGCTGGCTAAACACCAACGCGGGTGGTCATCTGTTTGGCATGGGCCGGTATGGGTCTTGGCGTCTGCTGCGACGAAGGCTTCGTTGATGAAGTTGATGGTGATGTTGGAGTCGTTGGCTCGTGGAGGAGCGATGACGATGAAGCTTGGTGTCAACCTCGACAGTGTTTTTTCTTCTCAGTGGCGTGTGTGTCTTCGTGTGGGTAGCCAGGAAGGACGATGTTGCCATGTGTGGGCTTTTATGATGGTTTTAGACGGGTTTTTCATATATTAACTTGACAACTCTCTCCTCCTTTTTAATGAAACCAGATCCTCCGGGGCGACTTAAAAAAAGGTCGGACATGACCTTGGAGCAATCGTAGGACTCGCAGTAGTTCCCGCCATCACGGTGAGAAAATCCTCATGTGACACCATTCCATCAATATCAGACGAAACGTCAAACAGGGTCCAAACGACATGATTCCATCTGCTGTAACTGAAGAAGACAAGGGGCGCACACCAATAGACGTACAGTCTCATATGAGTCCTCACTATGTTGTTTTGCATATACAGAAATCCTGAACATAAGTGAAGCAAACCTGACCACAAGTTTGGGGCGAAATGACTCTCAGTCAGTGTTACAAACCCCAACACAACTCAGGTAAAGTAAACCAGGTTCGCTCTGTATAGAAATCCTGACCATGAGTGAAGCAACTTAGCTTGCTCTGTCACTAGAACCCAGGAACAGAGCAACACAAATGTGGAGCAGAGGGTCCATTCCAAGGACGAAGAAAACAACAGAGCCCCCAGATTCCTTTAGATCGACAAGAAATGCGACCATTAAACCGAACGAAGTAGGAGTGTGTACTATGCCAAGTAAATCTCACTTTGAAAGAACTAAGCATCTTGTAACTTAGCATGCAGGCTCAATGCAAGTGCATTTACTGAAAATTTCTCCACTAAGAACTCAACTAGTCTTGCTTTCATTTTCGCCATGAAGCTTAGGCTGCAGAAATCTTTACCTAATAATAAAGCAAATTGGGTTTCTTTCGTCCGTCATGGCATTTTTCAACTCGCAGTCCTGTTTTAACTTAAAACGAATCGTTATTTTTGTATTTTACACAAAAGTCCCTGTATTTTCTTGAAATCAATCCGCCGTTCGGATTTAAGTCACACCCGAACCGTTATTTTACATTTTTCAAAACCCCCTCTGATGTTTTAGGTAATTCATCCGTGGATCATATTTAAGTCAAATAAATGCTTCTTAAAATCATCCATATCTTTTAAACCGTAATTCCGATTTAAACATGTTATATATGAAATTTGATTAGAAAAATATGTAGAATATGAATATGAGATTATTTTTACCTGTTAAGTATTTTTAAATATTATTTTGGAATATATTTGAGTCAAACCAAATGATTTTCTAAATTATCTGTATCTTTTAAACCGTAACTTCGATTTTAACATATTATATAAAAATAATTATTAGAAAAATGTGTGGAATCTAAATATGATGTTAATTTTACATGTTAAATATTTTTAAAATATTGTTATGGAAGCAAACTTATAATTTATAGCACAAGATTCATTTTTTTTATACCGGCGGTGATCCAGATTGCAAATAAACACCCCACTATAACCATATACGGAAAATAAAACATCGATAACTACACATGCATACCTCTGAAAAATGTCGTAGGGGAAAACAACAGATTTCTCATCGCGAGAGTGAGAGAAAGCGAGAGAGAGAGAGAGAGGGAGAGGGAGAGAGAGAGAGGGAGAGGGAGGAGAGAGGGAGAGAGAGACGCCTTAGGGTTAACCATATTCAACACACATTTTTTGTTGTTTTGTGTGAACATCGAGGCCATCGCCGGCGAGGATGAGAAGGAGGATAAGCGACAACACAAATATGATACCTCGCAAAAATAAAGGAGATGGACCTATTGTGGTCTTGAGTGATGGTTGTTGAGTTAAGAGCGTGTGTTATGTTTTCTCTCCCGTTGCAATGCACGGGCTCTTTTGCTAGTGATCACAAAAGGGGCAACTAAATTTCTAGCTATGCACATGTTTTTTTTCAAAAATCTAAAAAAAATCTCAAAGTGAAAACTAATGTTTCATGGTTTTACGGGTTTCCAAATAAAGAAACAAAACATCTGGTAAAAAATGAAGCTAAATATTCAGACTGGAACAATTAAAATATAGAAATTCAGTGTATAATTATCATCTCCATAATATAAAAATTCGACACCGATCAATCATTTTAGTAAATAGCTTGCAATAATACTGTTATTTGCTGAAGTTTTAACTCATCTCACGATAGATGTGGTCATGGAAGATAGTTACTCACTGCTTTGGGAAATGAAATTTGCACATAAAAGGAAAAAAAACAGAAACAGTAAATGTACTGCTAGCCAACAGAGCAAAACATATTAGAGAATGTTACTGATATAGCATAGGTTCATATAACAGAGCAGTACATATCGTAAACATTTTACGAAACTTATCCTTCTCCAAATAATATCTAAGAACTTAAGAAAAGGACAAACTAATCTCAGGTTACTAAGGTTTCAATTTAAGTAACTATGCTCAAGTTAATCCACAGTCAGCATATTAAAGTCTGTGTCTCTTAGATGTTTTCTCCCATATATCCGCAATGACAGTAGGGCATTCCCTTTTCAGTTTCTCATAGCCTTTACTTGCCACCACCACAGCAACCATTCTATTCGAAGAGTTCATAATAAACTCAATGCCAGCATCTTTGAGCTGGCTGCAATGGCGCTGGTGGGCTAGAGCTAGCGTGGTACCCCACAGTCTCGGCACTTAGAACCTCGCACAGCTTGCTCTCGCACATCAATTTCATCCTTTCCATGGCATACCTATCTGCAGCGACAAGCAAATGCCTAAGCATTTCTTCATACTCGTCATTATTCAGGTCACCCATCCGAGGCAACGAATCCTTGTAGATGAAATGAAGCAGTCCTCTGAAAGCAGCGGGATGCATGTCTTCAACAGTTACAATGCACCTTTGTTCGTCCCTCATTGGACCATAAAACTCCGCCCAGAAGACCACTGAACGCATTGCGAGAATGATCTTATGAGCTGAGAAAACCTCATGCTTGACAATGAAAGATACATCAGCTCCCTCTGTAGCGCCCAGCAAGTTACTGAGATTATCCAATAGCTCTGATGACGACGGCACTCGGACCACAACTTCCATCTTGGGCTCCTCCACATGCACCTCCTTGAAGTTGATCACTGTAAGATTGCACTGGATGCATAGAATGTCGTCAATAATATACTCTCCAAGTTCACTCTTCCTCCAAAATTTGGTAAAGCCCCAGCTCGGGGTCACGGCTGCATTGTAACGGGTGTCAAAAACTGACGGGTCTATCTGGCTAGGGTTTGGCTGGGCATAAGTCTGTGGCCGCGGATCCACTGTGGCCTGGTCGAGCAGCCACATACTGTAGAGCGCCCTCACCTCAGTGTTCTCGGTCTTGAGCTCGAGGTAGACAGACACCCATTTGTTGCTCTCTTCCCTTCTACCGTCGGGGTAGAAGCGGACGCACCAGTCGTAGCCGCTGACGGCGAAAGTAGCAGACTCGATGACCTTCCCAACGCCATGTGCGATAGGCGGAAAGCGTCTTACCCTCGTATGAGGGGGCGCCGTGCATGTTTATAGGCAGGGGCGCACATCCCTGATGACAGCGCATACAAGTTGTTAAGATTACATCCTTGAAGGAGAACGGATAAGAGAGAATAAGAGGAGTTCGGTTTACAGGAGATAAGCTATCTATCCAGCCGAAGCACTTAAACATCTATCTCTATCTATCCCTATGTCACATACAATGCTACGTTTAACACCCTCCCTTAATCACAACTTCATCAAGTTGAGATTATGCTTGAAGTCTTCAAAACTCCGTGTGGGCAAAGCTTTGGTGAATCCATCTGCAACTTGATCTCTAGAGTGCACAAACCGAATGTCAAGTTGCTTATTAGTAACCCTTTCTTTGACAAAGTGGAAATCTATCTCGATGTGTTTTGTTCTTGCATGAAACACAGGATTAGCAGATAGATAGGTAGCGCCAAGATTGTCACACCACAAACATGGAGTTTGAGTATTTCTCACACCAAGTTCCTTAAGAATGGATTGAACCCATATAATTCCTGCTGTTGCATTTGCCAATGCTTTGTATTATGCATCTGTACTGAATCTAGACAGTTGCCTGTTTTCTTGCACTCCATGATATGAAGTTAGGACAAAAAAATATTGCAGACCCACTAGTGGAGCGCCTATCATCTAGGTTGTCTGCCCAATCAGAGTCTGAGAAGGCACTGACCAAAGTAGATGGTGACTTGCTGAAATTAAGACTAGTGCTCAAAGTATTTTTGACATATCTAACTATACGTTTGGCAACAGTCCAATAAACAGTAGTGGGTGCATGAAGGAACTGGCATACTTTGTTAATAGCAAAAGAAATATCAGGTCTTTTCAATGTTAAGTACTGCAGTGCACCTACCAAACTCCTGTATTTAGTGCTATCTTCTTTACTTAGAGGTGTACCTTCTGTGAGAGACAGTTTCTCAGAACTTGACAAAGGAGTAGGTGAGGGTTTACAACCTTGCAAGCCATCATTTTTCACCAAATCAGTGGCATATTTTTCCTGGAAGAGATGAAGCCCATCATCATGTTTCTTCAATTCAATCCCTAGGAAATAATGAAGATCTCCAAGATCCTTAAGAGCAAAATCTGCACTCAAATCCTTCAACAATCTAGATATTGCCTCATCAGATGAACTTGTAACAATAATATCATCAAAATAAATGAGGAAAAATATGGTAGTGTTCAATTTATTGTAAATGAACAATGAGGTGTCAGACTTGGAAGGAACAAAGCCAAGTGTTTGTATCTTATGGCAGAGACGTGAGTACCATGCCCTTGGTGCTTGCTTTAACCCATAAAGTGTTTTTTCAAATTTGCATACAAATGAGGGTGCATTTTCATTCTCAAACCCAGGAGGTTGTTTCATGTATACCTCCTTGTAACGCCCCAGATATACTTTCCCAATTTGTACTCCAACTCTTGCCGTTTCCGGCGTTAAGTTATATTTATTTCCTCGGGTTCGGGTTTTGTCTCCGTGTGTTGTTTTCGTTTTTCTTGCATCTCATATCATGTCATCATGTGCATTGCATTTTCATACGTGTTCATCTCATGCATTCGAGCATTTTCCCCGTTGTCATTTTTACATTCCGGCGCTTCGTTCTCCTCCGGTGGTCATTTCTAGCTTTCTTTCGTGTGTGGGGATTAAACATTTCCGGATTGGACCGAGACTTGCCATGCGGCCTTGGTTTACTACCGATAGACCGCCTGTCAAGTTTCGTATCATTTGGACTTCGTTTGATACTCCAACGGTTAACCGAGGGACCGAAAAGGCCTCGTGTGTGTTGCAGCCCAACACCCCTCAAATTTGGCCCAAAACCCACCAAACTCTGCTCCATGTCCTAGAGCGTTCGATCACGATCGCGTGGCCGAAAACCGCACCTCATTTGGACTCTCCTAGCCCTACTTATGCCTATTTATACCCCCTCCATTTTCGGATCTTTCCCTACCTCCGAACCCTAGATCCACCCCACGCGCCCGCCGGACAAAGTCCCTGCCGACAGACACGTCCAAACTCCTCCGCCGCCGCCACGTGGCACGCCACGATTCGCCACCGCCGCCGGACCACTTCGCCGCCTCCCGCCGCGTCAGGCCCGCGGGGCCCGCGTCTGGCCCGCGGGGCCCAACTCCCTCGCCGCCTCCTCGCCCCGAGAGCCCATCGCCCCGCCGCCGTCTTCCTCCCGCGCGACCCCGCGCCGGAGACCGCGCGCTGCCGCACCGGAGCTTCGCCGGCCGCCCGCACCGCCTCGTGTCGCCGGCCCAAGTCGCCGGAGCTCGCCGCCGCCTCGCCTCGAAGCCGCCGCCGCCCCACCACGCCGAGTCGCCGCCATGGCGAGCCTCCACGCCGGCCGGCCCAGCCCGGCCTCTCCTCCATCTCCGGCCACCTCCCTCGACGCCGGCGTCCTCGACTTCCGTGCCCCGGCGTGAACAGTGTCGCGCCGATCCAGATCTGACCCGGGATGAACAGTAAACCCTAGGTGAAATTCTTCCAAGTCCCAGGATTTTTAGTCCAAGTTGCTATGTTCGAGGCCCCGTAACTTTGCATCCGTAGCTCCGTTTTGGGCATATAATATATAAAAATGTTCGCCTCGACGGGTACATCATTTCATTACATTGCGTCATTTTCATTCGAGCTGATCTTGATGCCCAAAATGCTGTTGGTAGGAGGCTTCGTGAGTTATTTGTCAGATCTGCTAGTTCATCTTAGACTTTTGTCATTTTTGCCATGTTTATTGTGTGCATGTTATGCCTGTGAGTCCTTCATATGTATTGTTAAGCATTTTGTCTTCTTTCCAGAGGTGCAACCCATGCATTTTTAGGATGTGTGTGGTGACTTGTGCAAGCTTGCAAAGAGAGGCACCCGGGAAATCTGTTTTCAGGGACTTAGTTGTTTTCACTAAGTCTGGGATATTTTAGTTCATGATGCCATATGTTCAGCTTGTTTCCTAATGATCCGTGCCTCTTTTGAGGATGTTCAGTAAGGGACTTTTGTTATCCATGTTATGCTCTATCCATACATGTCTTTGTTTGCAATTATGGTGCACCCTAGCTTGAGTCAATCGAGCTCTACTTTTGCTTCATGGTGAATCTGGGCAGATCGTCAACTCGTTTGCGATTTTGCCGGCGTTGTTGTAGTTGATCCGTGCATGCTATCCCATTGTTCTTGCCATTTCTAGCTTGTATTTTGTGCCTTCATAATGGGTGTGTGCCTGCCTTTCCATGACTTGCACCGTGGTGAGTGCATCGAGCTCGTTTACATGCCTTCGTGAGTTATATTTCAGCATGTCTCAGTTTTCACTAAGTCTGAAAACTGATTGTGTTTTAGCTATGTTCGTGTGCCCGTTAATATATTTTGTGATCCCTTTTGGCCCCAGGTCACTTTGGGACTTTTGTTAAGCTTGTTGAGTAGCTCCATGCCATTTTCTTACTTGTCATGTTCAGGTCATGTATCATGTTGTTTTTCTGCTCCGAAGAGAGCATCGTGATCTGAAATTTTCAGACTAGTGTTAATTTCACTAAGTCTGGAATCTGTTTTGCATATTCATTTTTGCCATGCTTGTTTGAACCTCTTAATGGATGAACTTGCCTATGGCTCAGTGCTAGTGTTTTGTTAACCATCTTGTGTACATCACTTCCATGTACTTTGTTTTCATGTTTGGTGGCTGTAGCATGTTCATTTCGTTGCATTTAGATGCCTACTTGCTGTAAATCGCAGACCGGTGTCATATCTTAAAACGCTTGCCATTTCCAAACCGTAACTCCGATTCCAATGATCTTTATATCGTTTTCAAGCGATTTCATCCCCTCTATCCAGTGGCACCCTGGGAATTCCAAGTTGAGGCCAGGTTCATGCATTTCCTGTCATATCTTGCATTTTGCATCCCGCATCGCATCCCGCATAGCATATCATCATTTCATCATATTGCTTGGTCTTGCACGTGGTTGATTGTATCCTTGTTGCTTGTTTGTCTTGTTTGGGTAGAGCCGGGAGACGAGTTCGCTACCGAGGAGCCCGTTGAGCTTGCTTGTGAGGATCAAGTCAACTTTGACAACTGTGCAGGCAAGATGATCATACCCTCGAAATCACTACTATCTTTGCTATGCTAGTTTGCTCGCTCTTGCTTTGCCAATGCTACGATGCCTACCTTTTGCTTGTCAGCCTCCTAATTGCCATGTCAACCTCTAACCCACCTTGTCCTAGCAAACCGTTGATTGGCTATGTTACCGCTTCGCTCAGCCCCTCTTATAGCGTTGCTAGTTGCAGGTGAAGATTGGAGCCGTTCCTTGTTGGAATATTTATTTACCTGTTGGGATATCATTATATGTCTGTGTTATTTTAATGCATCTATATACTTGGTAAAGGGTGGAAGGCTCGGCCTCTCGTCTAGTGTTTTGTTCCACTCTTGCCGCCCTAGTTTCCGTCATGTCAGTGTTATGTTCCCGGTTTTTGCGTTCCTTACGCGGTTGGGTTATAATGGGAACCCCTTGATAGTTCGCCTTGATTAAAGCTTTTCCAGCAATGCCCAACCTTGGTTTTACCATTTGCCACCTAGCCTTTTTTTCCCTTGGGTTCTGCAGACTCAAGGGTCATCTTATTTTAAACCCCCCCGGGCCAGTGCTCCTCTGAGTGTTGGTCCAAACCGTCAGCCGCCGATGGCTACCAGGGGCAACTCTGGGCTGGCCTATCGGAAGTTTGGACAATCTGAGTGTGCCCTGAGAAAGAGATATGTGCAGCTCCTATCGGGATTTGTCGGCACATTCGGGCGGTGTTGCTGGTCTTGTTTTAACCTGTCGAATTGTCTTGTCGTACCGGGTTACCGAGTCTGATCGGTGTGACTCGGGTGGAGGTCTATTCCTTCGTTGACCGTGAGAGCTTGTCATGGGCTAAGTTGGGACCCCCTGCAGGGTTTGAACTTTCGAAAGCCGTGCCCGCGGTTATGGGCAGATGGGAATTTGTTAATGTCCGGTTGTAGATAACTTAAACCTTAATTAATTAAAATGAATCAACCGAGTGTGTTACCGTGATGGCCTCTTCTCGGCGGAGTCCGGGAAGTGGACACGGTGTTGGTGTAATGCTTGCGCAGGTTGTTCCTCTAGTTTCTCGCTCGCGCCTTGCCTCCTCTTCTCGCTCTCTTTTGCGGATAAGTTAGCCACCACATATATGCTAGTCGCTTGCTGCAGCTCCACATATTCTTGCCCTATCCTTCCTATAAGCTTATATAGTCTTGATCGCGAGGGTGCGAGATTGCTGAGTACCCGTGGCTCACAGATACTATAAACTCCAGATGCAGGTCCAGGTGATTCCGCTCCAGGTGACGAGTACGAGCTCAAGTGGGAGTTCGACGAGGACTCTCAGCGTTATTATGTTTCCTTTCCCGATGATCAGTAGTGGTGCCTAGTTGGGGTTTGATTCAGGGCCTTGTCGCATGTTGGGTTCTTTTCCATTTTGGCGCCGTAGTCGGGCCATGAGTGTTTGTTTGATGGATGTTAATTATGTACTCTGATGTGACGTGGCGAGTGTAAGCCAACTATGTTCTTCCCCCTTTTATTATATATCACATGGGTTGTTGTAATGATTGCCTGACTTGCGACATTGCTTTCAATGCGGTTATGTCTCTAAGTCGTGCCTCGACACGTGGGAGCTATAGCCGCATCGAGGGCGTTACAAGTTGGTAATCAGAGCCTTCCCCGACCTTAGGAGCCCCCATTGCTTGATCGTTTTTAGAAGCCGAGTTGTGTCTAGAAAAATGTTTTGAGTCCTTAGGAATTATATATCGGAGAACTTAGGAATTCTTTTTACTTCTCAGTCTCCTCATCGCTCTGGTAAGGCTTCCTGACGTAGAGTTTTGACTCTTCTCTTCTCAAATTTCACTAAAAAAAATTTTAGGATCACGCGAGTATCTTGGTTTTGTTCCGATGGTTTTGTGACGAGAACATTGTTCTTGGTGCCTCCTGTCTTTAGGGGTTGTGGCAGTGTCCCAGGGAGTTGAGCTCCGAGGTGTTGTCGTCACAATTTTATCGTTGCAATTCTGGTATACTTGAGATTTGTGCGCGACATCGAAAATCTCCTTTATGCAGTTCGTTGGTGAGATAACCTCGACGCCACCCAGTACTGGGGCGGGAGTTCGGGAGTATCGCCATAACTTGTATAACGGATGCTTTTCGAAGGTTGAGATAGATGGTTTCCGAAGGTTTCTTGGTTATGTGTTGAAGGATGGATACAGCTGGATGTAGGATTTGCTAGCTTGAGTGAGATATTATGCTCCCCTGTATCCCCAACACCTGATTGCATAACCGGAAAATTTCGGGAGTTTCATAGGAGGGAATTCAAGTAGCCTTAGGATATCTTTCCGACAGATGTATGATATGAAATTGGGGTTCGACGTCTAGTGGTTCGCCTATTCACGGTCGATTTTACAGTGGTCTCATTGTGTCTTAAAGAGTCCTTGGCTATGCTGACTCGGGGACGCTTCGTATGTCATGTGCACTACCTTGTACATGATGGTGCTGTACGATCGAGCCCGTGTAGGTCCCACCACGAAAACTTCGGACGAAATTTCTATCATGTATTTGTTCCGGCTTATTCCGCAAGCCAACCCTTGGTTTTATTTCGAGTTGTGGCATTCGTTTTGCTTCGACGTCATATGTTGATTCCATCCCTCGTTGTTGTACCCCTTCTACCTGATTCTTCGTGGCTTCGCAATTTAGGAATATGTGACCACTTCAAGAGAAATGCATTCGTTCATTTTGTTCGGATGTGAAGACTTTATGTTGCAATTTTCATTCTGTTGGTTTCAGCTTCATTTATCTGTCTATGTGCTAACGGTGGTCAACCTCTTCAGGATGGCTCCCGCTAAGAGCACCAGTCAGAACCAGAATCAAGATCCGCCACCGCCTCCACCTCCTCCAGAGGCATGGCAATTTGTGATGGCCGCAACCAATGCAAACACTCAGCTGATCATGCAAATTATCCAAGAGCGCAATCAAGGCAGTCAAGGGAATCAAGGCAGCAATCAGAGTCACTTTGCTACACTCAACCAGTTCCTTGCTAATGGGCCAAAGACTTTCAGCAATTGTGTTGAGGCAACCGATGCTGACGATTGGCTTGTGGATCTGTGTAAGCATTTCGAGTGCAGTAACGTCAGGCCTGAGGACTTTGTCAAGTTCGCTTCCTTCCAACTCAAAGATCAGGCTGCAGAGTGGTTCCAGCAGTACAAGGACTCCAGAGGTGGACGTGTTATCACTTGGGATGATTTCCGTCAAGATTTCTGAGCTCATCACATTCCGCAGAGCGTGGTTGAAAGCAAGCGTGAGGAATTCCGCAATCTGAAGCAAGGCTCTTTGTCTGTCTATGACTACAACAAATTGTTCCAGAAGCTTGCCCGCTTTGCCAAGCAGGACGTGCCTGATGAGAAGAGCATGATATACCAGTTCAGGGGTGGTCTCAGAGAAGATATTCAGCTCGCTCTTGTCCTCTTCGAGCCCTTGAGATACGATGAGTTCTACAACATGGCACTGAAGCAAGAGGCTGCTCAGTTGAGGTGTGATGCTTCCAGGAAGCGAGTCAGAGATGTTACTCCTTCTTCCTCTACTCAAGTGGCCAAGCAGCAGAAGTTTTGGCTTCCTCCTCCTCCGTTCCGTCAGCCGTATCAGCAGAAGAGCAAAGGTGGCAGTGGTTCTTCCCACCCATCCAACCCAGGCTTTCAGAACAAGACTTCGTCTCAAGCTCCAAGATCGAGTGCTCCGTATCACCGTCCGCTTTCAGAGGTCACGTGCAACAAGTGCCAACAGAAGGGTCACTATGCCAACAAGTGTTTCAACCAGAGGCGTCTTCCTCCTCCTCCTCCTGTCAGATCGGCAAGTACAGCTGTGGTCAAGCATAACCCCAAGCATGCCAAGGTCAATTTGATGAATGCAGCTCAGGCAGAGGACTCGTCAGATGTGATCATGGGTAACCTTCCTGTTAACGATGTTCCTGCAAAAGTTCTTTTTGACACTGGTGCATCGCATTGCTTTATCTCGAAACCTTTTGCATCTAAGCATGAATTGACTTCCCAAGTTATGCATAAACCGTTAGCAGTCGTCTCTCCGGGTAAATGTTTGCTTGCTAATCACGAGATTCCGGATATTTCTATCATGATGGGTGATTTCAAGTTTCTGGCTTCTCCAATGGTTCTTGGTAACTCGGATATTGATCTTATTCTCGGAATGGATTGGCTTTCTAAGCACAAGGCTCAGCTTGATTGTGCAGCCAGGCAGATCCAATTGACTCATTCGTCTGAGAATGTAATTATCTTTGCCGCTCGGGATAATACTGTCCGTCTGTTTTCTCTCAATGAGAAGGGTGAATTGGATGCCATCTCTCAAATTCCTGTCGTTTGCGAATATCAAGACGTTTTTCCAGAAGAGCTCCCAGGAATGCCTCCGCACCGGCCAGTTGAATTCGTTATTGAACTTGAACCTGGCACGGAACCTGTGTGCAAACGTCCTTACAAGCTCGGACCTGAGGAGTTGAAGGAGCTGAAGAAGCAACTCGATGAGCAAGAAAGATTGGGTCTCATCCGGCCTAGTACTTCTCCGTGGGGTTGTGGTGTTCTTTTTGTGAAGAAGAAGGATGGATCGAGCCGACTTTGTGTTGATTACCGTCCGGTGAACAAGAAGACCATCAAGAACAAATACCCACTTCCCAACATCAATGAGCTGTTCGAACAACTCAAAGGTGCCCAAGTATTCTCCAAGCTTGATCTCCGTATGGGTTATCACCAGATTCGCATTCGTGAAGAAGATATTCCCAAGACGGCGTTCAGAACAAGTTTTGGTTCATATGAATACACCGTCATGTCTTTTGGCCTCGCCAACGCTCCTCCGACGTTCTCTCGCATGATGAACTTCATCTTCAACGCCTACACCAATGACTTCGTTTTGGTCTATCTCGATGACATTCTGGTTTTCTCCAAGAACAAGGAAGATCATGCCAAGCACTTGCGTTTGGTTCTCGATAAGCTCAGGGAACATCAGTTCTACGCCAAGTTCTCCAAGTGTGAATTTTGGCTCGATGAGGTTCTTTATCTTGGTCATATCATCTCTGCCAAGGGCATTTCTGTGAATCCCGAGAAGGTATCCGCAATTGTGAATTGGGAACCTCCTCAGAACGTGAAGCAACTCCGCAGTTTCCTCGGTCTCGCAAGCTATTGTCGAAGATTCGTTGATAACTTTTCCAAGATCGCGAAGCCTCTCTCAAATCTTCTTCAGAAGCATGTCAAGTATGTTTGGTCTCCAGAGTGTGATATTGCTTTAAACACTTTGAAAGAGAAGTTGATCACTGCTCCAGTTCTGACTCCGCCTGATGAAACCAAGCCGTACGAGGTCTTTTGTGATGCCTCTCTCCAAGGTCTCGGCGCAGTTTTGATGCAAGAGAAGAAAGTTGTTGCTTATACATCTCGCCAGTTGAAGCCTAATGAGAAGAACTACCCCACTCATGATCTTGAGTTGGCGGCAGTTGTGCATGCTCTTTTGACTTGGAGGCATCTTCTATTGGGAAGAAAAGTGGACATTTTCACCGATCACAAGAGCCTCAAGTACATCTTCACTCAGCCTAATCTCAACCTAAGGCAAACTCGATGGGTCGAAATGATTCAAGAGTATAATCCGAGTATTGAGTATACTCCAGGCAAGGCCAATGTGATTGCTGACGCTTTGAGCAGAAAGGCCTACTGCAACAGTCTGATTCTCAAGCCTTATCAACCCGAGATTTGTGAAGCTTTCCGCAAGCTGAATCTGCAAGTTGTTCCTCAAGGTTTCCTCGCCAACCTTCAAGTCTCTCCTACCTTGGAAGACCAGATTCGCCAAGCCCAGCTTCTTGATGCTATGGTGAAAAAGGTGAAGATTGGGATTGCCAAGAGTCAGTCCAAGTACAAGTGCTACCGCCTTGATGACAAGGACACTCTCTTCTTCGAGGATCGTATTGTTGTGCCCAAAGGTGAACTTCGTAAAGTGATCATGAACGAGGCTCACAATTCTCTCCTCTCCATCCACCCTGGGAGTACGAAGATGTATCAGGACCTCAAGCAAGCTTATTGGTGGACTCGAATGAAGCGCGAGATCGCTCAATTCGTGAATGAATGTGATGTCTGCAGAAGAGTGAAGGCAGAACACCAAAGGCCAGCTGGTCTCCTCCAACCTCTTGCCATTCCAAAATGGAAGTTTGACCACATTGAAATGGACTTCGTGATTGGGTTTCCAAAGTCCAAGCGTGGCAATGATGCTATATTTGTTGTCATCGACAAGCTCACCAAAGTGGCTCACTTTCTGCCTATCAAAGAGTCGATCACTGCAGCTCAATTGGCGGAACTCTATACCTCTCGCATTGTCTCTCTGCACGGTATTCCTCAAGTGATATCTTCAGACCGTGGCAGCATCTTTACCTCGAAGTTTTGGGATTCTTTTCAGAAGGCCATGGGCACCAACATCCGCTTCAGCACTGCTTTCCATCCTCAAACAAGCGGTCAAGTCGAGCGTGTCAACCAGATTCTTGAAGATATGCTCAGGGCTTGTGTGATCTCCTTCAGCATGAAGTGGGAGGATTGTCTTCCTTATGCTGAATTCTCATACAACAACAGTTTTCAAGCAAGTTCGGGCAAGGCCCCATTTGACATTCTGTATGGCAGGAAGTGTCGTACCCCTCTCAACTGGTCTGAAACCGGTGAACGTCAGCTGCTGGGTAATGACTTAATCACAGAAGCAGAAGAAATGTGCAAAGTCATTCGTGATAACCTCAAAGCAGCCCAATCTCGCCAGAAGAGCTACTATGATAGTAAGCACCGTGAATTGGCTTTCGAGATCGGAGATCATGTTTACCTCCGTGTCTCTCCTATGAAAGGTACTCGTCGCTTCGGTATCAAAGGGAAGCTTGCCCCTAGATACGTGGGACCTTTCAAGATTGTCAGCAAGAGAGGCGACCTCGCCTATCAACTCGAGCTTCCTTCAAACTTTGCAAATGTTCATGATGTGTTCCATGTCTCTCAGCTTCGAAATTGCTTCAAGACTTCTGACCGCACCGTCAACTTCGAGGACATTGAGCTCCAAGAAGATCTCTCTTATCGTGAGCACCCAGTTGCTATTCTTGAACAGACTGAACGCAAGACTCGCAACAAGTCAATCAAATTTCTCAAAGTCAAGTGGTCTCACCATTCCGACCGTGAAGCTACCTGGGAACGCGAGGATCACCTCCGTTCTGAGTACCCGGAGTTCTTTCAGTCCTAGATCTCGGGACGAGATCTTTTCGTAGTGGTGGAGTGTTGTAACGCCCCAGATATACTTTCCCAATTTGTACTCCAACTCTTGCCGTTTCCGGCGTTAAGTTATATTTATTTCCTCGGGTTCGGGTTTTGTCTCCGTGTGTTGTTTTCGTTTTTCTTGCATCTCATATCATGTCATCATGTGCATTGCATTTGCATACGTGTTCATCTCATGCATTCGAGCATTTTCCCCGTTGTCCGTTTTACATTCCGGCGCTTCGTTCTCCTCCGGTGGTCATTTCTAGCTTTCTTTCGTGTGTGGGGATTAAACATTTCCGGATTGGACCGAGACTTGCCATGCGGCCTTGGTTTACTACCGATAGACCGCCTGTCAAGTTTCGTATCATTTGGACTTCGTTTGATACTCCAACGGTTAACCGAGGGACCGAAAAGGCCTCGTGTGTGTTGCAGCCCAACACCCCTCAAATTTGGCCCAAAATCCACCAAACTCTGCTCCATATCCTAGAGCGTTCGATCACGATCGCGTGGCCGAAAACCGCACCTCATTTGGACTCTCCTAGCCCTACTTATGCCTATTTATACCCCCTCCATTTTCGGATCTTTCCCTACCTCCGAACCCTAGATCCACCCCACGCGCCCGCCGGACAAAGTCCCTGCCGACGGACACGTCCAAACTCCTCCTCCGCCGCCACATGGCACGCCACGATTCGCCACCGCCGCCGGACCACTTCGCCGCCTCCCGCCGCGTCAGGCCCGCGGGGCCCGCGTCTGGCCCGCGGGGCCCAACTCCCTCGCCGCCTCCTCGCCCCGAGAGCCCATCGCCCTGCCGCCGTCTTCCTCCCGCGCGACCCCGCGCCGGAGACCACGCGCTGCCGCACCGGAGCTTCGCCGGCCGCCCGCACCGCCTCGTGTCGCCGGCCCAAGTCGCCGGAGCTCGCCGCCGCCTCGCCTCGAAGCCGCCGCCGCCCCACCACGCCGAGTCGCCGCCACGGCGAGCCTCCACGCCGGCCGGCCCAGCCCGGCCTCTCCTCCATCTCCGGCCACCTCCCTCGACGCCGGCGTCCTCGACTTCCGTGCCCCGGCGTGAACAGTGTCGCGCCGATCCAGATCTGACCCGGGATGAACAGTAAACCCTAGGTGAAATTCTTCCAAGTCCCAGGATTTTTAGTCCAAGTTGCTATGTTCGAGGCCCCGTAACTTTGCATCCGTAGCTCCGTTTTGGGCATATAATATATAAAAATGTTCGCCTCGACGGGTACATCATTTCATTACATTGCGTCATTTTCATTCGAGCTGATCTTGATGCCCAAAATGCTGTTGGTAGGAGGCTTCGTGAGTTATTTGTCAGATCTGCTAGTTCATCTTAGACTTTTGTCATTTTTGCCATGTTTATTGTGTGCATGTTATGCCTGTGAGTCCTTCATATGTATTGTTAAGCATTTTGTCTTCTTTCCAGAGGTGCAACCCATGCATTTTTAGGATGTGTGTGGTGACTTGTGCAAGCTTGCAAAGAGAGGCACCCGGGAAATCTGTTTTCAGGGACTTAGTTGTTTTCACTAAGTCTGGGATATTTTAGTTCATGATGCCATATGTTCAGCTTGTTTCCTAATGATCCGTGCCTCTTTTGAGGATGTTCAGTAAGGGACTTTTGTTATCCATGTTATGCTCTATCCATACATGTCTTTGTTTGCAATTATGGTGCACCCTAGCTTGAGTCAATCGAGCTCTACTTTTGCTTCGTGGTGAATCTGGGCAGATCGTCAACTCGTTTGCGATTTTGCCGGCGTTGTTGTAGTTGATCCGTGCATGCTATGCCATTGTTCTTGCCATTTCTAGCTTGTATTTTGTGCCTTCATAATGGGTGTGTGCCTGACTTGCCATGACTTGCACCGTGGTGAGTGCATCGAGCTCGTTTACATGCCTTCGTGAGTTATATTTCAGCATGTCTCAGTTTTCACTGTCTGAAAACTGATTGTGTTTTAGCTATGTTCGTGTGCCCGTTAATATATTTTGTGATCCCTTTTGGCCCCAGGTCACTTTGGGACTTTTGTTAAGCTTGTTGAGTAGCTCCATGCCATGTTCTTACTTGTCATGTTCAGGTCATGTATCATATTGTTTTTCTGCTCCGAAGAGAGCATCGTGATCTGAAATTTTCAGACTAGTGTTAATTTCACTAAGTCTGGAATCTGTTTTGCATATTCATTTTTGCCATGCTTGTTT
Source organism: Triticum urartu (assembly GCF_056163025.1). Classification (NCBI taxonomy): domain Eukaryota; kingdom Viridiplantae; phylum Streptophyta; class Magnoliopsida; order Poales; family Poaceae; genus Triticum; species Triticum urartu. The sequence goes on along the minus strand of NC_141879.1, from coordinate 705,572,477 downwards.
GAACCTCTTAATGGATGAACTTGCCTATGGCTCAGTGCTAGTGTTTTGTTAACCATCTTGTGTACATCACTGCCATGTACTTTGTTTTCATGTTTGGTGGCTGTAGCATGTTCATTTCATTGCATTTAGATGCCTACTTGCTGTAAATCGCAGACCGGTGTCATATCTTAAAACGCTTGCCATTTCCAAACCGTAACTCCGATTCCAATGATCTTTATATCGTTTTCAAGCGATTTCATCCTCTCTATCCAGTGGCACCCTTGGAATTCCAAGTTGAGGCCAGGTTCATGCATTTCCTGTCATATCTTGCATTTTGCATCCCGCATCGCATCCCGCATAGCATATCATCATTTCATCATATTGCTTGGTCTTGCACGTGGTTGATTGTATCCTTGTTGCTTGTTCGTCTTGTTTGGATAGAGCCGGGAGACGAGTTCTCTACCGAGGAGCCCGTTGAGCTTGCTTGTGAGGATCCAGTCAACTTTGACAACTGTGCAGGCAAGATGATCATACCCTCGAAATCACTACTATCTTTGCTATGCTAGTTTGCTCGCTCTTGCTTTGCCAATGCTACGATGCCTACCTTTTGCTTGTCAGCCTCCTAATTGCCATGTCAACCTCTAACCCACCTTGTCCTAGCAAACCGTTGATTGGCTATGTTACCGCTTCGCTCAGCCCCTCTTATAGCGTTGCTAGTTGCAGGTGAAGATTGGAGCCGTTCCTTGTTGGAATATTTATTTACCTGTTGGGATATCATTATATGGCTGTGTTATTTTAATGCATCTATATACTTGGTAAAGGGTGGAAGGCTCGGCCTCTCGTCTAGTGTTTTGTTCCACTCTTGCCGCCCTAGTTTCCGTCATGTCGGTGTTATGTTCCCGGTTTTTGCGTTCCTTACGCGGTTGGGTTATAATGGGAACCCCTTGATAGTTCGCCTTGATTAAAGCTTTTCCAGCAATGCCCAACCTTGGTTTTACCATTTGCCACCTAGCCTTTTTTTCCCTTGGGTTCTGCAGACTCAAGGGTCATCTTATTGTAAACCCCCCCCCCCCGGGCCAGTGCTCCTCTGAGTGTTGGTCCAAACCGTCAGCCGCCGATGGCTACCAGGGGCAACTCTGGGCTGGCCTATCGGAAGTTTGGACAATCTGAGTGTGCCCTGAGAAAGAGATATGTGCAGCTCCTATCGGGATTTGTCGGCACATTCGGGCGGTGTTGCTGGTCTTGTTTTAACCTGTCGAATTGTCTTGTTGTACCGGGTTACCGAGTCTGATCGGTGTGACTCGGGTGGAGGTCTATTCCTTCGTTGACCGTGAGAGCTTGTCATGGGCTAAGTTGGGACCCCCTGCAGGGTTTGAACTTTCGAAAGCCGTGCCCGCGGTTATGGGCAGATGGGAATTTGTTAATGTCCGGTTGTAGATAACTTAAACCTTAATTAATTAAAATGAATCAACCGAGTGTGTTACCGTGATGGCCTCTTCTCGGCGGAGTCCGGGAAGTGGACACGGTGTTGGTGTAATGCTTGCGCAGGTTGTTCCTCTAGTTTCTCGCTCGCGCCTTGCCTCCTCTTCTCGCTCTCTTTTGCGGATAAGTTAGCCACCACATATATGCTAGTCGCTTGCTGCAGCTCCACATATTCTTGCCTTATCCTTCCTATAAGCTTATATAGTCTTGATCGCGAGGGTGCGAGATTGCTGAGTACCCGTGGCTCACAGATACTATAAACTCCAGATGCAGGTCCAGGTGATTCCGCTCCAGGTGACGAGTACGAGCTCAAGTGGGAGTTCGACGAGGACTCTCAGCGTTATTATGTTTCCTTTCCCGATGATCAGTAGTGGTGCCTAGTTGGGGTTTGATTCAGGGCCTTGTCGCATGTTGGGTTCTTTTCCATTTTGGCGCCGTAGTCGGGCCATGAGTGTTTGTTTGATGGATGTTAATTATGTACTCTGATGTGATGTGGCGAGTGTAAGCCAACTATGTTCTTCCCCCTTTTATTATATATCACATGGGTTGTTGTAATGATTGCCTGACTTGCGACATTGCTTTCAATGCGGTTATGTCTCTAAGTCGTGCCTCGACACGTGGGAGCTATAGCCGCATCGAGGGCGTTACACTCCTCTTCCAGAACGCCATGCAGAAACGCATTCTATACATCCAGTTGTCTGAGACTCCAGCCCCTGGAAACAGCAATGGACAAAACAAGACGTATGGTTGCAACTTTAACAACGAGACTAAAGGTATCCTCATAGTCTATTCCATAACGTTGCTTGAAACCCTTGGCAACAAGTATTGCCTTGTACCGATTAATGGTTCCATCAGACTTCCTTTTTATTTTGAAGACCCATTTGCAATCAATAAGATTTTTACCTTATTATGGAGGAACTAGATGCCACGTGTTATTTTTCTCTAGTGCCAAAAATTCTTCCTTCATTGCCTTTTTCCATTTTTCATCACAAAGTGCTTACTCAAGAGTGCTTGGCGAACCTGGTTCACCTGTGGAACAAACTAGGCCATATTTCGTTATATGCTTATAATCAACAGGTTGGATCACACCTTGTTGTAGTCTAGTTCTTCGTTGTGACAGTGTAGCAGGATCAGTTGGCGCAGAAGATCCCGGAGCAAGGACAGGAGTTCTAGATGCTGCGACACCCAAGGCAGATTCGCCTCGTGCTTCTCCTGGATCTTCTGTGGCCGCATCTCATGACCCAGGCACTGTAGAGGCTGCAGAAGATCCCGGCCGGCCGACCGGCTCATCATGGGCGCATGATTGCGCGGGACCGAGCAGATCAGCACCGGATCCAGCGCCTGTCAGCCGCGGCTCAGCGCGCCGCTTGTAGCAGCGCGACTCATCGGGGAAGCACGCGGCGCGTTGGCCACTTGGGGGCTGCCAGGTGTGAGGCGACGACCGGGGCCACCTCCAGCAGGCGCGGGGCCACCTCCAGCTGCGGTCGGTTGCGTGGCGCGTGCGGAGTCGTGGCGGTTGTGCGGGCGTGCGGCGCAGCTGTCGGCTCTGGCGCGTCAGCCCACACCGATCCCGCGCAGATTGCCTGCGCTGCTGCTCCTGCAGCAATCCCGAGGCGGATCCAGCGGGTTCCAAGGAAGATTTGCCCCCCACGCCATGACACATGAAATATGGCATTTGGGAAGTGATTTGTGCATCATTTTCTTCTCTGTTTTCACTGTTGTTTTCTCCTGCAACATCACAAAGCTCATGAGTATGGTTAAGAGGGTTAGTCAGCATCTGATCAGCACAATTATTTTCTCCCTCGTGATCAAGGCCGGATAGATGAGATGGCAAAAGAAGGATTTCTTGACGGAGTCTAGCGCCGGCATTAGGATGAAGATCAGCAAAAGGAAATTTTGTTTCATCAAAGATCACATCACGAGAAATATAGACACGACCAGTGGAGATGTCAAGGCACTTAACACCTTTATGAAGTGGACTATACCCAAGAAAAACACATTGCTTTGAGCGGAACATGAGTTTGCGATTGTTGTATGGGTGAAGATTAGGCCAACATGCACACCCAAACACACAAAGTGATTTGTAGTCGGGTTTAACATGAAGTAACCTTTCTACTGGAGTTTCATTATTGATGACACGACTAGGAAGCATGTTGTGGACAGCCGTGAGAAAGGCCTCGTCTCAAAATTTAAGGGGCATAGAGGCGCCGGCTAAGAGAGCTAGTCCTACCTCCGCAATGTGGCTGTCCTTATGTTCTGCCGAACCGTTTTGTTGGTGAGCGTGGGGACAGGACACATGATGGGAGATGCCAAGGTTTTGGAAGAACGAGTTTAACTTTTCATACCCCCCCCCCTAGTCTGATTGAACAGCAATGATCTTGTTGTCAAACTTGCGCTCAATAAGAGCTTGAAAGTTTTAAAAAACTTGAAAGACATCGGATCTTTTCTTAAGAAGATAGATCCAAGAGTATTTGTTGTAGTCATCAATAAAACTCACGTAATATGTGTGTCTACCAACGGAGCTAGGGGTAGGACTCAAAACATCGAAAAAAATTAATTGCAAAGGTTTTGTAGACACACTAGTTGATATTGGATATGGCAACTGATGACTCTTAGCATGTTGACATAAATCACAAACTGTTTCAACATTGCACTCACCAACAAACGGGAGCTTATTTTTCCTAAGCAATCTTTCAACTAAAGAAAAAGAGGCATGTCCTAATCGATCATGCCATCGTGTTGACGAAAGTTTGGCAACACCATAAGCATGTTTATTGAATCTTCGACGCTCCGGGATCAACGGGTAGAGTCCTCGAATGCATCTACCTCGATAAAGCACTTTCTTCGTTGCCTGATCATTGATCAAAAAGAAAAAGGGATGAAACTCGAGGAATACATGATTGTCAATGGCAATTCGATGAACGGAAAGAAGATTCATACTAGCACTAGGGACATGCAAAAAATTTCTAAGATGAAGTTTGCGATGGGGAGTTTTAATAATTGTATGACCAACGTGACGAATCCTCATACCTGCACCACTAGCAGTGTGGATTTGGTCCTTGCCGGGGTATTTTTCCCGCGTGGTCACCTTCTCAAGTTCGCTGGTGATGTGTTCGGTGGCACCACTGTCGACGTACCGGTTGGTGTCGACGCTGTATGAGCCATCCGCAGCAGCCGCCACCTTGTCTTCATCCTGGGACTCATCATCCTCCTCATCATAGCGATACCAGCAGTCCCAGGCGTTGTGCCCGAGCTTACCACAGATCTGGCATCACGACGCATCAGGGCGCGCTTGGTTGGAGCCGCGGCCACCACCTCCGCCCCGGCCCTTGGAGTTGGTGGAGGGGGGAACGACCGGCGCGGGGAGTGGTGTTGTTGGAGGAGTTGCCACCACTGCCCGATCTGGTCTTGCCGCGTTGAGGTCCGCCGCGGCGGCCGCCGCGGCCACGAGAGGCGGCGTTCGAAGATGACTTGAAGCCGCCTGAACCCTGGTAGAGTGCCATGCGCTGGTCAAAATTGCTTAGCATGGTGAACAGCTCATCCAGGGTGACGGGGGAGGTGCGGGCGTCGAGGGCCGACACCAGAGGCTGGTACTCCATGTCCGGCGCATGGATGATGTAGGAGACGATCTCGTCGTCTTGCAGCGGTTTGCCGGCCGCAGCGAGTTCATCAGCGAGGTCACGCATGTGGGCGAAGAAGGTGGCGATCGGCTGAGTTCCCTTCTGCGCATGAAGCAAAGCCGTGCGGATTTTGTTGACGCGGCTGAGCGACTGCGAGGAGAACATGGCCGCCAGGGTTTTCCAGAGCGCATGCGTCGTGGTGATTGCGGTCACCTGCACCAACACCTCTTTGGAGAGATTATTGAGCAGGTACCCGAGCACTTGTTGATCCTCCCGGACCCAGATTGGGTGGAGAGGGTTGGGCTCGGTGGAGTCCTTGCCGTCCTTGTCCTTGCCAGGAAGGAAGCGGTCTGGCTCCGGCGTGCTACCGTCGGCATAGCCGAAGACGCCAGCTCCCCTTAGCTGTGGCGTGATCTGGACGCGCCACAGTACGTAGTTCGTACAGGTGAGCTTCTCCATGACCTGGCTGTTGAGGCCGATCTGGGAGGAGCCGGAGGAAGACATGCTATGCACTAATGGAGATTGGAAAAGCTAGATGTAGTGGAAGAGGGATGCTCTGATTAACATGTGCGATAGGCAGAAAGCGTCTTACCCTCGTATGAGGGGGCGCCGTGCATGTTTATAGGCAGGGGCACACATCCCTGATGACAACGCATACAAGTTGTTAAGATTACATCCTTGGAGGAGAAGGGATAAGAGAGAATAAAAGGAGTTCGGTTTACAGAAGATAAGCTATCTATCCAGCTGAAGCACTTAAACATCTATTTCTATCTATCCCTATGTCACGTACAATGCTACGTTTAACACGCCGAAGCCCCTGTACAGGCTGTACCTGTCCATCTTGAAGACGTGCGTCCCATGCATAGTCTCGGGGGCGCAGGTCGAGGCGGTCCTCGTTAGTGAGCTCTCGGGCGCGGCCATCGCTGGCCTCTAGGTGGGCAGAAACTAAGCATGCCGGCGGCGGTGATGGGAGCCGCGGCGAAGGGGAACAGCGACGGGGCGATTCGGGAGGCGGCAGTAGCGCACAGCGAGTGGTGGGAACAATCGAGTACAGTTGGCGAAAAGAATTTTGCAATTATATGGCGAAATTGTTCGGCCCAACTATTCCATGAAGGATTCCAATTACAGCTTACCAAAAAACTGACCAAGACGGATTCCATACAAGCTGAATTGAGACCAATTCGGAAACAGGCTGGCCGGGCCGGTTTCCGGAAATTTTGGTGAACCCTGAAAAAATTGAATACCATCCTAAAAATTCAAAAAAAAATTAAAAAAAGTGGTCACGCTGCAGTACGCAGGAACCGAACAGGCGCCCTTCTGCTCAAAAGGAGGCCTTCTGACCACCAGTAGAAACGGGGTTAAATTAAATATATTTTGACGCTACAATTTTTTGAATTTAATTGTTATTTGAAAACTGGGTTTTCCGGCCTGAACCAGAAAAAATAAAACTTGATTCAGACACCTATTCCATGACAGATTCCCATTCCAATTCCAACTTGCCGAAATTTTATACCTTTGAAAAGGAAAAATTAAATGGATAGTGTGTGAACTCTGAAAGTTTTGTAATCCCATTTTTCTTTCATGAGAAGTGGAATCTTTTTTTATTCTGCATAAAATCATTCTCATAGTGTGAATGGAATTGCCCATTACACACGCGGAATTATCTGCCAATTTATGTGTGACTAGGAGAGCTATTGTTCAACCAACAAGGTGACATGTGGGAAGTGCATGGATGAATCCGGATACATATGAACCCACTTTGAAAAACACATTTCTTAATACTAAAAAAATCTGAAAAAGGTTGCACGGGTACGTCTTCATATTATATGTGCATGCATAAAGTTTCATGAAAAAAATAACTTTTTCTGTGACCTGTGCAAAAAAGACAAAAAATTATGTCGTGAAACGCTATTTAGAAGCACTAAAATTTGTCTTTTTTGTGGAGGCAACAAAAAAACATTTTTTTACAAAACTTTGTGCCGCCCACACACATTTGGCAACATGTATGCATGAAATTTTCTTTTATATTTTTTGACATTTTAAAACATGCTTAAAATGCATTTTTTTTCAAAAGTGGGTGCAAATGCCCCTGGGTTCAGGACGTGCCCACTCCGTGACATGTCCGCTATGGAACTCTGTCTTTTTTATAAAAGGATCAAATCAATTGTAAAAATTCACTCGAAGTACAAATCACGTCAAACATAATAAAAATTACATCGATATGCATGGACCATCGAACGACCACAGCCGCTACCAAACATAATAAAAATTACATCGATGTCCTTGCCTTCGCTCCCAACCGGAGCTGGCCTAACCTTGCCGATGACAGCCGGGAGTCTTCGTGCACGTGCCACTAAGGACCAGCGCCACAAAGCCACGGTTGTTGTTGTTGAATCCTTGAATAGATCTAAAGAACCTGGCAGCAAATCTCGTCGTTGGGTATGCACGATGAGAAATCCTAACCACGCCACCCTGAAGAGCTGGCATGAATGTACGTTGGAGCTTCGTGTAATCCATCCTGATGCATGAACTTTTGGAGGATCGGAGCCCGGAAGATTGGCTCAAAGAAGAAACGACTAAAACCCAACCAAACTACTAGCCAGAGCCGAGGCATTTGGATTCGCCTCCTCTCTATTGGCCACCGAAGCGGCAGGCGAAGGGGAGGCGAATTTGTGGGCTAGTTAGCGGAGATTGAATGGAGGAAAACTTTGCCTAGTCACCTTGCAAGAAGGGAAAGAAAAGCATTGCGAAAGTCTATCCTTGCACCACTCTGGCTTATTGCATGGTTTTATCAAGCGATAGAGCCGGAGGAGGCATGTGTGGAAAAACTTGAGGCGGCTTCTACACCTGTGTCCTACATCGTTTGAGGTTGTCCCATGCCTGAATTGGGAAAAGAGAAAGTACAAATATATGAGATTTATTTATAAAGTAAAAGAACACCGACGTGAAAAGGAGGAGGGGGCCATTGGATGACATGGAGAATGCAAGCACGCCACATCCATATTCTACCAACATATTATCATGCATAGTAAAACCTTCCTAACTAAAAATAAGAGGGTTTTGCGATTCAAATTTTGAACTGCGAAAAAGTCTTATATTCAATTGCAGAGGGAGTGGTAGTCAAATAATTATTGGAAAGTTGCACCTTATGTGTGTCTAAATGGATGGAGCATTGTTCTTGGATATCAAAGTCATAAAGTAGGGATAATACACTACTCTTTTTTCCATGGCTTTGCATCTTATATTGAAGCCATAAAGTAGGCACAAACATTAAATGTCTATGGGCCTTCGTAAATTTGCTTCGTGAAATCACTAATTAAGGGGTACTTTTTGCTAAGGTCACTCTTACTTTCTCTGGTGCGGACAAGTGGCCACTGTATGTATGCCTCTGATCTCAACCTGATAGTTTCCATTTTTCTTAGTTTCGTTTTTCTAGAACAATTTATCTCTTGAACTATGCGTTCATATCACAAACCGCTTTCACGTTGGACTTCTCACATCGAGGTCTTTGAAACTAGGTCTCATGTTAATAGGTTTCGACAATATTTTTTTGTCACATAACAATGGAAATCAAAAAAGGAAATTAGAAAAATAAAAACCAAGAGAACGAAAACCGAAAAAGGTCCAAAACTCGTAAAACAAACGGTCAGTGCTTTTTCATAAAATAAATTTGGAAGCACAGGTTGTGCTTTTCCTTTTTTCGTGGAAGTACAACTATGTTTTTCTTTTTTAGGAAGCATAGTTGTGCTTCACGCAGAAGCAAATGCTGTATCTTTTTCTTTTTAGGAATCACAGGTTGTACTTTTCTCTTTTCGGAAAGCATAATTGTGCTTCTTGTGGAAGCACGGACTGTGCTTTTTCTTTTCTTGGAGAAGCACAACTGTGCTTTTATTTTTTCAAAAAGCACAATTGTGTACCGCATGGAAGCGCGGGCTATGCTTTTTCCTTTTTTAGGAAAGCCCAACTATGTTTTTTCCCTTTTCGAGAAGCACAACCGCGCTTCTTGCATAAGCACATGTTGTGCTTCTCCTGAAAAACCACTACTTCTTGAGAACCAAGGGAAAAATGTGTTAAAACTTGCAAAAGACTAAGAAAAAAACAAAATGCCAAAAAAATAAAACAAAAGCGTGTGCAGAAAAAAAATTAAGGGTGCGTCCAAAGCGCGACATGGCGACGGTTGGGCGCACTACTTGGCACGCTCCCGGGGCTCAAAAGGTGACATCTACGGTAGCGTCCAAAGGAGTACCCGCTAGTTGCTCCCATTGTTTTGAGGTACCCTGTGAGGGGTATATCAAGACCCCCTATTCAATGCCTGCAGGAGTCAAACAGTCAGGTGTGAGCGCATTGCATTTTTTAAAAGTGTATTTTCTTTTTAATAATTTTCTGTAATATACACATTTTAATAATATAGTGGACATTATTTTAAAAAGACACTGAACCTTGTTTTAACTGATGGTGAACATTTCTTTAATACAGTGAACTATTGGTAATATACATTGAACATCTTTTAAATATATATTTAACATTCCTTTAATATACGTTGGATATTTTCTTAATACACGATGAATATTTTATAACGCACGATGAACTTTTGCTAATATAAGATTAACATTTTTATAATATACGGTGAATTTCTTTTACATTCACACTGACCTTTTCTCTAAACACTTAACTTTTTTGTAATATAAGGTGAACATTTTCTTAATATACAATGACCAATAACGAATTGTTCACCATGTATTAGGAAACCAAATAAACAAACAAATATTCATTGTATACTAATGAATTGTTCACCATGTACTTAAAAATCAAAACAAACAAATGTTCATCGTGTAGTAATCAATTCTTCACCATGAATCAAAAAATTTCTTAATATGTATTAATAAAAACCCAAACAAACAAAAACTGGAAAGAACTAGAAAGAAAAGGTCAAACATAAAAACAAAGAAAAAAGCAATAGGAAAACAAACAAAAAGAAATATTAAACGAACCTACAGCACGCACTGCCACGAATTGGGTTGGCACACCTGTGGGCACTGCGGCGAAGGCACCTCTATTTGCGGACGGCATATAGGATGTGTCATCTATATCTCGGGAGCAACTAACTAAGGGTTACCCTTTGTGGGGCTATCAAAAGGGTCGCTTTTTGGCCTGAGAGCGTACCAAATGGTGCGCCCAGACGCCGCCATGTGTCACGTGTAGGGGTTCCCTCTAGATTTTGGTTTTTTATTTTATTTTTTTGTATGTGTTTCCGACTTTTAGATCATCTTTTGGGGCATTTTTAGCTTTTGACTAGTTTTTCCTAGGTTTTAGAGGAATTTTTTTTCTGGGAAGCAGTGCTTTCCCGCAAAGAGGCACAACGTGTGCTTTAGCGGGAAGAACGGTTGTGCTTTCTAGAAAAGTGAAAAATACAGCATGTGCTTCCACGAGAAGCACAAACTGTGCTTTTCAAAAAGGGAACAGCACAATTGTGCTTCCATGAAAAAGGCAAAAGGACAACTGTGCTTCCGCGAGAAGCACAGATTTGCTTCCATGAGAAGCATAGCCTTTACTTCCAAAGAAATTGAAAACGGCAACTGTGCTTTTTGGCTCCGGGCTTTTTTATATTTATTTTTCTGTTGCCTCTTTTTATTATTCTTTGGATTGTTTTTATTTTTATTCAGTTTCCAAGGTTTTTTGTAAAAAAAGTTCACCGAAAACTATTAACATGGGATCTAGTTTCAGAGATATCGGCTAGAAATTCAACATAGGAAACGGTTCGGTATTTGGACGCACCGTTTAGGAGACAAAATATTTTGAATAAATGAATCTACGAAAGAGGGGAACGTCCAAATTGCGATATATGGTGCACATGCAGTGAGCCACTTGTCAGCACCAAAGAAGGTGGGGAGTGGCCTTTGCAAGGGGTAACCCTTAACTGGTGATTTTGATATATCTCGACCGTACCAAGAGAATCGTTCGCCTCACCTCTGGTGTGACGGTAGCGGGCCGGTGCAATACAGTAGCTCTCAGAAAATGTTTGTATGAAGATGCGATGGCCGGCTTTAGAAGCTTTTGTGCTTTTTCCCCTCTTTTTTCTTTGTGCTTTTTGTGTAGGTTTTCTTCGGCATTCTTCTTTTCTTTCTTTTTCCTTTTTTCCTTTCTTTCAATCAATGTCTACTTTTTCAATACACAATGCACATTTTTCGTATACACAAGAAAATTTATACTCATTGAACTTTTTTGAAATACGTGGTGAAATTTTTTAATGTATGTTCTGAACATGTTCTGGAATACATGTAAAACATTTTTCAAACACACATTGAAACATATTTGTGACTGGTACAAAACAATTTTCTAAATTATACAAACATTTTTTTGTATTGTATAAAAAATTTGAAATGCATGTGAAAAATGTTTTCGAACATGTTAAACTCTTTTTTCAAATACACGTTGCACAGTTTTTTGCATGATATGAAACATATTTTACATTGATGTATTGCTTTTTAATACTTCAAGAACATACTTTTTGAAACATGTGAACATGGTTTTAAAAATGTTACAGAACATTTTGTTGAATGGTACAATATTTTATTTATGTTACACAAACACCTTTAAAAATTGTATAATTTTTTTTAAAATCATGAACATTTTTTGGTAAACAACTGAACATTTTTTAAATGACACAAACATTTTTTTGAATGCTATCAATATTTTAAAAAAGTGGGGATATTTTGTACACTGCATGTACATATTTTAGATGTGTGATGAACAATTTTTTAAAACATAAGTAAATTCAATTTTGAATATATAATTTTAGAATTTTTTTAATATAAACAAAATAAAAAGGCCAGAAATGAACGAAAATATAAGCATTCGAACATGTCGCTTGTGTGCTGGAAGTACGCAGGTCTTATGCTGTTGGCCAGGTTCAATACCCGAGTGCGAGGAGCAACACGTCGTTGGTACTTGCTAGAAGCCTAGAACCGTATCCGCTCCGCTTGAATGCCACTAAAATAACTTCCCCTCAAAATTGTCTCAAAAATAAAATCCCACTTAGAAAAAAAAGAAGACTGATTTCTACTCATTTACTTTAAAAACAATAAAACTTCTACTCTTTTGTCGCCGATTTGTCAGTACCACAACACCGAGCTCTAACTATCCTAAAAAAGGTACCTCTAGCAACATTATCATTTCCAGCACATGCCAAAAGATGTTGTCTACGCATGCAACTTCCTGGCCGCTGCTTCTACAAGGTCTTAGTTTTTTAAAAAAATGTTTGCTACGTCCAGATGGAGTCCCGGAGACATTATGGAGCTATGCTCACAGCGCCGCCAATGGACAGAGGAGGAAGAAGATGCCAAGTATTTGGATGTTATTTTATTTATTTTTGTATGAGTGTTTTTTTAGGCGAAATGGGTGTGTTTGTAAGGACCTGTGATATGCAATATATGGCCTTGGGCCTTTCACAAAAAATAATGTCGAAGGATGTTTTGCAATTCTTGCAACAACTGCTGGATCTAAATCCGACTCCCGAGACTCTTATGTGAAGAAGTCTGAAGAAGAAAATAATAGAAGAATTACAGATGGGGTGTTTCCCTCTTGCACACCAAAAAGGTTCTTGAAGACAACTAGCAGATCATCAAAGCACGCCAAGCTCAGATTCTGTGTAAAAGCTCAAAGGCTCAGAGTTTATCTGCGAACTGACCTCTCCTAACATAGTACAAAAACCTGGCAACTTGGGCAAAATGTCATAGGGAAAATCACTGAATTCTAAATCCCAATAGGGAAATAGGTGGCACATGCATCACATCTCACGTTCTGAAGCTGGACAGAACTGCCCAGTGGCACACCACGTCGAGCATCGATTCCCCAATCCCCCTTAATCGCCAAAATCTCAAAACTAAACCTAGGATCAGATAACGGCATGGAACTGCAACAGTAAAGCGCATTCGTCAGGCAATGCCGCCAGTTAGCTAACTCATACATATAATTTCCCCCGTAAGAGAAATAACAGGTCAATCTCACCAATTCAGCAAAACCTGACCATAAGTGAGGCGAAAAAGTGAAATAACTCTCGGTCAGTGTTACAAACCCTAACACAACTCCGGTAGATTAAACCAAGTTGCTATGTATAGAAATCCCGGGTATGAGTGAAGCAACTTAGCTTGCTCTGTCACTAGTCCAGGAACAGAGCAACACAAATGTGGAGTGGAGGGTCCGTTGGAAGGACCAAAAAACAGAACCTCCAGAATCCTGAAGGAAGTATGCCAAGTAAATCTCTCTTCAAAAGAAATAAGCATCTTGTAACATAGCATGCAGGCTCAAGACCAGTGCATTTACAGAAAATTTCTCCACTAAGAACACAACTAGTCTAGCTTTCTTTTTCGTCATGAATCCTGCAGGTAGGCCGCAGAAAAGATCACAAGAGGGGCAACTAATCTGCTACCTATTCCAGAGCTTATCAAGTCAAAATAGTGTCTCTATAAATTGTTTGATTTAACAATGCAGAATTGTAGTACTCGGTAAGGAACGGCAAAGAACAGTAAAGCCGGCTGGAGAAGCTGGTTTTGCACATGTTTTGTTCAAAAATCGCTAAGTGGAAATAAATGTCTCAAGGTTTTACCAGCCACCAAATAAAGAAAAAACACATGGTAACAAAAATGAAACTAAATGTTCAGGTTGGAACAACGATGCAAACAATTAAGATATTCGTATATTAACAGACATATTAGGAATACAGTGTATGATTATCATCTCCATAATATACATATAAAAAATCGGCACCGATCAATCATTTTCCTAAATCACTTGCAATAATGCTGATATTTGCTGAAGTTTTATCTCATTTCACGATAGATGTGGTCATGGAAGATAGTTACTCACTGCTTTAGGAAATGAAATGAGCACATAAAAGAAAAAACATAAACAGTAAACGTACTGCTAGTCAACAGAGCAAAACATATTAGAGAATGTTACGGACATAGCATAGGTTCATATAACAGGCAGAACATATCACAAACATTTTGCGAAACTTACCCTTCTCCAAAAGATCTAAGAACTTGAGAAATAGACAAACTAATCACAGGTTGCTAAGGTTTCAACTTAAGTTACTACGCTCAAGTTAATCCACGAACAGCATACTAAAGTTTGCGACTCTTTGCTGTTTTCTCCCAAATATCCGCAATGATAGTAGGGCATTCCCTTTTCAGTTGCTCATACCCTTTACTGGCCACCACATCACAAATTATGTTTGAAGAGTTCATAAACTCAATGCAAGCATCTTTGAGCTGGCTGCAATGGTGCTGGTCGGCTAGAGCTAGCGTGGTCGCGACAGTCTCGGCACAAAGAACCTCGCACAGCTTACTCTCGCACATCAATTTCATCCTTTCCATGGCATACCTATCTGCAGCGACAAGCAAATGCCTAAGCATTTCTTCATACTCTTCATCATTGAGCTCATCCATCGGAGGCAACGAATCCTTGTAGATGAAGTGAAGCAGTCCTCTGAAAGCAGCAGGCTGCATATCTTCGACAGTTATGCTGCGCCTTTTTTTGTCCCTCATTGGCCCGTAGAACTCTGCCCTGAAGACCGCCGAACGCATCGCAAGGATTATCTTATGAGCTGAGAAAACATCATGTTTCACATTGAAAGATACATCAGCTCCCTCTGTGGCATCCAGCAAGTTACTGAGATTATCAAACAGATCAGATGGCGGCACTTGGACCACAACATTCGTCTTGGCCTCCTCCACCTGCGCCTCCTTGAACTTGATAACTGTAAGATTGCACTGGATGCAAAGAATGTCATCAATAATATACTCTCCAAGTTCACTCTTCCTCCAGAATGTGGTAAAGCCCCAGCTCGCGGCTGCATTGTCACGGGTGTCAAAAACCGACGGGTCTATCTGGCTAGGGTTTGGCCAGGCATAAGGCGGTGGTGGTGGAGGCCCTGTGGGCTGGTCGAGCAGCCACATATCATAGAGCACCCTCGCCTCCGTGTTCTCGGTCTTGAGCTCGAGGTAGGCCGACACCCAGCCATTGCTGTCTTCCCTGTCACCGTCGGGGTAGAAGCGGAGGCACCAGTCGTAGCCGCCGACGGCGAAGGTAGCGGAGTGGATGAACTTGCCGACCCCGAAGCCCCTGTGCAGGCTGTACCCGTCGATCTTGAAGACGTGCGACCCGTGCGCAGTCTCCGGGGCGCAGGTCGAGGCGGTCCTCGTCAGTGAGCTCTCGGACGCGGCCATTCCTGGCCTCTGGTCGGGCAGAAAGTAAGCGCGGCGGCGGCGGCACGCGCGGTTATGGGAGCCGCGGGCAAGGGGAACTGCGACGGGGCGATAGGGGAGGTGGCGCGGCGCGGGGAACGGCGGCACGCGGTGGCGTACAGTGAGCGGCGGCGAGATGGGGAATTTTTCTGGGGGGATGGGGGATGGCCGGATGGGGACGAAGATTCGCGCGAGAGAAAGGAGAGAGATTTGGGAAAAATATTTCGGCCCAGTTCAAGCCCAAATCCTCCAACCGGTGTGCGTGTTGGTCCATTGGGCTTTTTGAGTTGTCGTTTCTATCATTTTTAGATATATATTTTTACGTTCTAAAAAAAGATATATTTTTACCCCTCGATTTTTTTTAAATTCGTTGCATATAGTATTTTTAGAGGAGTTCATTAGATGATTTGTTAGACACAAGGCATACCAATGGCAAACTATACACAAAACAGTGCAAGATATGCCCCTACAGAAAAGCAGTGCAAGATTTAATCGATGCACTCCAAAAAAAATCTACATGTAAGACTGTGCAAAAATAGCAATCCGGGTACTACACTATTTGCCCCAACTACCCAAGGTAAGTAGTATAAAGACAACAACTAGAGAATTACACGGTAAAAAATGACAACCCACCGAGAACCAACACAACATATAAGGGGTGGTTGCATCCCAGCTCATAAGGGATCAAACCACAGGCTTGACACATGCGTGTTTCATAAAGCGAGAATTTTCTTTTTAAGTGCGAGGTGACGTTTTTGTCGATAGCGAGGCTGAGGCATCTGCGGTGACGAATTTGTTAATCTCAAGATCCGCCGGCTCAATCTCTCGAAGATGCTCATAGGAGTACGGTGTGCGTGGGTGCGTTCATAAGGATGAGTGCATGTTGGTGTATTTGAGTTTTTATGTTGTACTGCGTTTCCTGCAATAAAATGGCATTCCACCTTTTAGGCAATACAAGAAAAACATGTATGGCATTACATGTACCATACATAAGGAAATACTACAAGAAAATGAACTTTTATGTCATTACACCAACCAGACACATGGCAATAGATAACTCTAACCTCGTGAAACCAGCCACTAGAAGTGATCCGACAAGCCTTGGGTGTCTCCTTGAGGCCTTGACGCGACGGATCGCTCTATGGTGGTTCATGCACCCTTCTCGTCACATTGGTGATATATCCATCCTCATTGTGTTCTTCTCTAGAGCGGTCGACTGTGGGAGAAGACTTCTACAATGGCCGCTTCTTCACCATGGCATTGGTACAACTGGACTTTAGCATGACGACTCCCTCAGCCGCATGATACAATGCCAGGCCGACTCCAGCAATAGAGCGGCGATGACATACCTTCAGGGTGTGCTGGAGATTGAGTTTGTTTGGTTCTCTAAAGACCTGGTTGTTATCTTCTTGTTTTATAAGATGTCATGTATCATTAGAAGAGTCCATGTCCTTATTAAAAAAAGATACAATGAAATGCAAGAATAATACACACCTTTTGTTTTTGGGATACACCTTGAGTGAAACAGTACACACCTAAGGTGGATAAGAAGAGTTCAATTAAACAATACTACTAAGAGACATGAAAATGTGAAAAGAAATTACGACAATACGTACGAGATACAAGACAAACGAGAAGGTGGAAAGTTGAGCAATGTATCAAGGTTCGAAGAGCTCGCAAGAAGAGCTCATTTATGCAAAAATTATCGCATTTTTGCAAGTAAAAAGGTGAAAATTTTATCGCATTTATAACAAAATTATGCACGCAACTGTGGACCGCGCGTGTGGTATGATCACAAATGCGACGCAATGATCTCCAAATCATGCGCGCGGGGGGCCGGGGGGGGATCTCCAAACCACGCACGGTGGCCTAGCCTGCTGCGTGGAGCGGACGCATGCCTGCCGAGTGCGGAGATCGGTCCAGGGTTGTTTTTTTTTGCGATGGGTCCAAGGTTTTTTGCTCCGGCCACGGCCGACCCGCAAGAAGAGATCAAGAGCCGGCGGCCGGAACCAAATGCCCGGACAAGACAACAGTACGCGGCCAACCCGACTCACGGCGCCCTCCGGCCGGGGCCGGCCATCTTTATCCTCTCGGCGACTCATTCCGGCCGGCACGACCATGCGCGAGTAGGAAGAAGGAAACGTAAAAGTTTTAATCAAAAAAAGATAAGAAAGCGACCGTAGGCTAAGCCAAACATTCATTCAGAAAACTTTCGTACAATGCCACTTTAATTACTTTATTAATTACTACTCGTCTCGCCTGGTTTGGATTCGCAAAGTACGGTGGTTACTTGGTTGGCGTAAGTGTGACGGTGACAGGGCGGCACGAGCACACGACCCACGAGAGAAAAATAAAATAAAATAAAATAAACAGGACGCATGGCGATACATATGGGGCTATGGGCATATGGCGGTCCGGTCCATGGGTTCTTCGGTTTCTGGCATGCGGGGCCTCCCGACAGTTCTGGTGCGGAATTGATTGATTCTCTTGGGGTGGGCGCAGCGCGCAGAGAAGCAGGGGTGATGGGATTGGATCCTGGCCCCGGAGATACGGCCGCGTGATCGTCATAATGCGGGCGGATGGGGCATTCCTCTCCTGCCCACGGCTCGTGCCTTGATTTTCTTTTGGTTCAAAAAAATGTGCTCCCTTCGTTCTAATGCCCTTTTCACTATTCCGACCTTATCAGAAAACTTTAGCACAAAATAAGCTTCCCATAAAACTATTTCATACTCTTACCCTTTTTAGAAACACCGCGGCTTGTGGCCTTGCTGCTCTAGTGGAAAACACCAAACTCGCCCGCGTTGCTGGCCCGATTAAGACGGTACGTGACAAGGCAAAAACGCCAGCGTGTCTGGCGTTACTGGAAACGACATGGTGTATGGCGTTGCTGCCCAACCATGCAATGCCAGGGTGTGTGGCGTTTCCAACAACTTGTTTACCATTTGCCACTTATCTAAAAAGGAAGCAACGTAGGCTGGTTTGACGTTTTCATATAGCGAAGAAACGTCACGGCTTGTGACGTTATCAACAGGGTCAGATCGTGAAATAATATTATGAGAAGTTTATTTTGTGCTAACGTTTCGTCATAAGGTCAGACCAGTGACAAAGGCCTCGTTCTAAAATACTTCCTCTGTAAAAGAGTACAATCTAAACGCTCTTAACGGTTGAACTAAAATAATGACAAGTATTTCAAAACAGATGGAGTAATACATTTCTTCTTTCCTTTTTGTGGATACATTACTTCTTCTTTTTGCTGGCTTGAATTTGAATGTTTGCATACTTGAAACGAGTTGATGATGGTACTGCTACATCTTTCAGGTTACACGTCTGCTTCAGCTAGCTGCCCCCTTATTTCTGCTTCTTTTTCGATTTCTTTCTTCAGTGTTTTTGTTGCGGCATGATAGCACTCCAGACGTATGAATGTTATTTAAATCCGATCTATTAGTAAGATGCAAGGGCATTTCCAACACCGACTCTCAAACCACCACCCGCATTCATCTGAACCATGTGATTCAGACGTGTTATGTCATCCAACGCGGTACCCCCATCCATCCGCAGACCGGCTCAAACGTCCATTTTTCCTGCAAACCGGAGGGCTTTGCGGGCATCTAGACCGCTATGACCCATGCGTCCGACAAACTTGGTCCTACCCTAAACTCCCGCCCTCGCCTGTGCCCTTTCCCGTCAGAGCGGTTGCCCAGTATTCATGCCACTTCTAGAGCGCCAGCTCCGTGCTGATGCCGCCCAGAGCGGACGGGACCTCTCTAGCGCCGGCATTGAAGCGGCTCACCGCTTGAGCACTGCCAAACTGTGTTCCCGTTGTCCGCGCTAGTTCAATGCCGTAGATATGTCACTGGCCGGGACGGGACGAATATGTACCACATTCAAACAGGTTGCCCATCCGTCCGCCTGCCATCATTAAATAGCTACGCCGACTTAGAAACCAATTCCAACATTCGCATTGACACACCTAGCCGGTTGGTCTCATTGGCATCCGCTAGTTAAACGGGGCCACTCTCGGCAAAAACTGCAGTACAACACGTCCGCTGCACATTCTTCTCCCGTGCACCACATCTTCCATGACAGCAAGCGGCAACGCATTGTGGGAGAGCCTCTCGACGGGCAGAAGCACGAGGTGTCCACCCTTGCGGCCAATTGGAAGGACCACCGTGCCAGACAGATAGAGGTCGTCATGTCGGCCAGCTCCTCGGAGGTCTCCAACGACGACCCGCCGATGGAGACGGGCTCCGACAACAACTCGATGCCCCTGCCCCCGCCGGTTCATGCCGGCTTGACCCATGGAGCAGGTGTAGACGCACTTCAGTGACGCCATGGTAGAGGAGCAGCCAGCGCCACCGTCGTTGTCGATGTTCTAGCAGGCGCAGGTGGAGCAGCGGTAGAACTTTTCCCTCCTCGAGCAGCACAGGCTGAGGGACGGCCAAATCTACGGCGCACGCGAGCAAGGTGGTCATAGTGGCCATGGTGTCGGAGAACCCTAACTTTGCCACTGAGCAGTAGGTGCTCTACAATAATAGTGGTGGAGAGTTGTCCTAAACGTCTGGATAGTGGTGCCCGAGTGGTTTTTTAGCATTCAACATAGCGCCTCAGACGCGCCATGGATGTGTTGGGGAACGTAGTAATTTCAAAAAATTCCCTACGCACACGCAAGATCATGGTGATGCATAGCAACGAGAGGGGAGAGTATGATCTACGTACCCTTGTAGATCGACAACGGAAGCGTTAACTTGGTTGATGTAGTCGTACGTCTTCACGGCCCGATCGATCAAGCACCGAAAATACGGCACCTTCGAGTTCTAGCACACGTTCAGCTCGATGACGATCCCCGGACTCCGATCCAGCAAAGTGTCGGGGAAGAGTTCCGTTAGCACGACGGCGTGGTGACGATCTTGATGTACTACCGTCGCAGGGCTTTGCCTAAGCACCGCTACAATATTATCGAGGACTATGGTGGAAGGGGGCACCGCACACGGCTAAGAATATGATCACGTGGATCAACTTGTGTCTCTAGGGGTGTCTCGTGCCTCCGTATATAAAGGCTCAAAGGGGGGGGGGCTGGCCGGCAAAGAGGTGGCGCGCCAGGAGGAGTCCTACTCCTTCCGGGAGTAGGACTCCCCCCCTTTCCTAGTTGGAATAGGATTCGCGGAGGGGGGAAAAGAGGAGAGAGAGGAGGAAGGGGGGCCGACCCCCTCTCCTTGTCCTATTCGGACCAAGGGGGGGAGGGGCGCGCGGCCCATCTCTGGCCACCTCTCCTCTCTTCCACTAAGGCCCACTAAGGCCCATATACCTCCCGGGGGGTTCCGGTAACCTTCCGGTACTCCGGTAAAATCCCGATTTCACCCGGAACACTTCCGATATCCAAACACAGGCTTCCAATATATCAATCTTTATGTCTCGACCATTTCGAGACTCCTCGTTATGTCCGTGATCACATTCGGGACTCCGAACAAACTTCGGTACATCAAAATGCATAAACTCATAATATAACTGTCATCGAAACCTTAAGCGTGCGGACCCTACGGGTTCGAGAACAATGTAGACATGACCGAGACACGTCTCCGGTCAATAACCAATAGCGGAACCTGGATGCTCATATTGGCTCGTACATATTCTACGAAGATCTTTTATCGGTCAGACCGCATAACAACATACGTTGTTCCCTTTGTCATCGGTATGTTACTTTCCCGAGATTCGATCGTCGGTATCCAATACCTAGTTCAATCTCGTTACCGGCAAGTCTCTTTACTCGTTCCGTAATCCATCATCCTGCAACTAACTCATTAGTCGCAATGCTTGCAAGGCTTATGTGATGTGCATTACCGAGAGGGCCCAGAGATACCTCTCCGACAATCGGAGTGACAAATCCTAATCTCGAAATACGCCAACCCAACATGTACCTTTGGAGACACCTGTAGAGCTCATTTATAATCACCCAGTTACGTTGTGACGTTTGGTAGCACACAAAGTGTTCCTCCGGCAAACGGGAGTTGCATAATCTCATAGTCATAAAAACATGTATAAGTCATGAAGAAAGCAATAGCAACATACTAAACGATCGGGTGCTAAGCTAATGGAATGGGTCATGTCAATCAGATCATTCATCTAATGATGTGATCCTGTTAATCAAATGACAACTCTTTGTCCATGGTTAGGAAACATAACCATCTTTGATTAACAAGCTAGTCTAGTAGAGGCATACTAGTGACACTCTGTTTGTCTATGTATTCACACATGTATTATGTTTCTGGTTAATACAATTCTAGCATGAATAATAAACTTTTATCATGATATATAAGGAAATAAATAATAACTTTATTATTGCCTCTAGGGCATATTTCCTTCAGGATGTGTCCGTGCGTCCAAATTACACAAATCAGCATCAAATTGAGGAGATGTTTGCGGATGTACGGACCTCCGCAACGTAGGACTCCAACACCCCTGACTCACCCAAAACCCCACCGAAGCCCTCACATTTTCACCATTTTCATATTATTTTTCAGGCCAAAGCTGGTGCTTTCACACCCTCTCCGCTCTAATTGTCGCCGCCATCCACCCCAGTTCCTGCCTTTTTTAGCGTCCACCGCCACATGTCCAAAGTGCCGCACACAATATTAACTTATCGAAATGCAACTTGCGCCGCCGCAAAAGGAGGAGCAGGGAGGTAGCAGATGCGGTTGTTGGTTAGGCGGCACCTCTTAAGGTGAAGAAACTCGACGGGAGGGGGCGCCAATGCACTTGCCGGCCCCGCCAAAGCAGCAACAGTCGTTGTACTACTACACTGCCAAGCAACACAGTCATCGGCATTGGTCCCCGACCACCTCCACTCTACACATGCCATGGAGCGTCGATCTCAACGTGACCATCAATTTAGCCGACTCGTCATCGCCACAACTTGTCCAATCACGGACATCGGGGCGTGGATCAACTAGGTTTCCCGCACTCTGTTTGCCAGTTTGTCTCAGCCGGGGCGCGCGTCATGGCGGACGACGGGGAGATCTTGGGCATCATCCACGACGGAGGAGACTTCGAGGATGGGCAAGTGGATGACTCCCAGCCGGAGCCGGGCATGTAGACCCAACATACGGTGCTTTTGGGTGTGATTGCATATGTTCTCAACTATTTAAACATATATTTAATTTGCTATTGATCAACATACACATGCCAAAATGGAGGATGCCTTTCGTAGGGCGGACCTTTGGTGCATATGGTAGGATGACCGGCTCTCGTATCTGTGTTCGTGGACGCGTCCGCGGATGTTTACTATGTCCGGATTAAGATACGCCATTGGGGACGCCCTCGAGGGCGGTTTGGGGCACAATGTTGGAGCTGCCCTCGGCGGGTGAAAATCGTTTCAGAAGTATAAAGAGAGCTCGTGGGGAAATCATTCGAAATGAGCCTGCTCAGGAGATGAGACATTTGTACGCACCTTAGGAACTGATCCAGCTACAACGACAAGTTTCTTCCGTCGGCTGGTTCTGCCGCCACGGATGAGGACAACTGAGCACGAGGATGGTGTGGGATTGTCGAAGCGTCCCGAGTTGGGATTTTGGCGATGCAATCCTCCCTCGATCTCCGTCGCAATATGCTACGGCGACCTTCGCTGTTCGGTGGCTTTGGTGGCGACTGGCTCTTTGTTGCGGCTCAATTGCCTGCTAGTGCCAACATGGTCTTTACTTGCGTGACATTCACATCAAGACCATGCTATGCGTATAGCCGCTGGGATCGCGGAAGCTGGTGGAGACATTACATGATGACTTCGATTTGGTGTTGCTTCTCAAGTACCGGTCTCGAGCTCCGGGGTGAAAACCTAAGGTCAGACCCTAATTGGCTATACCTGGCAATGGGCGATGTTTTTGTGTTGTCGCCTTGTTGAAGGCATTGCTCGGACTTGATCTCCAGACGATTGGACCTGACGATGGTGGCGCTTGAGAGTCGTCCCCTTCCTGAAGGCATTGCCGTTGAAGAACTTTTTCTTATACTTATGATGTCAAGAATGATTGGTGCGGATATGGCCGCTGTTGTAACTTGTTGATCACTGTTTTGATCACTTTAGAGTTTTTCTTTCTTACTCCACTGAGGTGTAGCTTGGGTCTTGTATGACATTGCTACTTGCCAGTGTGATGCTTTATGCGTGTGCGTTGGTGTTGGTTATGTGCATCTTAGCTATACAAAAGTCGGGCGTATGCTCATTAGGGCATGTACAATGGTTGATAAGATAGTCTTATCTTAAGTCTTGCATATAATTTAGATATGACAAGAAAAACATGTCTACAATGGGTCCTCTCTTAGTTTTATCATCAATAACTAGTTATTCCTAAAAATGTGGTGAAACATATTGTGCTAAGAGATCATCTCTTGTCTTTTCTTAAATACTAGTAAGCATGCACGTGCAACGCACGTCTCCGCAATTCAATCCATTTTTTGAATTTCACAATTATTTATTTAGTTCCCTTTTCTATTGGTTTTGTTCATCTACACCTTTTTAAATTCAAAAAACTATAGAAAAAAAATATGATATGTGCTATTCCCAAAAGTAAAAAATGGAAATGTGACATACGTAATGAATGGGGATTATCTAGGATAATAAGTACACCATTTTGTTAACTATCCCCGAGACACTAACATAATTTTTTGAAGTGCATTGTTTGACCATACACACAAGAGTAAAGAGCTTATTTGAAAAGTGTGCAAAAAGGGATCTTCAGATATATTGTATCAAACAAAGAGTGAGTCTGCCAAATCAAAATTCAGAAACTAAGACTTGATAATAGCATCCATTAGCTGCCATATATATATATATATATATATATATATATATATATATATATATATATATATATATATCACTTCTAATAATTAACCTCCAGGAACTCTTCCTGTCGAGAGAACTATACAACAAGACATGAAAAGGAATTGTATGGTTAGACCAAATAATTACTAATCTTGAACCATAGCTTCAGACCAAATAACCAAATAACTAACACGCAGCTGGTGAAATCAACTACAGTATTCCCAACAATATGAACATATTTTCGATGCAAAACAACTACATACACATAATTTGGTGTCCAAGATTTGGCATCTTATCAATTCGTCCAAGCTTTCCATGTGGCTCCGCATCTCGTTCTTATTCTCTCGTTGCAACAGCAAAACAGAAGAATGTTATTGCTGCAATTTTTACATTTCAAAGTACCACAAATACACCTCATACTCGGATTTGTACAACAATAGGATGAAACTATTGCTATGCAATATATTTTTTGTCAAGAGACTTGAAATATCCTAGATTTAATGCTTGTACAAGTTCAGTTAAAATGGCTTAACAAGTGTACAGTCTACAGACTGAACTTATTTTGACTGCGTAGATTAATCAAAAAATTGGGGGGTTTCACACCAACTCACCGTAGTATCAAATACCACATACCAACTCATGTACTCCCTCCGTTCGGAATTACTTGTCTCGGATATGGATGTATCTAGAACTAAAATACATTTAGATACAATGACAGAATGACTATAGGTAGCAGACGTGCATAGAAAGGCATGGGCAAAAAAATCGATGATTTTCATCACATAGTAATCATGCACGCGCAACACACGTGTAACTATGATATGGCCGCGTGTAATTTAAGTGCGATGATCACTGTTGATACAACAACGTATTCATCTAGTACTGAATATGCTACAGATGTTTTTCAAGATGAAGATGGATTTGTAGGCATCACATCTAAGCGTGACACAGTTGTACAAATAATGAGCAAGTATGGAGTTATGTTTCTATATTCCCCTAAATCAGGACGTGAAGGAGCACACATGCATGGGTGTGGGTCCAGCCAAAAGTCAATTAGAAGCCATCAAGTTGTGTACTACGTGGATGTGCAAGAGTTTAATTCCTTCTCAAAGGGAATAAATCACGTTAGTTATTTCTTTGGACGGTTACAGCCACCTGAACGACCAAAAGTTACACGCAGATGGAAGTTTATCACGTGGAAGATCATGAGTTTAAATGAGTCTGGGTGGGGGCCGCCATGTTGGAAAAAATAGATCAAGAAGCAATCAAATAAAATAGTCAAACTTTATTTTAGTAGGTCTTTTTGCATGCTTGCCGAGATGTAAAAGGCAAGTTAGTTTAAATCTAGAAAGAGTCCAGCCTTTAGGAGGTACATGTGCGTGCCTCTTCCAAGTTATTTCTATAAATAGCTAGGTCCGGTCCATGTAAAAGCAGGTTATTTTTATATGAAATAGACACAATGTGTTTTTCAGGGTAGACACACCTGTATCAAGTTTTGGAGGGATCTTCAGAAAACCTCTGTTTTGCGATTTCTCTTCGTGGAAATTGTTTTGCGCGTGAGTACCTTCGTCGAGATTGGTTTTCTCGTGCTGGGCCGCAAGGTTCAAACCCTCTACTTCGTGTACATCGCGTGCACGGGCGAGAGGTTGCTACTGCTGGTGGTGGAGTGTCGTGAAAGATCGGGCCCCAACAACGGATCGGGTCTCACCTTGAGCTTCGGTCTACATCAAACTATAGGAAGAAATATACTCATTCAATCCTATTTAGTAGGTAATTATTAAATAAAATCAACAAAATAATATACAGCAGAATCCACGTCAAGTGGAACTAACAACAAGTCATATGTTGTCTTAAAAAACATGATGTGAAATAGATCTAGTCATACGAAAATCAGTTACCAACAATTGGATTTTCCTTTTGCTAGTAGCTAGAAACCTGAATTGGTGCTCAGCGGCTCACAGAGATTAATACTATGTTTTTTGGTGGGGGTTGCCACATTATTCTTTAAATATTTTTTTACGGAGCCTAGAAAATCCAACTTACTGTTGTGGCCCATATATCTTGATCTGTCGGACACGGGTGTCCCTCTCATTCAGGTGATTGGCCAACACCGTGACTTGGAGCATAAATGTGTGAATGAATGTTTCTCTGTACAAACATGAAAGAAAAAGAGTTCTACAACTGTCTGCAAAGGCAGTAAAATTAAGTTGTGGTATCCAAATAGTATCATTATCCCATTCAATTAGTTTCCACTCTTAAGAGATGAAAAGGCTGAAACCCTCATGTATTTTTAGTAGCAAATTGTTATGTCAAAGAGGAAGCTAATATGACATTAATAGACTGAAATGAGTTAATTGCAGCATCAGATATGCTTGACACTTTGACAGAACGTTAGTAACACTGTTAGCACTATGAAGAATATATTATTTGGAAATTCTATAACATAAATGCATAGTATGTGATCAGATCGTACTGTGAGTCTCTGAGCTACCTTTTGAAATTCAAATGCTAGAAGGACTTGTATGATTATCCTACAATTACAAATGCATACTTGGAATAATGAGAAAATTATGGTTCAGACTCAAAGTGTCAGGCTGAATGACAAGAGCGAATCGAACAGTAAAAATCATGGTGCAGGAAAATAGCAACACAGATCAAGAAAAAAAACTGGGGCTGAATATTGTAAAACACACATAAGCAAAAATCATGTACGCTGTAAAACACACATAAATTTTTTCTTATGATTTCTCTCTCCTCCACCTCATCATTTATCCTATGTGGCATTGCTAAGATAGAATCATTGTACATGCCCTTATGTTTTCCTTGATGCTTCATCTTGAGTTAATTAAAAAAACGGATCTCGTTTGTTTCATCCTCGATGCCGGCCGCCTGACACGTCCAAACAAACGCACGCCTCCAACGGCAACAAAGAAGAAGGGTCCAAACGACGGCAGGGTTTGCAGTTGGAGCAACTCGACCGAACTGCACCCAAGCCAAGAAGCGGCCAAGGGAGGACGCTCGGCAACGCAACAAGGAATTCCTCCGTCCTCTCAAGTAGTACTCCTCAACGCCATTGATAAAATCCTCACGTGTACTACAGCCTCACATGATCACCTCTATCGCTTGGGTAAACTGCCGCCCGCCCGTGATCCCTCTGCCTCTGCCGCATGGCCCCCGCGCGGGCCTCTTTCTCCTGCGCCCCGTGCGCCCCCCCCCCGGCGAGGACGAGTGCTGGTAGTTTATAGCTTTTGACTCCTCCGTTCGCTTTTTCCTCTCTTTTCTTCCGGCTTCGGGTTCCCTCACTCCCATGCCGCCTCGCCACAACGCCGCCAGCTTTCTTGTGCTCTCCCCCCACTCCCGGTAGGATTTCCCGAGAGAGAGAGGGGGAGAGCAAAAGATAAAGATCGAGAGGTCAGGAGAGAGGTGGGTGTATGGAGATGCCGGCGGCCCCGCCCCCATTGCTGCCGCTGCGCTCCTCTGTTCTCTTCTTGCTCCTGCTGTCCTCGTGCTCGTTGGCCAGCGGGAGGGCCGCCGTTTCTTCCCCAGCGCCGGCGTCGGTGGGGGCCGCCAATGGGACCGCATCTTCTTCTTCTTCTCCGGTCGTTCTGGCGTCTCCCCCCGTCGGTACGTGTGTGGCTGCCGCCCAGGGATCAGGATTCAGGGCCTGCATTTCTCGTTCCTTCCTCTGAATTTCCTGTGTGTGTGTTCTTGCTTTTTTCTATCCGAACTTCGGAACATCTAGCAAGTTCAGAGTTTTTTCCTCTGGGAATTTAATTTGGATTGGAACTGTTATGCACATCTCGGATCTTTGTAATTTCATTCTCGCAAATATCAACGAATTACGATGGGTTAGTTAGTTTTCTCCAGCTGGGGAATTTTTCCTCGCCTTCTTTTATTCGACCTCTGTGGCCAAAAACTGCCTTTCGGGATCTCACATTCCGTCCAAATTTTCGGGGGAGCAGAACCTGCTCTCCCTTTAACGTCACTGCGGAATTTCTGGATCGAGTTTAATGCCATTAAACCGCTTGTTCCGTTAGAATCCACTGCATCCAAAATTCAAATCTCTCTTCAGGTTCAGGGAAGGGCCGTTCCAAAGATTTTTTATATAGCCCACCGATAAAAAGCTCTACTACTGTTCATCTTCTCGAGTTGGTAGATTGTGCTTCTTGAAATGTCCAATTCCACCTAATTCCAACTCCTCTGTGTGTTGCAGTGATCACAGTGGAGAGGCACCACCACTACCACCGGGAGCTGGTCATCGCCACCGTGCTCGCCTCGGTCGCCACCATCATGATCTTCCTCACCACCTTCTACGCCTGGACCATGTGGCGCCGGTCTCGCCGGATCCCCCACGGCAAGGCCGCCCGGCGACCAGGTCCTGCCTCACCCTCATTGCTTCTTCAGCTCATAATCGTGCTTGCTTGGGATGATTAAGCCAGACCATTCACCAACTTGTTACATTGTTCAGACACCACCACCACGAAAGGGATCACGCTGGTGCCGATCCTGAGCAAGTTCAACACGGTGAAGATGAGCAAGAAGGGGCTGGTGGCCATGATCGAGTACCCGTCGCTGGAGGCGGCGACGGGCAAGTTCAGCGAGAGCAACGTGCTCGGCGTCGGCGGCTTCGGCTGCGTCTACAAGGCGGCGTTCGACGGCGGCGCCACCGCCGCGGTGAAGAGGCTCGAAGGCGGCGGGCCGGACTGCGAGAAAGAATTCGAGGTGAATGTTGCCTCCTTGTTACCACTGTCCATTGCCTCCACAAGTGCTAGTGGTGGGTTCTTGCTGTAAGTGTAAAAATGCTTGTGCTGTGGTTGTTGGGCAGAATGAGCTGGATTTGCTTGGCAGGATCAGGCACCCCAACATAGTGTCCCTCCTGGGCTTCTGCGTCCATGGTGGCAATCACTACATTGTTTATGAGCTCATGGAGAAGGGATCATTGGAGACACAACTGCATGGTGTGTATATGATTGGCCCTGCCACTTATTGGCTGCAGCTCTTTCTTGAGATCTTCCTGATTGGGAGCTTTTGATGCATTGTCTTCAGGGCCTTCACATGGATCGGCCATGAGCTGGCACGTCCGGATGAAGATCGCGCTCGACACGGCCAGGTTCTTATGATCTAATAATCCCTACACTTTACTTCGCACCGAGCCCGAGCGATGATTTTTCAATTCATGTGCCGATGACTGTCTGTTTGTATAATATGGTAAATTGAAACCGGGCAGGGGATTAGAGTATCTTCATGAGCACTGCAATCCATCGGTCATCCATAGGGATCTGAAATCGTCTAATATACTCTTGGATTCAGACTTCAATGCTAAGGTACACTGCTTCAACTTTTCATTAAGGTCAGCTTATTTTTTTACATGCTGACTGCAGGTAACAGAGTTGAAATGTGCATTTCTTTTTACTTGTCGATTGCACAGATTGCAGATTTTGGCCTTGCTGTGACAAGTGGGAATCTTGACAAAGGGAACCTGAAGATCTCTGGGACCTTGGGATATGTAGCTCCTGAGTACTTATTAGACGGTGCAATCTCCTTTTGTTCTAAAATTCGACTTCTATCTTTTCTGTAAAAGGATTAAACTATGAACAGCAAAATTCTCCTTTCATCATGTAACTATCAAGCGACCCTGTCAATTTCAGGGAAGTTGACTGAGAAGAGCGACGTCTACGCATTTGGCGTAGTGCTTCTAGAGCTCCTGATGGGAAGGAAGCCTGTTGAGAAGATGTCACCATCTCAGTGCCAATCAATTGTGTCATGGGTAATCTGCATTTCGTACTCTGAACTTACCAAGGCATCGAGTAATTCATTTGTATTTCACAATTTGATCAGCAAGCTTAGGAAGTAACTAGTTCTCTTTCAGTATTCATATTTCTGTTGCAACATAGCATACTTTGAATTTATCTGTGCAGTAATATCATTTGACATGTTCAAAACCGCACGCAGGCCATGCCTCAGCTAACCGACAGATCGAAGCTCCCCAACATCATCGACCCAGTGATCAAGGACACAATGGACCCAAAGCACTTATACCAAGTACCCATCATGAACAAACTGCCATTATTCTCTAATGTAGACACATTTATCTTTCCAACTATTTAGGCTGTTGTTCTCTGTGCCTGTGCAGGTTGCGGCGGTGGCCGTTCTATGCGTGCAGCCCGAGCCGAGTTACAGACCGCTGATAACAGATGTTCTCCACTCTCTTGTTCCTCTGGTGCCTGCGGATCTCGGGGGAACGCTCAGAGTTACAGAGCCACATTCTCCACACCAAATGCACTATCCTTCTTGAGAAATGATCCTACAAGTTTCGTCGAAGCGGGAGAAAGGGAATTATACGGTCCAGAGTAGATTGCTGTTTATTTTGTAACTTATATCTCACCTGTCCCTGCTGCTTATCTGAGGACGAGTGAGAGCTCCAGCCTGCTGCTTTTGCTGGTTGGGCAGAGAGAATTCTGCTTTGGAGAGAGTTGTCTCATATATGTCTTTTCATGTACAAAGAAACGAAAGCATTTTTCTCTTCTGCTCTGTGGATCTGGTCACTGCTGTGCGGATCCAAAATTTTCCACACACTGTTGTCTCGATTGCGTTTGAGATAGCTGTGATTTGGACTCCACACAGGCCTCAACAGTTGCCAACAGCTCTGTTTACTGCATACGAAATCTGATTATGGATTTTCCGACAGTGATCGCAACGCTTCCTCCCAAAAAACATAAATGTAATGCAGCAGGTGCACATGTTCATATCAGGCAGGAAAATAATAATAATAATAATAATAATCACATGGTTGCATTATCTTAATTTGACTGAACATGAACGGATGGAGCGGGCATCCGTGCATAGTTTCACAAGGAGCATGTCCATATATGTTTTGAGTAAGCAAACCATAAGTGGCAGTGACATGGACTCAGTGCTTTACTAGCCTAGGCCTGCTTTGTAGCTCTGCTGGCAAGTGACAGTCTCCTCCCAACCACAACACCATGGTTGCCCTGCGCTCAAGGTAGGACATCATGGGCAATCAAGGTGGTCAGTAAACATCAAGTCCCCCTCTCATTTTCCCCAGGGCAGTCAGGTAATCTCCATGCATAAAAAATGCTGCTTTACATGCCATCTAGAACCTGCCTTGCTTCTGATGCCCTCCTCATCATGCAGGCTATGATATGATATGATATGATCAGAATTCAGAGACAAAAACTTGCACAAGACAACCTCTGGATGCATCTCGCTGAAGCCCCTCCAGGTCGGCAGAGAAGATATGTTTTCCTTGCTTGATGGGGAGATGGCAGCTGCTTCATTCAATTGTGACAATAACTGCACATGCATGCACAGCCAGCTTGGGGCAGCAACTACTGCTCACTCCACAGCTCCCTGTCCTCCCTCCTCTTGAGTCTTATGTTTTTGTTTTGCTTATTTGCTGTAGAAGAACTGTGTGTGGCAATCTCCTTGGCCAGTATTGCTGATTATTAGTGGTAAGCTTTTGATTCTTGTTGCTGTAGCTGCACTTTGGGAGGGCTTCAGCTAGCTAGCTAGCTAGCTATTTCAGCTACATGCTTTCTGCCTCCCTGTACTTGCTGCCCCCTTTATTATGGGCCTCGCCTTTCTGCATTTGAGGATGATTTGACAGGTTGTTGTTTGTTTCAACATTATTACTTTTGATAAAATACATGTATCTTTTCAAATCCTTATAAACACATGCATGTAAGCTTTTCGTGATACTTCCTGAATGCTGTTGCAAGTATGTGCCTCATTCATTTCCTCTGCTCCCACCAGCAAAGCATTATTAACAATAAAATGATCAACGACCAAATCATAGAAAACCCAAATGCTCAAATAATAATATGAAAATAATAATAATAATAATAATCAACAACCAATTTTCGTACCAGCACAAAAAATGTCAGGGGCGATGGCTCTCTGAAACCGATGTAGGATGGGCTCTGACAGAGAAGCGGCCGGTTGTTAGTGTCAGTTAGGCGTTGAAATCAAGCAGCGGGAGAGACGGGATCGTATGCCGCGGCCACCACCGGAGCCGAAGTGGATGCTGTGACTAGGAAGGGACGTGCCAACAGCGGGATTGGACCATGCCTCATGATGCATGCTGCAACCACCGGCCTTCAATGTTACTATCTCTTTTTTGTTTGAGGAATGAATGGGCAATGCTCGTTGGCACACGGATGTCATTGCTTTTTTGTTGTTGTTGTTGAGTTGCTTTACTTTCGAAATTACGAAACATCTTTTAAAAATTAGGTGAAATTTACAGTATCGAATATTTTTAAAACGTGACATATTTTAAAATTTAAACTATTTAAAAAATACTCCCTCCGTTCCTAAATATAAGTATTTTTAGACATTTTAAATGGACAACAACATACGGATGTATGTAGACATATTTTAGAGTGTAGATTCACCCACTTTGCTCCGTATGTAGTCAATTTTGTTAATAACCTGAAATAAAAAGGAAAACCTAAAAATAAAATGAAAAGGAAAAAAGAAATAGTTGCCCTGCCCATTCCCCCATTGGGCTGGCCCAAAAGCAAGTACTATGGAGCCCCCCCCCCCCCCCCCCCCCCCGTGTAGGGCACTTTTCCTAGCGCCTTCATGTGTCACGTGTTGGTTGCTCCCCCAATCGGAACAATTGTTCTTTTCGGATTTCTTCTTTCTTCAATTTTTGTTTGCCAGAAACGTGGAGCATAATTGTGCTTCTCCATTGAAAGCAAAAGTGTGATTTCCACAAAAGGGAAGCACGAATCGCACGAAACCCAAAGTGCTTCTATGCTTCACCAAAGTGAAGCAAAGTTGTGTTTCCGCATGAAGCACAATTGTACTTCTCCGAAAGTGAAGCACAATTAATATAGTTTGAAAGCATGGTGTAGTTTAATTTTAAATCACGGGTTAGTACAGATTTGGAGCACATATTTCTCTCAAAGTTCGTCAAATCTATTAAGATGAGATCCAGTTTTGAAGATCTTGGCATTAGGACACAAACTGATTGTGGTTTGGAAGCACAGTTTGAGAGATAAATCACTTGAAAAATCGAATGTATAGGAAAGTGCAGAAATAAACCCATCCGTCTCTCCCCGCACATAGAAAGAAACTCTACGAGAAAAAGATGGGAGTAACCTTTGCAAGAGCTATCCCTTAATTAGTGATTTTGAGGGACACGTTGTGCGCCAAATACTATTCCCTGCGTTATGTGGGAATACTAGGCAAATGTGCACCTCAACCTGGCCCTGCTATATTGGGCCAACCTATTTTATTTTTTCCTTATGTATGCTTTTCACCGGTTTGGGGGAGGTTCTAAAAACTACCCTGAACTAGAATTTCTTTCCTGTGCTTTCATTTTGTCGGTTTACTTTTGGTTTCCACTTATTACTACCACTGTACCAAAAGATAAGACATTTTTTCTATTTAATTTGAATTAGTGTACATCTTTTGTGTTCACGATTTCTTGAACCCATGAACATTTTTGAAATTAAAAACAATTTAAAATTGCGACAACTACACCATTAGTGCTAAAACTTGGCACCAATGGTCACCTTAGCACTAAAACTTGTGGTGTACATTAAAGTGGTGCAAGAAGTTGGCAGAGAAGTGCAAATGCGGTTTCAATCCCAATCGCATATTCCCGCGGCACTGATGTGACACTATAGATCCGTACTCTACACATAGACGATGCCATGTAGGCAATTTCTAATCATGTGTAGGTAGGACCCACTCACAAATTTAGCGAACCTTTTTTGGTTTCTTGAACTTGTTATGAATCTATGAATATTTTGAAACTGGTGAACATATTTTCGATTCATGAACATTGTCAGAAGTCGTGAACTTTTTTCAATTTGCAAACATGTTTTGGGAAATTGTGAACATTTATCAAATTCGAATGTTTTTCCAATTAATTAACCTTTTCAAATTCATGAACAATTTTTTTAATTCACCGCCATTTTTGAGATCCATGAACGTTGTTTTGAATTCTTGAATATGGAATGTTTTTTCGATTTCGTGAAGTTTCATTAATTGGGAAACATTCTTGAATTCACAACATTTGTATGATTCACATTCTTCTATTGAGATTGGCGAACATTTTTTTAGTTGTCGAACATTCATTAAATTCTTGAATATTTTTAAATTCACAAACATTTTTTGAATAAGTAAACTATTTATAATTTCACCCATATTTGTGAAATTCGGAATATTTTTTGTATTCTTCAACATTTTTGTCCTGAAATTCCCAATCTCTTTTTAGTTCATGAATAATTTCAATATCCACGGTTGTTTTTAGGAGATTTGAAAGATTGTTTTTGAAATCACACAATGTTTCTGAATCTGGAATTTTCCGAAAAAATTTACAAACATATATTTGTGTTTTATTTTGTAGGTTTTTGTTCTTTTTTGTTTCGGTTTTTTCTTAATTATTCCCTTTTCCATATTCTCGTAAATTTTTTGAATGCCTGAACATGTTTTAATTTCAGAATAATTTAAATTTTGTGTACCTATTTTCATGTCCTGAACATTTTTATATTCATGAACATAATTTGGCTTTGATTTTAAAGAACATAGATGTTTTTGAACTCACAAACATTGTTTGGTTTGCAATTATTTTTTGAATTTGCATACATTCCCTAAATTCATGAACTTTTTTGAAATTCATAAACAATTTTTATATTCATGAATGTTTTGCAGTTAGGTTTTGATCCAGCCCCGTCATAAATATTGGGCTAGGCCCTGCAGGCTATTTTCAGAAAAATAATTGAAAGATAAAAAGAGTAAAGAAAAAACACAAAATAACAAAAGACTCAAAATTATAAAAGACTCAAATTGATCAATAAAAAACTCAAAATAATAAAACACGCAAAATTATAAAAGATTCAAAATAATAAAATAATTTAAAACAAAAAAATACTCAAAAATAATAAAAGACTTTAAGACAATAAATAGATTCAAAATAATAAACGTCTTTAAGAAAATAAAAAGACTCAAAATAATGAAATACTTTAAAACAATAAAAATACTCAAAATAATAAAAGTCTTTAGAACGATGAAAAGACTGAAAATAATAAGAATATAAAAAATATAGAACATTCAAAGGAATAAAAAGACTCAAAATTATAAAAAAATTAAAATAATAAAAGAGTTTAAAACAATAAAAAGACTCAAAATAATAAAATAGTTTAAAACAATTAAAAGACACAAAATAATAACAATAAATCAAATTATAAAAAGATTCAAAATAATAAATAAAAACTCAAAATTATAAAAGATTTGAATACTCCGGTTGGTCCATTTGCCAACCACGTAGCTAGCTAAGAGGGAACAACAAAAACTAAGAGGAGCTAGCTAGTTAGGGAGAAGAGTTTTGTGGAGAATGAAAGTGAATGTGTTTGAGAAACAAGCGCCGCCAAAACACCTATATATAGGCAAAACTTAGTGGTGGCGTTCCAATACAAGCACTGTTGGAAATATGCCCTGGGCGCAATAATATTATATTATTATATTTCCACGTTTATAATTAATAGTTTATATTCTATGCTTTAACTATTACTCCCTCCTTCCATCAATATAGGGCCTAATGCGTTTTTTAAGACTGACTTTGACTATTGACAAGATTAGTAGTACATGACATGCACAATGTGAAAATTATATCATTGAAAGCTCCTTTCACACACGAATTTAACGGTGTGCCTTGTGTAAGTTGCATGTCATATATTATTGTTCTAGTATTTGGTCAAAGTTAGCCTCGAAAAACGCATTAGGCCCTATATAGATGGAATGAGGGAGTATGATCCTGGAATGTGCGATTCAACGGAAAACTCATATGCACGTGTGGAATGATAAACGGTAAAACCAAATTCCTAGTCTCTCCTCTAAGACTAGCTGAAGTGTTGTTAGTGATCATGTCTTTTGAATCTTAGAATGTGTTAAGTGTAACGGTAGTCCTAAAACAATTTTGAGAATAAGGCGTTGAAAAAATAATGATATAAAATGTTATAAATCTTCCCAAGAGGGAATCACAAAGATAAGTGCCCATAATGACAAATGTGGAGTAAAAAACCCAAAAAACAACAACATATGCGATAAATGGTTCGGTTGCCACCTTTTTTGGCGAATACGGTTGCCACCTTTTAACTTACCAGGAGCGCTACGCTCCTCGGCAACGGCGCTAGAAAAGAGTTTTGATGACCCACAATGTAGGGGGTCAACTATAGATCTTTTTGATATGTAAAAGTATAGATCCCACGAGAAGCTGAAGAAAATGATAAGCACAAAAATAGCAAGGCTTCACTGCAAGTGCTAAAAGATTTTGTAGTTTGTGTTCTGTGAGTATAATCAAGCAATGGAAATTGATCAATAATAAAAATAAAAGAATGCAACATGTGGCTCAACTCTTGATAATGCCAAGGACAAGCCGATTGTCTTACTTTTGATGATCAAATGTTCTTGAGGACAGCGGGATAACGAGCTAATGTACTGTGAAGCATTGCATGTCATCGATGAACGCTCAATATTTCACTATCATGCGTCAATCATGTCATGTCTTGGGGTGCACCGCCCATTGGTATCTCCCAAAGTTAATTAGCTCCCCACTCCCCTACTGCATTCCTAGCACCTTCACACACATCCATGGCGACATAAGCAGCTGGTCTGCACGAACAAGATGGCAGAAGTATAGGTGGGCGCCAACCGTTCAACCGGATGCCCATCAAAGACAGTAGAAGAAAAGGAAGAAAAAAAAGATTCATGGGCACTAGCACCCAGGACATAGTTTTATAAAAAAAACCGATCCCCGGGGTGAGGCACCAGAAAATTCAACCCCGACGGGGTTCGAATCCTGGCCGCAAGGTGAGCCACTGCCCAACCTTGCCACTAGACCACAGCCTAGTCCTCAAAAGGAGGAACCAGGAGATGAGATGGAGAGATGATTATTGACACATGGATCATGACTAGTCTAAAACCCCTTGTCTAAACCTCTTGTCGCACGAGGGATCAGAGTTGTCCGGATAGCAGTGCAAAAATTGAGGGATGAAACCAACACTTCTTTAAAAAAAAATCCGCACTTGTCGATCAGTTGATAGTCTAAATTTTTACTTTTCTTTAATCTACATTATGTGTGTGCTAAAATAAAATTGCATTTTCTTCAAGTAATTAAATTAATTTAGTTTAATTATGAGATGCACATCTTACAGCTGGAACCAAGCCATCCAGACTAGGACATTCATTTCGACGACTAGGCTAAGCACCGTGTCTAATTATGTACTAGAACTAGAATCTATTCCGTCAAAGCGATTTACACACGACTAGGCTAAGCACCGTGTCATCGTATATCAGAAATGGAAATATTTTTGGGGGGCGAGAAAACAAAATCTCACCAAAATCTGGAGGGTTTTATTTGTTGCCATCCCGCCGTCCCCCGGCCACCTTTCCAGCCCTTAAAAAGATCTCAGATCCCCCAGAACTGGATCCATCGCCCGCACGCCGCCGGAGACGGGCGCCATGGCCGCCTCCCTCGAAGACCTCCGCAACGAGAGCATCGATCTCGTGAGTCCTCCGCCGCCGCTCCCCTGATCCTCGTCTCGTCGCCCTGCCATGCATGCGCATGCACGTTCGGTAGCTAGTGGCGGCGCCGCTGCCGTCCTGAAATGTATGTAACTCGATGATGGCTACGTGTTGCAGGAGGCGATCCCGATCGCGGAGGTGTTCCAGGTGCTCAAGTGCAAGCCGCACGGGCTCACCTCCGATGAGGCCGCCAGCCGCCTCCAGGCCTTCGGCCCCAACAAACTCGAGGAGAAGAAGGTATGATCTCATCTCATCTCATCTCGGTGGAGAAGAACGCGGTTTCAGTTAATTTGATCCATTTTTCATGGCGCCGTGTGTGGGTTTGCAGGAGAGCAAGTTCCTCAAGTTTTTAGGGTTCATGTGGAACCCTCTGTCGTGGGTCATGGAGGCGGCGGCGATCATGGCCATCGCCCTCGCCAACGGCGGCGGCAAGCCCCCCGACTGGCAGGACTTCGTGGGCATCGTCACCCTGCTCATCATCAACTCCACCATCAGCTTCATCGAGGAGAACAACGCCGGCAACGCCGCGGCGGCGCTGATGGCCAGCCTGGCGCCGCAGACCAAGGTGCTCCGGGACGGCAAGTGGGCGGAGCAGGACGCGGCGATACTGGTGCCGGGCGACATCATCAGCATCAAGCTGGGCGACATCATCCCGGCGGACGCGCGGCTGATGGAGGGCGACCCGCTCAAGATCGACCAGTCGGCGCTCACCGGCGAGTCCCTCCCCGTCAACAAGCTCCCCGGCGACAGCGTGTACTCCGGCTCCACGTGCAAGCAGGGCGAGATCGAGGCCGTCGTCATCGCCACCGGCGTCCACACCTTCTTCGGCAAGGCCGCGCATCTCGTCGACAGCACCAACAACGTCGGCCACTTCCAAAAGGTAACTCGTTTTTTTCCACTCAAACACTTTCTCATTCTTGGCTGTGCTAATTAATTAATGCCTAATGGGCCGCGTCCTCGTGAATGTTCGAGCAGGTTCTTACTGCGATCGGCAACTTCTGCATCGTGTCCATCGCCATCGGCATGCTGGTGGAGATCGTCGTCATGTACCCGATCCAGCACCGCCGGTACCGCGACGGCATCGACAACCTGCTCGTGCTCCTCATCGGCGGCATCCCCATCGCCATGCCCACCGTGCTCTCCGTCACCATGGCCATCGGCTCCCACAAGCTCTCGCAGCAGGGCGCCATCACCAAGCGGATGACGGCCATCGAGGAGATGGCCGGCATGGACGTGCTCTGCAGCGACAAGACGGGCACCCTCACGCTCAACAAGCTCACCGTCGACAAGAACATGATCGAGTCCTTCGTCAAGGACGTCGACAAGGACGCCGTCGTGCTCTATGCCGCCAGGGCGTCACGGACTGAGAATCAGGACGCCATCGACGCCTCCATTGTCGGCATGCTCGCCGACCCCAAGGAGGCCCGCGCCGGCATCCAGGAGGTGCACTTCATGCCGTTCAACCCCGTCGACAAGCGTACAGCCATCACCTACGTCGACTCCGACGGGACATGGCACCGGGTCAGCAAGGGCGCTCCGGAGCAGATCATCGACCTGTGCGGGCTGCGCGAGGACGTGCGGCGGCGGGTGCACGGCATCACCGGCAAGTTCGCCGACCGCGGGCTGCGGTCGCTAGCGGTGGCGCGGCAGAGCGTGCCAGAGCGGAGCAAAGAGGCCAAGGGCGCACCGTGGCAGTTCCTGGCCGTGCTGCCGCTGTTTGACCCGCCGCGGCACGACAGCGCAGAGACCATCCGTCGCGCGCTCCAGCTGGGCGTCAACGTGAAGATGATCACCGGCGACCAGCTGGCCATCGGCAAGGAGACGGGCCGTCGGCTCGGCATGGGCACCAACATGTACCCGTCGAGCTCCCTCCTCAAGGACGGCGACAGCTGCGGGCTCCCCGTGGACGAGCTGATCGAGAAGGCGGACGGCTTCGCCGGCGTGTTCCCGGAGCACAAGTACGAGATCGTGCGGCGGCTGCAGGAGATGAAGCACATCTGCGGGATGACGGGCGACGGCGTGAACGACGCGCCGGCGCTGAAGAAGGCGGACATCGGCATCGCCGTGGCCGACGCGACGGACGCGGCCCGGAGCGCGTCGGACATCGTGCTGACGGAGCCCGGGCTGAGCGTGATCATCAGCGCCGTGCTGACGAGCCGCGCCATCTTCCAGCGGATGAAGAACTACACCATCTACGCCGTGTCCATCACCATCCGGGTGGTCCTCGGCTTCCTCCTCCTGGCGCTCATCTGGAAGTTCGACTTCGCGCCCTTCATGGTGCTCATCATCGCCATCCTCAACGACGGCACCATCATGACCATCTCCAAGGACAGGGTCGTGCCGTCGCCCACCCCCGACTCGTGGCGCCTCAAGGAGATCTTCGCCACCGGCGTCGTCCTCGGCACCTACCAGGCCATCGCCACCGTCGTCTTCTTCTGGGCCGTGCACTCCACAGACTTCTTCACGGTCTCTCATCTCTCCGTTTTCTATCTAGTAGCTACATATACATGCATACGCCAGCGGCCACCGTCCCCTCCCTGACATGCATTGTACTGTTTCTCGTTTGCTATGTAAACGTTGCAGAGTAAGCTCCACGTGCACCCGATCGGCCGCAACACGGAGGAGCTGATGGCGGCGGTGTACCTGCAGGTGAGCATCATCAGCCAGGCGCTCATCTTCGTGACGCGGTCGCGGGGGTGGTCGTTCCGGGAGCGGCCGGGGGCGCTGCTCTTCGGCGCTTTCCTGGCGGCGCAGATGGTGGCGACGCTGATCGCCGTGTACGCCGACTGGCCGTTCGCCAAGATGAAGGGGATCGGGTGGGGGTGGGCGGGCGCCATCTGGCTCTTCACCATCGTCACCTACTTCCCGCTGGACGTGCTCAAGTTCACCATCCGCTACTTCCTCTCCGGCAGGGGGTGGAGCAACGTGTTCGACGGCAAGACGGCGTTCGCGCAGGGGGTCGACTACGGCACCGACAAGCGCAAGGCGGAGTGGGCCGTCGCGCAGAGGTCGCTACACGGCCTGCACGCCTCCAGCGGCGGCGAGGCCTCCTCCTCCGGCGTCTTGGAAGACAAGAGCGACATCTCGGAGATCGCCGAGCAGGCCAGGCGGCGCGCCGAGATCGCCAGGCTGCGGGAGCTGCACACGCTCAAGGGCCACGTCGACTCGGTGGTCAAGCTCAAGGGGCTCGACATCGACAACATCAACCACAACTACACCGTCTGATGATCCGTCCGTCGACACCTCAAAAGATCGATCTTTGGTTTAGCTATAAAAAACTAGTCAGGAACTCAGGATACTGCCACTCTTTTTTTCAGCTGCAGATTAAATTAGTGATGTGATGATGATGAATAATCATGTACGTTAGCATTGGTGAACTAGTCCCCCTTTTTGAAGATAATTATATTGTAGCTAGGATTGTTGGATATTGTAGAATAAAATTGTTCAAGATCATTGCTATACCGTCTCTAAATTTGTAGATCAAATAGACTGTGCTATCGTTTGGAACCTTGACTAAATTCTAGACCAGGCGGCATTTCACCATTTCTTTAGAAAAATCGATTACAACGAAGACACACATGCCCACACAATGGCCTATTTAACACAGGCATTCGGCCATTCTTATTTGCTCATCTTTGTATAGCTGTTTTTCTGGCCCATTAACCTCTGGCTGGATCCAGTAGGCTGTACAAAGTGCAAAATCTACAGACAACATTTTAAATACCCAGTACTAAATCGTTTGGACTCAGCTTTACTAAATAGACCAGACGGCATTTTGCCAAAAAAATTATAAACATCGGTTACAAAAGGAGTAAAATGCATTATAAGCCCTGAAACTATTGGAGGTGTGTCAGTTTATTCATATACCTTGAAAAGTGCAGTATTAGGTCCCAAAACTATGTAAGTTGTTCATCTTAGGTCCTAAGCTCGCATTCGCATGACCAGTGTTGATCCATTGACGTGTCACTTGGACCATTGCCACGTTGACCCAAGGGACCCACAAGGTTAACGGATGAAGGATAAAGATGCAAAAAAAAAAAACTAAAGCATTACCCTGGTCATCTCAGCCTCACCCCGCAATAGCATAACAACATGCTCCCCACTCGTGGTTGTCGTTGGGGATGCATCACTCTCGCCGACCTTTGCTTGAGATTCATGGTGTCTGCACGCTCCTCTGACAATAGTGGCAAGTCTGCTAGGTCCTCCATGAGCTTGGCACCTTCCTGCATGTCTGCTATCTGCACATCGTTTGACTGCTCACCTTCTCCAATTAGCAAGACGAGGTTGTGCTCGTAGTAGCATGGATGGCGTCCTCCATGCCAAACCTCTTGGTGAGGCCGTCCTGCAGCTCACGTCAACACTGGGGGTGGTCGTGCAGGCTGCAACACACGT
Source organism: Triticum urartu (assembly GCF_056163025.1). Classification (NCBI taxonomy): domain Eukaryota; kingdom Viridiplantae; phylum Streptophyta; class Magnoliopsida; order Poales; family Poaceae; genus Triticum; species Triticum urartu. Next base: position 705,530,397 of record NC_141879.1, on the reverse strand, counting down.
TGCGCGAGGGAAGCAGATGGACCACTATTGTGGAAGGAAACACATACTCACATGAATATGAATGATCAGAATTTTCTTTTGGGGAGAAGACAAGGGAAAGAGGAAGATGCACCGGCTAGCATGGCGTCACCTTATTAAGTCGAAGTCCCAAGGGGGTCTTGGTTTTCGCGACTTGTGCCTTTTCAATCAGGCCTTGCTCGCCCGGCAAGCATGGCGCTTACTAACCCACCCGGAGAACTTGTGTGCTCGTATTTTAAAGGCGCGGTACTATCCAAACGGAAGCTTGGAAGATATTTTTTTCCGGAGGGGCTTCAGCGACATGGCAGGGAGTGCAACACGGCCTACATCTCTTGAAAACCGGCCTGGCTTGGCGCATGGGCAACGACAACTCAATCGGAATTTGGCGGGAATAGTGGTTACCAAGGAGTGGGACGAGACGACCAGTGACACCGCAAGGCCGTTGTCGTCTACGTTGGGTATGTGAGCTACTGGACAACCACGATGCTTGGAGAACAGACCTCATTTGAGATACTTTTCTCCCGATCGATGCAGACGAGATTGTCAAGATTCGCAATTCTCCTCGGATGGGCAAGGACCTCCTTGCTCAGGGTCCTGAACGCAATGGATGCTTCTCGGTGCGGAGTGCTTATCGACTCGCTTTGGAGGATTATCTTCGACCTTCATCAGTCGTGGCGAGCAGGGCACCGGACCGGGACAAGGCATCTGGGCTTTTTATTTGGAGGTGCCCTACTCCTCCCAAGGTTCGCACCTTTATTTTGCGCTTGATTACAGACTCTCTCCCCACTTGGGTTAATAAAAAGCATCAAGGTCTTGAAGTGTCTGACCAATGCCCTCTTTGTGCGACGGAGCCGGATGACACGCTTCATGCTTTTTGCAGGTGTCCGAGGGTAGTGGCGCTGTGGCAAGCGATGGCGAAGCAATGGAGGATACCTGATGCAGTGACCTTCCGTCAGACGGGCTTGGATTGCTCGCCCAAACTCTCTGTGATCTCCCTGACACGGAGAGGATGGAGCTCATGATGACTCTGTAGAGGTGTTGGCACGTTCGAAACGAGATGACGCAAGACAAGCGCGTCCAAAAAGTTTTTAATGAGCTATGTTGACTCCTTGGTGGGCATTCAGAACTACCCTAATGCAAACCCGGTGAAAGGCAAGCAAGTAGTCCATGTGATCATGCCATGCAAGCCTATACTGCATGCATCGACTGCTCCTGTTGCTAGCCAGCCACCAAGACGGATGCCGCCAGTGGAAGGTTGGACTAAGCTCACTGTGGATGGCTCCTTCTGCGCGAACTCTGGGATGGCCGGGGCCGGAATGATTCTCCGCGACAGTCCCGGCAAGATCATCTTCTTTTCTTGCAGGGAGTTGCGGACGTGTGTTCAGCCATTGGAGGCCGAGCTAGCTGCATGCATGGAGGGGCTCAACCTCACACTACAGTGGACTCAGCTGCCTATTGAGATTGAGGCGGACTGTCTCACGGCTATCAACATGATCAATGCACCTGATAGAGATAGGTTTAGACATGCTCTGTTAATTTATTAGACAAACAGACTTACGTGTGGAGAGAGCAAAACGGAGTTAGTCATTATTTAGCTTAGTTTGGTAGAACTGAAGGTCGAACAGTTGTGTGGTTGGGATCGGACCGGGTGAGGTCTCCGAAACTTTGTAAGAAGGACCTAGTAAAATATCCCTTCCACCTGCAAAAAAAAAATCAAGTCTCGTTCTGGAGTTTTCAATTCACTCCTATGAAGAAATTGAACGCATAAAAAAGAATTCAATGACAATCAATGGAGAAGAAGCCCAAGGGAAGATGAAGCCCGAAAAGCCCATTCATGTTGATCCCTCATGTACCAAGTGTATGGACCAAAGAAGACTGCAATAAGCTTGATTTTCTTTTCGTTCAGAGGGCATTTCGGACTTCTATAGAATAGACAAAAATTCCCTTAACATTTCCTTCCCACAAAAGGCATGGGTATGGTGTTCATTTGTACAAGGTTAATTACCTGTAAGACATCCTCAAAGGAATACAAGCTCTCATCCCTCAAGGTGTTGCCTAACTTCTAGAGGGGTCTCTCCTAACAATTTTGCTGAGATAATTTTTCCCACTACTTCTATGCGGAAGGGAAAGTCCGAAGGAAGTTAGTGTTGCATCATCAAGAACATCGACTATACGACACCATGCAATTGTCCTTGTGCCACACTCTAAATGGGACTACACCCCTCTCGATCGTGAGTTGCGGCCGAACCCGCTTAAAAAATATCGTGTCCCATTCTCTCAAGTATACGTCGACCCATTTCAATTGCCATATATGCCCATTTTTACAATTTCCATTTGTGAAGCTTGCTAGCGTCGTTGCACATCAATAACGATGAGAATCCAACTTCTAGTTTATGCTGTTTTTCACCATAACAACATGTATGACATTAGATTAAGATTAGATTGGTTTAATTAGCAGTCGGTCATGTAAATGGGGCATCTCATCGAATGGACAACGTAAATTGGGGGTATTTCATCCATGTCAAAGTAAAAGAGCCTAGGGAACATGGGTAAATTAAGTGTGTCATTTTCTCAAATAGCCCGATTGTTTTTCTGGCCCACCACTATGATATATTGAACATGTATATCTAGTTAACAACAATGAAAGTACGGCGCAAAAAAACTTTTAGTAGCTGAGTCTTCAGTTTAGCTTAATTTGCACATTAAATGGAAAATATATTATCCCCTGAACTAACAAACTGAAATTTCTCTAATGTGGTGGACAAACTGAACAAAGCTACTACATCTGAATTACACATCCAACATTTGCCTCTTTCTCTAGATCATGAAATTACAGAAAACACAGTACAAGGAAAACCCAAGCATTGGATAGGGTATCATCAGTAATATAATTTGTTTTACATGTATATATAGCTCACAACTGCTGGCCCTTGTACAAATTTCACTGCACAAATGGTATAAGGAAATACTCTGCATAGAATAGCTGCATGAAAGTGACAGAAAAAGTGCAAATAATCATTAGGCATACATAGCCAAAGTCTAATGGCTTAGAGAATGCACAATATAGGCGAGCAACTTAATTAATTTATTACCTTCCAAATGAACATGTAAAATGATGTGACACGCGCTTGATTTTCAACCTCAAGGTGCCGCGCTCTCTGCCAAAGTGTTAGTGCAAGCAGGCCATGACCAGACACCTGGATGATCAAAGCATTTGTAACAATGGAAGATTTCTTAGCTTATAAATTGTTTGTGTCTCTTCCAAATTCTGGATTTTTCATTAAAACGGATAGCTCACAGTGATTATCTTTTGAAGTAGGTGTGTGGATGAAGCTCCTACTATAGTGGCAGCCGCATAGGCTGTCAACAGTATGCTTATGCAGAGCTGATACACCTACAGTAGGAAGAATTAAGTTCAAAAGCGATACCAATTTACAGTGGCATATGTTTTACTAGAAACACTTTCTATTCTTACTCTTTGTGGCCCCAATCTCACACTCAAGGATTGGATGCCAAAATCTCGGTCTCCATCAACATCAGGTATATCCTGAAAGCTCAGGACATAAATAAAAAATATTGTTTGAAGATACCAAAATTAGTAGGTCATTGCATTATTTACCTTGAATAGAGCTATGACGGCAGAGAAGCAACACATGAACAATGTTGCAAACACCAGTGATTTTGTTGCTGCCAAGGGCCTTTTCAGAACATGTTGCTGCCAAATGAATCATCAAACACTAACAAAGGAAGCCAAATAAGTATGAATTTTCTGTGCTACTGAAGATATGTACTTTGCTGAGTACCTGCATATGTGCAAAGAAAGCCAACTGGACCAAGATAGCCCTCACAAATAGGATACAGGATGCAGCGAGGAGTGCGTGCCGTTTCCACCGGAGCAACGGAGCCTGAAAAGGATCAAATATGAGATGAAAATGATCATCACTTGACATTTGATGGATTTATGATACTTTGCAATTCTCAACATGGTAAGTGCTACTTACCTCAATGGAGTATGCACTTCCAAGAAGGAAGCTGACAACTAAAGCATACATCAGTGGCACCGATCCGGAATGTATTCCGATGCTAAAGCTCTGGAAGCAACAAAACTTAAGTATTTAGACCTGAAGCCATTTTTAAACACTAGAGCAACATTATGTTGAACCTAATATACCATGATCAGGAATGTGACTACTAAAAATACCCCAGTTGCTACTGAAAATTCCCCAGCTGCCAATGGAAGACCTGGCTTGTTGATCTCCAAAACAGAGTATAATTTAGTCTAAATGATTCTACAGTATAAAGGATTAAGAAGGTACGTTTGTTTTTCAAATCACAAGGGAAAAAAAATACTACCTTGTCAATCTGAATGTCATATAGCTGATTCAGCCCTACCACATAAATGTTCATACATAAAGCAGCAGCCAAAGCCTGCACACAAAGAGAAAATTCAGAAATTTATTTAAGAGTGGTCGGTGTAAAAATTTCTCATAAAAATGACTACATATATTGCCATTTGCCAAAGCATATTACTCATAAGAGATACAAATCCGTAATACCTCGAGATACCCTTTTAGTACCGTTGCAGTAAAATCATCTATGCTCTTCATTGGCAGGAGAGACACTGAAGTTATGCCTATGATCTAACAACACAATCCACATAAGAAACAGAGCATCGGGCAGTGTGCATCGAAACTACATGTGTAAACTGGAACCAAAGATGCCAGAGCTCACAGTGCCAAAGATTGTGTGTGGTCTGCAGAACTGGTAGAAAGCGCGCAATTTCTTCGAAACTTCTTGGCTGATTTCCTCAAACCAGTTCACGTCGTAACCATGTTGATCGCGATTAACCTTGCTGCATCCAGCTTGGAGGGCTGACTGATCATCGCTGCACTGCCTCCTTGCCTTTCTTCTAGGGCTTGTAGCTTGAGAAATGGCACTGAATCTATGCGTGACAGTAGTAGCACTGCTGTTAAGAAGCAAACCAACAGAAATTAGCGACGTGCACGCCGATGAACGAGACGTCACGCCAAAAACGATTTACTTGCCTTTGGCACCGGCCTGCAAAAGCTTCCACTGCAAATCGACCTGCAATTTGCAAAATGGACGACAGAATAGTTAATGAATTGGGGAGAAAAAAAAAGACTCGATAAGTTCCATTTCAGTAAGAAATATGAATATTCCAACACTTGTATCAACAGAAAACCTCTTTTATGCTGTTAATCTGTTGTAAAAAGAACACTAGTTGAAGACCTGGCATATTCCAGTTCCTCTATATTTAGAGAGAAAAATTGTGTTCATAGCACCCATTTTAAATCCCATCCTGTCTTCTAAATAGCAACACATATCCCAGATGAAAGAAAACATAACAGCACGCAAGCACAAAATGTTCTCAATTGTGCAATCTCTGCATCCATATACACGGTTCAGAGGTTCGATTCGTCCCCATCAGTCCCCAGTTCTCCATTTCCTGTCTGGAATCGTTGATTTGTACCTAAAGAAGATAAAACAACAGCAGGGAAATCATCAATCAATCAAGATACAGAGCGGACGTATACCTGGCCAGGATAATCTCGTCGCTCCCAGCCGAGCCCTACTACATCTGGGCCCTCTCCTCGTATCTGCACCACACAAGACGGAACGGCCGATGCCGAGTCAAGATAAAAACCCTCAATCCGAACCAAATCAAATCAAATCTGACCCACAATTCGGAAAACAAAATCTAATCTAATCTAACCCAACAAAAGGACCCGAGCGAGATCTCTCCGAAGCAAGGAAGAATCATATACTGATCGGAGAGACGTGATTGCCTGTTAGCAGCTGCGCCGCCGCCGCCGCGGCCGTGGTGGCTTGCATCCTCGCCGGGCGCCCTCCGGAGGAGGAAATCGGCCTGTGGATCTGTGTGAAAGGAGCAGATGGGACGGTGGGGGTTCAGGAGGAGGAGTGGGAGGGGGTTTATGTGCCGATTGATTACTGCATGGCGTGCGTAGTGTAATCCGGCTGCATGCGCCATGTGATTCTAAAAAAAGGGGCGGACTCGCCATGCATGGTGCCGTGCGGTGGACTCACTGCCGGTGTGACGCACAGACGTTTTGGCAGAATTGACTTCCCAAAACGAAGCGTACGAAGCGATCCTCGGTGGGTGAGGTGAGGTAGACCGAGCCATGCGTCCTCCCGTGCGTGTCAGCGTGTGTTGGCCTGTCACGGCCCGATCGTGGAATGGATCGAGATCGGACAAATCACTTGAGTACCTTGGCAGTTTTGGATAATTTGAGGAGAATCGAAGGGAGGATCAGTGATGTAAGGTAGAACCCTAACCGCCCGATTTTTCATGAAAGGAGCGGATCCCGCGAAGAACACGAGGACACACGAGGGGAAAACGAAGGAAATCACGAGGGGAAACATGAGAGAAACACTAAACTAACAAGAACAAGGTACACATGCGCTAGATCCTCGAGTACATAAAGTAAGATACACGATCCACGATCAACTAGGGACGATACACGGTAACCGGTCTTCTTCGTGAGGAGGTCTTGAATCCACGGGGGGATCTTCTCCGCGAGGAGGTCTTGAATCCAAAGGGATCTTCTCCGAAGAGGCCGCGGTCTCTCACGAGGAGTAGATCCGATGTGGATCAAGATGGCAATGGGGCCCCGAAACCCGCGTCCCCGTGGTTTTTTACCCTATTAGGGGACGGGGATGGGCATCTTTTCATCCCCGCGGGGCTGTTATTGGGCACATTATACAACCCGACACGTTTCGTGGGTTTACACCCGTTTCGGTAGTCCCCGAACCCGAAACCCGGCAATACCCGCGAAGTTACATTATTTTTTATCACCGTAGTCATCTTACCCCCGAAATCTTAGATGCCTAGATGTGTTCACAAGATTGGATAAGAAACAAATGTAAAGGTGTGTCTTTCTTTACATATCATCATAAAGTTTATCATTATCTTGCTGCAATGTTTCATAAGATGTTCATTACTACTTATTTGGTTCTCATAGATGCTGACAATGAATAAGGACAAAGCTTTTGGAGTTGTCTTCAAGACATTCAAGAGGGAATGCAGGTGAAGTACATGTACTTGCAAATTTCATATACTAATTTGCATATTTTTCTCATGTTTAACTTTAGCTTGAGCGAGTTTTGATCTTCCCTAGTACTTGGCACTTTGATTTGGCATTGGAAGATTTGAAGATGGTCATTTGGAGGCTTGGAGATGTGAAAGATGCCATGATGATTCCAACTTTAAAGTGAGTTGTGAACTATAAGTTTTAGAACTCATATAGTTGTTGAACCATCTACTATTGTTTTTTGTTGAAATTTACTCAAGTTATGCTGCTGAAATATGCTTGTTTTGCTGCTGAAATGTTATTCTTTGTCGCCACTATGTTTGTTTAAATATTTTGATTTTATCGTGGGTTCCCCGTGGGTTCCCTGAAACCCGATGGGTTTAGGGGATGGGCAGAAAACTAGCCCCGCACACGGTGATGGAGACGGGGACGGGTTTACGATTTTCTCATGGGGATGGGTTTAGGAAGGCAAAACCCGATGGGTTTCATCCCCGTTGCCATCTTGAGATGTGGATGAGCAATGCTCTATCTCTAAAATGAGCTAAACCAATGCTAACCCTAGAAAGTCGTACGGGGTGGAGTATATATAGTCTAGGGGGGAGAAGGGATACACGGGCCTCGGCCCTTCACTGTGCGCAGACAAGGGAGGCCGGATGTCCGGGCTTTCAGGCGACGCCGGATGTCCGGGCTGGGGGGCGGATGTCCGGGCTTTCAGGCGACGCCGGATGTCCGGGCTGGGGGGCGGATGTCCGGGCTGGAGTGGTGGCATTTGTTGCTCTCGGGTTCGGAGGGGCCGGATTTCCGGGCCGGTGGCCGGATGTCCGGGGGCTCGGGAGAGGCCGGATGTCCGGGCTGTCGGGGCCGGATGTCCGGGGCCTGTAGTTTCCGGCGGCTGTGCTGCTGTAGTGGATGGCGCTCGAGGGGCCGGACGTCCGGGGCCTTGGCCGGATGTCCGGGACCTGGGAGATGCTCTTGGCTCCTTCCGTTGGTTCTCCTTATCCGTGGACTTGGGGACTTGTACATCTTCATGCGCATCTTCGGGAGGGCCCTCTTGGTGCCTAATCATGCACAACACCTCGGACTTACGTAGTAGCCATGTCTCATGCATAGAAAGTGGAAGTTCGGAGAGGAGTGAGTTCACCTTATCTTCGATAGCTTTGGCTCGGGCTCGTGTCATTGGTCCAAGTGGTGTCGTTGGAGGTGTAGGTGCGTCCATGGGGATGATCATGGGATGCTCTGCATCATCTCCCCTCCCTTGGGGAAGATCCGTCCTCGGATTGAAATCCTCATCACCATGGTAGGGCGAGAGATCTTTGATGTTGAAGATGTCGCTCACGGAGTACTTGTCATGAGGGATGTCGATCTTGTATGCGTTGTTGTTGTAGCGTGCAAGCACCTTGAATGGTCCATCCACGCGTGGTCGAAGTTTGGACTTGCGTTCGTGGGGAAAGCGGTCCTTGCGAAGGTGTAGCCACACGAGGTCTCCAATGTTGAGTATCATAGGGTGCTTGTTGACGTTGAGCGTGGTCGCAAGGCGTTGTACTTGACGCTCGATGGTATTTCTTGTATCTTCATGCACCTTCTTGAGATGGGTCGCTCGTGCACTTGCGTCCAAATTGATCCGCTCTTGGAGTGGTAGAGGGAGAATATCCAATGGTGACAAAGGGTTGAATCCGTAGACCACCTCGAAAGGGGACTTGCCGGTTGTTGAGTGTCTTGCTCGGTTGTAGGCGAACTCAGCGATGGGTAGACACTCCTCCCACTCCTTGATGTTCTTCTTGATGAGTACTCGAAGGAGAGCGGAGAGTGTGCGGTTTGTCACCTCCGTTTGGCCGTCGGTTTGAGGATGGTACGCCGTGGAGAAGAGTAGCTTGATTCCGAGCTTGGCGCATAGGGTCTTCCAAAAGTAGCTAAGGAATTTGACGTCGCGGTCCGGGACGATAGTCTTTGGCACACCATGGGGACACAATATTTCCCAATAAAGATATTAGCAACATGTGAAGCATCGTCTATCTTGTTGCAAGGAATACAATGTGCCATTTTTGAGAAACGGTCCACAACGACAAATATGGAATCTTTCCCATTTCGAGTCCTAGGCAAACCTGTTGGGGATCGTAGCAGAAATTCAAAATTTTCTACGCATCACCAAGATCAATCTATGGAGTAATCTAGCAACGAGGGAGAGGGAGTGCATCTTCATACCCTTGAAGATCGCTAAGCGGAAGTGTTGCAAGAACGCGGTTGGTGGAGTCGTACATGCAGCGATTCAGATCGCGATCGATTCCGATCTAAGCGCCGAACAACGACGCCTCCGCGTTCAACACACATACAACCCGGCGACGTCTCCCAGGCCTTGATCCAGCAAGGGGAGAAGGAGAGGTTGGGGAAGACTCCTTCCAGCAGCAGCACAACAGCATGGTGGTGGTGGAGGAGCGCGGCACGCCAGCAGGGCTTCACCAAGCACTGCAAGAGACGAGGAGGAGAAGGTATTGGAGGGGAAGGGGCTGCGCCAAGTGCTTGGGTCTGACCACCCTCCCACCCCTCCACTATTTATGGGTGGGGAGAGAGGGGGCCGGCCCCCCTAGATCCCATCTAGGGTTGGGGCGACGGCCAAGGGGGGGGGGAGGAGTGCCTCCCAAGTCAAGTGGAGGCCCTCCCCCTTAGGGTTTCCCCTCTCCCATGCGCATGGGCCTTGGGGGGGGGGGCTGGTGCCCCTGGACCATTAAGGCTAGGGAGCCCCCCTACAGCCCATGCTGCTGTATTGGACATGGTGGAACATTTTCCGGACCTCCGGAATCCTCTGGAACCTTCCGGAAGCTTCCCGGTACAATACCGAAAAAAACGAACTTTTCCTGGAACCCGAACAACAACTTTCCATATATAAATCTTTACCTCCGGACCATTCCGGAACTCCTCGTGACATCCGGGATCTCATCCCGGACTCCGAACAACATTCGGTAACCACGTACAAACTTTCCCTATAACCCTAGCGTCATCGGACCTTAAGTGTGTAGACCCTACGGGCTCGGGAATCATGCAGACATGACCGAGACATCTCTCTGGTCAATAACCAACAACGGGATCTAGATACCCATGTTGTCTCCCACATGTTCCACGATGATCTCATCAGATGAACCATGATGTCAAGGATTCAATCAATCTCGTATACAATTCCCTTTGTCTACCGGTATAGTACTTGCCCGAGATTCGATCGTCGGTATCCCAATACCTTGTTCAATCTCGTTACCGGCAAGTCTCTTTACTCGTTCCATAACACATCATCCCGTGATCAACTCCTTGGTCACATTGTGCACAATATGATGATGTCCTATCGAGTGGGCCCAGAGATACCTCTCCGTTTACACGGAGTGACAAATCCCAGTCTCGATTCGTGCCAACCCAACAGACACTTTCAGAGATACCCGTAGTGCACCTTTATAGCCACCCAGTTACGTTGTGACGTTTGGCACACCCAAAGCATTCCTACGGTATCCGGGAGTTGCACAATCTCATGGTCTAAGGAAATGATACTTGACATTAGAAAAGCTTTAGCAGACGAACTATACGATCTTGTGCTAGGCTTAGGATTGGGTCTTGTCCATCACATCATTCTCCTAATGATGTGATCCCGTATCAATGACATCCAATGTCCATGGTCAGGAAACCATGACCATCTATTGATCAACGAGCTAGTCAACTAGAGGCTTACTAGGGACATATTGTGGTCTATGTATTCACACATGTATTACGGTTTCCGGTTAATACAATTATAGCATGAACAATAGAAAATTATCATGAACAAGGAAATACAATAATAACCATTTTATTATTGCCTCTACGGCATATTTCCAACAGTCTCCCAGTTGCACTAGAGTCAATAATCTAGTTCATATCACTATGTGATTGTAATGAATCCAACACCCATGGGGATGTTCATATCTTGCTTGTGAGAGAGGTTTATCAGTCAATGGGTCTGAACCTTTCAGATTCATGTGTGCTTTACAAATCTCTATGTCATCTTGAAGATGCAGCTACTACGCGCTACTTGGAGCTATTCCAAATAACTGCTCTACTATACGAATCCGCTTTACTCCTCAGAGTCATCCGGATTAGTGTCAAAGTTTGCATCGGCGTAACCCTTTACGACGAACTCTTTTACCACCTCCATAATCGAGAAAATTCCTTAGTCCACTAGTTACTAAGGATAAGTTCGACCGCTGTCATGTGATCCATTCCTGGATCACTCTTGTACCCCTTGACTGACTCATGGCAAGGCACACTTCAGGTGTGGTACACAGCATAGCATACTATAGAGCCTACGTCTAAAGCATAGGGGACGACCTTCGTCCTTTCTCTCTCTTCTGCCGTGGTCAGGTCTTGAGTCTTACTCAATACTCACACCTTGTAACACAGCCAAGAACTCCTTCTTTGCTGATCTATTTTGAACTCCTTCAAAATCTTGTCACGGTATGTATTCATTTGAAAGTACTATTAAGCGTTTTTGATCCATCCTTATAGATCTTGATGCTCAATGTTCAAGTAGCTTAATCCAGGTTTTCCATCGAAAAACACTTTTCAAATAACCTTGCATGCTTTCTAGAAATTCTACATCAATTTTGATCAACAACATGTACTCATCAAAAATTCTATAGTGCTCCCACTCACTTCTTTGGAAATACAAGTTTCTCATAAACTTTGTATAAACCCAAAATCTTTGATCATCTCATCAAAGCGTACATTCCAACTCCGAGATGCTTACTCCAGTCCTTAGAAGGATTGCTGGAGCTTTGCATACTTGTCAGCATCTTTCAGGATTGACAAAACCTTCTGGTTGTATCACATACAACCTTTCCTCAAGAAAAACGTCGAGGAAACAATGTTTTGACATCCTATCTGCAAGATTTCATAAATAATGCAGTAACTGCTAACATAATTCCAACAGACTCTTAGCATCGCTACGAGTGAGAAAGTCTCATCGTAGTCAACTCCTTGAACTTGTTGGGAAACATCTTAACGACAAGTCGAGCTTTCTTAATGGTGACACTTACCATCATTGTCTGTCTTCCTTTTAAAATCCATCTGCACTTAACAGCCTTACGACCATCAAGTAGTTCTTTCAAAGTCTATACTTTGTTTTATACATGGATCCTCTCTCGGATTTTATGGCCTCGAGCCATTCGTCGGAATCCGGGCCCACCATCGCTTCTCCATAGCTCGTAGGTTCATTGTTGTCTAGCAACATGACTTCCAAGATAGGATTACGTACCACTCTGAAGTAGTACACATCCTTGTCGACCTATGAGGTTTGGTAGTGACTTGATCCGAAGTTTCATGATCACTATCATAAGCTTCCACTTCAATTGGTGTAGGTGCCACAGGAACAACTTCCTGTGCCCTGCTACACACTTGTTGAAGTGACAGTTCAATAACCTCATCAAGTCTCCACCATCCTCCCACTCAATTCTTTCGAGAGAAACTTTTTCTCGAGAAAGGACCCATTTCTAGAAACAATCACTTTTGCTTCCGGATCTGAAATAGGAGGTATACCCAACTGTATTGGTTATTCTATGAAGATGCATTTATCCGCTTTGGGTTCAAGCTTATCAGCCTGAAACTTTTTCACATAAGCGTTGCAGCCCCAAACTTTTAAGAAACGACAGCTTAGGTTTCTCTAAACCATAGTTCATACGGTGTCATCTCAACGGAATTGTGTGGTGCCCTATTAAAGTGAATGCGGTTGTCTCTAATGCCTAACCCATAAATGATAGTGGTAATTCGACAAGAGACATCATGGTATGCACCATATCCAATAGGGCGCAGTTATGATGTTCGGACACACCATCACACTATGGTGGTCCAAGCGGTATTAGTTGTGAAACAATTTCCACAATGTCTTAATTGTGTGCCAAACTCGTAACTCAGATATTCATCTCTATGATCATATCATAGACATTTTATCATCTTGTCACGACGATCTTCAACTTCACTCTGAAATTACTTAAACCTTTCAATAATTCAGACTTGTGTTTCATCAAGTAAATATACTCAACATCTACTCAAATCATCTGTGAATTAAGAACATAACGATATCCACTGCGTGCCTCAACACTTATTGGACTGCACACATCAAAATGTATTACTTCCAAAAAGTTGCTTTCTTGTTCCATCTTACTGAAAACGAGGCCTTTCAGTCATCTTGCCCATGTGGTATGGTTTGTATGTCTCAAGTGATTCAAAATCAAGTGAGTCCAAACGATCCATCTGCATGGAGTTTCTTCATGCATATCTACCAATAGACATGGTTCGCATGTCTCAATCTTTTCAAAAACGAGTGAGTCCAAAGATCCATCAACATGGAGCTTCTTCATGCGTTTTATACCAACATGACTCAAATGGCAGTGCCACAAGTATGTGGTACTACCATTACTATCTTATATCTTTTGGCATGAACATGTGTATCGCTATGATCGAGATTCAATGAACCATTCATTTTAGGTGCAGGACCATTGAAGGTATTATTCAAATAAACAGAGTAACCATTATTCTCCTTAAATGAATAACCATATTGCGATAAACATAATCCAATCATGTCTATGCTCAACGCAAACACCAAATAACAATTATTTAGGTTTAACACCAATCTCGATGGTAGAGGGAGCATGCGATGCTTGATCATATCAACCTTGGAAACACTTCCAACACATATCGTCATCTCACCTTCAGCTAGTCTCCGTTTATTCCGTAGCCTTTTATTTCGAGTTACTAACACTTAGCAACTGAACCGGTATTTTAATACCCTGGTGCTACTAGGAGTACTAGTAAAGTACACATTAATATAACGTATATCCAAAATACTTCTGTCGACCTTGCCAGCCTTCTCATCTACCAAGTATCTAGGGTAGTTCTGCTTCAGTGACCGTTCCTGATAACCCACAAGTATAGGGGATCGCAACAGTTTTCGAGGGTAGAGTATTCAACCCAAATTTGTTGATTCGACACAAGGGGAGCCAAATAATATTCTCAAGTATTAGCAGCTGAGTTGTCAATTCAACCACACCTGGAAACTTAGTACCTGCAGCAAAGTGTTTAGTAGCAAAGTAATATGATAGTGGTGGTAACGGTAACAAAGTAAAGACAGCAAAAGTAATGTTTTTGGTATTTTTGTAGTGATTGTAACAGTAGCAACAGAAAAATAAATAAGCGTAAACCAGTATATGGAAAACTCGTAGGCACCGGATCAATGATGGATAATTATGCCGGATGTGGTTCATCATGTAACAGTCATAACATAGGGTGACACAGAACTAGCTCCAGTTCATCAATATAATGTAGGCATGTATTCCGTAAATAGTCATACGTGCTTATGGAAAAGAACTTGCATGACATCTTTGAAGGAAATATGCCCTAGAGGCAATAATAATGTTATTATTTTATTTCCTTATATCATGATAAATGTTTATTATTCATGCTAGAATTGTATTATCCGGAAACATAATACTTGTGTGAATACACAGACAAACCAAACGTCACTAGTATGCCTCTACTTGACTAGCTCGTTAATCGAAGATGGTTATGTTTCCTAACCATAGACATGGGTTGTCATTTGATTAATGGGATCACATCATTAGGAGAATGATGTGATTGACATGACCCATTCCATTAGCTTAGCACCCGATCGTTTAATATGTTGCTATTGCTTTCTTCATGACTTATACATGTTCCTATGACTATGAGATTATGCAACTCCCGTTTGCCGGAGGAACACTTTGTGTGCTACCAAACGTCACAACGTAACTGGGTGATTATAAAGGAGCTCTACAGGTGTCTCCAAAGGTACATGTTGGGTTGGCGTATTTCGAGATTAAGATTTGTCACTCCGATTGTCGGAGAGGTATCTCTGGGCCCTCTCGGTAATGCACATCACATAAGCCTTGCAAGCATTACAACTAATGAGTTAGTTGCAAGATGATGTATTACGAAACGAGTAAAGAGACTTGCGGGTAACGAGATTGAACTAGGTATTGAGATACCGACGATCGAATCTTGGGCAAGTAACATACCGATGACAAAGGGAACAACGTATGTTGTTATGCGGTCTGACCGATAAAGATCTTCGTAGAATATGTGGGAGCCAATATGAGCATCCAGGTTTCGCTATTGGTTATTGACCGGAGACGTGTCTCGGTCATGTCTACATTGTTCTCGAACCCGTAGGGTCCGCACGCTTAAGGTTTTGATGACAGTTATATTATGAGTTTATGCATTTTGATGTACCGAAGTTTGTTCGGAGTCCCGGATGTGATCACGGACATGACGAGGAGTCTCGAAATGGTCGAGACATAAAGATTGATATATTGGAAGCCTATATTTGGATATCGGAAGTGTTCCGGGTGAAATCGGGATTTTACCGGAGTACCGGGAGGTTACCGGAACCCCCCGGGAGATATATGGGCCTTAGTGGGCTTTAGTGGAAGAGAGGAGAGGTGGCCAGGGCTGGGCCGCGCGCCCCTCCCCCCTAGTCCGGATAGGACAAGGAGAGGGGGGCGGCGCCCCCCCTTCCTTCTCTCTCTCCTCTTTTCCCCTCCCGAATCCTATTCCAACTAGGAAAGGGGGGGGGGAATCCTACTCCCGGTGGGAGTAGGACTCCTCCTGGCGTGCCCTCCTCCTGGCCGGCCGCACCTCCCCCTGCTCCTTTATATACGGGGGCAGGGGGCACCCCTAGACACACAAGTTGATCCACGTGATCATATTCTTAGCCGTGTGCGGTGCCCCCTTCCACCATAATCTTCGATAATATTGTGGCGGTGCTTAGGCGAAGCCCTGCGACGGTAGTACATCAAGATCGTCACCATGCCGTCGTGCTGACGGAACTCTTCCCCGACACTTTGCTGGATCGGAGTCCGGGGATCGTCATCGAGCTGAACGTGTGCTAGAACTCGGAGGTGCCATAGTTTCGGCGCTTGATCGGTCGGGCCGTGAAGACGTACGACTACATCAACTGCGTTGTGCTAACACTTCCGCTGTCGATCTACAAGGGCACGTAGATCACACTCTCCCCTCTCGTTGCTATGCATCACCATGATCTTGCGTGTGCATAGGAAATTTTTTGAAATTACTACGTTCCCCAACAGTGGCATCCGAGCCTAGGTTTTATGTGTTGATGTTATGTGCACGAGTAGAACACAAGTGAGTTGTGGGCGATATAAGTCATACTGCTTACCAGCATGTCATACTTTGGTTCGGCGGTATTGTTGGATGAAGCGGCCCGGACCGACATTACGCGTACGCTTACGCGAGACCGGTTCTCCCGACGTGCTTTGCACAAAGGTGGCTAGCGGGTGACAGTTTCTCCAACTTTAGTTGAACCGAGTGTGGCTACGCCCGGTCCTTGCGAAGGTTAAAACAGCACCAACTTGACAAACTATCGTTGTGGTTTTGATGCGTAGGTAAGATTGGTTCTTGCTTAAGCCCGTAGCAGCCACGTAAAACTTGCAACAACAAAGTAGAGGACGTCTAACTTGTTTTTGCAGGGCATGTTGTGATGTGATATGGTCAAGACATGATGCTAAATTTTATTGTATGAGATGATCATGTTTTGTAACCGAGTTATCGGCAACTGGCAGGAGCCATATGGTTGTCGCTTTATTGTATGAAATGCAATCGCGCTGTAATGCTTTACTTTATCACTAAGCGGTAGCGATAGTCGTGGAAGCATAAGATTGGCGAGACGACAACGATGCTACGATGGAGATCAAGGTGTCACGCCGGTGACGATGGTGATCACGACGGTGCTTCGAAGATGGAGATCACAAACACAAGATGATGATGGCCATATCATATCACTTATATTGATTGCATGTGATGTTTATCTTTTATGCATCTTATCTTGCTTTGATTGACGGTAGCATTATAAGATGATCTCTCACTAATTATCAAGAAGTGTTCTCCCTGAGTATGCACCGTTGCGAAAGTTCTTCATGCTGAGACACCACGTGATGATCGGGTGTGATAGGCTCTACGTTCAAATACAACGGGTGCAAAACAGTTGCACACGCGGAATACTCAGGTTATACTTGACGAGCCAAGCATATACAGATATGGCCTCGGAACACGGAGACCGAAAGGTCGAGCGTGAATCATATAGTAGATATGATCAACATAGTGATGTTCACCAATGAAACTACTCCATCTCACGTGATGATCGGACATGGTTTAGTTGATTTGGATCATGTAATCACTTAGAGGATTAGAGGGATGTCTATCTAAGTGGGAGTTCTTTAAGTAATATGATTAATTGAACCTAAATTTATCATGAAACTTAGTACCTGATAGTATCTTGCTTGTTTATGTTTGATTGTAGATAGATGGCCGGTGCTGTTGTTCCGTTGAATTTTAATGCGTTCCTTGAGAAAGCAAAGTTGAAAGATGATGGTAGCAATTACATGGACTGGGTCCGTAACTTGAGGATTATCCTCATTGCTGCACAGAAGAATTACGTCCTGGAAGCACCGCTGGGTGCCAGGCCTGCTGCTGGAGCAACACCAGATGTTATGAACGTCTGGCAGAGCAAAGCTGATGACTACTCGATAGTTCAGTGTGCCATGCTTTACGGCTTAGAATCGGGACTTCAACGATGTTTTGAACGTCATGGAGCATATGAGATGTTCCAGGAGTTGAAGTTAATATTTCAAGCAAATGCCCGGATTGAGAGATATGAAGTCTCCAATAAGTTCTATAGCTGCAAGATGGAGGAGAACAGTTCTGTCAATGAGCATATACTCAAAATGTCTGGGTATAATAATCACTTGATTCAATTGGGAGTTAATCTTCCAGATGATTGCGTCATTGACAGAGTTCTCCAATCACTGCCACCAAGCTACAAGAGCTTCGTGATGAACTATAATATGCAAGGGATGAATAAGACTATTCCCGAGCTCTTCGCAATGCTGAAAGCTGCGGAGGTAGAAATCAAGAAGGAGCATCAAGTGTTGATGGTCAACAAGACCACTAGTTTCAAGAAAAAGGGCAAAGGGAAGAAGAAGGGGAACTTCAAAAAGAACAGCAAGCAAGTTGCTACTCAAGAGAAGAAACCCAAACCTGGACCTAAGCCTGAAACTGAGTGCTTCTACTGCAAGCAGACTGGTCACTGGAAGCGGAACTGCCCCAAGTATTTGGCAGATAAGAAGGATGGCAAGGTGAACAAAGGTATATGTGATATACATGTTATTAATGTGTACCTTACTAATGCTCGCAGTAGCACCTGGGTATTTGATACTGGTTCTGTTGCTAATATTTGCAACTCGAAACAGGGACTATGGATTAAGCGAAGATTGGCTAAGGACGAGGTGACGATGCACGTGGGAAACGGTTCCAAAGTCGATGTGATCGCAGTCGGCACGCTACCTCTACATCTACCTTCGGGATTAGTATTAGACCTAAATAATTGTTATTTGGTGCCAGCGTTAAGCATGAACATTATATCTGGATCTTGTTTGATGCGAGACGGTTATTCATTTAAATCGGAGAATAATGGTTGTTCTATTTACATGAGTAATATCTTTTATGGTCATGCACCCTTAAAGAGTGGTCTATTCTTATTAAATCTCGATAGTAGTGACACACATATTCATAGTGTTGAAACCAAAAGATGCAGAGTTGATAATGATAGTGCAACTTATTTGTGGCACTGCCGTTTGGGTCATATCGGTATAAAGCGCATGAAGAAACTCCATACTGATGGGCTTTTGGAACCACTTGATTATGAATCACTTGGTACTTGCGAACCGTGCCTTATGGGTAAGATGACAAAAACACCATTCTCCGGTACTATGGAGAGAGCAACAGATTTATTGGAAATCATACATACAAATGTATGTGGTCCGATGAATGTTGAGGCTCGTGGCGGATATCGTTATTTTCTCACCTTCACAGATGACTTAAGCAGATATGGGTATATCTACTTAATGAAACATAAGTCTAAAAATTTGAAAAGTTCAAAGAATTTCAGAGTGAAGTTGAAAATCATCGTAACAAGAAAATAAAATTTCTACGATCTGATCGTGGAGGAGAATATTTGAGTTACGAGTTTGGTGTACATTTAAAACAATGTGGAATAGTTTCGCAACTCACGCCACCCGGAACACCACAGCGTAATGGTGTGTCCGAACGTCGTAATCGTACTTTACTAGATATGGTGCGATCTATGATGTTTCTTACTGATTTACCGCTATCGTTTTGGGGATATGCTCTAGAGACGGCCGCATTCACGTTAAATAGGGCACCATCAAAATCCGTTGAGACGACGCCATATGAACTGTGGTTTGGCAAGAAACCAAAGTTGTCGTTTCTGAAAGTTTGGGGCTGCGATGCTTATGTGAAGAAACTTCAACCTGATAAGCTCGAACCCAAATCGGAGAAATGTGTCTTCATAGGATATCCAAAGGAAACTATTGGATACACCTTCTATCACAGATCCGAAGGTAAGACTTTTGTTGCTAAATTCGGAAACTTTCTAGAGAAGGAGTTTCTCTCGAAAGAAGTGAGTGGGAGGAAAGTAGAACTTGACGAGGTAACTATACCTGCTCCCTTATTGGAAAGTAGTACATCACAGAAACCAGTTTCTGTGACACCTACACCAATTAGTGAGGAAGCTAATGATAATGATCATGAAACTTCAGAACAAGATACTACTGAACCTCGTAGATCAACCAGAGTAAGATCCGCGCCAGAGTGGTACGGTAATCCTGTTCTGGAAGTCATGCTACTAGATCATGATGAACCTACGAACTATGAAGAAGCGATGGTGAGCCCAGATTCCGCAAAATGGCTTGAAGCCATGAAATCCGAGATGGGATCCATGTATGAGAACAAAGTATGGACTTTGGTTGACTTGCCCAATCATCGGCAAGCAATTGAGAATAAATGGATCTTCAAGAAGAAGACTGACACTGACGGTAAAATTACTGTCTACAAAGCTTGACTTGTCGCAAAAGGTTTTCGGCAAGTTCAAGGGATTGACTACGATGAGACCTTCTCACCCGTAGCAATGCTTAAGTCTGTCCGAGCAATTGCCGCATTTTATGATTATGAAATTAGGCAAATGGATGTCAAAACTGCATTCCTGAATGGATTTCTGCAAGAAGAGTTGTATATGATGCAGCCGGAAGGTTTTGTCGATCCAAAGGAAGCTAACAAAGTGTGCAAGCTCCAGCGATCCATTTATGGACTGGTGCAAGCCTCTCGGAGTTGGAATAAATGCTTTGATAGTGTGATCAAAGCATTTGGTTTTGTACAGACTTTTGGAGAAGCCTGTATTTACAAGAAAGTGAGTGGGAGCTCTATAGCATTTCTGATATTATATATAGATGACATATTGCTAATCGGAAATGATATAGAATTTCTGGATAGCATAAAAGGATACTTGAATAAGAGTTTTTCAATGAAAGACCTCGGTGAAGCTGCTTACATATTGGGCATTAAGATCTATAGAGATAGATCAAGATGCTTAATTGGACTTTCACAAAGCACATACCTTGACAAAGTTTTGAAGAAGTTCAAAATGGATCAAGCAAAGAAAGGATTCTTGCCTGTATTACAAGGTGTGAAATTGAGTAAGACTCAATCCCCGACCAATGCAGAAGATAGAGAGAAAATGAAAGATGTTCCCCAGGCTTCAGCCATAGGCTCTATCATGTATGCGATGCTGTGTACCAGACCTGATGTGTGTCTTGCTATAAGTCTAGTAGGGAGGTACCAAAGTAATCCAGGAGTGGATCACTGGACAGCGGTCAAGAACATCCTGAAATACCTGAAAAGGACTAAGGATATGTTTCTCATATATGGAGGTGACAAAGAGCTCATCGTAAATGGTTACGTTGATGCAAGCTTTGACACTGATCCGGACGATTCTAAATCGCAAACCGGATACGTGTTTACATTAAACGGTGGAGCTGTCAGTTGGTGCAGTTCTAAACAAAGCGTTGTGGCGGGATCTACATGTGAAGCGGAGTACATAGCTGCTTCGGAAGCAGCAAACGAAGGAGTCTGGATGAAGGAGTTCATATCCGATCTAGGTGTCATACCTAGTGCATCGGGTCCAATGAAAATCTTTTGTGACAATACTGGTGCAATTGCCTTGGCAAAGGAATCCAGATTTCACAAGAGAACTAAGCACATCAAGAGATGCTTCAATTCCATCCGGGATCTAGTCTAGGTGGGAGACATAGAGATTTGCAAGATACATATGGATCTGAATATAGCAGACCCGTTGACTAAGCCTCTTCCACGAGCAAAACATGATCAGCACCAAAGCTCCATGGGTGTTAGAATCATTACTGTGTAATCTAGATTATTGACTCTAGTGCAAGTGGGAGACTGAAGGAAATATCCCCTAGAGGCAATAATAATGTTATTATTTTATTTCCTTATATCATGATAAATGTTTATTATTCATGCTAGAATTGTATTATCCGGAAACATAATACTTGTGTGAATACATAGACAAACCAAACGTCACTAGTATGCCTCTACTTGACTAGCTCGTTAATCGAAGATGGTTATGTTTCCTAACCATAGACATGTGTTGTCATTTGATTAATGCGATCACATCATTAGGAGAATGATGTGATTGACATGACCCATTCCATTAGCTTAGCACCCGATCGTTTAATATGTTGCTATTGCTTTCTTCATGACTTATACATGTTCCTATGACTATGAGATTATGCAACTCCCATTTGCCGGAGGAACACTTTGTGTTATACCAAACGTCACAACGTAACCGGGTGATTATAAAGGAGCTCTACAGGTGTCTCCAAAGGTACATGTTGGGTTGGCGTATTTCGAGATTAGGATTTGTCACTCCGATTGTCGGAGAGGTATCTCTGGGCCCTCTCGGTAATGCACATCACATAAGCCTTGCAAGCATTACAACTAATGAGTTAGTTGCAAGATGATGTATTACGAAACGAGTAAAGAGACTTGCCGGTAACGAGATTGAACTAGGTATTGAGATACTGACGATCGAATCTCGGGCAAGTAACATATCGATGACAAAGGGAACAACGTATGTTGTTATGCGGTCTGACCGATAAAGATCTTCGTAGAATATGTGGGAGCCAATATGAGCATCCAGGTTCCGCTATTGGTTATTGACCGGAGACGTGTCTCGGTCATGTCTACATTGTTCTCGAACCCGTAGGGTCCGCACGCTTAAGGTTTTGATGACAGTTATATTATGAGTTTATGCATTTTGATGTACCGAAGTTTGTTCGGAGTCCCGGATGTGATCACGGACATGACGAGGAGTCTCGAAATGGTCGAGACATAAAGATTGATATATTGGAAGCCTATATTTGGATATCGGAAGTGTTCCGGGTGAAATCGGGATTTTACCGGAGTACCGGGAGGTTACCGGAACCCCCCGGGAGATATATGGGCCTTAGTGGGCTTTAGTGGAAGAGAGGAGAGGTGGCCAGGGCTGGGCTGCGCGCCCCCTCCCCCCTAGTCCGAATAGGACAAGGAGAGGGGGGCGCCCCCCTTCCTTCTCTCTCTCCTCTTTTCCCCTCCCGAATCCTATTCCAACTAGGAAAGGGGGGAATCCTACTCCCGGTGGGAGTAGGACTCCTCCTGGCGCGCCCTCCTCCTGGCCGGCCGCACCTCCCCCTGCTCCTTTATATACGAGGGCAGCGGGCACCCCTAGACACACAAGTTGATCCACGTGATCATATTCTTAGCCGTGTGCGGTGCCCCCTTCCACCATAATCTTCGATAATATTGTAGCGGTGCTTAGGTGAAGCCCTGCGACGGTAGTACACCAAGATCGTCACCACGCCGTCGTGCTGACGGAACTCTTCCCCGGCACTTTGCTGGATCGGAGTCCGGGGATCGTCATCGAGCTGAACGTGTGCTAGAACTCGGAGGTGCCATAGTTTCGGCGCTTGATCGGTCGGGCCGTGAAGACGTACGACTACATCAACCGCGTTGTGCTAACGCTTCCGCTGTCGGTCTACAAGGGTACGTAGATCACACTCTCCCCTCTCATTGCTATGCATCACCATGATCTTGCGTGTGCGTAGGAATTTTTTTGAAATTACTACGTTCCCCAACAATCTTTTGTCCTACCCTCCCGTGGCAGCGGGGTCCTATTGGAAACTAAGGGATATTAAGGCCTCCTTTTAATAGAGAACCGGAACAAAGCATTAACACATAGTGAATACATGAACTCCTCAAACTATGGTCATCACCGGGAGTGGTCCCGATTATTGTCACTTCGGGGTTGCCGGATCATAACACATAGTAGGTGACTATAGACTTGCAAGATAGGATCTATAACTCACATATATTCATGAAAACATAATAGGTTCAGATCTGAAATCATGGCACTCGGGCCCTAGTGACAAGCATTAAGCATAGCAAAGTCATAGCAACATCAATCTCAAAACATAGTGGATACTAGGGATCAAACCCTAACAATACTAACTCGATTACATGATAAATCTCATCCAACCCATCACCGTCCAGCAAGCCTACGATACAATTACTCATGCACGGCGGTGAGCATCATGAAATTGGTGATGGAGGATGGTTGATGATGACGACGGCGATGAATCCCCCTCTCCGGAGCCCCGAACGGACTCCAGATCAGCCCTCCCGAGAGAGATTAGGGCTTGGCAGCGGCTCCGTATCGTAAAACGCGATGAAACTTTCTCTCTGATTTTTTTCTCCTCTAAAGCCAATATATGGAGTTGGAGTTGGCGTCGGAGGGCCACCAGGGGGCCCACGAGGTAGGGGGGCGCGCCCAGGGGGAGGGGCGCGCCCCCCACCCTCGTGGACAGGGTGTGGGCCCCCTGGTCTTCATATTTGGCGAGGATTTTTTATTATTTATTCTAAGATATTCCGTGGAGTTTCAGGTCATTCCGAGAACTTTTGTTTTCTGCACATAAAACAACACCATGGCAATTCTGCTGAAAACAGCGTCAGTCCGGGTTAGTTCCATTCAAATCATACAAGTTAGAGTCCAAAACAAGGGCAAAAGTGTTTGGAAAAGTAGATACGATGGAGACGTATCAACTCCCCCAAGCTTAAACCCTTGCTTGTCCTCAAGCAATTCAGTTGACAAACTGAAAGAAAAAAATAAAAACTTTTACAAACTCTGTTTGCTCTTGTTGTTGTAAACATGAAAAGCCAGCATTCAAGTTTCAGCAATTATTATGAACTAACCATACTCACAATAACACGTAGGTCTCACAATTACTCATATCAATAGCATAATCAGCTAGCGAGCCATAATAATAAAACTCGGATGACAACACTTTCTCAAAATAATCATAACATGATATAACAAAATGGTATCTCGCTAGCCCTTTCTGAGACCGCAAAACATAAATGCAGAGCACCTTTAAAGATGAAGGACTGACTAAACATTTTAATTCATGGTAAAAGAGATCCAGTCAAGTCATACCCAATATAAACCAATCATAATGAATGCAAACGACAGTGTGCTCTCCAGCGAGTGCTTTTTAATAAGAAGGGTGATGACTCAACATAAAAGTAAATAGATAGGCCCTTCGTAGAGGGAAGCAGGGATTTGTAGAGGTGCCAGAGCTCGATTTTTGAAATAGAGATAAATAATATTTTGAGCGGCATACTTTCACTGTCAACGCAACAACTATGAGATGGTTGTATCTTCCATACTACATGCATTATAGGCAGTTCCCAAACAAAATGGTAAAGGTTTATACTCCCCCTCCTCCACAAGCATCAATCCATGGCTTGCTCGAAACAACGAGTGCCTCCAACATTCAACGGGTCCCAGGGGGAGTTTTGTTTAATTATTTTGATTTGCTTTGATCT
Organism: Triticum urartu; assembly: GCF_056163025.1. Taxonomy (NCBI): domain Eukaryota; kingdom Viridiplantae; phylum Streptophyta; class Magnoliopsida; order Poales; family Poaceae; genus Triticum; species Triticum urartu. Next base: position 705,505,456 of record NC_141879.1, on the reverse strand, counting down.
TTTTGGATCATGGGACTGGGCATCCCGGTTACCGGCCCTTTCTCGTGAATGAGGAGCGGAGTCCACTCCTCTTGAGAATAACCCACCTAGCATGGAAGATATAGGCAGCCATAGTTGCACATGAGCTGCTCGAGCATACAAAACAGAATTTCATTTGAAGGTTTGGAGTTTGGCACATACAAATTTACTTGGAACGGCAGGTAGATACCGCATATAGGAAGGTATAGTGGACTCATATGGAACAACTTTGGGGTTTAAGGAGTTTGGATGCACAAGCAGTATTCCCGCTTAGTACAGGTGAAGGCTAGCAAAAGACTGGGAAGCGACCAACTGAGAGAGCGACAACAGTCGTAAACATGCATTAAAATTAATTCACACCGAATATAAGCATGAGTAGGATATAATCCACCATGAACATAAATATCATGAAGGCTATGTTGATTTGATTCAACTACATGCGTGAACATGTGCCAAGTCGAGTCACTCAATTCATTTAAAGGAGGATACCATCCTATCATACCACATCATAATCATCTCAATAGCATGTTGGCACGCAAGGTTAACCATTATAACTCATAGCTAATCAAGCATGGCACAAGCAACTATAATCTCTAAATGTCATTGCAAATATGTTTACTTCATAATAGCTGAATCAGGAACGATGAATCATCATATTTACAAAAACAAGAGAGGTCTAGTTCATACCAGCTTTTCTCATCCCAATGAGTCCATCATATATCATCATTATTGCCTTTCACTTGCACGACCGAACGGTGTGTATAATAATAAGAGTGCACGTGCATTGGACTAAGCTGGAATCTGCAAGCATTCAACTCAAGAGAGAAGACAAGTAATATGGGCTCTAAGTTAAATAAACAATCATGCATATAAGAGCCACTAAGCATTTTCAATATAGTCTTCTCGACCCCCAAAGAAAGGAAAAGAAAAATAAAAACTATTTACACGGGAAAGCTCCCAACAAGAAAAAGAAGGACGGGAAATATTTTTGGGTTTTCTTTTTAATTCTACTACAAGCATGGAAAGTAGACTAACACTAATTTTTTTTGTTTTTCTTAAGGTTTATTAAACGCACAAGAAGAAAGCAGGAAAAAGGAAAATAAACTAGCATGGATATTACAATGAAAGAGTATGAGCACCGACATCTAGCAATGAGTGTGTGTGAACATGAATGTAATGTCGGTGGGAAATACATACTCCCCCAAGCTTAGGCTTTTGGCCTAAGTTGGTCTATTGCCAGGGATAACCTGGCTGATATCCGTAGATGAAGCTGGGGTCGTACTGCGATGCAGCGGCTACCGCCTGCTGAGCAGCAGCACGGCGTCGGGCTGCTTCCACTCCCCTCTCGTACTCATCTGCCTCCTCTCTGGTAATAATATATCTTCCTCTCACCTGAAAATCAAAGAAGGTAGGAGCAGGAAGAGCAACACGGACCACACGCCGTCTGTCAAAGATTAGTCGATACTGGTAAGGTGGTCCAGTCCTCTCAATGAACTGGTGGGAAAACATAGGATCAAGATCTAAATAAGAAGTGGGCAACTCCACATCACCCTCACGAATGTCTACATCAAGAAAATTAGCTAAGCGGGTTGCATAAATTCCTCCAAAGAAATCTCTGTTACGTCTATTAAGATGCAACCTACGAGCTACAATGGCTCCCATATGATAAGCTTGGTCCCCTAACACAGCACTTCTGAGAATGCTGAGATTAGGGGCACACATGTGACATGCTTCATCCTTAGCAGTTATACATCTACCAATGAAGAGAGCAAAATAATGTATAGCAGGAAAGTGAATGCTCCCTATAGTGGCCTGTGCTATATCTCTAGATTCCCCCACAGTTATTCTAGCAAGAAAATATCTATATTCAGATTTAGGGGCATCCCTGATACTACGCCAAGATGGAAGTTTGCATGCACGAGTGAAATCCTCTAAGTCCATGGTATAAGACTTGTCATAAAGGTCAAACATGACTGAAGGAGAATTACACGAAGATGAATAATCAAACCTCCCCACAAATGAACTTGTGAGATAACGATACTGGGGGCATTTATCAGCTTCAAAGTCCTCAAGACCTGCATTACGCACATATGCGTAAAATTCTTATTTAATTCCCACTTGATTCATAAAATTTTCCGAAGGCCATTCACAGGGCCTCACGAGAGCGTCTCTTGGTGGTTCCTCGTCACCATCACGCATTGCAAGTCTGGGACCTTGCTTCCTTGAAGAACCACCTTGGAACATCCTCCTAAGCATATTGTTTTCTCTGAAAATAATTCTGAAATTTTTAGTAACTTCAAACAAAAGTGAACCAACTTCAATAAGATTAATAGCAACTACTCATACAAGTGCCTAGAGCATAAATCAAGCATTAGAACTACTTGGAACCATATATATTTGACATGCAAGCTCAAGAACATGGTCACCTATGCAGCGCAAATTTGCAATGAATAAAGCACTAGAACAAAAACTAATTGGACCAATGGAGGAGTCACATACGAAGGAACAATCTCCCCAAGCAGTTTTGCGAGAGGTGCTTTGAGCAAGGAGATCGAAAATCGCAGCAAAAGTTGCTGGAACACGAGCTTGAGTTGGTTTTTCGGGTTTGTGCGAGACAGAGGAAGAAGATGGGTGCAGGAATAAGTGGAGGAGGGCCACCGTGGGCCCACGAGGCAGGGGGGCGCGCCCAGGGGGGTAGGGCGCGCCCTCCACCCTCGTGACCAGGTGGCAGCTCCCCCCGCGGTAATTTTTGCACTAAAAATCCTTAAATATTCCCGAAAAAATCATATTAAATTGGCATGGCATTCTGAGGACTTTTATTTTTGGGATATTTTTATATTGCACGGATAAGTCAGGAAACAGACAGAAAAATACTATTTTACTTTATTTCTACTAAAGAACAGAAAATATAAAGAGGGTACAGAAGGTTGTGCTTCTAGTTTCATCCATCTCATGCTCATCAAAAAGAATCCACTAACAAGGTTGATCAAGTCTTGTTAACAAACTCATTCCGATAATCATGGAACCGGAGAAATTTCGAATAACACTATGTTACCTCAACGGGGATATGGACATCCCCAACAATAAGTATATCATATTTATTTTTGACAGTAGGAAAAGGAAGTTCAAAACCTCCAAATATAATCGATGGGATTTTTCCAATAGAGTTGACACTATAAACTTGAGGTTGTTTCCTCGAAAGTGCACCGTATGCTCATTACCATTAACATGAAAAGTGACATTGCTTTTGTTGCAACCAATAACAGCCCCTGCAGTATTAAGGAAAGGTCTTCCAAGAATAATAGACATACTATCATCCTCGGGAATATCAAGAATAACAAAGTCCATTAAAATAGTAACGTTTGCAACCACAACAGGTACATCCTCACAAATACCGACAGGTATAGCAGTTGATTTATCAGCCATTTGCAAAGATATTTCAGTAGGTGTCAACTTATTCAAGTCAAGCCTACGATATAAAGAGAGAGGCATAACACTAACACCGGCTCCAAGATCACATAAAGCAGTTTTAACATAATTTCTTTTAATGGAGCATGGTATAGTAGGTACTCCTGGATCTCCAAGTTTCTTTGGTATTCCACCCTTAAAAGTGTAATTAGCAAGCATGGTGGAAATTTCAGCCTCCGCTATCTTTCTTTTATTAGTAATGATATCCTTCATATACTTAGCATAAGGATTTGTTTTGAGAACATCAGTCAATCGCATACGCAAAAAGATAGGTCTAATCATTTCAGCAAAGCGCTCAAAATCCTCATCATCCTTTTTCTTGGATGGTTTCGGAGGAAAAGGCATGGGTTTCTGAACCCATGGTTCTCTTTCTTTACCATGTTTCCTAGCAACGAAGTCTCTTTTATCATAACGTTGATTCTTTGATTGTGGGTTATCAAGATCAATAGCAGGTTCAACTTCTACATCATTATCATTACTAGGTTGAGCATCATCATGAACATCATCATTAACATTTTCACTAGGTTCATGTTCATTACCAGATTGTGTTTCAGCATCAGGCATAGAGATATCATTTGGATTATCAGGTGGTTCAGCAATAGGTTCACTAGAAGTTTGCACAGTTCTATCATTTTTCTTTTTCTTCCTTTTAGAAGAGCTAGGTGCATCAATATTATTTCTTTGAGAATCTTGCTCGATTCTCTTAGGGTGGCCTTCAGGATACAAAGGTTCCTGAGTCATTCTACCAGTTCTAGTAGCCACTCTAACAGCATAATCATTTTTCTTACTATTCATTTCATCAAGCATTTCTTTCTGAGCTTTAAGTACTTGTTCTACTTGAGTGGTAACCATAGAAGCATGTTTGCTAACAAGTTTAAGTTCACCTCTAATATTATCCATATAATCACTCAAGCGTTTAATCATAAAGGTATTCTGCTTTAATTGTCTACCAAAATAAGCATTAAAGTCATCTTGCTTAAACATAAAGTCATCAAACTCATCCAAGCACTGACTAGCAATTTTAGTAGGAGGGACTTCAACTTTATCATATCTATAGAGAGAATTTACCTTTACTACAATTTTAGTAGGAGGGACTTCAACTTTATCATATCTATAGAGAGAATTTACCTTTACCTTTACTACCGTGACAAAACCACGACAGTATTCCGGACCCCTCTGATCTGCCTAACCGGTCATAATATTCATGACCGGAACACAAGCAGCGCTTCACTCTTCGACAGCCGCGGCAACGATCTCCGGTTCAGCAGCGGCAACGGTTGCCGGGGCGGGAGGCCCTGTGCGCCCACCGGCTCAGGTTCTATCAGAACTATTTGATGCGTTGGCTGTGCTTATGACAGAAGTTAATCCGCCAGATCAGGACGCTCACAACGCGGAGAAAAGGTAAAGGAACAAATCACCCAGGCCAAAACGGATCTGGCGGCTGAGGACACCAGGATGGCCGCAGAGCGGGCCGCTTTAGACGCACAGGCCTACAGGCTTATGTTGGATCAGAGCGCGTCGCATGAAGTCATGAGGAGGAAGCACCGGTCCCGCTTACCTCCAGTTTTCGAGGCCAGAGACCTTTTCAACACTCCAGGACCAAGAGCCAGTAATCCGCTGGAGGGGAACCGGGCAGAAGCCCCTGGGACGGGTGCACCGGTTCAGCCCCGTCAGATGGACCCACCTCGTCAAAACACCGTTATACCTCGGGATGTTTTAACACCTTCGGGTCACTACTCCAACCCAATGGACAATCTTGTTGCCGCTGCTGCATGACTGGAGGCCATTCCAGTTGAAGGTGACTCGCCACAAGCAGTAGAGACGCGACGGGTCAAGGAACTTCTGAGGACAGCTTTGGCCCAATAGGAGGCGTACTTGTACAGCCGCGACCGAATCCATTCGACCCCCCGTCCAAGCCGAAGCTATAGCAGACATATGGATGAACCAGCAGTGTCGAGTAATGAACGACGTGGAGCTCCCCGTTGTAACAACCCGACGGGTGGTGCTGATGACGCTCAGGAAGTGGTGAACCGGGCCCGAGCGCGTAGGGAGGCCGAGTTAGCCGCACAGCATTTGGCTCGGCAGCTCACGCCGGTTCGTCCAACCATTTCGATCGAACCTGGTGTTCTTCTAGTTCTTTGGGGGTGCCTTGCCTCGTCCCCGCTTTACGCAACGTGCGCTTGCCCAAGGATTTCAAAGGCCCACGCAAGGTACCAAATTATACGGCGGATCAACCACCAGAGACATGGGTAGAGAGCTATGAGATGGCCATGGAGATGCTTGATGTGGATGACACGGCGTGTGCGAAATACTTCACCATGATGCTTGAAGGAACGGCCCGTACTTGGTTAAAAAGCTTGCCCGCTAATTCTATCAGTTCATGGGCCCAATTACGAGCCCGGTTTATCAACAATTTCAAGGATACCTGTAAACAGCCTATGTCGATAGTGGACTTAGCTGCATGCGTCCAGGAGGAAGGAGAGTCAACGACTCATTGGGTGCGCCGGGTTTCACAAGTGTTGCACTCCTCAGACCACATCAACGCTGACACCGCAGTATTAACCCTAGAAGGCAACTGCCGGTTTGGGCCCCTGAAGTTGAAATTGGGACGGATGAAGCGTCATTGCACCGACATGGGGACCCTCATGGCCGCTTTGGTAAAATATGCTGATTCTGATAGTACCAAGGATCCCGAATCTGATGATGACAAGACAGGGAAGGGGAAGAAGAACAGCAGCTCCAAAGGTCAGCAGCATCACTGGGTAGGCAATGGCGGAGGAGGCAAGCGTAAAGCGGATGGCAACATGGATTTTGTGGCTAATACCAACGTACAGGACAATGGCCAGCGGCGCAAGGGTAGGCCGAAAAATCGTAGTGGAGCGCCCAACCCCAACCCAAACCGCCTGAACTATCTGCTAAGCTAGCCCTGTCCAAGACATGGGACGAAGGAGGAGCCAGCAAACCACCTTTGGAAGGATTGCTTTATTATGCAGGAGTTCAAAAATTCTAATAATTTCCGGTATGATCACGGATCTGGCGGTGGTTCAGGGTCCGGGCCGGGTTACGGTGGAGGAAGTTCCGGTTCAGGATTTAATGGTAATCCGGGCGGACATAATGGTCAAAATAGTCAGAACAACCAGGGTGGTTACAACCAATAGCAGCAACAGTCAGGTTACCAAAGCAACCCAAAGCAGTTGAGTAATGGGCAGTACCATGTCTTTACCACTAGCTTGGACAAGCGAGACCGGAAGGTTCAGAGGCGGGCAGTCAACTCTGTTGAACCGGCCACACCCCGTTATCTACATTGGTCTGAACAGCCAATCATATGGAGCAGAGAGGATCACCCACTCCAGGTCGATAATCCGGGCCAGTTGGCTCTGGTGGTGGCGCCTCAGGTGGGAGGTTATAAGTTCACCAAGGTGCTCATGGATGGAGGGAGCAGCATTAACATCCTATACTATGAGACCTTCCGTCGTATGGGACTTACAGATAAGAATCTCAAACCGTCCAATACAGTATTCCACGGTGCAGTGCCTGGCAGATCAGCGTATCCCATTGGTAAGATAGCTCTTGAAGTGGCCTTTGGGGATGATCACGATTCCAGGTCGGAGACAATAACGTTTGAAGTGGTGAAAATCCAAAGTCCATATCACGCCCTGTTTGGGCGTCTGGCATACGCCAAGTTTATGGCTTGGCCCTGTTATGTGTATTTGCAGCTCAAGATGCCGGGTCACAAGGAGACAATAATGGTTCACGGAAGCCGCAAAATCACTTTGGAATGCGAGGAAGGAGATGTGGCTTATGCAGAGTCGGTTTGTGCCACCGAGGAGTTGAAGTACTATAAAGACAATGTTGATCCAGCGGACATGACTCCGTTGAAGAAGCCAACTACGGAGCATGATCCGGCCCTGAAGTTCAAATCGGCAGCAGAAACTAAGCTTGTTGACTTCGTACCTGGCGATTCGTCCAAGAAGTTCAGCATTAGTGCCAACTTGGATCCGAAATAGGAAAGCACGCTCATCGAGTTCATCCATGAGAATCGGGACATTTTTGCATGGAAGCCCTCTGACATGCCAGGTGTACCGAGGCAACTCGCTGAGCACACACTTAATGTGGATCCTAAATACAAACCGGTGAAACAGTTCCTCTGCCGGTTTAATGAAGAAAGACGCAAGGCAATTGGAGAAGAGGTAGCCAGGCTCTTAGCAGCTGGTTTTATTGTTGAAGTTTTTCACCCTGAGTGGCTTGCCAATCCGGTGCTAGTCCTTAAGAAAAATGGCACCTGGCGTATGTGTGTGGATTACACAGATCTTAATAAAGCTTGTCCGGCAGATCCTTTTGCCCTCCCCCATATTGATCAAATCATTGATGCTACGGCGGGTTGTGAGCGTTTAAGTTTTTTGGATGCATATTCTGGCTATCATCAGATCAAAATGGCAGTTAAGGACCAGGAGAAGATGGCATTCATAACTCCCTTTGGAGCCTTCTGCTATGTGTCTATGCCCTTTGGGCTCAAAAGTGCCCAGGCAACTTATCAACGGTGTGTACAAAATTGTCTTCACAAGCAGATTGGCCGTAATGTACATGCTTACGTGGATGATATCGTGGTTAAATCCAGGGAGAAGGAGACTCTGGTTGATGATTTGAAGGAAACCTTTGATAACCTAAGGACGTACAAGATGATGCTTAATCCGGACAAGTGTGTCTTTGGTGTACCGGCGGGCAAGTTATTGGGTTTTCTGGTGTCCAACAGGGGAATTGAGGCTAATCCGGAGAAGATCACAGCCATCACCTCCCTGGCTAAACCAAAGTGTATCAATGATGTTCAACGCCTGGCAGGCCGGATTGCCGCGTTAAGCCGGTTTATCAGCCGCCTTGGTGAGAAGGCGATCCCTTTGTATCAGATGTTGAAGAAGACGGATCAGTTCGTCTGGAGTTCTGCTGTTGATGAAGCATTTGAGGATTTAAAGCGGCAATTGGCCAATCCGCCTGTGCTCGCCGCTCCCATTGACAAGGAGCCGTTACTGCTATATGTTGCTGCTAATGCTCGTGCGGTCAGCGTGGCTATTGTGGTGGAACGAAAGGAGGCAGGTAAGGAGCATCCGGTTCAACGTCCGGTCTATTATATTAGCGAGGTACTCATTGAGTCCAAGCAAAGGTATCCGCATTGGCAGAAGCTGGTGTACGGAGTTTTTATGGCAAGCCGGAAGCTTAAGCAATACTTCCAAGGGCACCCAATTACGGTGGTCAGTTCTGCTCCTTTGGGAGATATCATTCAAAACCGGGAAGCAACTGGCCGGATTGCAAAGTGGGCTATAGAGCTGGGGCCGTACGGTTTGAAATATGTGCCTCGGACAACGATTAAGTCTCAAGCACTTGTTGATTTCATCAATGATTGGACAGAAATGCAAGCACCTGAAGAAAAGCCGGATCATACGTATTGGACCATCCATTTTGACGGATCCAGGCAGTTGGAAGGCTCAGGGGCTGGAGTCGTATTAACTTCCCCACGAGGTGATAAGTTTTGTTATGTTCTCCGTTTAATGTTCCCTTGTACTAACAATGCAGCTGAGTATGAAGCCTTGCTCCATGGTCTTCGGATGGCTAAGGAGATGAATCTAAGTCGAGTTAAGTGCTTCGGTGATTCGGACCTTGTGGCTCAGCAAGTGTCTGGCACTTGGGACTCCAAGGACCCACTCATGGAAGCATATCGTCGTGAGGTGGATATTGTTGCAGGTTATTTCAGAGGCTATCAGGTGGACCATGTGGACCGGCGGAAAAATGAAGCGGCGGACGCTTTAAGCCGGCTGGGCTCTCAGCGCAAACCGGTCCCACCCAATGTTTTTCTGGATGTGCTGCACAACCCGTCGGTGAAGATCCCTGGTGAAGAGGATTTGGCCATTCCTGATCCGGAGGCTCGATTGGTGGCAGTTCTTCATGTTATTCCGGATTGGACGCTTCCTTATCTGGCGTACAAGAACCGGGGCGAGTTGCCAGAAGATGAGATTCTGGCCCGGCAGATAATCCGGCGATCCAAGTCCATGACTGTCATCAACGGTGAGTTGCATCATTGCAGTGTATCAGGAGTTTTTCAACGTTGTGTGTCTCCTGAAGAAGGCCGTGAAATTTTGCGGGAGATCCACGAAGGAGATTGTGGTCACCACGCCGGTTCAAAGTCTCTGGTGGCTAAAGCGTTTCGCCATGGTTTCTATTGGTTAACTGCTCATGCTGATGCGAAGGATCTGGTCAGACGATGTGATGGTTGCCAAAGGTTTTCAAGACGTGCTCATGTACCGGCTCAAGAATTGAGGATGATTCCAATTACTTGGCCGTTTGCGACTTGGGGGCTAGATATGGTTGGGCCTTTCAAAAGGTCCAAATATAAGAAGACCCACCTCCTGGTGGCGGTGGACAAGTTTACAAAGTGGGTGGAGGCAGAACCTGTTAGCAAGTGTGATGCGGCCACAGCGGTTCAGTTCATCAAAAAGGTGATTTTCCGGTTTGGCTTTCCGCACAGTATTATCACAGATAATGGTACCAATTTATCCAAAGGTGCTATGAAGGAGTTCTACGAACGGGAGCACATCCGGCTCGACGTTTCATCAGTGGCACATCCACAGTCCAATGGTCAAGCAGAAAGAGCTAATCAAGAGATCTTGAGAGGCATCAAGCCCCGGCTCATGGTTCCTTTGCAAAGAACGCCGGGTTGTTGGGTAGAAGAATTACCATCTGTGTTATGGAGCATCAATACAACACCCAACAGATCAACAGGATACACACCGTTCTTCATGGTTTATGGAGCGGAGGCGGTTCTCCCCAGCGATATCCATCATGACTCACCTCGTGTCACGGCTTATGTTGAAGCGGACAACGAGACAGCACGACAAGATGCTTTGGACCGGTTGGATGAAGAGCGTGACATCGCAGCCGCCCGGTCGGTGATTTACCAGCAGGATCTTCGTCGTTATCACAGTCGCCGAGTCAGAACCAGAGCCTTCCAGGAAGGAGATTTGGTGCTTCGGCTCATCCAAGATCAGACTGATATGCATAAGCTATCCCCACCTTGGGAGGGGCCTTTTGTGGTCAGCAAAAATCTGCACAACGGGTCGTACTATCTGATCGATATTCGAGAGCATAAGGACTCACGTACATCAGAGGAGGAGACTAACAGGCCGTGGAATATAGCTCATCTTCGGCCTTACTATACCTGAGCCATTGGCTATACTTATGTACATACAATGTATATATTATGATTAAGTAAAATAAACCGGAACCTCAGCTAAAGCGGGGTATCTGTTCTTTTACATCATGTGAGGTTACACGGAGTTGCTCTAAAGGGGCCTCCGATTTACCCCTTGAGTTCGCTTTGCTAAAAGCATCGTGTTATATCACTTGGAGGATTGGTCGTGTCCGAACCAATACCATGCCTCTTGATAGGCGAAAGCCACCAGATCACTTGGGGACTTGGTCATGTCTGAACCAGTCATGCCTCTTGATCGGCCTAAGGCCACAGAATCACTTGGGGGCTTGGTCGAACCCGAACCATGACCACGCCATTTGGTCGGCATAAAATGCCACAAGAATCACTTGGGGACCTGGCTAACAAGAACCATAGTTACACCTAACGGGAGCTTGGTCGTGTTTGGCCATGGTTACGCCATTTGATCAGCTTAAATAAATCTTTTTTGGCAAATGTTTTTTTCGTTGCTTTTGCTTCATACTTTTCTTTGAAGGGTTTTTTTTTGCTTTTTATTGTGTTCTTTAAACTGACAAAGTTTTTTAACCAATCAATTGACGGAACACAGTTCACGTCAATCCGGAGACTATTTGTCCGGTTTGATCCTTGTTGCTAACATCCTCTTATGGAGTAACACAGTGTTCATTATAACCCGGCATGGTTTACATGGTAACCAGTGTCATATACATATACAGGAGTTGTTATTTCCTCCAATAGTGTGGGTTTGCAAAAGCTCCGCTTCAAGGTTGGCCAAGCCAACTTCACACTCAATGGTGGCAGGTATTATGTATCTCAAATTTTTTGATCATATACTTAAAATTTTGTTTTGGGTGTTTTGACTTTATATATACAAAACATCATATTCCGCCTGACGGTACAACCGCGGTGGCACTTAATGAATTTCTTATTAGTATTTTGGAAAGTTCATTACCACAGGAAGAACAAATTATGCGCGAAGGCATATCAACATCAAAGGTATCAGCTAGCCTATTACAAGGCAACATGGTGCCCATAATAACATAATTGTTTTGCACAAAGGAGAGACAGTTTTAAAACCGGCTTCCGGTTTAAGCTTGGCCACCAGCCTGGCCTGATGGTTGTGGGTCATCCTGCGCCGCTTCAGCTTCCGTTTCTCTACCCAGTGGCTGAAAATCCACAGTTATCCAGTCGATTCCCATCAATGCTTGAAAAACAGCTTTGTCATGGATTAGCGAAGAGGGGTCAATATCGGGAGCGTAAGTATGCTTACGGATTGGAGGGATCAGGTTTTCCGATTCATGGATTGGTGCAGCTATTCGCTTGTTCTGGCTGTCATATTGGGCTTGATAATGAGACAAATCTGCTTCCTCAGCCAGTTGACAAGCTAACGGACGTACCTCCCGGTTTATGGCTCGCAGATCCACTTCACCAAATTCTGACCCGTCTTCCTTCAAACTGGGATAACCTTGAGCCGCTTCAATAGGATCAAAATCTGGCACCCAGGCTTTTGCCCGGATTAAAGCATTGATTGCACCGGTTCGAGCAGCAGATTTCTTCAGCTCTTCAACCCGGGCAGGAAGCACTGACAGTTTCATCAAAGTATCTTGAATCAAAGTAGGCGCCGGTTTGTTATGAGATGCAGTACAGATGATCCGCTGGGCACCAGTATACAATTGTTCAACCAAGGTATAGACGGCTTTCAACTTCTTCCACACATCTGACCCCAAGTGACCAATGCGTGTCCCTGAAATACCATAAAAGGTTAATAAATCGGCGACTCTGTAAGAAGGTAGAACCAATTCAGAAGGCAAGCTAGCTTACCAAAGATAGAAGTGGTCATGGCATGAATGTGCCGCTTTATGCTGGTCAGTTCATCCGTCACTGGTTTCAGTGCAGCCTCGGCATCCTCTGCTCGTTTGATCAAAGCGGACTTTTCAGTGGCCCAATCCGCCCGTTTCTTCTTGAAGTTCTCCTTAAGTTGTTCCATGGCGCTTAAGGCACTGGCCAATTCCTCTTTTGCCTTGGAGGTTTCAGCCTGTTGGGTTTTCAGGTTTTCTCGCAGATCGATGACTTGGCTTTCTTTCGCCTTCAGCTCCGCCTGCAGGCATACAGATATATGTTTCAACAAATCGGTAGAAGGATTCAAGTACCAACCACATAACAAGTTATGCCCTTAGCACTTGGGGGCTAATGCATATTCGATCTGCATCTTTCAATTGTTTACAAAGTCCCAAACTCAATACAAGTATTCAACTTGGTACTTGGGGGCTAATGCATATTCGATCTGCATCTTTCAATTGTTTACAAAGTCCCAAGCTCAATACAAGTATTCAACTTGGCACTTGGGGGCTAATGGCTATTTGATCATATGTATTCTGATGCGGCAGTTTCAATTACTTAAAGTACCAGTTTAACTACGCTAAGTTGAACTGGCCCTTGGGGACTACATCAGCAAATTTCAAAGTATCAAGATTCATATTATTAAGTCCCGGTTTGGAAGGATATTTTAAATTGGCCCTTAGGGGCTAGGAGAGTCAGCAAGAATGAAAGCATACAAGCAGGAAGGAGCATATGGAAGCTACCTCATATTTATCCTTCATCATGTTAACCAGACCGGCTTCATAGTCATGGCTGGTATACAGCCGGTTCAGATAGCCGGAATGGATATCTTGGGCGTTCAGATCAGCGTAAGCCGTCAGATCAGCATTCCACTTGCCTTTGCCAAAAGCAGCTAATTCTTCCTTGGCAGAATGTTTGGATAAAGCGACAGGATTGCTTGGCTCAGTATGGCCAGTGCCAGTAATGAGAACTTCATCATCATTGGTACCGCCGGTTTGCACTAGAGCTGTTGGCTTGTCAGTAGGTTTTGCGGGACCGGTGGAGCTTTCAACCCGGAGGGAACCTGTGGGCTGATGGATAGGACCTGAGGTATCAGTAGGTCTTTCCTCAGCAGTAAGATCATCATCTGGCTACGGTGGATCATTGGGAATATCCTCAGGAATAGCCGCTTCAAGATTGGGTGTGGTGCCTGGTTCAAGAATGACATCTTCTTCGGCCGCTTTATCCAGGCGGGCCTTCTTGCTCGGCCTAGGTTTGGCCCTGAGAAGAATAACAAAATTAAATACAACATATGTTCTAAGGCAATATACTGCAAACATCACAATAAATATAGCTTACCCAAGCACCGTTTTGAGCGGTGGGAGCTGAGTAGCCGATGACTCGCTAGAAGATGAGTGGGAAATAACCTGATAATCGGAGTCAGACGGATTAAGAGGTTGAAGAAAGCAGCCCGCTTTAGGAAAAGCACTAACAAGCGAATTAGAGACCTCGGAATGACGTTTCCGAACCGGACTGTTCGGTAAACCGGCGGAGGTAACTACCTGGCCGCTGTGCCGGGTGGTGTGGCGAGCTTCGTGTTGTTGAGTCTTCATAAGAAGTTTAGGATCCAAATAAGCAAGAGGATGAGAAAATTTAACTTTCCGGTTTTCCTGACGGATTTTTTGTGAAGGCAAAGTTTCTGAATCGGAAGAGAGAATAATTACCTCTGCAACATTCGCATGGCTGGCTTCGGCATCATCCTAACAAATATCATCATCAATAAGATGCATGAAAAATAAACCAACTGAGTCAAGCTCTACCTCAAAGTCTGGATTATCCACCTCGTCATCAGGGGCCGGATTAGAAGATGCAGTGGTTCTTTTCCGGTGGGCGGTCTTCTTCACAGCTTTAGTTTTTTGCCGGGTTGCTCTTTCCGGTTTATCTGTTTTCTCTGGTTTCTCCTGCGGCAGCTTTTTGCTCCAAAACGGATCATCGCCCTGGTTATGCAGACACTGATATTAAAAACAATGACCAGACATATCAATAACAGATTCAGCAAAGAGAAAAATCAAAGTCTTACAGCTGGCGGTTTGTTGGTGGCACAGAAGGGAAGCAGGCCGGTTCTAGCGCAGATGTGCTCCGGTTCATTCAGTATTTTACGCACAGCCTCTGTGATTTTTTCACCAGAGAGCTGGAGTCTTGAATGTCGCAGTGGGTCATTCACACTATCAGTATATTCGCACATCAAACCGGAGCGCTGACTAAGGGGCAGTATGCTCCATGATATCCAACAGCGAGCAAGGTCAACCCCTGTTAAACCGTTGGCCATAAAGGCTCTGAGCTTTGACAGCTGAGGAGCATATTTGCTTCTCTCCTGGGCAGTCAATCGTTGAGGAAAACGATGGGTATTGCTGAGCCGCTCCGGACGAAAGCCAGGCAAGGGATTCTCACCAGCAGGGGAGGTATCTTTGCAGTAGAACCATGTCTGATTCCACTCCTTGGGGTGACTGTGCAGCTTGGCGTGAGGGTATGTGACCTCTTTCCTTTTTTGAATTGCCATGCCACCCAACTCCGTATTAGAGCCATCAGTAAACTCAGTACGGCGGTTTAGATGGAAAAGATCTCTGAATAATTCCACTGTGGGCTCCTCTTGAAAGAACACCTCACAGAGCACTTGGAAGTGGCACATATTTGTAACAGAGTTGGGGCCAGTGTCTTGCGGATGGAGTTGGAAATCAGCTAGAACATCCTGGTAGAATTTAGAACCGGGCAGTTTAAAACCCCGGGCTAAGTGGTCTACGAAAACAACAACCTCTCCTTCTCGAGGTATGGGGGGCATTCTTTGCCAAGAGCCCTCCAATGGACGGTGTCTTTGCTGCCCAAGGCGCCAATCAGGACTAAATCATCCAGTTGATCCTCTGTGACGCGAGAAGGGACCCAATTGCACTCATACACTTGCTTGGCCATGATGAAATCTACAAAGTACATTGATATGTGCAATGTTAAACCGGAAGCAGATCTATCTAAACCGGAGTTCATGAAGCAACAGCATCCCGGCGGTTCAACAAGGGGACTAATGATATATGATAGATTGCTTTTTCAAAGGTGAACCGCCTATGTGGTAAAGAGGATACAGATCTAAGGCAAGAATGACTAAGGAAGGTAAAAACAGATTTCATAAGGTCGCAGTGAAATTTTGGATCTACCGTAAGACAGGAAAATAAAAGGATTTAGACCTAAAAGGTCGATCTCAAAGCAATTCACAAGGGACCAGATCAGTGTTTTATGCGCATAAAGGTTTGCTTTGGTAACATAAGATAAGCCATTACGGAGAATACATCAGGTTTGAAGTTTTATTCATGGGCTAAATAAGAAACAAAGGAAGAACAGCGCCAGAGTCTTGATGAACTTCGACGAACGAGGAAACCCTAGAACAGATCTGCGGGGGGAAAGAAGATTTACCGGAGCTGAGGAAGAAGCAGAAGGTCGCCGCGATGCTCTGGTGTGCTCAGGTTGATGCAGCGGCCAAGGTTGATGCAGAGGTCGACGGTGGCGGCGGAGCTCCGAAGCTGGGCGACGCGAGGAAGATGAAGCAGAAGGGGTCAGAGGGAAAGAGAAAGGAAATGACCCTTCGGTCCTATTTATAAAGAAAGGGATATGTCAGGCGCGAGAATCAAGGAGCCGCGAGTTTGGAAACAAAGCTGCGGCCTTAATTGTCACAGGCTTGTTATAAGGATAAGGTTCTTTATAACCAGTGACGTCACACCGGTCTACCGCGAGCAGAGAAGATGACATCACGGCGGGTCAACAAAATACAAGAAGATGTTGAAGATGAAGATTTTTGCTAAGGATTGACATGAACCTGTTCAAATCAATTTGGGGCCTAATGTTGGGGATATTACTACTGGGCATAAACCGGCCAGGACAAGCCGGGTTAACTTCATCAGTAGTTGAGTGTGATAAAAGCCCATGAGGGCAGATGAGGGCTAAAGGCCCATAATCAGTTTAAGGCCTATAGCTATAAACCGGCGTCGGTATGTAACTTGTGTTATAAGTTAGGAATAGTGGAGACCGAACCGGACGCATCTATGAGCCGGTATCGGGACTCTGTAAACCGCCGCGCGCCACCCATGTATATAAGGGGACGACCCGGCGGTGGTTCAAGGACAGACAACAACTCGAGACATAGGCGAAGCTTATTTGCTCCCTAGTCATCGAAACACCCATCAATTCCATCACAACTAGACGTAGGCTTTTACCTTCATTGAAGGGGCCGAACTAGTATAAATTCTCTTGCGTCCTTGTGTCCGCTTTAACCCCTTCAAGCTAACCCGTAGCGATGGCTCCACGACTAAGTCCTTTCTCTAGGACATCTGCCGTGACAAAACCACGACACTACCTGTGTCGGGATATCGGGAGGTTCTTCAGTAAATAAGTAATTGAGATCATATACTTCTTCAACAGGCGGTAAATTAAGACCATGTATTTCTTCAATAGGAGGTAAATTCTTAACATCTTCAGCTTTAATACCTTTTTCTTTCATAGATTTCTTTGCCTCTTGCATATCTTCAGGACTGAGAAATAGAACACCTCTCTTCTTCGGAGTTGGTTTAGGAATAGGCTCAGTAATTGGCTCAGGAGCTAGCTCAGGAGTTGGCTCGGGAGGTGGCTCAGGAGGTTCCCAATTATTTTCATTTGCCAACATATTATTCAATAAAATTTCAGCGTCATCCGGTGTTCTTTCCCTGAAAAGAGAACCAGCACAACTATCCAGGTAATCTATGGAAGCATCAGTTAGTCCATTATAAAAGATATCAAATTTTTCAGGTTTCTTAAGAGGATGATCAGGCAAAGCATTAAGTAACTTGAGAATCCTCCCCCAAGCTTGTGGGAGACTCTCTTCTTCAATTTGCACAAAATTGTATATTTCCCTCAAAGCAGCTTGTTTCTTATGAGCAGGGAAATATTTAGCAGAGAAGTAATAAATCATATCCTGGGGACTTTGCACACAGGCAGGATCAAGAGAATTAAACCATTTCTTAGCATCACCCTTTAATGAGAACGGAAATATTTTGAGTATATAAAAGTGGCGTGATCTCAGATTATTAGTAAACAGGGCAGCTATTTCATCTAACTTACGAAGATGTGCCACAACAGTTTCAGATTCATAGCCATAAAAAGGATCAGATTCAACCAAAGTAATTATATCTGGATCAACAGTAATATCATAATAATCCTGATCAGGAACACAGATAGGTGAAGTAGCAAAAGCAGGGTCGGGTCTCATCCTACCTCTAAAAGATTCCTTACTCCACTTAATTAGTAACCTCTTACGTTCAGGTTTATCCGGACAAGCAAGAATAGCTTCATAAGATTCATTATTAAAAAGATAACCCTCAGGAATAACATGCATAGGTTCATCATCACTAACATCATTGTGTTCAGGTTCACTAATTTCTCTTTCTATAGACTTAGAAATTTGCTCATCTAGAAATTCACCAAGTGGCACGGTAGTATCAAGCATAGAAGTAGTTTCATCATAAGTATCATGCATAGCAGAAGTGGCATCATCAATAACATGCGACATATCAGAATTCATAGCAGTAGTAGGTTTAGGTGTCGCTAGCTTACTCATAATAGAAGGTGAATCAAGTGCAGAGCTAGATGGCAGTTCCTTACCTCCCCTCGTAGTTGAGGGATAAATTTTTGTCTTAGCGTCTTTCAAGTTCTTCATAGTGTCCAGCAGATATAAATCCCAAGTGACTCAAATAATAGAGCTATGCTCCCCGGCAACGGCGCTAGAAAAAGGTCTTGATAACCCTCAAGTATAGGGGATCGCAACAGTTTTCGAGGGTAGAGTATTCAACCCAAATTTGTTGATTCGACACAAGGGGAGCCAAAGAATATTATCAAGTATTAGCAGCTGAGTTGTCAATTCAACCACACCTGGAAACTTAGTATCTGCAGCAAAGTGTTTAGTAGCAAAGTAATATGATAGTGGTGGTAACGGTAACAAAGTAAAGACATCAAAAGTAATGTTTTTGGTATTTTTGTAGTGATTGTAACAGTAGCAACGGAAAAGTAAACAAGCGTAAACCAGTATATGGAAAACTCGTAGGCATCGGATCAATGATGGATAATTATGCCGGATGTGGTTCATCATGTAACAGTCATAACATAGGGTGACACAGAACTAGCTCCAGTTCATCAATATAATGTAGGCATGTATTCCGTAAATAGTCATACGTGCTTATGGAAAAGAACTTGCATGACAGCTTTTGTCCTACCCTCCCGTGGCAGCGGGGTCCTATTGGAAACTAAGGGATATTAAGGCCTCCTTTTAATAGAGAACCGGAACAAAGCATTAACACATAGTGAATACATGAACTCCTCAAACTATGGTCATCACCGGGAGTGGTCCCGATTATTGTCACTTCGGGGTTGCCGGATCATAACACATAGTAGGTGACTATAGACTTGCAAGATAGGATCTAGAACTCACATATATTCATGAAAACATAATAGGTTCAGATCTGAAATCATGACACTCGGGCCCTAGTGACAAGCATTAAGCATAGCAAAGTCATAGCAACATCAATCTCAGAACATAGTGGATACTAGGGATCAAACCCTAACAAAACTAACTCGATTACATGATAAATCTCATCCAACCCATCACCGTCCAGCAAGCCTACGATGCAATTACTCATGCACGGCGGTGAGCATCATGAAATTGGTGATGGAGGATGGTTGATGATGATGACGGCGACGAATCCCCCTCTCCGGAGCCCCGAACGGACTCCAGATCAGCCCTCCCGAGAGAGATTAGGGCTTGGCGGCGGCTCCGTATCGTAAAACGCGATGAAAATTTCTCTCTGATTTTTTCTCCTCGAAAGCCAATATATGGAGTTGGAGTTGGCGTCGGAGGGCCACCAGGGGGCCCACTAGGTAGGGGGGCGTGCCCAGGGGGGAGGGGCGCGCCCCCCACCCTCGTGGACAGGGTGTGGGCCCCCTAGTCTTCATCTTTGGCGATGATTTTTTATTATTTATTCTAAGATATTCCGTGGAGTTTCAGGTCATTCTGAGAACTTTTGTTTTCTGCATATAAAACAACACCATGGCAATTCTGCTGAAAACAGCGTCAGTCGGGACTAGTTCCATTCAAATCATACAAGTTAGAGTCCAAAACAAGGGCAAAAGTGTTTGGAAAAGTAGATACGACGGAGACGTATCAGTTCCCCTCATTACAGAAGCACTTAGTCTCGGGTTTGGGTTCAACCTTGGGTTTCTTCACTAGAGCAGCAACTGATTTGCCGTTTCATGAAGTATCCCTTCTTTCCCTTGCCCTTCTTGAAACTAGTGGTTTTACTAACCATCAACAATTGATGCTCCTACTTGATTTCTACTTTCATGGTGTCAAACATCGCGAATTGCTCAAGGATCATCATGTCTATCCCTGATATGTTATAGTTCATCACTAAGCTCTAATAGCTTGGTGGCAGTGACTATGGAGAACTATCACTATCTCATCTGGAAGATTAACTCCCACTCGATTCAAGCGATTGTAGTACTCAGACAATCTGAGCACATGCTCAATGATTGAGCTTTTCTCCCTTAGTTTGCAGGCTTAAGAAACTTGTCAGAGGTCTCATACCTCTTGACGTGGGCACTAGTCTGAAATACCAATTTCAGTCTTTGGAACATCTCATATGTTCTGCGACGTTTCAAAAACGTCTTTGGTCCCATAATTCTAAACTGTTAGCATTACGCACTGAACTATCGCGTAGTCATCAAAACGTGTATGTCAGATGTTTCCCAACATCTACAGACGGCGCTCGAGGTTGAACACACTGAGCGATGCATTAAGGACATATCCCTTCTGTGCAGCAATGAGGACAATCCTCAGTTCACGGACCCAGTCCGCATAATTGCTACTGTCAACTCTCAACTGAATTTTCTCTAGGAACATATCTAAAACAGTAGAACCAAAGCGTGAGCTACGACATAATTTGCAAAGACCTTTTGACTATGTTCATGATAATTAAGTTCATCTGATTATTTAATGAACTCCCACTTAGATAGACATCCCTCTAGTCATCTAAGTGATACATGATCCGAGTCAACTAGGCCGTGTCCGATCATCACGTGAGACGGACTAGTCATCATCGGTGAACATCTTCATGTTGATCGTATCCACTATACGACTCATGTTCGACCTTTCGGTCTTCCATGTTTCGAGGCCATGTCTGTGAAGGAAATATGCCCTAGAGGCAATAATGAAAGTTATTATTTCCTTATATCATGATAAATGTTTATTATTCATGCTAGAATTGTATTAACCAGAAACATAATACATGTGTGAATACATAGACAAACAGAGTGTCACTAGTATGCCTCTACTTGACTAGCTCGTTAATCAAAGATGGTTATGTTTCCTAACCATGGACAAAGAGTTGTCATTTGATTAACGGGATCACATCATTAGTTGAATGATCTGATTGACATGACCCATTCCATTAGCTTAGCACCCGATCGTTTAGTATGTTGCTATTGCTTTCTTCATGACTTATACATGTTCCTATGACTATGTGATTATGCAACTCCCGTTTGCCGGAGGAACACTTTGTGTGCTACCAAACGTCACAACGTAACTGGGTGATTATAAAGGAGCTCTACAGGTGTCTCCAAAGGTACATGTTGGGTTGGTGTATTTCGAGATTAGGATTTGTCACTCCGATTGTCAGAGAGGTATCTCTGGGCCCTCTCGGTAATGCAAATCACTGAAGCCTTGCAAGCATTGCAACTAATGAGTTAGTTGCGAGATGATGTATTACGGAACGAGTAAAGAGACTTGTCGGTAACGAGATTGAACTAGGTATTGAGATATCGACGATCGAATCTCGGGCAAGTAACATACCGATGACAAAGGGAACAGCGTATGTTGTTATGCGGTCTGACCGATAAAGATCTTCGTAGAATATGTAGGAGCCAATATGAGCATCCAGGTTCCGCTATTGGTTATTGACCGGAGACATGTCTCGGTCATGTCTACATTGTTCTCGAACCGTAGGGTCCGCACGCTTAAGGTTTCGATGACAGTTATATTATGAGTTTATGAGTTTTGATGTACCGAAGGAGTTCGGAGTCCCGGATGAGATCGGGGACATGACGAGGAGTCTCGAAATGGTCGAGACGTAAAGATCAATATATTGGATGACTATATTCGGACATCGGAAAGGTTTCGAGTGATTCGGGTATTTTTCGGAGTACCGGGTAGTTACGGGAGAAGCAATGGGCCTTGATGGGCTTTAGTGGGAAGAGGAGAAAGGGCCAAGGGGCAGCTGCGCCCCCCCTCCCCTCTGGTCCGAGTTGGACTAGGGAAAAGGGGGCCGGCCACCTTTCCTTCTCCTCCACTTCCTTCTCCCTTCCTCCCCTCTTGGTGGACTCCTACTAGGACTTGGAGTCCTAGTAGGACTCCACATCCTGGCCGCACCAATTGCCTTGGCCGGCCTCCTCCTCCTCCATCCTTTATATACTGAGGCAAGGGGCACCCCATGAACACAAGTTGATCTTCGTGATCGTTCCTTAGCGGTGTGCGGTGCCCCCCTCCACCATATTCCACCTCGGTCATATTGTAGCGGTGCTTAGGCGAAGCCCTGCGATGGTAGAACATAAAAATCGTCACCACGCCGTCGTGCTGACAGAACTCCTCCCCGACGCTTTGCTGGATCGGAGCCCGGGGATCGTCATCGAGCTGAACGTGTGCCAAGAACTCGGAGGTTCCGGAGTAACGGCGCTTGGATCGGTCGGATCGTGAAGACGTACGACTACATCAACCGTGTTGTCACAACGCTTCTGCTGTCGGTCTACAAGGGTACGTAGATCACACTCTCCCCTCTCGTTGCTATGCATCACCATGATCTTGCGTGTGCGTAGGAATTTTTTTTGAAATTACTACGTTCCCCAACAGTCTGTACATGCTAGGCTCGTCAAGTTAACCTAAGTGTATTGCGTGTGTAAATCTGGCTTACACCCGTTGTATGTGAACGTTAGAACCTATCACACCCGATCATCACGTGGTGCTTCGGAACAACGGACCTTAGCAACGGTGCATAGTTAGGGGGAACACTTTCTTGAAATTATTGCGAGGGATCATCTTATTTATGCTACCATCGTTCTAAGAAAATAAGATGTAAACATGACAAACATCACATGCAAATCATAAAGTGACATGATATGGCCAATATCATCTTGCGCCTTTGATCTCCATCTTCGAGGCGCGGCATGAACACCATCGTCACCGGCATGACACCATGGTCTCCATCATCATGATCTCCATCATCATGTCTTCATGAAGTTGCCTCGCCAACTATTACTTCTACTACTATGGCTAACGGTTAGCAATAAAGTAAAGTAATTACATGGCATTTTCATTGACACGCAGGTCATAAATAAATTAAGACAACTCCTATGGCTCCTGCCGGTTGTCATACTCATCCACATGCAAGTCGTGATTCCTATTACAAGAACATGATCAATCTCATACATCACATATATCATTCATCACATCCTTTTGGCCATATCACACCACATAACATACCCTGCAAAAACAAGTTAGACGTCCTCTAATTGTTGTTGCATGTTTTATGTGGCTGCTATGGGTTTCTAGCAAGAACATTTCTTACCTACGCAAAACCACAACGGTGATATGTCAATTGCTATTTACCCTTCATAAGGACCCTTTTCATCGAATCCGATCCGACTAAAGTGGGAGAGACAGACACCCGCCAGCCACCTTATGCATTGAGTGCATGTCAGTCGGTGGAACCTGTCTCACGTAAGTGTACGTGTAAGGTCGGTCCAGGCCGCTTCATCCCACAATGCCGCCGAATCAAGATAATACTAGTAACGGCAAGAAAATTGAACAAATCATCGCCCACAACTACTTTGTGTTCTACTCGTGCATAGAATCTACGCATAGACCTAGCTCATGATGCCACTGTTGGGGATCGTAGCAGAAATTTAAAATTTTCTACGCATCACCAAGATCAATCTATGGAGTAATCTAGCAACGAGGGAGAGGGAGTGCATCTTCATACCCTTGAAGATCGCTAAGCGGAAGCATTGCAAGAACGCGGTTGGTGGAGTCGTACATGCAGCGATTCAGATCGCGGTCGATTCCGATCTAAGCGCCGAACAACGGCGCCTCCGCGTTCAACACACGTACAGCCCAGTGACATCTCCCACGCCTTGATCCAGCAAGGGTAGAAGGAGAGGTTGGGGAAGACTCCGTCCAGCAGCAGCACGACGGCATGGTGGTGGTGGAGGAGCGCGGCACGCCAGCAGGGCTTCGCCAAGCACTGCAAGAGACGAGGAGGAGAAGGTATTGGAGGGGAGGGGGCTGCGCCAAGTGCTTGGGTCTGGCCACCCTCCCACCCCTCCACTATTTATAGGTTGGGAGAGAGGGGGCCGTCCCCCCTAGATCCCATCTAGGGTTGGAGCGGAGGCCAAGAGGGGGGAGGAGTGCCTCCCAAGTCAAGTGGAGGCCCTTCCCCTTAGGGTTTCCCCTCTCCCATGCGCATGGGCCTTGGGGGGCTGGTGCCCCTGGCCCATTAAGGCTAGGGAGCCCCCCTACAGCCCATGCTGCTGTATTGGACGTGGTGGAACATTTTCCGGACCTCCGGACCCCTCCGGAATCCTCTGGAACCTTCCGAAAGCTTCCCGGTACAATACCGAAAAAACGAACTTTTCCTGGAACCCGAACAACAACTTTCCATATATAAATCTTTACCTCCGGACCATTCCGGAACTCCTCACGATGTCCGGGATCTCATCTGGGACTCCGAACAACATTCGGTAACCACGTACAAACTTTCCCTATAACCCTAGCGTCATCGGACCTTAAGTGTGTAGACCCTACGGGCTCGGGAATCATGCAGACATGACCGAGACATCTCTCTGGTCAATAACCAATAGCGGGATCTGGATACCCATGTTGGCTCCCACATGTTCCATGATGATCTCATCGGATGAACCATGATGTCAAGGATTCAATCAATCCTGTATACAATTCCCTTTGTCTATCGGTATAGTACTTGCCTGAGATTCGATCGTCGGTATCCCAATACCTTGTTCAATCTCGTTACCGGCAAGTCTCTTTACTCGTTCTGTAACACATCATCCCGTGATCAACTCCTTGGTCACATTGTGCACATTATGATGATGTCCTACCGAGTGGGCCCAGAGATACCTCTCCGTTTACACGGAGTGACAAATTCCAGTCTCGATTTGTGCCAACCCAACAGACACTTTTGGAGATACCCGTAGTGCACCTTTATAGCCACCCAGTTACGTTGTGACATTTGGCACACCCAAAGCATTCCTACGGTATCCGCGAGTTGCACAATCTCATGGTCTAAGGAAATGATACTTGACATTAGAAAAGCTTTAGCAGACGAACTATACGATCTTGTGCTAGGCTTAGGATTGGGTCTTGTCCATCACATCATTCTCCTAATGATGTGATCCCGTTATCAATGACATCCAATGTCCATGGTCAGGAAACCATGACCATCTATTGATCAATGAGCTAGTCAACTAGAGGCTTACTAGGGACATATTGTGGTCTATGTATTCACACATGTATTACGGTTTCTAGTTAATACAATTATAGCATGAACAATAGACAATTATCATGAACAAGGAAATACAATAATAACCATTTTATTATTGCCTCTAGGGCATATTTCCAACAAAACCAAGTACGAAGTCCATGCTAATGTCTTCCCATGGTTGGTATGGAATTGGTAGAGGCATATAGAGGCCATGAGATTGAGCTTTGGACTTAGCTTTGCGACATGTAGAGCATCGGCTGGTGAAACGATTGATGTCCCGAAACATCTTTGGCCAAAAGTAGTTCTTCGAGAGCGTGGCGGATGTCTTGTCTCGTCCGAAATGTCCCATTATGCCTCCTCCATGAGATTCCTGCAAAAGCAACAAACGAAGAGAGGACTCAGGGATGCAAAGTTTGTTAGCTATCATAAGATATCCGTCTTTTATGTAATAGCGTTCCCAAGATGTATTCGACAAACACTTGGCATAAGGAGTAGCAAAAGTTGCATCATGCTCATACAAGTCTTTGATATGCTCAAAGCCAATGACATCTAACTCAAGTTGTGTAACAAGCAAGCATACGCGGGAAAGAGCATCCGCTACAATGTTTTATTTTCCCTTCATGTACTTGATGACATAAGGAAAAGACTCAATAAATTCACTCCATTTAGCATGACTCTTGTTCAACTTGGTTTGTCCCTTAAGATATTTGAGAGTCTCATGATCAGTATGAATGATAAACTCATGGGGACGAAGGTAATGTTCCCATTCATGCAAACCGTAGACTAAAGCATATAGCTCTTTGTCGTAGATGGGATAGTTGAGTTGCGCTCCGTAAAGTTTCTCACTAAAGTAAGATATGGGGCGCTTCTCTTGCATTAACACACCTCCTATGCCATTACCACTAGCATCACAATGAATCTCAAAAGGCTTGTTGAAGTTGGGTAAAGCAAGCACAGGAGCATGAGTAAGCAAATTCTTAAGCTCATTGAATGCGGTATCTTGGGATGGTCCCCAAACAAAAGGTGCATTCTTCTTGCTCAAAGCATGCAAAGGCAAAGCAATGGTGCTAAAATCCTTCACAAAGCGACGATAGAAACCCGCAAGGACAAGAAAACTATGCACTTGATGCAAGTAGGTTGGTTGCGGCCAAGTCTTAATAGCATTGATCTTGGACTCATCAACATGAACACCCTTACAAGAAACAACAAAACCCAAGAAAACGAGCTTATCAACACCAAAAAGGCATTTCTCCATATTAGCATAGAGGCGCTCTTTTCTAAGAGTTTGCAAAACGGTGCGGACATGGGTGGCATGCTCTTTGATAGATTTGCTAAACACAAGAATGTCATCGAAGTAAACCACAACAAATATACCAATGTAAGGGCGAAAGACATGATTCATAAGGCGCATAAAAGTGCCCGGTGCTTTGATGTCTACTACGCAACCTTCTTCTTGTAGACGTTGTTGGGCCTGCAAGTGCACATGTTTGTAGGACAGTAGCAAATTTCCCTCAAGTGGATGACCTAAGGTTTATCAATCCGTAGGAGGCGTAGGATGAAGATGGTCTCTCTCAAGCAACCCTGCAACCAAATAACAAAGAGTCTCTTGTGTCCCCAACACACCCAATACAATGGTAAATTGTATAGGTGCACTAGTTCGGCGAAGAGATGGTGATACAAGTGCAAAATAGATAGTAGATATAGGTTTTTGTAAACTGAAAATATAAAAACAGCAAGGTAGCGAGTGGTAAAAGTGAGCGTAAACGGTATTGCAATGATAGGAAACAAGGCCTAGGGTTCATACTTTCACTAGTGCAAGTTCTCTCAACAATAATAACATAGATAGATCATATAACGAGCCCTCAACATGCAACAAAGAGTCACTCCGAAGCCACTAATAGCGGAGAACAAACGTAGAGATTATGGTAGGGTACGAAACCACCTCAAAGTTATTCTTTCAAATCAATCCGTTGGGCTATTCCTATAAGTGTCACAAACAACCCTGGAGTTTTTACTAGAATAACACCTTAAGATACAAATCAACCAAAACCCTAATGTCACCTAGATACTCCATTGTCACCTCAAGTATCCGTGGGCATGATTATACGATATGCATCACACAATCTCAGATTTATCCAACCAACATAAAAGTACTTCAAATAGTGCCCCAAAGTTTCTACCGGAGAATCAAGAACGTGTGCCAACCCCTATGCATAGGTTCATGGGAGGAACCCGAAAGTTGGTCACCAAAACATACATCAAGTGGCACGTGATATCCCATTGTCACCACAGATAAGCACGGCAAGACATACATCAAGTGTTCATAAAAGACTCAATCCGATAAGATAACTTCAAAGGGGAAACTCAATTCATCACAAGAGAGTAGAGGGGGAGAAGAAACATAAGATCCAACTACAATAGCAAAGCTCGGGATACATCAAGATCGTGCCATAGATAGAACACGAGAGAGAACACGAGAGAGAGAGAGAGAGATCAAACACATAGCTACTGGTACATACCCTCAGCCCCGAGGGTGAACTACTCCCTCCTCGTCATGGATAGCGCCGAGATGATGAAGATGGCCACCGGAGATGGATCCCCCCTCCGGCAGGGTGCCGGATCAGGGTCCCGATTGACTTTTGGTGGCTACGGAGGCTTCTGGCGGTGGAACTCCCGATCTATTGTGTTCTGGAAGTTTTAGGGTACGACGGTATATATGGGTGAAAGGAGTACGTCGGTGGAGCTACGGGGGCCCCACGAGGCAGGGGGGCGCGCCCAGGGGGGGAGGGCGCGCCCCCCACCCTCGTGAGCACCTCCCGTATCTTCTGACGTGGGGTCCAAGTCCATCAGGTGGGTTTCCTTCCAAAAATAACTTCTCCAGTTGATTTCGTTCCGTTTCGACTCCGTCTAATATTCCTTTTCCTCGAAACACTGAAATAGGCATAAAACAGCAAATCTGGGCTGGGCCTCCGGTTAATAGGTTAGTCCCAAAAATAATATAAAAGTGGAAAATAAAGCCCAATATTGCCTAAAACAGTAGATAATATAGCATGGAGCAATCAAAAATTATAGATACGTTGGAGACGTATCAAGCATCCCCAAGCTTAATTCCTGCTCGTCCTCAAATAGGTAAATGATAAAAAGATAATTTTTGATGTGGAATGCTAGTTGGCATAATTTCAATGTAATTCTTCTTAATTGTGGCATGAATATTCAGATCCATAAGATTCAAGACAAAAGTTTAATATTAACATAGAAATAATAATATTTCAAGCATACTAATCAAACAATTATGTCATCTCAAAATAACATGGCCAAAGGAAGTTCATCCCTACAAAATCATATAGTTAGGCTATGCTTCATTTTCGTCACACAAAGATGTTCCCAACTTCTATACCCCTGATGACAAGCCAAGCAATTGTTTCATACTCAAATAATCTCAAACTTTTTCAACCTTCATGCAATACATGAGCACGAGCCATGGACATAGCACTATGGGTGGTATAGAATATGATGATGGGGATTGTGTGGAGAAGACAAAAAAGGAGAAAGTCTCACATCAACGAGGCTAATCAATGAGCTATGGATATGGCCATCAATTGATGTTAATGCAAGGAGTAGGGATTGCCATGCAACGGATGCACTAGAGCTAAGAATGCTCAACAAAAGAAAACTAGTGGGTGTGCATCCAACTTGCTTGCTCATGAAGACCTAGGGCATTTTGAGGAAGCCCATCATTGGAATATACAAGCCAAGTTCTATAATGAAAAATTCCCACTAGTATGAACAAGACAACTTATGAGACTCACTATATGAAAATCATGGTGCTACTTTGAAGCACAATATATGAGACTCACTACATGAAGAACAAGGTGCTACTTTGAAGCACAAGTGTGGAAAAAGAGATAGTAGCATTGCCCTTTTTATTTTCTCTTTCTTTTTTGGTCCTTTCTTTTTTTCTTTTTGGCCTTTCTCTTTTTTTGATTGGGCAATGCTCTAATAATGATGATCATCACACTTCTATTGATTACAACATAATGATTACAACTCGATACTAGAACAAGATATGACTCTATATGAATGCCTCCGGCGGTGTACCGGGATGGTGCAATGAATCAAGAGTGACATGTATGAAAAATAATGCATGGTGGCTTTGCCACAAATACGATGTCAACTACAAGATCATGCAATGGCAATATGACAAAAGTAAAGCATGTCATGATGATGATGATGGAAGTTGCATGGCAATATATCTCGGAATGGCTATGGAAATGCCATGATAGGTAGGTATGGTGGCTGTTTTGAGGAAGATATAGGGAGGTTTATGTGTGAAAGAGCGTATCATATCACGGGGTTTGGATGCACCGACGATGTTTGCACCAACTCTCAATGTGAGAAAGGGCAATGCACGGTACCGAAGAGGCTAGCAAATGGCGGAAAGGTAAAAGTGCGTATAATCCATGGACTCAACATTAGTCAAAAGAACTCATATACTTATTGCAAAAAATTAGAAGTCATCAAAAATCAAGTACTGCGCGCATGCTCCTAGGGGGATAGATTGGTAGGAAAAGACCATCGCTCATCCCCGACCGCCACTCATAAGGATGCACAAGCCAGGTACACTTCATGCTTCAAATTTGTTACACAACTTTAACCATACGTGCATGCTACGGGACTTGCTAACTTCAACACAAGTATTTCTCAAATTCACAACTACTCAACTAGCACGACTATGATATTATCACCTCCATATCTCAAAACAATCATCATGCATCAAACTTCTCTTAGTATTCAACACACTCATAAGAGAATTTTTATTATTCTTGAATACCTAGCATATTAGGATTTTAAGCAAATTACCATGCTATTTAAGACTCTCAAAATAATCTAAGTGAAGCATGAGAGTTCATCTATTTCTTCAAAATAAAACTACCACCATGCTCTAAAAGATATAAGTGAAGCTCAATGAGTAGTCGAATAATTATGCAACTATGTGAAGACTCTCTAACATTTAATAATTCCAGATCTTGGTATTTTATTCAAACAGCAAGAAAATCCTAACAAAATAAATTGACGCTCCAAGAAAAACACATATCATGTGGCGAATAAAAATATAGCTCCAAGTAAAGTTACCGATGAACGAAGACGAAAGAGGGGATGCCTTCCGGGGCATCCCCAAGCTTAGGCTCTTGGTTGTCCTTGAATATTACCTTGGGGTGCCTTGGGCATCCCCAATCTTAGCCTCTTGCCACTCCTTATTCCATAGTCCATCGAATCCTTACCCAAAACTTGAAAACTTCACAACACAAAACTTAAAGTAGAAAACTCGTGAGCTCCGTTAGTATAAGAAAATAAATCACCACTTCAAGGTACTGTAATGAACTCATTCTTTATTTATATTGGTGTTAAACCTACTGTATTCCAACTTCTCTATGGTTTATAAACTCTTTTACTAGCCATAGATTCATCAAAATAAGCAAACAACACACGAAAAACAGAATCTGTCAAAAACAGAACAGTCTGTAGTAATCTGGATCAAACGTATACTTCTGGAACTCATAAAATTCTAAAATAAATTGCTGGACCTGAGGAATTTATCTATTAATCATCTTCAAAAATAATTAAATAAATATCACTCTCCAAATAAAAATGGCAGTAATTCTCGTGAGCGCTAAAGTTTCTGTTTTTGACAGCATGATCAACAAGACTTTCCCCAAGTCTTCCCAAAGGTTCTACTTGGCGCAAACACTAATTAAAAGCATAAAACCACATCTAAACAGAGGATAGATGAATTATTTATTACTAAATAGGAACAAAAACCAAGGAACAAAAATAAAGTTGGGTTGCCTCCCAACAAGCGCTATCGTTTAACGCCCCTAGCTAGGCACGATGATTTCAATGATGCTCACCTAAAGGATAAGACTTTGAACATAAAGAGAGCATCATGAAGAATATGACTAGCACATTTAAGTCTAACATGCTTCCTATGCATAGGGATTTTGTGAGCAAACAACTTGTGGGAACAAGAATCAACTTGCATAGGAAGGTAAAACAAGCATAACTTCAAAATTTTAAGCACATAGAGAGGAAACTTGATATTATTGCAATTCCTACAAGCATATGTTCCTCCCTCATAATAATTTTCAGTAGCATTATGAATGAATTAAACAATATAACCAGCACCTAAATCATTCTTTTCATGATCTACAAGCATAGAAAATTTACTACTCTCCACATAAGCAAATTTCTTCTCATGAATAATAGTGGGAGCAAACTCAACAAAATAATTATCATGTGAAGCATAATCCAATTGAAAACTAAAATCATGATGACAAGTTTCATGGATATCATTATTCTTTATATCATACAATTCATCACAATAATCATCATAGAGAGCAACTTTGTTCTCATAATCAATTGGAACCTCTTCCAAAATAGTGGATTCATCACAAAATAAAGTCATGACCTCTCCAAATCCACTTTAATCAATATAATCGTCATAAATAGGAGGCATGCTCTCGTCATAATAAATTTGCTCATCAAAACATGGGGGACAAAAAATATCATTTTCATCAAACATAGCTTCCCCAAGCTTGTGGCTTTGCATATCATTAGCATCATGGATATTCAAGAAATTCATACTAACAACATTGCAATCATGCTCATCATTCAAATATTTAGTGCCAAACATTTTAAAGATCTCTTCTTCTAGCACTTGAGCACAATTATCCTTTCCATCATACTCACGAAAGATATTAAAAAGATGAAGCATATGAGACAAACTCAATTCCATTTTTTGTAGTTTTCTTTTATAAACTAAACTAGTGATAAAACAAGAAACTAAAAGACTCGATTGCAAGATCTAAAGATATACCTTCAAGCACTCACCTCCCCGGCAACGGCGCCAGAAAAGAGCTTGATGTCTACTACGCAACCTTCTTCTTGTAGACGTTGTTGGGCCTGCAAGTGCACATGTTTGTAGGACAGTAGCAAATTTCCCTCAAGTGGATGACCTAAGGTTTATCAATCCGTAGGAGGCGTAGGATGAAGATGGTCTCTCTCAAGCAACCCTGCAACCAAATAACAAAGAGTCTCTTGTGTCCCCAACACACCCAATACAATGGTAAATTGTATAGGTGCACTAGTTCGGCGAAGAGATGGTGATACAAGTGCAAAATAGATAGTAGATATAGGTTTTTGTAAACTGAAAATATAAAAACAGCAAGGTAGCGAGTGGTAAAAGTGAGCGTAAACGGTATTGCAATGATAGGAAACAAGGCCTAGGGTTCATACTTTCACTAGTGCAAGTTCTCTCAACAATAATAACATAGATAGATCATATAACGAGCCCTCAACATGCAACAAAGAGTCACTCCGAAGCCACTAATAGCGGAGAACAAACGTAGAGATTATGGTAGGGTACGAAACCACCTCAAAGTTATTCTTTCAAATCAATCCGTTGGGCTATTCCTATAAGTGTCACAAACAACCCTGGAGTTTTTACTAGAATAACAC
Source organism: Triticum urartu (assembly GCF_056163025.1). Classification (NCBI taxonomy): domain Eukaryota; kingdom Viridiplantae; phylum Streptophyta; class Magnoliopsida; order Poales; family Poaceae; genus Triticum; species Triticum urartu. The sequence goes on along the minus strand of NC_141879.1, from coordinate 705,472,807 downwards.
CTTAAGATACAAATCAACCAAAACCCTAATGTCACCTAGATACTCCATTGTCACCTCAAGTATCCGTGGGCATGATTATACGATATGCATCACACAATCTCAGATTTATCCAACCAACATAAAAGTACTTCAAATAGTGCCCCAAAGTTTCTACCGGAGAATCAAGAACGTGTGCCAACCCCTATGCATAGGTTCATGGGAGGAACCCGAAAGTTGGTCACCAAAACATACATCAAGTGGCACGTGATATCCCATTGTCACCACAGATAAGCACGGCAAGACATACATCAAGTGTTCATAAAAGACTCAATCCGATAAGATAACTTCAAAGGGGAAACTCAATTCATCACAAGAGAGTAGAGGGGGAGAAGAAACATAAGATCCAACTACAATAGCAAAGCTCGGGATACATCAAGATCGTGCCATAGATAGAACACGAGAGAGAACACGAGAGAGAGAGAGAGATCAAACACATAGCTACTAGTACATACCCTCAGCCCCGAGGGTGAACTACTCCCTCCTCGTCATGGATAGCGCCGAGATGATGAAGATGGCCACCGGAGATGGATCCCCCCTCCGGCAGGGTGCCGGATCAGGGTCCCGATTGACTTTTGGTGGCTACGGAGGCTTATGGCGGCGGAACTCCCGATCTATTGTGTTCTGGAAGTTTTAGGGTACGACGGTATATATGGGTGAAAGGAGTACGTCGGTGGAGCTACGGGGGCCCCACGAGGCAGGGGGGCGCGCCCAGGGGGGAGGGCGCGCCCCCCACCCTCGTGAGCACCTCCCGTATCTTCTGACGTGGGGTCCAAGTCCATCAGGTGGGTTTCCTTCCAAAAATAACTTCTCCAGTTGATTTCGTTCCGTTTTGACTCCGTCTGATATTCCTTTTCCTCGAAACACTAAATAGGCATAAAACAGCAAATCTGGGCTGGGCCTCCGGTTAATAGGTTAGTCCCAAAAATAATATAAAAGTGGAAAATAAAGCCCAATATTGCCTAAAATAGTAGATAATATAGCATGGAGCAATCAAAAATTATAGATACGTTGGAGACGTATCATGCTTCTGAAAGACCCATAGGCATGACTAACCACTCATATAGACCAAACTTGGTTTTGAAGGCGGTTTTCCATTCATCACCCTCTTGTATGCGGATTTGATAGTAACCACTCTTAAGATCATTTTTGGAAAATATAGTGGCACCGCTAAGCTCATCAAGCATATCATCTAGGCGTGGAATGGGGTACCTACAGCGAACGGTGATAGCATTGATAGGTCTACAATCGGAGCACATGCGAAAGCTACCGTTACGTTTTGGCACAAGAATGACTGGGATGGCACAAGGGCTCAAACTTTCACGCACATGTCCATGGTCGATGAGATGTTTTACTTGCCTTTGTATTTCTTTGGTTTCGTCGGGGTTGACACGGTATGGAGCTTTGTTCGGAAGAGGTGCTCCGGGGATGAGGTCGATTCCGTGCTCAATGCCTCGTAGAGGAGGTAGACCCGGAGGTAGCTCATCGGGGAAAACATCTTGAAATTCCTGCAAAAGAGAAGATAACACTAGAGGAAGAGTGTGAGAAGTGTTAGTTCATGGGGCATTGTCCTTGCACATGAGGACGTAGTGTAGGACACTAGATGGGTTCTCACACACTTCTCTGATCTCACGTTTGGTGGCAAATAGAACTAGGTTCTTGTTTTCGCTCATCGTGGAGGCACTCGATTTTGTCTTGTGCCGCTCACTCTCTTTTTGGTGGCTCGCTCTCTCACTATGATCTCCACGATGGGTGGCTTGCTTGTCGGCGAGCACTTGACTTGGCGACAGTGGACGGAGGACGCACTCCTTGCCCTTCATCTTGAAGATGTAGTGGTTCGTTCGGCCGTTGTGGACGACTCCTCTATCAAATTGCCATGACCGTCCAAGGAGAAGATGACAAACGGTCATTGGAACGACGTCGCACTCCAAGGCATCTTCGTAGGCGCCGATTTTGAAGGAGACTTGTACTCGGTGCTCGACTTGGATGGTGCCGGAGTCACTAAGCCATTGCACTTTGTATGGATGTGGATGCTTCGTCTTGGGCAATTGGAGCTTGGAGCAAAGTTCTTCACTTGCGAGATTATGACAACTCCCTCCATCGATGATGACCTTGACGGATCGTCCATTGATGTCGGCCTTGGTGTGGAATATGTGGCATCGTTGGTCTTCTTCTTGGTGATGTTGGAGAGTCAAGACTTTGGAGACAACAAGTGCGGGACTTGAGTCTTCATCGCAAAAGACTTGTCCTTCTTCATTGTTCACTTGGCGGTGCATGGCGACTTGCTCGAGGGCTTCCATTTCGCCTTCTCGCATGGAGTCATAAGTGCCATCGTCGTTAAAGACCATGGTTCGCTTGTTGGTGCACTCGTAGGATTTGTGGCCTCGGCCTCCGCAAGTGAAACACTTGAAGGAACTCGTCTTGATGGTCTCATCGGTTGGGTTTGACGATGATGAAGCTCTCGGCTTGAAGTTGCTCGTAGTAGGATGGCTTGTAGTTGACGAAGCTTTCTTGGAAGTCGACTTGTCGATGTTGGAAGTAGAAGGCTTTGTAGTCGGTGTTGGAATCGTTGAAGCTTGGTTGTTGGAGAAGCCGTAGGACTTGGATGAGAACTTGGCATACTTAAAATCATCTTGCACTTGGTGTTCCGCTTTGGTAGCTTGGTGCACTAGCTCGATGAGATTTGAGTATGGTTGGAAGTCGGCGATCTTCTTGATGGGATGATTGAGTCCATTCAAGAAACGTGCCATTGTTTGCTCATCATCTTCCGTGACATTGTCTCTTATCATTGCAATCTCCATCTCCTTGTAGTATTCTTCAACGCTCTTTGTTCCTTGCTTGAGTTGTTGGAGTTTCTTAAAGAGGTCGCGGTTGTAGTAGGTAGGTATGAAGCGTGCTCTCATGACATCCTTCATTTGCGCCTAAGTAGTGATGGGTGGTTCACCTCTTGCCTCTCGGCGCTCTATGATCTGTTCCCACCAAATGAGTACATAGTCTTGGAACTCAAGGGATGCCATCACGATCTTCTTCTCTTCTTCATAATTGTGCAAACGGAAGATCTTGTCAACCTTCAATGCCCATGAAAGGTACTCTTCGGGATCGTTGCTTCCGTTGAACTTGGGCATGGTGAACTTGAGTTTGCCATAGTGTTGCTCTTCATTGTGTTGGGGTCGGGGATGATGACGCCCATGTTGTTGATGATTGTTCAACTCGTGTTGCTCTTGGTGCGGAGGGTTGTCATCTTCATGGTGTTCTTGTCGTGGAGGATCTCCATTGTCTTCATGCTCTAGATTGACTCGTTGTTCTTGGCGAGCTTGTGGAGGAGCTTGTCGAGCTCGAGGAGGAACTTGACGATGCACACGAGCTTGAAATCTTCGTTCTTGACTTTCTTCGCGAAGTGCTTCCTCTTGTTCACGGGCTTGTCGGCTTCGGTCGGCGACGGCTCGACTCGAATCGCGTAGAGCTTGTTGCGCCGCAAGTGCTTGAGCGTCATGGAGTTATTGTTCTTGACGTTGTGCCTCGGCATCTTGAGCATTTTTGTGTAGACGCACTCGCTCTTCCCCTTCATGTTGTCGTTGCCATTCTCGTGCTAGGGCAAAGGCCTCTTGAGTTTGACGTTGTCGGTGCTCTTGAGAGTTGGTGTCGCGTAGGGGATTGAGGCTTGCTTGACAGTCAGAGCGCGCGTCTCGACGAAGAGTGTTCGATGTCAGTGTACTTGAGCCGGAGAGAGTGAAGTCGGAGTGGCGGCTTGAACGGCTCCTTCTTGAAGTGGAAGACGAGCGGTTGAGCAACAAAGCACGAATTTTGTCCATCCTTGCGTCATTCTCTTGCTTGTGATCGTCAAGCTTGTGGTCGAAGTAGTCCCTTGTATGCTGCTCAGAAAGTCGCAAGTTGGTGGCAAGGTTATCGATGCGTTCACTCATAGCTTGTTGCTCTTGATGCAAAGCACATTGTGCACCAAAGAGGTGACTCTTGGTGACGAAGGAGTTCATGTCGTCGTCTTGCTCCATGAAGAGTGGGTTGGTAGAAGTACTTGGCCTATCCATCATTCCAAGACAAATGTGAGTGGTAGAAAGAGAAGAACGAGTACCAAATGTACCTTGACCGAAGTTGAAAGTGGATCGAGGATCACTCCAATGTAGGACAAGGAAATAGCACAATTGGTACTAGATCTTGTCGGTTTCTCACACCTACACAAGTAAAAGCTTTTGGTGGAGGTTGGTTAGGATGGTGGCACAAAATTTGATGCAATTGTAAGTGAGCTTCAATAATGTTGGAAAAGATTCGCAAGATGCAATGTAACAAGTAGACCAAGCATATAAGGTACATGGAAACACACACACAAAAAATATAAGTGGGGTTGTGCAACCAAGGGTGAGCCAAAATGTGGAATCCACAAAAATGCTCTTGTTGCACAACACTAGAGAGACGCTAGCACGACTGCACAATAGGCGGATACAAGAACTTGTGCACAACCTACTTAGCAAAATTGCAACGACTTCTATCCCAAATATGTTCTATGCAAGGTGTTGCTATGATATGATCCAAGATGACCGAGTATGACAATCTTAATGGTGTAAGATGCTTTGGTTCTTGCTTAAAAGCTCTTTGCTTATCTTTTCTCTTTGCTTAAAAGCTTGTTTGGCTCTTTGATGTTTGAGCTCTTTTCTCATGCAATGCTTGACGAACCAAGATAGCAAATGAGGATGCGATGACAACTTTGTGACACAAGAGATGATACCAATATATGCAACAATGATGTATGTATGCTATGGGAAGTATGATCACTAATGTGCACAAGTCTCGTTGCCGGCAATACTCAATGGCTAGTCTCGATGGGTAAGCAACACAAAGAATTAAGGCTATGATGGCTATCAATGTAATGGTAAGAGTGATATGTCCAATACCACGATGAGGTTACCGGTCTTGCTTCCGGTATGGTGTCAAAATGGTGGCACAAATACCAAGGTGTAGTCGAGGTGGTCGTTGTTAATGACGATGTAGGATGGCGGTGATGATGTAGGACACGTCCGTGGCGAAGATGAGAGGCGGTGATGTCGATGTCGAATCGTACCTAGATAGCTGAAACACAAAGGGATACGGTACCGCAACTCAATTTCTCAAACCTCAAAGTAGCAAATGTGTCGGAGAGTGAAATGGTCCAACAATGGTTGGGTTATGTGGAAGTGGTGGAGGTATGCGGAAGTATATATGGTATATGGTGGGCACCGGAACAAAATTTGGTGAAAAATGGATGAAAAACGGGGCGGTGGATGGAGATGTTGGACGAAAATGGATGGGAAGCTAGATCCACTCAAAACAAAGCAAATCCACGGATCCAAACCAACAAAATCTCAACACACCAACAAATCACAATTTTTTGGGGCTATTTTTGGTGGGGAATTTTTGAATTAGGATGAAAAACAACAAAACAAGGCTAGAAACACAACGGGGAGGCTCCGAAATCGTGATCAACGTGGCTCTGATACCAAGATGATGTAGGGTAGAACCCTAATCGCCCGGTCTTTCATGAAAGGAGCGGATCCCGCGAAGAACACGAGGAACACGAGGGGAAAACGAGGTAAATCACGAGGGGAAAAACGAGAGAAACACTAAACCAACAAGAACAAGTTACACATGCACTAGATCCTCAAGTACATAAAGTAAGATACACGATCCACGATCAACTAGGGGCGATACACGGTAACCGGTCTTCTCCATGAGGAGGTCTTGAATCCACGGGGGGGTCTTCTCCGCGAGGAGGTCTTGAATCCAAAGGGATCTTCTCCGAAGAGGCCGCGGTCTCTCACGAGGAGTAGATCCGATGTGGATGAGCAATACTCTATCTCTAAAATGAGCTAAACCAATGCTAACCCTAGAAAGTCGTACGGGGTGGAGTATATATAGTCTAGGGGGGAGAAGGGATACACGGGCCTCGGCCCTTCACTGTGCGCAGACAGGGGAGGCCAGATGTCCGGGCTGGTCGGGCCGGATGTCCAGGCTGGGGGGCGGATGTCCGAGCTGGAGTGGTGGCATTTGTTGCTCTCGGGTTCGGAGGGGCCGGATTTCCGGGCCGGTGGCCGGATGTCCGGGGGCTCGGGAGAGGCCGGATGTCCGGGCTGCCGGGGCCTGTAGCTTCCGGCGGCTGTGCTGCTGTAGTGGATGACGCTCCAGGGGCCGGATGTCCGGGGCCTGGGAGATGCTCTCGGCTCCTTCCGTTGGTTCTTCTCATCCGTGGACTTGCGGACTTGTACATCTTCATGCGCATCTTCGGGAGGGCCCTCTTGGTGCCTAATCATGCACAACACCTCGGACTTAGGTAGTAGCCATGTCTCATGCATAGAAAGTGGAAGTTTGGAGAGGAGTGAGTTCACCTTATCTTCGATAGCTTTGGCTCGGGCTCGTGTCATTGGTCCAATTGGTGTCGTTGGAGGTGTAAGTGCGTCCATGTGGATGGTCATGGGATGCTCCGCATCAATCAGAGTTCATTCATCTGCAACATGAATAAGTCCCTCGGTTTTTTTAGACTCAAAAAGCTTTATTGATCGGAAATGATAAGTACCTGACATCAGGTACGAGCACGTGGAAAATCAAATGTTTTTGATGATAATTTTAGTGATGCAGGGGGATGACAAGTTAGTTGACACACATGGCAATTTTCTGTCGAAAAATAATTTGAAACACAAAGTTGCCATCTCTCGTGAACTAAACTTACCATCCTCACATCACTAAACTTGCCATCAGGGATGAAAGCAAGGTTTCGGGTTGGCTTAACCAAATATGGCGGCGAACCCCCAACGTTAATACATGCTTTGCGAGATTATTCGCCTCCACATTCGAGGTCCTAAACCCATATTTAAAAAACAGAAGAAAGAAATGACGATGAGTACTCTATGATTTCATGCATCACAGCTCCATAGCTTACTAAACTTCGGCTTTTTATAACTTCAATTGTGACTTGGCAATCTGAGGTCACCACCACCAACCTATGCACATAAAGATCCGAGGATAGGCCAAGAGCTTCTATAGTTGTCAATGCTTCAAGTGTTGATTGGTCATCGATACGTGGGAAGATCATAGAGTAGACCGGTAGCTTGGGCAACTTATTTTATGAGTACCTCCTTCCCTACCGTTGATAGCAACTTCTCCATCCATCCTTGTATTTTCTCCCACACCCTGTCTCTCAAGTATCTAAAAGTGCCATCCTTGGATTGACCGACATTAGTTGGCTTTCCCAAGTGTGTGTCACTCAGAGTTTCATTCTACATATTAAGAGATTTTTTTACAATTTCCCTTAGTGATTAGGGACACCCTGTACTAAAACATACAAAGGATTTTTCATGATTCACCCTTTGACCTGAAGTTCCAGAATAAGAATTGAGCAGGTTTGATACCTCATTAACACCTTTAACATTTGATTTGAAAAGCAACATGCTGCCATCGGCAAATAAGAGATGGTTTACAGCCGGGGCTGTTGGTGCCACCTTGATCCCACTAAGCACCGATGACTGAGAACTGGATTCCAGGAGGCACGAAAGATTCTCTGCTGCAATCAAAAAAAGGTAAGGGGAAATAAGATCTCGCTGCCAGATTCCTCTTGTAGATTTGAATTATTCTAGTTTTTCTCCATTGAAAATAACTGAACAAGACACTGAACCGACAATGCCCATAATAATATCAATCCATACCGGAGCAAAACCAAGCTTACCATGATGGGCCTGAAGATAAGACCATTCAAGCCCGACATACGCTTTTTCATCATGTCTAGATTGAGTGCACAAATAACTATTGACCTTGGATTTACTTCTTTTAGTGAAGTGAAGACATTCGTAGGCACTAATGATGTTATCTATAATGAGCCTTTCAGGCACAAATGCTGACTGTTCCTTAGAGATAATGTCGGGCGGGATAACTTTCAACATGTTTGCTATCACCTTTGATGCTATATTATAGAGCACATCACAAAAACTTATGGGCCTAAACTGAGAAATAAGTGTCTGGTTTATTACCTTGGGGATTAACACCAGCAAAATATCTTGAAGCATTATGCAGGAATTCCCTATGCCTCGCTCATTGCGTTGATAGTTCGACGCAATGCACAGGCGTAGCGCACAAAGCACGGGATCTAGGCGGGCCAACTTTAGAGCGTGACCACAGGTAGGTGCCAACCGGTTTTGGGAACCTTCTAGAAGGTTCCCTGAACCAATTTCTTTCTGTTTATTTTCTTCTATTGGTTTTTTCGGGTTTTCTTTAGTGTCTTTTCAGTTCTTTTTTCCTTCACTGTTTTTTCCTTTATTATTTTTCTTTTTCCTTTTTCTTTTTCTTAAACATTTCAATATTTCTTCCGAATTTTAAAAAATGTTCTAATTTTCAAATCTGTTCACATTATTTCAAATAGCATCGTATTTTCAAAATTTTGTTCATAATTTCAAAAAATCTTTCTATTTTTCACATTTTTGTCACAATTCGAAAAGATGTTCAAAAATTCCAAATTGTATTCGCAATTTCCCAAAATGTTTGGAATTTTTATTCATGTTTTCAAAAAATATTTGGAGTTTTGGCATTTTGTTCACGTTCCAAAAGATGTTTGAAATTTTCGAATTGTGTTCACATTTTTAAAAATTGTTCGCGATGTTAACGAATATTCTAAATTAATGAAGACAATCATTTTTTGAAAAATGTTTGGAGTTCCAAAATTTTGTTCGCATTTTGAAAAAAAAGTGTTCGCCATTTAAATATCGGTCGTGTTTTCAAAAGAGTTTAGAGTTTAAAATTTTGTTCATGTTTAAAAAAATTGTTCAGAATTTGTAATTTTTTTCATGTTTTAAAAAAAGATCAGAGTTTCAAAATTCTTATGTGTATTCAAAAAATTATTCGCATTTTCGAAAGAAACTAGAATTTAATGAATTGTATGTTTTCTTAAAATGATAAAATCTTTGAGTAATGTTGAGTTATATCTCTTTTGTTCTTGATATTTAGCGCTACCCATATGTCACAACCTCTGAGTGACTGGCTAGAGATGTTCCGACCTCAATAAAACTTCCCAGGATCGACTCCTGGCTTGCACAAATTTCCCTTTAAGTGTTTTTGTGCTCCATTCTACACTAAGGGTTTGACCTCAATGGGACGGCCCAATTCAGGTGCGGTATGTGCGAAGAGCCGTCTATTTGCCGCAAGGAGCTCCCCATTCTGCACAATGAGTCCCTTAGGTGTAACAAACGCCATACATATACTGCTCCTACCAGGCCCACACAAGGACATCCCTTGGACCATCTTGTAGCCCACACGCAGTTACAAACCACACGGTGACAGCCCATGCAGGGGGTGTTACATGACCTATGTTTTCGCTCACGGGATCAAATTGGCGCCTCTCGCGGAATCAAAACTATGCCTCTCCCGAAAGAAAAAAACATGTTTTTTTTTCGTTTTATAGAGGCATGCTCGCGTGGAAGCAAGACCATGTCTCTCACAGAAGAAAAAAAGAAAGAGAAGACACATTTTTTTCGAGAGGCACGGGCCATGCCTCTCGCGGAAGCAAAAATAAATATGTTTTTCGCGGTGACTGAGAGTGCGCCAAGACCCACCCCCAAGTGATTGTTGGGAGGCTCTGGAAGAAGAGCTCGTCAACTAGTTGCTCTCGGATGCCCCTTGGTGCCAACTCTCTGCGTAGATACGTGTTAGGCCGCGCTTGGAATCATTGTAATTTAATAATATGGAGGTGCTTATTTTACACTTGAATCTTACCGGCGGCTTAGCAATTTTCAGCCGGAGACAAAACGATGAGCTGAGACGTGTATTTTTTTAGGTGTATTTAAAAAGAACACAATAATTCAAACAGGGCCTTACTAATTTATAAGCGTTTGTAAATCTTAAGTATCTGAAAACTTTCTTGGGTCGGGCTCCTTGTTGTAGTGGGAAATAATTTATTTAGACTAGTAACATGCATGTGTTAGGGTATTTCTAACATGGCTAAAATGGATACTGGATCCATCCGTGGACAGGTCCGGACACTGATACGGGAACCGGCCATCCATAGCTAGCCGCAAACGCCTGGTCACATTTGATGCAAATTTAAACAAACTAGACAATTTTCATATAGACTTGGAGAATTTTTACATAAAACCGGATGATTTTCATCTAAACTGGAGCACATACATTACATTGTTGACATATTTCAATAAAACTATAGTGGACTAGGTTATTATAACCTAGTCTAAAAGATCGCCGGCAGTGGTGGCACCTATTTCCCACAACATGCCTTCCCATTTCCGGCAACGACCATGAGCCCTGGAAAATGAAGCTTCAATAGAAAAGGAAAGTAGCCCCTGCCTCCACAAAGCGGGCAAGCTCACCGACCGGCGATGAGCCCACCAAGTTTAGCTTCAGCACGAGGGGATGAATAGTGGCCTCCACCTCTGTGAAGCGGGCAAGCCCACCGGCTGTGAGGCGTGACACGACTTTGGAGGTGGCTTTCTTGAGATCCAAGCAGCGGCGGCCTCCAATGTTCTACTCTTCCTCACTATCGGTTGCGGCCTCCTATGTTATACTCTTCCTCGTTATCGGTTGTGACCTCCCTTGTTCTACTCTTCCTCAGTACCGGTGGCCTCCTTTTTTCTTGCTTTTTTCTTCCGGTTTTTTCTTTGTTGTTTCGTTTTTTTTTCTCATTTTTATTTCCTTTATTTTTTTCCTTTTTCAAATCCTCGAACTTTTTATGTCAAACTCTTGAACTTCTTCAAATCCGGGAGCAATTTTCAAATCTTGGAACATTTCTGGAAATTCGTGAACATTTTTTAAATCAATAATGCCTTTTCGAAACTTGTGAACATTTTTTGAATCAATTAACTTTTTTGAAATTTGGTAACATTTTTTTAAATCAAGAACATTTTCTGAATTCATTAAACAATTTTTCAATTTTTGAATACTTTTTTACTTCATAATTTTGTAAAAGTTCATGTAAAGTTTTTGAAATTAAGAACTTTTTTGAAATTCCAAACATTTTTTTGAAATTGAGATTCATGAACAGTCTTCAAAGCGAAAAAAACAAAAAACAAAAGACACAAAAAAGGAAAATGAAAGGAGAAAACCATTAAAAAATAGGAAAGCCGGTTGGTGGCTATTCAGCAACCTACGCGTGAAATGGGGGCTCCCTGCAATCTGGTGCACTCGATAGAAAGCCACAACCGAATTTGAATATATGAATGTATGCAATAATACTGGGATTGGAAAAGCAATGTACAGAAGTTAAGTACATAATGAAGCTCTGACAAACATTGGGCAATCCTTTCAGAAAAAGAATTGGGCAACATCAAAGCGTAGACCCATTAAAGATGGCAAATCCATTTCGACTTTTGAGAGCATATGCTCCTGCACATCAAATATGTTTTTTGTAAATGTCAAACAAATCTGACAGAGAAGAGATGGCGCCGATCGCGCTAGCTGGTCTGATCAGAGAAGAGATCAAGATGTTCTACGAGGCTACCAGGGAGGCGGCCGCTGGGGACACATAGTTGAGAGGGGTTTTTCTCCTTTTTTGTCAGTGTTTTGATGTACTTGTCTTCAGAGTGCCGGCTGGGTTCCCCCTGTCCCCGGCTGACTGTCTTGTAATACTTCTTTTCTTCTTCAATGCAAAAGCAGAGCTCTTGCTGTTCACGTCAAAAAAAAATCTGAAAAAAATTATATGGGTTCATTGTCATACTCAAATGCCAGGGAAAGCTTAAGCATTTTGACCAGTGCCAAAAGAAAACAAGTCAAACCCCAAATGTGACCTTCAAACGTTACACTTAATTTAATTTTTTTTAACTGACAAAGTACTGCTATACCGTTTCTCATGAAAATTGTCAAGCACGCTTGTTACACTAACAAGAGCATCTACACAAAAATTCAGAATTTTTAAAATGTATTGACTATTTATTTTGATTTTACTGTTTATTCGAGAGCATATGCACCCCAGAGGCAAAACGGCCTTCCCCACAATATACTTTTGGATAAAAAGAGATGTCATATGTTCAACCCAGATTAGCAAATAAATTTCAGGACAAAAGATGCCTACAATGCTCTGCTGTGAAATTTGCTAATACGGATGGACTGCAGTGTACTTTTGTCCACACTGAAATATGAGACAATACTCTTTTCTTTTTAGGCAACACAGTATTCTTCTTGCAGTAGCGCAGCTTAAGGTAGCACACAAATTTCAGTACAAAAAGATGGAACACATGATGCTCTGCTGTCTAAATATACAGATGGACTGCAGGGTATCTCCACACAGAAAGAGTAGTCACACAATACTCTGATTTTTCTCCCATCTGGTAATTGGTCTGTACATGTGAATCTAGTAGTAAATCCATGAACACACAGCCCAACAAATTGAGAGCACAAATAACCAAATGATGGCCATAAGCTATGAGCCAGAATAAAAATCAGTCAGAGTCATACAAACTACGAAAAATGGCACCCGGTCAGTTAAGAAACATCAGAAATAACCCAAGACTTCCTCTGCTCTGAGCAAGCGCGAAACCTACATGGAAGGCTCTGGCATATACTTTTTGCCGCATGCGCTGTCACCTTGTGGAACGCCAGGAATGCACAGATTTTCGACAAGGACTTCTGGGGTGCCAGACGTGTCTAAAATGATCTATCTTTTCATTTCAAAAAAAGTTAAGAAATTTAGTGAGATTTCTTCAGAAATTGTTTTAATTGTAAAGTATATCACAAAATGACACAGCATACATACGACAATATACAATTCATCGATACCAAGCATAATAGAAGCACAAACTGAAATCCGTTCTCCTAGTATCACAATCTGTTTATTCCACAAGCATAACAGGCACACGGATAATAGCAGGTCCAACGCAAGCCAATGCACTGAACCAGCTGCTTCTGTGTTCAGATTAACACACTCGCAAACCACACCAGGCAGCCCCGTAGATGCACGCAGGGACACAGGGCTGCTACTTAGTCAATCACTCCAAGTTCATACTCATGCAGCCAAGAGGCAGTAAGCAGGCATCCTCAATCGCAAGCCATACTTCCGCGCGCACACACGTCAGTGCAAGCAGCCAAGAACCATGCTGCTTCTTATTTGAAAGCCACAAAGGTGAGCGCCACCACAAGCTCACACCTGACACAACAACACACAGTAGCAGTAGGAGCCGATCGACCGATGACCGACACCACCAGCAAATCTCTTTCAAGCAACCCGGGAAGCACACAATAAACCAAACATGCAGCAGACAGCAGGACCTGCAGGAGGGAGCGTCCATCTGGTCTCCCATTAAGGATGGAAGAACCACATCAGTGCAGCACAGCGCAAGGATCACCTACACAATGTAAGTGGCAGAGTGCAGAAAAAAAAGGGTGAGTAGCAAAACTGACATTGAGTATGATATTGGCAGTTTACAAAAATGGATTTGTTACATGTCAGAGAGAGTACCTGAGGACGGAGACCCTGGGTAGTTTCTTCTTGTAGTAGCGTGAGTGCAGCGGTGCCTCAAAGTGGCCAGGGGCCACCTCCTCGTCCCAGTCCAGAGCGCCCCAGACGTCTTTCTCGATCTCGACGGTCGGCTTCTTCATGTCTCCGCTGCGGGCACCCACCACCGGCAGCCGGCGCAGGCCCCAGCATCCTCTGATCTTGATGGTATTGAGCTTTGGTGCCACCATCTTCACCTCGCAGATCTGCTGCAACACTGGCAGGTCGTGCAGGTGGATGGTTGTCAGCCTTGGGAATGCTACAACTTGGATGGATGTTTCCCCTGGGCACCACCGTTTGTCTAGCACGAATATATGCCTGAGGTCTCCGCAGTGGATGATGTGGAGGGTCTCCAAACTTGGGAAGGAGCGGAACCACACAGGGAGCACGAACTGGAGGCTGGGGCAAGAGCGCAACCGTAGATGCTGCAGCTTTCCGAACGAACCATCATTGAATTCGCGGTAACCTTTACTGCATATCCAGCGGGTTGTTAGGAGATCGGACGCCCAGAAGGTCTCCAGCTTCAGAAATTCAAATGTTTCCGAGGGGAAGGCTTCACCCAACTTGGGGCACCTCTCCACGCGGCACTGCCTGAGCAACCTCCATAATACCGTAGGCAAACTAGCACTTGTTGAGACATCATGGACATGCAGGGAATCAGCAAACCTTGTCATCACATATCCCAGTCCACTGTCCAAGACGTGGCTCCCTTTAGTAATCTCGATATGCCGATCCAGGTTGTTAGCCGGAGGCTTAGGAAAGGCTGCAGCAGGGGCATCACCAACCATGCTTTGGACATCACTGTACCGGTCTGCTTGAACAAGCTGCAGCAGGCTAACTTGATCTCCATACATGTCAATCTTCTTCTCCTTTTCTTTCACTTTGGATTGACTCAGCTCACTATACACAGCAGAGGTGACATGGATATTAAGATAAACATTCTCAGCAGCTGCATAATGATTACATAATAGTTGCCACACTGACCGAGCAAGCCTTGCATCCACAACAATGGCGTGCACCTCCAACTGAAAGGAATTGTTCCGGTCAATGCATGGCCGAGAACGGCCAGTTCCAGCTCGCGTATCAATGCATAACAATTCCAACTTGAAGCTATCAGTAAGGCTGCTCCAAATTATTGCCCGAAGGTGCTCACATCCTAGCAGAAATAATCGCTTCAACATTGGTACTTCTAACACCATAGTATTGAAATTAAGTGTCTTGATTGCAGCTCCGGAGAGGTCAAGCTCAACGAGATTGGCCAATCCACGAACAAACAAATTCTCCAATTGTGAGCAACCTTCGAGGGAAATCTTAGAGATACTGGCACCCTCCTTTGTTGTTGGGGTAGATGGACGTTCTTGTTTCGAAGGTAGCTCAACAGTTGGTGCCCGGCAGGAAGCAGACCCATATCCATCAAAGCTGAAGGACTTCAGCAAGCGAGGTAGCCCATCAGGGACAACAACATCTTTAAGCTCATTGCAACCATCCAGAATAAGCACTTGGAGCCTACTTGCCTTAGATAGGCTGTTTGGTACAATGTTCATCTCACTGTTGCCAGACAGGTCAAGTATTTCTAGCTTTGCTTTGTCCATGAAGGAGTTGCTTGGATCTGTTGAAATATCGGGTCCACGTGTAGGCTTGATTATCCTGAGCCTTTGAAGATTCGGTAGCCGGCCTTGTAAGCAACTTATGTACTGCCAACACCAGACTCCCTCCATGCTAAGCTCCACGAGGTTATCCATTAGATCCAACTTTTCCTGTGATAAGATTTCATTCCACACAGTGTAGCGTAGGTCCAACACCCACAAGCTATGCAGAGAAACCCACCCGGCATAATCCTTTCCTTCACCTGTTTTGTCATCTGTACAATTGTCCAGCCCAAGGAATCGTAGGCCATGGCATTTCAAGAAAGGAGGTGATGCAAAATTGAAGGCACAACAACAGAGGGATAGCACACCAAGGTTGTTGGAATGTTCAAACAAACCATCTGGTAATGCTACTGGCTTATCGGACATTACAAATTCCAAGAAGAATGACGATGTCTCTTCAGGTAAAGATTTCATAGCATGTATTTCCCTATCACTTGACCTGGTTGAAATCCAACGGTATTGTCCTTCTTCATACACACCATCTTCTTTAACAATCAGGAAAGGAAGCTTGAAATCTTCCTTGAACTTTGCGAGCACATTATCATCACACTCCCAGCTTATCTCTCGGTGCAACACGTCACGTATCTCCAATGTTATGTCTTTCTGCAGTATCCCATCACATATCCAACAATTGGAAGCAACACCAACCCAATCAGAATTGGTCTTGTTGTGAAAACTACGTTGCAGGAATAGTGTGTAAACATAACAGTCAGCAACCTTCATTGGATTGACTCCCCACAAGCATTGATAGCGAGCAGCTATGAAGGCAGCCTCTTTACACAATAGTGCATACAACTGTCCACTTGTTAAATAATTTTCTCTATCATAAGCCAAAAGATGGGTGTACCTCAGTTTTTGTATTAGTTTATGTTGTTCGTATTCTGTTATGGTCAATATCCTCCTTTTGTATGTCCATATCATTATGTTCTTTGTGAACTTGCCAAATGAAGGAATACCAAGGGGATATAGATCGATCTCATCATCAATCCCGGAATGGAAAATAAGAATAAATCTACTGTCCTTCAGAATGTGATAGATCTCTCCTGACACAGCTGTTATTTCATCCCTTGAAATTTCATCAACTCCATTAAAATCATCATCTCCATCCTGCTTATCCAGTATATCCATTACTGAGCTGTCAAGGTGTAGCTCCTCTGCAATTGCCCTCTGCAACGCCCTCCTACCTTTCCACTCCGAGCAATCTATATGAATTATTTTATCAAAGCATAGTTCCGGAGTGGTTCTCTTAGAAGGGATAACTTCTGCTATGGATCTAAGAACGGTAGATGCCCCAAGTCCACTCCAACCATGAAAATAGATGACCCTTTCTTCTCCCTTGTTACGAAGAATTCGGAATATTGCTTCTCTGGCGCCATCCACATCTATGGCATTGGTAAACTGAATTAACACAAGAAAAACTGTAATTATACCAAGTTTGCTAGTTGCATAATCCAATTCATGTAAATGGATAATCTGAGTATACACGAATTCGGTGAACTAAAAAGTTGGTGTGTGAGCACCCATTTGGAGTTTGGATCACAAATCCACAACTGATATATCTTGTGGGGCCAGCATATGGGCGTTGGTACAAGGAGGGGGTCAAATCATCTGACAACTAAGCCTATCTTTAGTTTACTTGAATGTCAGTTTAGCTACTTATTTTGGTAGATAAAGATTATTTGTGTTGGTTGGAAAGTTAAGATCAGGTCTGCATCAGCCAACCCTATATATAATGGTATGCTCAGATAGTACGTGATATCATAGAATCAATAAAGAAGAAAAAATTAGGCTTATCCCATAACCAAACCTTTCTCGTGCCCATGACACACTAGTACTGAACTTAAGACATATCTCCGCATACCATCTATGGCCAAGCAGTGTCGAGCCCAAGATGGGGCTAGCACATCGACAGTGAGCAATCTTTCAGGACCTTACCTCAAGCAAGATAGCATTGATGACAATCATGTCGCCCCAAGTTCCATCCAACCTTTGACGGGTCAAAAGATGCACGGAAAGTCGGAAAGGTAGGACGAGCTCCTACCATTTGGCAGGTCTGCAGTTCTATGG
Source organism: Triticum urartu (assembly GCF_056163025.1). Taxonomy (NCBI): domain Eukaryota; kingdom Viridiplantae; phylum Streptophyta; class Magnoliopsida; order Poales; family Poaceae; genus Triticum; species Triticum urartu. The sequence goes on along the minus strand of NC_141879.1, from coordinate 705,455,587 downwards.
TACAGGAGGTACAACATTTCACAACGGCTCCTTCATGGACGGTGTTTGCGAAACACATCTGACCCTGTTTCGGACCCAAAGTCTGTAATGCTTAGCTCGACGCGATCAAAAACTCACAATACACCAGTATAGTGAACATCCCAATCTCGTATGCTTGTGTGAAGGACTTAACGGAGCGGCACTAGGCGGAGTCGTTCGTGGTTGACCTTCACAAGCTACTCCAGACGGACGTACCTATGCTGAAATATCCGGTCACCTTGCAGTGGAGTGGAGGATGCCATGGACCATGCCATGTACGTGCTGACGAGGAATGGGAGAGCCGAGAGGAGGACAATGTCACCCCTGCATTAGAGCAACACCGACGCGCCGATGCATTTCGTGTGCGCGTGTCCGTTTAGGTTGAAACAGAAGAAAAACGCCTTCCCAACGTGCTGATGCAAACTTAAAATTGGTCCCCTCATTGTCTGCCTGGACGCATGCTCAGCCCATATGTGCACCTGATTTGCTTCCACACAGACACGAGACGAACGCTTCGTGCGGCCAGTGGAAGCGACCCGAGTCCACACTTATTTTTAATGGCAAGCGTGCGGGGCCCGGTCTCGTCCACTTGCCACTCCCGTCCACATCTAGCCACACTTGCACCTCGCCGGCGTTAGAAAACCATAGCCCTAGCCATGGTTGTGGCTTCTTCGGCAAGGGGAAGGCCAAGGGCAAGCAGGAGGAGAGCAGCTTGTTGCACGCCGACAAGATGGACGGTACGGTGGTGCCAGCGGCAGGGAGGGCTCACCGGCCACGGGACCGGCTGGTACATCCCAGTGCAGCACGCACGGTACCACTTGGAATACCGCATCCCGCTGCCATGACCCAATGTAAACCTCCCCCATGGATGGCACCTCGACCCCCACCACACCACGGTGCTGGCAGTGCCACAGTCACTGCGCGCATGTGGAGGAGGTACGCACGCACCGCACCCTCCTGATGCCTGAGCAACGACATGACCCGGTGTACGCGCTAGACTTCCCCAACTAGGAAGTCTGGTTTGCCACCGAGTACGACGTCCGTCGTCGTGGCGCCATCCAGCTCGGCGCCAACTTCACACCCCCCCATAGTGGCGCAAGAGGACGAGAAGACGGAGGCGGCCTGTTACGCCGCACTAGAGGAGGCGCTCTAGCGCGCCCTCAAAAGTTCACCGTGCGAGGGGGACGCGCACTGGCCAGGCATGAGGAAGCGTTGTTGCTGTCGGCGGCGGGGGATTGCGTCTATCCCCTGCCACCTCCGCTTCTCCCCGAACCCAAGCCCGAGCCCACGCCGCCCCCGGGAGGTACCAATGGGAGGGTGTCGTTCGGGAGTGGATCAGTGCCCCCGCCATTTGGATTGGTGCGACGGAGGAGCAGGAGGTGGCCTACCTCCAGCACTGGAAGGCGTGCGCTCTAGCGGAGGAGCATGCCAAGGGGGAGCGCCTCATGCGGCTAGAGCGCGAGGAGGAGCGCCGACAGTGCTGGGCAGGCGAGGAGGAGGAGCGGTGGGAGCGCGACGGAGGAACATGAGGCGACCTATCTCCAGAAGTGGATGGCGTGCACGCTGGCAGAGGAGCGGGCCTAGGGGGGCGCCTCATGCAGCTGCAGTGCAAGGAGGAGGAGCGCTAGCAACGCTGGGTACGCGAGGCGGAGGAGCATGGAGAGTGCGAGGAGGAGTAGCGCGTGTGCCACACAGGAGAGCAACCGATGTAGCAGACGATGGAGGAGGTGGCACGGGCAGCGTACTAGTGGGCCTTCCTGTGGGCTCCGACGCGGCAGCCCTTCTTCGGCCTCACCGGCTCCGACAACGAGGGCTGCGGGCTAGGCGACTGAGAGGCGCCTTTTTAAAGTATTTTTATTAATGCTGAATTCTGTTGAAGTGAACTTTGGCCCGAGATTGACCGACTGTTTTGATGTATAATTATATTTAGTTTATTTGCAAGTTTTAAATTTATGCCTATTTACTTCTTTTTAAGGCCACGTGGACTAATGTGTCGGTCGTGTTTGGTGCACCAGCTGACCCAAACCAAAAAAACGGACACACGCATGCATCCACTCGGCCGACCCAAACAGATAAAAAGCAGACAAAAACAACGTTTGTTTGTGTCGGTCAGTTAAAGTTGCTCTTAGAACAAGAACAAGGGCATCTCGATTCTCGGGCCGGCCCTTGCCCGGAACCTTCTCGAGCTTTCTTGTAGACACATTCTTTATTGGTTTTGATTTGATTGAATACCATCTTAGCTAGTTATCTTCATAGATAAAAACTATGAATATGGCTTGTGCATTGCAACGGAATAAAATTTCTGTCAAAATTTGCACCGTGTGTTGGCTCTAGAGAATTGGCTCACGAGCCTTCTAATCCTGGACAGAGGTAGTATATGGAATTGATCAAAATACAACAGTAGCAAATAGGCCAGTGCATAGTTGCAACGGTAATAAAAATTGACGTGCATTCAAATTTAGTGAGGGTTATATGTGCATCAACATTTTGGTTCTAGGTTCCGCACAAATCATTACACTTAATGCTATTACTTACTATGTCTGTTATTTATTAATATTAGGTTGGGAGTAATTCAATATGCTAAGTGTGTGCTAATCCCAAGTGCACTACCAATATATTATTATGCATAAACTGTAATCACATTTTAATTACAATGACACCACGCCATGCATGATATCCATAAGGCCAATGCTAGACGTCATTCGGATGTGGGAAGGAAAAAGAAAGAAAAGCTTGTTCGCAACCGTCTTCGTGTAGCCGTTAATTGAGTGAACGCCGTTTCCCCCTTCTCATAGTTATCCACCTCACACACTTATCGTTACTCATCAATCCCCATGTGCCACGTCGCTGCAGCCGGCTCGCTGACATTGTCGACCACTGCCGGTCACCGCTGCTGCATCCCCCGTCACAGCAGCTGGCTTGTCGCCGACCACCTTTTCTACAACCTCCCATTTGTAGCAGCCGACGTTGTTGTAGCTAGCTCATCTTGCCCTTCGCTAACCTTGCAAAATCCCCCGTTGAAGCTTTTTGGACGTGGCTAGCCAGTACCTGGCCGTCCGTTGGTGCGATCGGGCGCCTGTACCATAAATGGTAGGACGTCCTAAAGAGTGCAGTCAGTCCCCCATGTCCTTTCTATAAAAAAAGAGCCCCCCCCCCCCCCCCCACACGCCAGCTCCACTGAGCCTACGTGATTCTAGGTTGCCAAATAAAACAGCTAAGGCCTTGTCACATGTGCATTAATTTGAGGTTTCAATTTTTTTAAAAAGCCTTAACTTTTGATTCGAGCGCCCGAATTCAAAACCGTTTTCATCGGTGGGTTTCTCACGACGAGTTCTTCAAATCTAGATCCCATATGGATAGGTTTCGTCGATATTTTTTGGATGAGCAATTTTGGGTGTAATGAAGGCAACTTTAGTGCTATAGGAAAGCAACTTCTTTTTTTGGCTTAGTAGGACTTCTATGATGTTGGTTTGTGTAAAAATGAGAAAATCAGACAAAACATGGGGCACCTTTAGTACTACATACAAGCAACTTCACTGTATTATGCGTACCTATGAATTTTGCTAACGTTATTTCAACTTGCCTATTCATGGTTGCTTAGTTTTCTATCGTTGAATGTCAGTTTTCTATGGTTGATGCTCAGTTTCCTACAAGTACTATAAAATTGTCTACCATTGATGCCCAGTTGCTTGCTATTGGTAAAATAGTTGCCTATCATTGCTACTTTGCAAAATTAGTTGCCTATTTAAGCGACTACATTACCCAAAACCAAGCAACTGTCTATACAAAACCAAGCAACTGTCCATACAAAACCAAGTGACTGTCCTAGCAAATCCAAGCGACTACATTACCCAAAACACCGTGCAATACTTTTCAAGAAAAACCAAGCAGCTGTCCTAACCAAACCAAGCAACTGCATTATGACACGATGCAACTCTTCTAGCAAATCCAAGCGACAACTTTGTCCTCATACCAAACCAAGCAACTGCATTACAACTAGAGAAACTCTTCTAGCAAATCCAAGCGATTGCTTTGTCCCCCATAATTCACATAATTGCGAATCTATTGACTGCAAAAATTAACGCACTGATTCAAACTAAAATGCCATGCATCTGGACAAGACCCCCCCCTGGATTTTTGGTAATAGGCAACTTCATAAGTAGACAACCGGGAGAAATGTTTTGTCTCCTTTTACAAAATATGGACAGGCGATAATAGCACAGCGTATGAATGCACCTTCATAACACAAGTTGCCTCCTTTAGTACCGAAAGTTGCCTCCATCTAATACCAAAGTTACTTACGGATGATGTTCAGTTGCCTACATATGATGAAAATTTGTCCGGCATGGTTTCTATGTTTTCTACTATATACTTGCTAGATAAATTCACTAGTACACATGGTGCAAGAAAGTTGCTTCTGTTTAGCAATAAAGTTGCCTCAACTAGAACCAAAGTTGATTTAAAAAAATCATTGAAACCTATTCATATGGGGATCTAATTTTGAAGATCTCGTCGCGAGAAACCTAATGGTGAAAACGGATCTTCGTTCTGATGCTTGGTTCAAAAGTTATAGCTTTTTGAAAAAAATAAGACGGAATAAAGTGAGATGACATCAGCATATGCATACGGTTAATCTTTAGGGACAACCCAGCACCTCACGATGCCAGGTACATCACGAGGGGGAAGGAGGCCATTTTTCTAACAGTTTGTCGTGTAGCGCAATTGCGTCAGCATCGGATGGCTTGCATGCGTGCGCTTGACTCCACCGAATAGCGCAGCTGCATCATCTAGCATTTAGGCAGCTATTTCAGACACCATTGTTGTATGTATGTGTGTGGACGGGGATCGGTGGAAAGAAACGACTGGATCACTGGCCTCGACCGCCTCTCGTTGTCTCCCTCTCTTCAAGCCTCGTGGCTTCGAGGCCCTCTCTCCTCGTCCGGTGGAGATCGCCAGGTCTACCCCACTCGAATTAATTATGGACACTGTTCTGTTGCAGGTCTCACATATGCATGCTGTTTAATTAGTCCAAGGGTCTCTCCCATTAATTTCTTTTTTGACTAACTCCTTCGAGAACTCGCAAACATATTTGAACAGGTGGGATTGTGTACAAGAAAATGATGTGAGACTATCTATTGACCAGAATTTTCTCCTTTCTACACAAACACCATCTAAATCATCTGGTTGACCCTGACAAACGACGTAGGGGATGGACCGGGGGGCTGAGACCGAAGAGGCAAATGCGTCAGCCACAAGAGACAACATGCGTACAAGAATTTTGCTAGACAGACGAAAGCAAATGAAACGGAAGGATGCAAACGAACATTAAGGACGAAAATTTGGGACTGTGGGTTGAATACTAAATCGAATTGAACGTTGGCAGGAGAACTGCCAAATTCATTGATAGAGAGAGGTATTACAAGAACACCCCCAAAGAAGGAAAGCACCGCAAAATGCAGCATAAAAAGAAACGAAAGAAAAAGACACTGTCGGCACCACCACAAATCCGAGCTCCGCCAACAGTTTAGTACACCATCAGAAACCATCGACGGGATCTCCAAGGTGATGCCTCCAAAGAGGAAAACGATGTTGAGGACACCGTCATCACCCGATCTGCCACATCTTAGATTTTCATCCGGAGATCTCACACCTTGAGGTACGAAGAGCAAAACAGGCTCCACAACAGCACCTCCAGGGAGGAAGACGACGTCCGCGGACGCCATTACCGTCGGCAACCGAAAAAATCGATGCAGGATTTTCATCCGAAGCCAGGCCTTCCATCCTCAATCTTGGGTTCCGAGGCCACCCAACGCCTCAGGTTAGAACGAAACCGGGCACACACTACCAAACACAGATTGGTCGCCGCCGCTCGCAGGAACAAGGCGCGCACACACCAACTTGACCGGGCTGCACCGCCGCACGCAGGACCTGGGCGAACCCAGCCAGATCTGGCCGTCCTCCAACCTTCGTGCGCAGAACTAGGCGAGACCCCGCACCGCAGCGCAACGGAAAGGCCGAGGGAAAACAAGAACTTGCCGGCCCGCACCGCCGCGCGCTGGAACTTGGCAGAATCGAGCCAAAGCTGAGTGGCTCGCACAGCCGCGCGCAAGAACAGGACTAACTGTACTGGAATGATCTGCCCGAGTCTCCTCTAGCTCCATCCACGTAGGACGGCGCCACAGCTCCAAGGAGCCGAGTGTGTACCATGCTTGGAGGAAGAGCCCACCCATCTTCCGCCGACCCCCCGCTACCGCCACCACCGGCCAGCCGACGCCGCGACCAGCCACCAAGAGGCAGCCATACTGGCCCAGATCGGGCCTCCTCCCCACCGAGCACAGCGCCGAAGGGCACCACCAGATCTGGGCAGCCGCGCAAGCACGCCCAGGCATCCAGCAGATCCGCGCCGGGAACGACCACCAGCGCCACATGCGCGCGCGCACGCGTTGCCCGTGCCTGCCGCCCCCGCGCCGCGCTAGCTCGCGCCAGGCCGAGCCTGGCCGCACTGCGCAAGCCCCCACCTAGCCGCGACTGGACGCGCTGGGCTGACCGCACCACGCTCACCTGGCCACGCGCCCGCCGCCACCACCGGCGCAAGCTCGCCGCGTCCATCGATGCCAGCACGCCGCGCCCCCACGCCTCTCCTCAGCCGAGCGGCCCCCGCAGCGCCCAGGCCTCGCGAGAGGAAAAAATGAAAGGCCCCGCCGCCGCCGAAGCCACACGGGCTTTGCCCGGCGGCGCTTGCTGGCGGCGGCGAGGGGAGTGGGAGATCGGGGAGGGGGAGTTCTCTGGCGGCTAGGGTTTCGCCCGGGCCGCCCGCGGGGGACGGCACGAGCGACTGGCTATTCTATAAAATTGCTGACGGTGAACGGAGAGAAGCAATCGATACTTTATTAATAGGTAAATATTGTGTTAATATCCCTCATAAAAATTACGCTAATAAAGAAGAAAGGATGGACTTTCCTCCAAATAAACACCCTAACATCTTTTTCTTTTCATGATAAAACGTGTCTCATTCATATCATAAAAATTAGAGTGCAAATCACGTAAAGACCGACATAACAAAACTGAAAAGATAACAGAATGTCTAAAACACCCAAACATCTATCTTGCCCACTCCAACACAAGGATCTGCCTGGCTAAACTCTTCAGAGTCTAGGTTGTGACATACTAACGGTCGCAAGTTAATGTATTTAGCGTTGTTCATTTTTTTTTTCATGCTAGTATGTCTCTCATTTATATAGTAAAAGTCAATACCCATCAGCCAAGAAGACTAGTCTTTATGCAAAGAACCACCAGCCAAGAAGTAGAAATATAATTAAGACCAAAGAACCCTCGGAGCTTGACACTAACACCCGTCACCTTCCTTTGGCACCATTGTATTAGCCACCAAAGAAAAATATGACGGACCACCTCGTCACCCGAGCTACACGCGGTGGCTCCATCGCTGATGTAGGTTTTTGGACATCAAAAGTGGCTTGAAGCCATTCCCATTGAAAGAATCTCGCCGGGGAAATACCCAGGAAACGCCATCGAACTCAAGATCTTGCAGCCCGCTCAACTAAAATGTCGAATGAAGAAACCGTACATGTTAGTTGCAAACCATGAACCCAACACACACTCCACCGCCTTCCATATTCCGTCGATGTAGATCAAATTTGCGATGGCTCCTAGACTAGCTCCCAAACTCCGCACCAACGCTGAAGCAAGCATCGTCGCAAATGCGGAGCCGATGATACAAGTCCACCATAAGAATGCTCTCGTGTCCAAGCCATCCCTCCATGAACAAAATAGTTTCCAAATCTATCATCAACAATAAGATGCATCGCCTCGTCGAAGAAAGATTTGGAGCTTCTTTATTTTGCGCCACCGTCGGAGGTCAAGGCGTTGAACGACCAAAAACCTAAACGTTATAGTGTTCTAAACCTATAGCTATACACGCCCGCAAGCGTGAGATCCGTCAACCCCTGCACCACGACCAAGAGGTCGTCCACGGAGGGGAGCCTCCGGAAAGAGAGTCGCCATGCATGGCCACGGCACCAAGATCGCATTTCTTTCTTCAAAAGAAAGAAAACCATTCGCGTCTACTCTACCCTCCATCTCATTCGTATTTTTTTTTTGCGGAGAGAAAGGATGTTTTATTCCATAATGAGAGGGTTACAATCACGAGACACCAATTCCTCACACCACGGAGGAATCGAGTTCAACCATACCGCAGTACAAGCTTCAGTACGACTATAGTGTGCCAATTGATGTGCTACCCTGTTTTGATATCTGCTAACTTTTAGAGGAACAAACTTCCTAACTACCAAATGAGCTTTAATCTCAGCAGCTAGATGACCATAGGCCGACCTGGAAAAATTGTCGCTCGAGAGAATGGCCAGAGCATTTGAAGAGTCTGATTGAACAATCACTGGGCAGTCCGAATGTTGAATGGCCAGTGCCATACCCTGCATAATAGCATGAATTTCCGCTTCCAGGGCATCATTACAGTGGAAAATGTATCTGTATGCCGCAAAAATTGTAGATCCATTCTCCCTGTGAAGCACCATGCCAATCGAAGCGCGTCTATCCTGGCACGAGAATGAACCGTCTACCGACAACGCAACCCAACCCATAGGCGGAGGAGGCCAAGGCGTGGGGGATTCTGTAATTTTTACACACTTTGGTCGACTGTCCTCATACAACGGCATCTTCCCTTTGACGATTTCCTCCATGCTATAGTTCCTTACCAAATTCAGTGACTTATAATAACTGTCAAGATAATCCACAGTTACCTCTACTGGGGTCTCATTCTTTCCGTGTGTTATATCATTTCGGAGTTGCCAAATACGCCAGATCGTCATAATTACCAAGTCCCTGGTCTTGTCCGAACATTTTGAAAGTAGCTACAGTACTCAGTCCTTACCGGAGTCCACTAGTAGTGAGTCATCAGGCAAGGGCCAGATTGCACGTAAGCCCTTCCAAACACGTCGGGCGTGCATGCATGAAATCAATGCATGAAAACTGCTTTCAATCTCCGCTCCACAAATAGGACATGATCTCTGTATATGAATACGATGATGCACTTTGCCTAGATTAGTTGCCAATGCACCCGTCGCCGTCTTCCATGCCATAATACGCATCTTTAGTGGAACGTTATATTTCCAAATCGAATTCCAAATCGATCTGTCACCGTCCGGTCTAGTACTGCATGCGCCCCCTGAATGCATCTCATCATGTGTTTCCGTCGCCAACCTGTAGGCACTTTTGACTGTAAAATTCCCATGCGGCTCGAGAAACCAGCCGATGAAGTCCTGCCGGTTCCTAGGAGACGTGCGTATCTTAAGAATCTCAGCAACATCCATCGGCCAAAAATGCTCCTCGACACGGTCTCTGATCCAAGCACCATTATTATCTAAGAAATCAGAGACATGGTTAAACCGGCAGTTCCTTTTAGGAGTAATTGGTCGAAAATCGTATCGTCGAGGAATCCAAGGATCTCTTCACGTTCTAACCGATGCACCATCACCAATCCTCCATATTATTCCTTTCTTAACAAGATCCAAACCATGAGCTATTCCTTTCCATACGGCCGATGAATTTCCAGTGAAAAATGTATCCAAAATACTGCCGTGTGGAAAATATTTTGCCTTCAATAGACGAGCACATAAACTGTCAGGGGAATCAATCAATCGCCACGCTTGTTTTGCCAATAACGCTTGATTAAAAGCACACATATCCCTGAATCCCATACCCCCCTTGTTTTTAGGGAGTCTCAGCTTATCCCAGCTCAGCCATGCCATTTTTCTCTTGCCACTCTCAACTCCCCACCAGTACTGCCTCATCATCCTTGTAAGATCGTCACATACCGAAGCAGGTAAGCGAAACACGCTCATAATATATGTGGGAATAGCCTGGGCTACAGATTTGATTAAAATCTCTTTGTTACCTGAAGACATGAATTGCTCGCTCCAGTCCACTAGTCTCTTCCTCAATCTTTCCTGGGTGGTTTCAAACCTCCCTTTATGCATTCTCCCCTCAGGTACCGGCAAACCCAAATATTTGGGTTCAAACGCTTCACTTGTAATCTCCAAAATACTCCTTACTTCCCCAGATACCACCTCAGTGCAGTTACTAGAGAAACGGATGGAACACTTTGACGGGTTTATAAGTTGTCCCATAGCCAGCGCATAAGTGCTCAACAAACCTTTCACAATTGTTGCTTGCTGTTCCGAGGCTCGAAAAAACAATAGTGAATCATCCGCAAATAATAAGTGAGATATCGTCGGTGCACGACGACAAATTTTAACACCCTCCAGCCCCTCCTCCGTAATAGCTTTGTTGACCAAACAAGATAGGGCATCAGCAACAAAGAGAAATAAAAATGGGGACAAGGGATCACCTTGTCTGAGGCCACGATAGGGTATGAAAGACTCCAATAAATTCCCATTCAATTTCACCGAATACTTCACAGAGGAAACACACGCCATGATCCAAGAAATCCACACCTGAGAAAAACCCCAATTGCGTAGGGCCTTCTCCAAGAATACCCAGTCCACCCGGTCATATGCCTTAGAAAGATCCAATTTATACGCACAACATGCCGGTGAACTGCCACTAACAGACTGAATATGATCAATACACTCGAAAGCTATAATAGAATTATCAGTAATAAGTCTCCCTGGAATAAACGCGCTCTGATTTTCCGAGATGAGCTCCGACAAAATGGGGCGTAGTCGGTTTACCATGCATTTAGAGACTATTTTGTAGATCACATTACACAAGCTTATCGGTCTAAAATCCTTGAGCTCCTTTGGAAATTGGACTTTTGGAATCAACACAATAGCTGTGTCATTAGCTCCGTCTGGCATAACCCCAGAAGCAAAAAACTCCAATACTGCTGCAATAATTTCTCCTTTCACCACCGCCCAATTACGTTGAAAAAAACGAGCAGGAAAACCATCGGTACCTGGGGCCTTAATGGGGCCAATCTGAAAGAGAGCGTTTGAAATCTCCTTCTCAGTGAACGGAGCACATAAAACATCATTCATCTCTACAGTAACTTTCTCCTCAATACACTCTAGCACAACATCTGGGATTAAAGTCGGGTCTTTACTGTACACCTCCTGAAAATATGATCTCGTCATTAACTCCATCTCAGAAGGAGCATTACACCAAGTGCCATCAAGTCGACGTAGCCGAAGTATATGATTTCGTCTAGCTCGCCAAACAGCCCTTCGATGCAAGTATTATGTGTTCCTTTCTCCTTCTTTTAACCAAGTTATCCGCGAACGTTGCAGCCACAACATCTCTTCTCTGTATAGAAGCTCATCAAGTTCATGCATCTTCTGCCGAATCAAACAACGATCGGCATTATCTTCTTGTAAGCTTCCTCAATATCACGCAGGACATGCCCAAAATTTTTGCTGCTCCATTGCCGAAGGTTTTTCATCAGTTCTTTCAACGAATTTGAAACCGATCCCAAGTTTCCAGCCGGTCGGTTCCTCTCCCATGCACGTCCAATAATGTCTTGCAGGTTGGGATCCCTTTCCCACATAATTTCATATCGTGCCGCCCCTCATCGCCTATGATTTGCATCGGATGGGACCATCTCGAGGACGATCAGGCAATGGTCTGAGCACGAAGACGCAAGGTGGACCACTCTCGACGCTGGGAAAAGGTCACGCCACTGCTCATCCGCACATACACGGTCCAACCGCACTCGCACATTGCTGTTTCCAACTTGCCCATTATCATATGTGAATGGCATCCCCGAGAAGCCAAGATCCACCAATTCACAAAGCATCAGGCAGTCCCTAAATGCGGTCATCTGAGTTTCTGATCTCATAACTCTTGACATATGTTCGTGTTGCAAAGAGCTTCGTTGAAGTCCCCACATCCTGAAGGAAATATGCCCTAGAGGCAATAATAAATTTATTATTTATTTTCTTATTTCATGATAAATGTTTATTATTCATGCTAGAATTGTATTAACCGGAAACATAATACATGTGTGAATACATAGACAAACAAAGTGTCACTAGTATGCCTATACTTGACTAGCTCATTAATCAAAGATGGTTATGTTTCCTAACCATAGACATGTGTTGTCATTTGATTAACGGGATCACATCATTAAGAGAATGATGTGATTGACTTGACCCATTCTGTTAGCTTAGCACTCGATCGTTTAGTATGTTGCTATTGCTTTCTTCATGACTTATACATGTTCCTATGACTATGAGATTATGCAACTCCCGTGTGCCGGAGGAACACTTTGTGTGCTACCAAACGTCACAACGTAACTGGGTGATTATAAAGGTGCTCTACAGGTGTCTCCAAAGGTACATGTTGGGTTGGCGTATTTCGAGATTGGGATTTGTCACTCCGATCGTCGGAGAGGTATCTCTGGGCCCTCTCGGTAATGCACATCACTTAAGCCTTGCAAGCATTGGAACTAATGAGTTAGTTGCGGGATGATGTATTACGGAACGAGTAAAGAGACTTGCCGGTAATGAGATTGAACTAGGTATTGGATACCGACGATCGAATCTCAGGCAAGTAACATACCGATGACAAAGGGAACAACTGTTGGAAATATGCCCTAGAGGCAATAATAAATTGGTTATTATTATATTTCCTTGTTCATGATAATCGTTTATTATCCATGCTATAATTGTATTGATAGGAAACTCAGATACATGTGTGGATACATAGACAACACCATGTCCCTAGTAAGCCTCTAGTTGACTAGCTCGTTTATCAATAGATGGTTACGGTTTCCTAACCATGGACATTGAATGTCGTTGATAACAGGATCACATCATTAGGAGAATGATGTGATGGACAAGACCCAATCCTAAGCCTAGCACAAAGATCGTGTAGTTCGTATGCTAAAGCTTTTCTAATGTCAAGTATCATTTCCTTAGACCATGAGATTGTGCAACTCCCGGATACCGTAGGAATGCTTTGGGTGTATCAAACATCACAACGTAACTGGGTGACTATAAAGGTGCACTACAGGTATCTCCGAAAGTGTCTGTTGGGTTGGCACGAATCGAGACTGGGATTTGTCACTCCGTGTAAGCGGAGAGGTATCTCTGGGCCCACTCGGTAGGACATCATCATATGCGCAATGTGACCAAGGAGTTGATCACAGGATGATGTGTTACGGAACGAGTAAAGAGACTTGCCGGTAACGAGATTGAACTAGGTATTGGATTCCGACGATCGAATCTCGGGCAAGTAACATACCGATAGACAAAGGGAATTGAATACGGGATTGATTAAGTCCTTGACATCGTGGTTCATCCGATGAGATCATTGTGGAACATGTGGGAGCCAACATGGGTATCCAGATCCCGCTGTTGGTTATTGACCGGAGAGTCGTCTCGGTCATGTCTGCATTTCTCCCGAACCCGTAGGGTCTACACACTTAAGGTTCGATGACGCTAGGGTTGTAGAGATATTAGTATGCGGTAACCCGAATGTTGTTCGGAGTCCCGGATGAGATCCCGGACGTCATGAGGAGTTCCGGAATGGTCCGGAGGTAAAGAATTATATATAGGAAGTGCTATTTCGGCCATCGGGACAAGTTTTGGGGTCACCGGTATTGTACCGGGACCACCGGAAGGGTCCCGGGGGTCCACCGGGTGGGGCCACCTGCGCCGGGGGGCCACGTGGGCTGTAGGGGATGTGCCTTGGCCTATATGGGCCAAGGGCACCAGCCCCAAGAGGCCCATGCGCCAAGAGAAGAGAAAAAGGGGAGAGTCCTAAAGGGGGAAGGCACCTCCGAGGTGCCTTGGAGAGGATGGACTCCTCCCCCCCTTGGCCGCACCCTTCCTTGGAGGAAGGGGCAAGGGCTGCGCCTCCCCCTCTCCCTTGGCCCTATATATAGTGGGGAAAAGGAGGAGCAAACATACCTAAGGCCTGGCACCTCCCTCTCCCTCCCGTGACACATCTTCCTCCTCCCGCAGCGCTTAGCGAAGCCCTGTTGGAATCCCGCTACTTCCACCATGCCGTCGTGCTGTTGGATCTCCATCAACCTCTCCCTCCTCCTTGCTGGATCAAGGCGTGGGAGACGTCTCCGTTCCGTACGTGTGTTGAACGCGGAGGTGCCGTGCGTTCGGCACTTGGTCATCGGTGATTTGAATCACGACGAGTACGACTCCATCAACCCCGTTCACTTGAACGCTTCCGCTTAGCGATCTACAAGGGTATGTAGATGAACTCTCCTTCCCCTCGTTGCTAGTCTTTCCATAGATAGATCTTCGTGACACGTAGGAAAATTTTGAATTTCTGCTACGTTCCCCAACAGTGGTATCAGAGCCAGGTTTATTGCATAGATTCTATGCACGAGTAGAACACAAAGTAGTTGTGGGCGTTGATTTTGTTCAATATGCTTGCCGTTACTAGTCTTATCTTGATTCGGCGGCATCGTGGGATGAAGCGGCCCGGACCGACCTTACACGTACTCTTACGTGAGACAGGTTCCACCGACTGACATGCACTAGTTGCATAAGGTGGCTAGCGGGTGTCTGTCTCTCCTACTTTAGTCGGATCGGATTCGATGAAAAGGGTCCTTATGAAGGGTAAATAGCAATTGGCATATCACGTTGTGGTTTTGCGTAGGTAAGAAACGTTCTTGCTAGAAACCCATAGCAGCCACGTAAAACATGCAAACAACAATTAGAGGACATCTAACTTGTTTTTGCAGGGTATGCTATGTGATGTGATATGGCCAAAAGGATGTGATGAATGATATATGTGATGTATGAGATTGATCATGTTCTTGTCAAGGGAATCACGACTTGCATGTCGATGACGAGACAACTTCAAGAAGACACGATGATGGAGATCATGATGATGGAGATCATGGTGTCATACCGGTGACAAGATGATCATGGAGCCCCAAGATGGAGATCAAAGGAGCTATATGATATTGGCCATATCATGTCACTATTATTTGATTGCATATGATGTTTATCATGTTTATACATCTTATTTGCTTAGAACGACGGTAGTAAATAAGATGATCCCTCATTAAAATTTCAAGAAGTGTTCTCCCCTAACTGTGCACCGTTGCTACAGTTCGTCGTTTCGAAGCACCACGTGTTAATCGGGTGTGATAGATCCTTACGTTCACATACAACGGGTGTAAGACAGTTTTACACATGCAAAAACACTTAGGGTTAACTTGACGAGCCTAGCATGTACAGACATGGCCTTGGAACACAGAAGACCAAAAGGTCGAGCATGAGTCGTATAGAAGATACGATCAACATGAAGATGTTCACCGACGTTGACTAGTCCGTCTCACGCACAGATCGGACACGGCCTAGTTGACTCGGATCATGTAATCACTTAGATGACTAGAGGGATGTCTATCTGAGTGGGAGTTCATAAGATGAACTTAATTATTC
The DNA here is from genome assembly GCF_056163025.1 of Triticum urartu. Lineage (NCBI taxonomy): Eukaryota > Viridiplantae > Streptophyta > Magnoliopsida > Poales > Poaceae > Triticum > Triticum urartu. The sequence continues at coordinate 705,440,168 of NC_141879.1, read as the reverse complement.
TGAACATAGTCAAAAAGGATTTTGCAAATTATGTCGTAGCTCGCGTTTCAGTTCTACTGTTTAGATATGTTCCTAGAGAAAAATTAGTTGAAAGTTGATAGTAGCAATTATGCGGACTAGGTCCGTAAACTGAGGATTGTCCTCATTGCTTCTTAGAAGGCTTATGTCCTTAATGCACCGCTCAGTGTGCTAAACCTCGAACATTGTCTGTGGATGTTACGAACATCTGACATACACGTCTTGATAACTACATGATAGTTCAGTTAAACGGTTTAGAATTGAGGCACCAAAGATGTTTTGAAACGTCGCGAAACATATGAGATGTTTCGAGGGCTGAAATTGGGATTTCAGGCTCGTGCCCACGTCAAGAGGTATAAGACCTCCGACGATCTTCTTAGCCTGCAAACTAAGGAGAAAAGCTCAATTGTTGTGCTTGTGCTCAGATTGTCTGAGTACAACAATCGCTTGAATCGAGTGGGAGTTGATCTTCCAGATGAAATAGTGATGGTTCTCCAAAGTCATTACCACCAAGCTGCTAGAGCTTCATGATGAACTATGATATATCAGGGACATATATGATGATCCTTGAGATATTCGCGATGTTTGACACCGCGAAAGTAGAAATCAAGAAGGAGCATCAATTGTTGATGGTTGGTGAAACCACTAGTTTCAAGAAGGGCAAGGGAACAAAGGGATACTTCATGAAACGGCAATTCAGCTGCCGCTCTAGTGAAGAAACCCGAGGTTGAACCCAAACCCGAGACTAAGTGCTTCTGTAATAAGGGGAACAACCACTAGAGCAGTATTACCCTAGATATTTGGTAGATTAGAAGGCTGGCAAGGTCGATAGAAGTATATTGATATACATTGTGTTGATGTGTACTTTACTAGTACTCCTAGTAGCACCAGGGTATTAGATACCGGTTCGGTTTCTAAGTGTTAGTAACTCGAAATAAAAGCTACGGAATAAACGGAGACTAGCTAAAGGTGAGCTGACGATATCTGTTGGAAGTGTTCTCAATGTTGATATGATCAAGCATCGCACGCTCCCTCTACCATCGAGATTGGTGTTTGCGTTGAGCATAGACATGATTGGATTATGTCTATCGCAATACGGTTATTCATTTAAGGAGAATAATGGTTACTCTGTTTATTTGAATAATACCTTCAATGGTCTTACACCTAAAAAGAATGGTTTATTGAATCTCGATCGTAGTGATACACATGTTCATGCCAAAAGATAGTAATGGTACCACCTACTTGTGGCACTGCCACGTAAGTCATATCGGTATAAAACGCATGAAGAAGCTCCATGTTGATGGATCTTTGGGTTCACTCGTTTTTGAAAAGTTTGGGACATGCGAACCATGTCTATTGGTATATATGCATGAAGAAACTCCATGCAAATGGACCGTTTTGTACTCGCTTGATTTTGAATCACTTGAGACATGCAAATCATACCACATGGGGAAGATGACTGAAAGCCTCGTTTTCAGTAAAATGGAACAAGAAAGCAACTTGTTGGAAGTAATACATTTTTGATGTGTGCAGTCCAATGAGTGCTGAGGCATGTAGTGGATATCGTTATGTTCTTACTTCACAGATGATTTGAGTAGATGTTGAGTATATTTACTTGATGAATCACGAGTCTGAATTATTGAAAGGTTCAAGTAATTTCAGGGTGAAGTTGAAAGATCGTCGTGACAAGAGGATAAAATATCTATGATATGATCATAGAAATGAATATCTGAATTACGAGTTTGGCACAGAATGAAGACATTGTGGAAATTGTTTCACAACTGATACAGCCTGGAACACCATAGTGTGATGGTGTGTCCGAACATCATAACTGCACCCTATTGGATATGATGCATACCATGATGTCTCTTATCGAATTACCACAATAGCTTATGGGTTAGGCATTAGAGACAACCACATTCACTTTAAATAGGGCACCACGTAATTCCGATGAGATGACACCGTATGAACTATGGTTTAGAGAAACCTAAGCTGTCATTTCTTGAAAGTTTGGGGCTGCGACACTTATGTGAAAAAGGTTTCAGGCAGATAAGCTCGAACCCAAAGCGGATAAATACATCTTCATAGGACACCCAAAACAGTTGGGTATACCTCCTGTCTCAGATCCGAAAGCAATAAGGGATTTCTAGAATCGGGTCCTTTCTCGAGGAAAAGTTTCTCTCGAAAGAATTGAGTGGGAGGATGGTGGAGACTTGATAAGGTTATTGAACCGTTACTTCAACTAGTGAACAGCAGGGCACAAAGAGTTGTTCCTGTGGCACCTACACCAATTGAAGTGGAAGCTTATGATAGTGATCATGAAACTTCAGATCAAGTCACTACCAAACCTCGTAGGATGACAAGGATGCATACTACTTCAGAGTGGTACGTAGTCCTGTCTTGGAAGTCATGTTGCCAGACAACAATGAACCTACGAGCTATGGAGAAGCGATGGTGGGCCTGGATTCCGATAAATGGCTCGAGGCCATATAATCCGAGAGAGGATCCATATATAAAATAAAATGTAGACTTTGGAAGAACTACTTGATGGTCGTAAGGCTGTTGAGTACAGATGGATTTTAAAAGGAAGACGGACAATGATGGTAAATGTCACCATTAAGAAAGCTCGACTTGTCGTTAAGATGTTTTCCGACAAGTTCAAGGAGTTGACTACGATGAGACTTTCTCACTCGTAGCGATGCTAAGAGTCTGTTGGAATTATATTAGCGATTACTGCATTATTTATGAAATCTTGCAGATGGGATGTCAAAACATTGTTTCCTCGACGATTTTCTTGAGGAAAGGTTGTATATGATACAACCGGAAGGTTTTTGTCAATCCTGAAAGATGCTAATAAGTATGCAAAGCTCCAGCAATCCTTCTAAGGACTGGAGTAAGCATCTCGGAGTTGGAATGTATGCTTTGATGATGATCAAAGATTTTGGGTTTATACAAAGTTTATGAGAAACTTGTATTTCCAAAGAAGTGAGTGGGAGCACTATAGAATTTCTGATGAATATATGTTGTTGATCGGAAATGACGTAGAATTTCTGGAAAGCATATAGGGTTATTTGGAAAGTGTTTTTCAATGGAAAGCCTGGATTAAGCTACTTGAGCATTGAGCATCAAGATCTATAAGGATAGATCAAAACGCTTAATAGTACTTTCAAATGAGCACATACCTTGACATGATCTTGAAGGTGTTCAAGATGGATCAGTCAAAGAAGGAGTTCTTGCCTGAGTTGTAAGGTATGAAGTTAAGACTTAAAGCTCGACCACGGCAGAATAGAGAAAAAGGACGAAGGTCGTCCCCTATGCTTAAGACGTAGGCTCTACAGTATGCTATGCTGTGTACCGCACCTGAAGTGTGCCTTGCCATGAGTCAGTCAAGGGGTACAAGAGTGATCCAAGAATGGATCATAGGACAGCGGTCAAAGTTATCCTTAGTAACTAGCGGACTAAGGAAGTTTCTCGGTTATGGAGGTGGTAAAAAGAGTTCGTCGTAAAGGGTTACGTCGATGCAAGCTTGACACCTATCCGGATAGCTCTGAGTAGAGATACCGGATGCATATAATGGAGCAACAATTTAGAATAGCTCCAAGTAGAACAATTATTTGGAATAGCTCCAAATAGAGCGTGGTAGCTACATCTAGGAGATGACATAGAGATTTGTAAAGCACACACGGATCTGAAAGGTTCGGACCCGTTGACTAAAACCTCTCTCACAAGCAACATGATCAAACCTAAAACTCATCGAGTGTTAATCACATAGTGATGTGAACTAGACTACTGACTCTAGTAAACTCTTGGGTGTTGGTCACATGGCGATGTGACCTGTGAGTGTTAATCACATGGCGATGTGAACTAGATTATTGACTCTAGTGCAAGTGGGAGACTGTTGGAAATATGCCCTAGAGGCAATAATAAATTGGTTATTATTATATTTCCTTGTTCATGATAATCGTTTATTATCCATGCTATAATTGTATTGATAGGAAACTCAGATACATGTGTGGATACATAGACAACACCATGTCCCTAGTAAGCCTCTAGTTGACTAGCTTGTTTATCAATAGATGGTTACGGTTTCCTAACCATGGACATTGAATGTCGTTGATAACGGGATCACATCATTAGGAGAATGATGTGATGGACAAGACCCAATCCTAAGCCTAGCACAAAGATCGTGTAGTTCGTATGCTAAAGCTTTTCTAATGTCAAGTATCATTTCCTTAGACCATGAGATTGTGCAACTCCCGGATACCGTAGGAATGCTTTGGGTGTATCAAACGTCACAACGTAACTGGGTGACTATAAAGGTGCACTACAGGTATCTCCGAAAGTGTCTGTTGGGTTGGCACGAATCGAGACTGGGATTTGTCACTCCGTGTAAGCGGAGAGGTATCTCTGGGCCCACTCGGTAGGACATCATCATATGCGCAATGTGACCAAGGAGTTGATCACGGGATGATGTGTTACGGAACGAGTAAAGAGACTTGCCGGTAACGAGATTGAACTAGGTATTGGATTCCGACGATCGAATCTCGGGCAAGTAACATACCGATAGACAAAGGGAATTGAATACGGGATTGATTAAGTCCTTGACATCGTGGTTCATACGATGAGATCATCGTGGAACATGTGGGAGCCAACATGGGTATCCAGATCCCGCTGTTGGTTATTGACCGGAGAGTCGTCTCGGTCATGTCTGCATTTCTCCCGAACCCGTAGGGTCTACACACTTAAGGTTCGGTGACGCTAGGGTTGTAGAGATATTAGTATGCTGTAACCCGAATGTTGTTCAGAGTCCCGAATGAGATCCCGGACGTCATGAGGGGTTCCGGAATGGTCCGGAGGTAAAGAATTATATATAGGAAGTGCTATTTCGGCCATCGGGACAAGTTTCGGGGTCACCGGTATTGTACCGGGACCACCGGAAGGGTCCCGGGGGTCCACTGGGTGGGGGCACCTGCGCCGGGGGGCCACATGGGCTGTAGGGGATGTGCCTTGGCCTATATGGGCCAAGGGCACCAGCCCCAAGAGGCCCATGCGCCAAGAGAAGAGAAAAAGGGGAGAGTCCTAAAGGGGGAAGGCACCTCCGAGGTGCCTTGGAGAGGATGGACTCCTCCCCCCCCCCTTGGCCGCACCCTTCCTTGGAGGAAGGGGCAAGGGCTGCGCCTCCCCCTCTCCCTTGGCCCTATATATAGTGGGGAAAAGGAGGAGCAAACATACCTAAGGCCTGGCACCTCCCTCTCCCTCCCGTGACACATCTTCCTCCTCCCGCAGCGCTTAGCGAAGCCCTGTTGGAATCCCGCTACTTCCACCATGCCGTCGTGCTGCTGGATCTCCATCAACCTCTCCCTCCTCCTTGCTGGATCAAGGCGTGGGAGACGTCTCCGTTCCGTACGTGTGTTGAACGCGGAGGTGCCGTGCGTTCGGCACTTGGTCATCGGTGATTTGAATCACGACGAGTACGACTCCATCAATCCCGTTCACTTGAACGCTTCCGCTTAGCGATCTACAAGGGTATGTAGATGAACTCTCCTTCCCCTCGTTGCTAGTCTCTCCATAGATAGATCTTCGTGACACGTAGGAAAATTTTGAATTTCTGCTACGTTCCCCAACAACAACATTTGTTGTTATGTGGTCTGACCGATAAAAGATCTTCGTAGAATATGTAGGAACCAATATGGGCATCCAGGTCCCGCTATTGGTTATTGACCGGAAACGTGTCTCAGTCATGTCTACATTGTTCTCGAACCCGTAGGGTTCGCACGCTTAAGGTTTCGATGACAGTTATATTATGAGTTTATGCGTTTTGATGTACCGAAGGTTGTTCGGAGTCCCGGATGTGATCACGGACATGACGAGGAGTCTCGAAATGGTCGAGACATAAAGATTGATATATTGGAAGCCTATGTTTGGATATCGGAAGTGTTCCGGGTGAAATCGGATTTTACCGGAGTACCAGGAGGTTACCGGAACCCCCCGGGAGGTATATGGGCCTTAGTGGAAGAGAGGAGAGATGGCCAGAGATGGGCCGCGCGCCTCTCCCCCCCTTGTTCCGAATAGGACAAGGAGAGGGGGCCGGCCCCCCTTCCTCCTCTTTCCCCCCTCCACGAATCCTATTCCAACTAGGAATAGGGGGGGAGTCTTACTCCCGGAGGGAGTAGGACTCCTCCTGGCGCGCCTCCTCTTGGCCGGCCGCCCCCCCCCCCCTTTGAGCCTTTATATACGGAGGCAGGGGCAACCCCTAGAGACACAAGTTGATCCACGTGATCATATTCTTAGCCGTGTGCGGTGCCCCCTTCCACCATAGTCCTCGATAATATTGTAGCAGTGCTTAGGCGAAGCCCTGCGACATTAGTACATCAAGATCGTCACCACGCCGTCGTGCTGACGGAACTCTTCCTTGACACTTTTCTGGATCGGAGTCCGGGGATCGTCATCGAGCTGAACGTGTGCTAGAACTCGGAGGTGTCGTAGTTTCGGTGCTTGATCGGTCGGGCCGTGAAGACGTACGACTACATCAACCTAACGCTTCTGCTGTCGGTCTACAAGGGTACGTAGGTCACACTCTCCCCTCGTTTCTATGAATCACCATGATCTTGCGTGTGCATAGGAATTTTTTTGAAATTACTATGTTCCCCAACAGTGGTATCAGAGCCAGGTTTTTTTATGGTTTGATGTTATATGCACGAGTAGAACACAAGTGAGTTGTGGGCGATATAAGTCATACTGCTTACCAGCATGTCATACTTTGGTTCGGCGGTATTGTTGGACGAAGCGGCCCGGACCGACATTACGCGTACGCTTACGCGAGACCGGTTCTCCCGACGTGCTTTGCACATAGGTGGCTTGCGGGTGACAGTTTCTCCAACTTTAGTTGAACTGAGTGTGGCTACGCCCGGTCCTTGCGAAGGTTAAAACAGCACCAACTTGACAAACTATCGTTGTGGTTTTGATGCGTAGGTAAGATTGGTTCTTGCTTAAGCCCGTAGCAGCCACGTAAAAATTGCAACAACAAAGTAGAGGACGTCTAACTTGTTTTTGCAGGGCATGTTGTGATGTGATATGGTCAAGACATGATGCTAAATTTTATTGTATGAGATGATCATGTTTTGTAACCGAGTTATCGGCAACTGGCAGGAGCCATATGGTTGTCGCTTTATCGTATGCAATGCAATCGCGTTGTAATGCTTTACTTTATCACTAAGCGGTAGCGATAGTCGTGGAAGCATAAGATTGGCGAGACGACAACGATACTACGATGGAGATCAAGGTGTCGCGCCGGTGACGATGGTGATCACGACGGTGCTTCAGAGATGGAGATCACAAGCACAAGAAGATGATGGCCATATCATATCACTTATATTGATTGCATGTGATGTTTATCTTTTATGCATCTTATCTTGCTTTGATTGACGGTAGCATTATAAGATGATCTCTCACTAAATTATCAAGAAGTGTTCTCCCTGAGTATGCACCGTTGCGAAAGTTCTTCGTGCTGAGACACCACGTGATGATCGGGTGTGATAGGCTCTACGTTAAAATACAACGGGTGCAAAACAGTTGCACACGCGGAATACTCAGGTTATACTTGACGAGCCAAGCATATACAGATATGGCCTCGGAACACGGAGACCGAAAGGTCGAGCGTGAATCATATAGTAGATATGATCAACATAGTGATGTTCACCAATGAAACTACTCCATCTCACGTGATGATCGGACATGGTTTAGTTAATTCGGATCATGTAATCACTTAGAAGATTAGAGGGATATCTATCTAAGTGGGAGTTCTTAAGTAATATGATTAATTGAACCTAAATTTATCATGAACTTTGTCCTGGTAGTATTTTGCAAATCATGTTGTAGATCAATAGCTCGCGTTGTTGCTTCCCTGTGTTTATTTTGATATGTTCCTAGAGAAAATTATGTTGAAAGATGTTAGTAGCAATGATGCGGATTGGATCCGTGATCTGAGGTTTATCCTCATTGCTGCACAGAAGAATTATGTCCTTGATGCACCGCTAGGTGACAGACCTATTGCAGGATCAGATGCAGACGTTATGAACGTTTGGCTAGCTCAATATGATGACTACTTGATAGTTTAGTGCAGCATGCTAAATGGCTTAGAATCGGGACTTCAAAGACGTTTTGAACGTCATGGACCATATGAGATGTTCCAGGAGTTGAAGTTAATATTTCAAGCAAATACCCGAGTTGAGAGATATGAAGTCTCCAACAAGTTCTATAGCTAAAAGATGGAGGAGAATCGCTCAACTAGTGAGCATATGCTCAGATTGTCTGGGTACTACAATCACTTGAATCAAGTGGGAGTTAATCTTCCAGATAAGATAGTGATTGACAGAATTCTCTAGTCACCATCACCAAGTTAGTAGAACTTCGTGATGAACTATAATATGCAAGGGATAACGGAAACAACTCCCAAACTCTTCGTGATGCTGAAATCAACGAAGGTAGAAATCAAGAAAAACATCAAGTGTTGATGGTTGACAAGACCACTAGTTTCAAGAAAAGGGCAAAGGGAAGAAGGGGAACTTCAAGAAGAACGGCAAGCAAGTTGCTGCTCAAGTGAAGAAGCCCAAGTCTGATCCTAAGCCTGAGACTAAGTGCTTCTACTGCAAAGGGACTGGTCACTGGAAGCAGAACTACCCCAAGTGATTGGCGGATAAAAAGGATGGCAAAGTGAACATAAGTATATTTGATATACATGTTATTGATGTGTACTTTACTAGTGTTTATAGCAACCCCTCAGTATTTGATACTAGTTCAGTTGCTAAGATTAGTAACTCAAAACGGGAGTTGCAGAATAAACAGAGACTAGTTAAGGGAGAAGTGACGATGTGTGTTGGAAGTGGTTCCAAAATTGATATGATCATCATCGCACACTCTCTATACTTTCGGGATTCGTGTTGAACCTAAATAAGTGTTATTTGGTGTTTGCGTTGAGCATGAATATGATTTTATCATGTTTATTGTAATACGGTTATTCATTTAAGTAAGAGAATAAATTGTTGTTCTGTTTACATGAATAAAACCTTATATGGTTACACACCCAATGAAAATAGTTCGTTGGATCTCGATCGTAGTTATACACATAAACATACTATTGAAACCAAAAGATGCAAAGTTAATAATGATAGTGCAAACTTATTTGTGGCACTGCCGTTTAGGTCATATTGGTGTAAAGCGCATGAAGAAACTCCATGCTGATGGGTTTTTGGAATCACTTGATTATGAATCAGTTGATGCTTGCGAACCATGCCTCATGGGCAAGATGACTAAGACTCCGTTCTTCGGAACAATGGAGCGAGCAACAGATTTGTTGGAAATCATACATACTGATGTATGTGGTCCGATGAATATTGAGGCTCGCAACAGGTATCATTATTTTCTGTTCTTCACAGATAATTTGAGCAGATATGAGTATATCTACTTGATGAAACATAAGTCTGAAACATTTGAAAAGTTCAAAGAATTTCAGAGTGAAGGGGAAAATCATCGTAACAAGAAAATAAAGTTTCTGCGATCTGATCGTGGAGAATAGTATTTGAGTTACGAGTTTGGTCTTCAGTTAAAACAATGTGAAATAGTTTCACTACTCACGCCACCTGGAACACCACAGTGTAATGGTGTGTCCGAACGTCGTAATCGTACTTTATTTGATATGGTGCGATCTATGATGTCTCTTACAGATTTGCCGCTATCGTTTTGGGGTTATGCGTTAGAGACAGCTACATTCACGATAAATAGGGCACCATCTAAATCCGTTTGAGATGACACCGTATGAACTATGGTTTAGCAAGAAACCTAAGCTGTCGTTTCTTAAAGTTTGAGGTTGCAATGCTTATGTGAAAAAGTTTCAACTTGATAAGCTCAAACCTAAATCGGAGAAGTGCGTCTTCATAGGATATCCAAAGGAAACTATTGGATACACCTTCTATCACAGATCCGAAGGCAAGACTTTTGTTGCTAAATTCGGAAACTTTCTGGAGAAGGAGTTTCTCTCGAAAGAAGTGAGTGGGAGGAAAGTAGAACTTGACGAGGTACCTGTACCTGCTCCCTTGTTGGAAAGTAATACATCACAGAAACCTGTTTCTGTGACACCTACACCAATAAGTGAGGAAGCTAATGATAATGATCATGAAACTTCAGAACAAGATACTACTGAACCTCGTAGATCAACCAGAGTGAGATCCGCACCAGAGTGGTACGGTAATCCTGTTCTGGAAGTCATGCTACTAGATCATGATGAACCTACGAACTATGAAGAAGCGATGGTGAGCCCAAATTCCGCAAAATGGCTTGAAGCCATGAAATCTGAGATGGGATCCATGTATGAGAACAAAGTGTGGACTTTGGTTGACTTGCCCGATGATCGGCAAGCGATTGAGAATAAATGGATCTTCAAGAAGAAGACTGACGCTGACGGTAATATTACTGTCTACAAAGCTAGACTTGTCGAAAAAGGTTTTTGACAAAGTTCAAGGTGTTGACTACGATGAAATTTTCTCACTCGTAGCGATGCTTAAGTCTGCCAAATCATGTTAGCAATTGCCGCATTTTTATGAAATCTGGCAAATGGATAAACAAAACTACATTCCTTAATGGATTTAAAGAAGAGTTGTATATGATGCAACCAGAAGGTTTTGTCAATCCTAAAGGTGCTAACAAAATATGCAAGCTCCAGCGATCCATCTATGGACTGGTGCAAGCATCTCGGAGTTGGAATATACGCTTTGATAAGTTGATCAAAGCATATAGTTTTATACAGACTTGCGGTGAAGTCTGTATTTACAAGAAAGTGAGTGGGAGCACTACAATATTTCTGATAAGTATATGTAAATGACATATTGTTGATCGAAAATAATGTAGAATTATTCTGCAAAGCATAAAGGAGTATTTGAAAGGAGTTTTTCGAAGAAGGACCTCGGTAAAGCTGCTTACATATTGAGCATAAAGATCTATAGAGATAGATCAAAACGCTTGATAAGTTTTTTTCAATGAGTACATACCTTGACAAGATTTTGAAGTAGTTCAAAATAGAACAGTCAAAAAGGAGTTCTTGCCTGTGTTACAAGGTGTGAAGTTGAGTAAGACTCAAAACCCGACCACGGCAGAAGATAGAAAAAGAATGAAAGTCATTCCCTATGCCTCAGCCATAGGTTCTATAAAGTATGCCATGCTATGTACCAGATCTATTGTATACCCTACACTGTTTTTTTTTGCAAGGGAGTACAATAGTGATCTAGGAGTAAATCACTGGACATCGGTCAAAATTATCCTTAATGGAATAAGGATATGTTTCTCGATTATGGAGGTGACAAAAGGTTCGTCGTAAAAGGATTACGTTGATACAAGTTTTTGGCATTGATCCAGGTGACTCTAAGTCTTCATCTGGATACATATTGAAAGTGGGAGCAATTAGCTAAAGTAGCTCCGTGTACAGCATTGTAGACATAGAAATTTGCAAAATACATACGGATCTGAATTTTGGCAGACTCATTGACTAAGCTTCTCTCACAAGCAAAACATGATCACACCTTAGTACTCTTTGGGTGTTAATCACATATAGATGTAAACTAGATTACTGACTCTAGTAAACCCTTTGAGTGTTGGTCACATGACGATGTGAACTATGGGTGTTAATCACATGGTGATGTGAACTATTGATGTTAAATCACATGGCGATGTGATCTAGATTATTGACTCTAGTGCAAGTGGGAGACTGAAGGAAATATGCCCTAGAGGCAATAATAAAGTTATTATTTATTTCCTTATTTCATGATAAATGTTTATTACTAATGCTAGAATTGTATTAACCGGAAACATAATACATGTGTGAATACATAGACAAACAAAGTGTCACTAGTATGCCTCTACTTGACTAGCTCATTAATCAAAGATGGTTATGTTTCCTAACCATAGACATGTGTTGTCATTTGATTAACGGGATCACATCACTAGGAGAATGATGTGATTGACTTGACCCATTCCGTTAGCTTAGCACTCGATCGTTTAGTATGTTGCTATTGCTTTCTTCATGACTTATACATGTTCCTATGACTATGAGATTATGCAATTCCCGTGTGCCAGAGGAACACTTTATGTGCTACCAAACGTCACAACGTAACTGGGTGATTATAAAGGTGCTCTACAAGTGTCTCCAAAGGTACATGTTGGGTTGGCGTATTTTGAGATTGGGATTGGTCACTCCGATCGTCGGAGAGGTATCTCTGGGCCCTCTCGGTAATGCACATCACTTAAGCCTTGCAAGCATTGGAACTAATGAGTTAGTTGCGGGATGATGTATTACGGAACGAGTAAAGAGACTTGCCGGTAACGAGATTGAACTAGGTATTGGATACCGACGATCGAATCTTGGGCAAGTAACATACTGATGACAAAGGGAACAACGTATGTTGTTATGCGGTCTGACCGATAAAAGATCTTCGTAGAATATGTAGGAACCAATATGGGCATCCAGGTCCCGCTATTGGTTATTGACCGGAGACGTGTCTCAGTCATGTCTACATTGTTCTCGAACCCGTAGGGTCCGCACGCTTAAGGTTTCGATGACAGTTATATTATGAGTTTATGCGTTTTGATGTACCGAAGGTTGTTCGGAGTCCCGGATGTGATCACGGACATGACGAGGAGTCTCGAAATGGTTGAGACATAAAGATTGATATATTGGAAGCCTATGTTTGGATATCGAAAGCGTTCCGGGTGAAATCGGGATTTTACTGGAGTACCGGGAGGTTACCGGAACCCCCCGGGAGGTATATGGGCCTTAGTGGAAGAGAGGAGAGATGGCCAGAGATGGGCCGCGCGCCTCTCCCCCCCTTGGTCCGAATAGGACAAGGAGAGGGGGCCAGCCCCCCTTCCTCCTCTCTCCCTCCTCCACGAATCCTATTCCAACTAGGAAAAGGGGGGGAGTCCTACTCCCGGAGGGAGTAGGACTCCTCCTGGCGCGCCTCCTCTTGGCCGCCCCCCCCTTTGAGCCTTTATATACGGAGGCAGGGGCAACCCCTAGAGACACAAGTTGATCCACGTGATCATATTTTTAGCCGTGTGAGGTGCCCCCTTCCACCATAGTCCTCGATAATATTGTGCTTAGGCGAAGCCCTGCGACATTAGTACATCAAGATCGTCATCACGCCGTCGTGCTGACGGAACTCTTCCCCGATACTTTGCTGGATCGGAGTCCGGGGATCGTCATCGAGCTGAACGTGTGCTAGAACTCGGAGGTGCCGTAGTTTCGGTGCTTGATCGGTCGGGCCGTGAAGACGTACGACTACATCAACCTAACGCTTCCGCTGTCGGTCTACAAGGGTACGTAGGTCACACTCTCCCCTCGTTGCTATGCATCACCATGATCTTGCGTGTGCGTAGGAATTTTTTTTGAAATTACTACGTTCCCCAACAATACCAGCCATGGGTCTTGCGACACCGCTCTCAACCGAGTTAGATGATCCCATATAAGGTGCCTGTTCTCAACCCTTGGCTCACCATAAATAAAAGTCATATGCCACGATTATTATACAATCTCTAAAGCACGCTCTCACCCCGCTTCGTAGATAAAGGACAACACATGACCAAATGATACAGGGTAATGAGGTGGCCCACTTACAACCAGATTCTAGGATAACCAGCCAACATAAATACATGTGACTAAGCTTCCGAAAGCTAACATAGGAAGGACTGAATAACTACGCCATGTCAAGCTCTAAGGCACCTAAGCTCCACGGCATCGCTCTCAGGAGGGTGCATGGCGTGAAGCGTCATCGCTGCAGAGTTCGAGAGGAATAAGGATTTTCATCTAAAACACTGGCACAGAGAGGAGAACCACAATGGCGTCCCCAAAAGGATAGCGGCACCAACTCGTGTCACCTTCATCGGTGCCAAACGTGCGGAGCTTTCGCTTGATACCTCGTCCATTTCACCACAATGCATCCAAGGAAATTGCGACAAGCACAAGCCTTCAGCTCCCGTATCTAGGCGCCGCCACTGCCAACAATAGAAAGCGAGCTCGAGCCTCCCCTTCACTACACCCCTTGCCGCCCAGACAACCAAGAGGGATAGTACCGCCATCGTGCTCATCATGGAGCCACTCATGCGAACCACCATCCGGGGATGCCGCCCCTTCTTCGATGGCCCAATGCACCACCAACCCTCCGCACCACAATATGCTAGCCATAGTAGTAATAGCGGAAGGCCATCCTTCCATTTCTAGCCCGGCATCAGCCGCCAGGTCTGGGTCGAAGACTCCACCGTAGGAGCACTGATACCATCAACCCGAAGCAGTCCCGGTGGACTAGGGAGCCATGACCCAATGTCTACCGACGGCCACTACCGAGCAATCTCTGACCTGAGCCCTCTGGCCAAGCATGGACTATCTCAAATGCCGTCATGCCCGTGATCATCGACATCGATCCGTCGATGGCATATCAGTGACAGCAAGCCCAACTCGAACCGACATGACGAACGCGCCATAGGCAAAGAAAGCACAACACGAAGTTGAGCACCAACACAGACAAGTCGGCGCATTGTACCTGTGACACCAGACATCGTCCACCCCCGCTGACCAGGTCCACGCCGCCCCGCCACAGCCAGCCAGCCTCACAACGTCAACACAAACATCACCGCCGCCCAACACCAACAGAAGTGTTGCCCCATCACCGCCCAGGGAGACTCTAGCAACGCCACCACACTACTAGGGAAAAGCCTAACAGCAGCGCGGGTTTTGGGCCTATTAGCAGCGCGGGGGCCGGTGCTACTAATAAGGCGCTACAGCTAACGTATAGCAGCAGCGCGGGTGCCACCCGCGCTACTACTACGTCCGTTAGTAGTAGCGTGGGTAAAAACCCGCGCTACTACTAACCCGCGGAATTTTTTTCAAATTTTTTGCGCGAATTTTCAATTTTTTGAATTATTTTAACCTCTAATCTCTAATCACCCTCATCGCTGCTCAATTTAATCTCTAATCACCCCTCATCATTCCAAATCATCTAACTTCCGGGACGGTCACCCATCCTCTCACTACTCCAGCCTGAGCACGCTTAACTTCCAGGTTCTATTCTCTCTCGATTCCAAGTCTGCACTTGTTGTTTTCCTGACAATAGTAAGATGTCAATCCTATTAACCCTCGGGAGTTTAGCTTGAGCATGAAGTCACACATTTCGCTGTTTGAGTTTAAAACTATTGTTCTAAAAAACAATAATTATTTAGTAACACTAATATTTCTTGAATAAGGAGTTTGACCACATTTTGACCAAAGTTTGACCACAGTTTGACCAGATTTGACCAAAATTCCAAAAAACTGAAATAATTATTTAGTAACACTAATATTCTTGAATAATTATTTAGTAACACTAATACTTCTTGAATAAGTAGTTTGACCACAGTTTGATTTGACCAAAATTAAAAAAACTGAAATTTGAGCATAACTTTTTTTCCTTTTAGAATTTGAGGATTCTAAAAATTTGCAAACAGGCCATAGGCGGTCTCCATCGTATGCGGATTTTCGTGCTGAACATTTTGATATATTATACGTTTTTTTCTGACATCATATGCAAAAGTTATAGCCGTTTTACATTTTTCCTACACTTTTTGCAAAACATGTCCAAATTTAAGTTTTTAAATTTTCCTAACTAGTAGATGTAGTAACATAACTACATCTCGAAGGATTTTAATTTTTGAAACGTTTTGATATATTATACGTTTTTTTCTAACATCATATGCAAAAGTTATAGCCGTTTTACATTTTCCCTACACTTTTTGCAAAACATGTCCAAATTTAATTTTTTAAATTTTCCTAACTAGTAGATGTAGTAACATAACTACATCTCGAAGGATTTTAATTTTTGAAACATTTTGATATATTATACGTTTTTTTCTGACATCATATGCAAAAGTTATAGCCGTTTTACATTTTTCCTACACTTTTTGCAAAACATGTCCAAATTTAAGTTTTTAAATTTTCCTAACTAGTAGATGTAGTAACATAACTACATCTCGAAGGATTTTAATTTTTGAAACATTTTGATATATTATACGTTTTTTTCTAACATCGTATGCAAAAGTTATAGCCGTTTTACATTTTCCCTATATTTTTTGCAAAACATGTCCAAATTTAAGTTTTTAAATTTTCCTAACTAGTAGATGTAGTAACATAACTACATCTCGAAGGATTTTAATTTTGAAGTTTTTACCATTTTCTTTTGCTTTTTACAAAACCGAAAAGGCGATCCACGGGGGGGGGGGGGGGGAGGGGGGGTAGAGTTTCAAAATGGGACCTTTAGTAGTAGCGAGGGATTTTACCCCTCGCTACTACCATGGCATGTCCCGGAGGGGCACGGTTGAGACTTCTTAGTAGTAGCGTAGGGTAAAAACTTAGTAGTAGTGCGAGTTTATAACCCTCGCTACTACTATGGCATGGCCCAGGGGCACGGTAGAGACCGCTTAGTAGTAGCGAGGGGTAAAAACCAGCGCTACTGCTATCAACTTAGTAGTAGCGAGGGTTAAAAACCCGCGCTACTACTATGCCATGTCCCGGGGGGCACGGTAGAGACCGCTTAGTAGTACCGAGGGTAAAAAACCGGTGCTACTGCTATCAACTTAGTAGTAGCGAGGGTTAAAAACCCGCGCTACTGCTACTTAGCAGCAGCGCCTGATTTCAAAGCGCGCTGCTGGTAAGATTCTGTGTATAAGCTTTTCCCTAGTAGTGTCACACCGGAGCGAGCCGCCACCCAAATCTGTCGTAGATCCAGGGCTAGGATGCCATCTTTTGGCCTGTGACCTAAGCGGCAACCACACTGCATCACCGCTAACTCCCTGCGCTGCATGCCAAGGCCAGGTTCCTGGATTTGGGAGCCACTTGACACCGCACGCGTCCTCCAGAGAGCGCCAACCCATGTGTAGCCACCGCACAGCGAGCCCGTGCTGCGAGCCCATGCCCATGTTGAAGCTACACCCCTGACGCAAAAGGCGCCGCCATCCGCACCTCCTGCCGCACCGCTGCCCCACGCGAGCAAGGTGCCTCCGCGCGTCCAAGCCGTCACTCGCTAGCCTCCAGACCCGAGAGGAGGGGAGGAGATGCCTGCCGCCACCAACGCAAACAGGGCTTCGCCTAATGGCAGGGTGGCTGGGGAGGGAGCGTGAGGAGGGTGAGGAGAAGTCAATGGCTAGGGTTCATCCTCTCGGTCGCCTGTAGGGGCAGCGTGAGAGAGAGGGGATTTTTCGGGAAAGAATTTACTGCTGATTAATATTATACATCAACAAATTTAGTTTGTTATGCTAATTAATATCAAGTGGTTCAAAATTTAATGTACGCATCTTTATCGTCTTTGATCAAGTGCATGAGTACATTGGGCCACAAAAGGCTTTGGATTCTTCGGAGCTATCTGTATTTGTTTTTCAGTTTTCTTCTATTAGTGTCAATATTGACTTAAACCAAAAATGGCCTGCAGTTTGCTAACCACCTTTTTCCACGGGTTGCAAGAGGTGAATTAGTTTGCTAACCAACATTGACTTAAACAAACCCAGATAATTAACGCCCCAGAGGTTCATTTGTTTTGTGATGGTCACTAGATTGAACTTGAAATGACGACACCAATGAACAAGCAGAAAATAATAAAATTTGGTCAAGACCCTTTTGCATATGTAACAAGATATTTAAATATCGACCGTGATATTTAGGTATACACGATTCATTTATTGTCATATAACCGAGACTAACATAAAAATAAAATAAAATGTTAATGAAATTTTGTAGGTGCGTATAAAATATCTACATGTGCATACAGGATTTGTTTCACAAATTTATGGGACTGGCACGGGCTAGCAAGAATGTTCTTGACAAGTCTGGGAGTCGGAGTATACCAGGGAAAGAAACAAGTTTGGTGTTTTGGCTCCTAGCTCCATAGAATCCGGGTATTTTTTTAAAAAGGTTGAAAAGAATATTTAGGAGTACACATGGACATTAATCCGGGTTTCTGGTGACATCAAACTATTTATACATCGCATGCACGATTATAGGTTGATGTATGAAAACGCATGGGACATGAAAATCTCAGCAGAACTAGATGATAGGAAACGATTAATTAGTAAGTTCTATGGAGGTAGGAGCCAAAACACCAGAACTAGATGAAAGAAAACGATGAAAATCTCAGCAGAACTAGATGGAAGAAAACGATGAAAGAAAACATAAATTACACAAGAGTATTACCCATGTGGGAGGAGTCATGATGAAATTCTCTATCAAGATCAAGAAACAAAAGCACCTGCAGATGAACCAATCTAACCCATGGGGTGAAGTTCTGTAACCACTGCCTGCATGCACAGCAGCAACAACATGTCACAATTGATCTTCACCATTGTTAGTTAACTAGTAATACCCCGTGCAATTTTAGCTAGAATAGGGTACAAGGACAAGGTTGAAGTCTCAAACAGAGCTAACAAAATGTCACTATTTTTCAGTAGCATGTGCATACCTTGACAGTAGACAGGAGGAGCAGCTTGAGAAACAGAGACTCGATTTGAACTGTTTGACGTGCCGTGACTTCAGATGAGAGAGATATGCAGGAGGATAGATATGTTTTGCTCTGTCAGCATTCTTTCTTTAACTTAAGAAGGCAGAGTTACTTGCGTGCTCTGAATCTAACCCATCGGATGAAGTTTTGTCACCACCGCATGCCTGTATGCATAGAAAAGATAACATGTTAGGAGTACGTTTCTGCTCCACCATTGTTAATTATAGCAAAAAAGAAAAAGGCACATGAACATTGTTAACAGTATGCTCGTACCTCGGGGACAGATTAAGAGCAGCTTGAGTCGTGTCCAATCAGCTTCCGAAACTGCTAGATATGCAGGAAGGTCGGTATGGTTTGCCCTCTCAGTGAAGCTGAAGGTAGCCTTGTCAGTTTGGCAATTGGCATGGGAACCAGCCCGTCCTTCTCTACACTAAAGAAGGCACAATTCCTTGCGTGTTCTCTGCATACTGGATGGGTCTCTTTCTTTTCACCAAAGCATGTAGTGATGATGATGTCTGGCAGTGTACGCTAGAATTCTCTACAGATGTACTACTAAGCAGTAAAGAAGCAGCAGCAGCAGCAAAGTAAAAACACACGCACAAGCACACGGCTTTGCTCAAAGCAGATTCAGAAGCAGGTCCCGTTGATATTTAACAGGCCCATTTTTGGCTTTGCTCAAAGCAAACATGTTGGAAAAAGCAGAATTCGTTGATTTCTACATGCTCCGACCTAGATCATTGCCTGTTTTATTGAACTAAACAACATGCATATTGAAGCTCTGACAGTAATCACTATCCACGAATACATATTTGGATGCAGAATGACAAGGCAGCGGATCATTGGCAATGCGCCTCAGGGGCTTTTGAGCTTTAAAGTTTCCAGCATCTACAGACTTCTATCAGTGCAAACTTATGTCTTGCCAGTGCTCAAATAGATATGGAAAACATGCTGCCAATTGAAGCATAAAATCTTTTTCTCGCTCTTGGTTCATAACAGATTAAACGCTAGAGCCATGCTTCGGAGGAAGAATTTTTTCATTGAGTATTACTGCTGTGTTATATGTGGCATGCAGACTCTTGAAACCAGAGAGCACCTTTCTTTTCCCACTGTCTTTTTGCAAGGCCTTGCAAGGCTTTGCTGTGTTATATGTGGCATGCAAACTCTTGAAACCAGAGAGCAGCTTATTCTGGTATTGCAGAAGTCAATCAACTCAAGCAGTTTCTCAAGGTTCCCTTTAACTTAGAAATCATCATCCTGGCATCTTGGGCTATCTGGCTTACCAGGAGTGACTACATCTTCAATCCTCCTAGTGTCTACAAATGCAGGCAAAGATTTAAGGAAGAGATTCTTTGGATCAAGCACAGGGCCACAAGGAAAGATTATGCCAGCTTTGAAGATTGGGCTAACAACTTCAGATACTGTGGTCTGACAACCTCCTGTACTTGTTGTATTTATTTTTGTTATTTCTTCCCTTTCTTGTTTTATTTTCTTCTTCTTTGTATTTGATACTCTGTACCATTTATTTAAAAATCAATAAAATAGGAAGCAGAGCCCTGCTGTTTCCCTCAAAAAAAAAAACCAATGAAGCGGATGCGAAGGTTAGTAGAAACCTGCAATGCCTCTTCTGTCAGAGTATACTAGTATACCATTGCTAATAAGGATGCACTGCAGTGTACATTTCTCCACAGAGAACGAGTAAATGAGATCAAAGATCTACAAACTGAGATCACAAATAACCAAAATGATGAGCAGCTGCACTGCAATGCAGCATTATCTTGCCTTTTACGTTTCAAGAAAATAAATGATGACCAGAAGCTACGAACCACAATAATAATCAGTAAAAGCAATACAAACCACACCAAATCAATCGCTTTAAAATTTCTGTGAGATTATTCAGAAATTCAACTGTTGCCACACATTAGTATATATGTATATCACAAAAATGATGACATGCATTGCACGTTTAAATGTCATAAGACAAAACACAAAATGAGACAGACATGGTCAACTCTTGAACGCAGAGAACCCAGTCTTAGCATCAACGCACAAAGGGATCAGTTAGATCCAAGTCACGAACATGGCAGATATCTCCTATATCCCGCAGACATCTATCAGTCGTAAAGTGAAACCGAGAACCTGTTGAAGCCTTGTTTTCCAGCTGTAGCAACCTCTGCTGTTTTGCAATAAATTCCTCGTCAATGGTTTCAACCTTAATTGTCATTGAATCTAGTTCTCTCTCGTTCAGCACAAAGAACGTAGCGAAGTTAACTTCAGACACAATGCCCCGATAAGTTTCCAATACTATAGTCTTTAAATGGATATCAAGACATCCAATAAGATTTTGATGTTTACGGCGCCAAAAATTATTTGGTCTTGAACCTGATACACGGATTGACTAAAAAGGAAGATGGATGGAAAATAAACCCACCTCAGCTCAGAACAAAAATGTATATGAAAAGAAATGCGGAAAGGTGTGACAACACCCGGGTGTCCCGGCACCCTATATCGCAAATCTGACTTGGCATGCATAGCAATGTTTAAATATCCTTGAGACTGATACGACAATATCACAAATTCATCAATTCCAATGCAGTCGACAAACATCATCTAAAAAAAATTCAGTCCATAAACTGGAAATCTATTCCCTTGGTACTATAGGATGTTCATTCCACAAATCCCACAAAGAAGTCGATCGACAGCAGGTCCGATACAAGCCGATGCACTGAACCAGCTGCTTCTGTGTTCAGAACTTCAGATAAACACATGCGCGAACCGAAACCAGACAGCCAAAAAAGGATTTGTAGATGCACGGAGGCACACAGAGCTGCTGCTTAGTCAATCACTCCAAGTGATATTGAACTTGCGAAAAATTTATTCAGATTGAGAAAAATTTATGATCCAATGATATTCATTCGTCTTATGTGCAATTGGATTGTTGATTGGTCGATTTTGAAGGAAAGACTACTGCAGCTGGGAGCAAAACTAATCGAGCTGGTAGCAAGTGAGATTTACAGGGCGACGCAGGGGTGGAGACTGGGAGTTCGGCGGCTGGAGGGCTAACCAGCGAAAGAAGAAAACAGGTCTTCCTCTCTCTGTTTGTTCGGCTTGTAATCTTGAACTTGCGGGAGAATAACTATCTGGCAAATGATGTATGCGATGCATCCCCTTTTGTAATCCCATGCGGCGGAGGGCAGACCTTAGTTCTTAGCGTAGCTTTGTTGCGCCTGTGATGGAACCTGATGGAACTCCTTCATGTTGCTCACTTTTGGTTTCATTAATGAAATCAGAGGGAAACCTCTTTCATTCAAAAAAATAAAATCACTCCAAGTTCATACTCTTGAGGCTGCAAGCAGGCACGCACATGGCAAGCCACTCTTTTCCACACACATCATCGGCGCGAGCATGCAAGAATCATGCCACTTCGATCTTATTTGAAAGCCACAAAGATCACAAGCATAACAGACCCACCGCAAGCTCACACCTGACACAACAACACGCAGTAGCAGTAGGAGTCGATCGACGACTGACGCCAACTGTTGAGATCAAGCAACCCGGGAAGCACACAACAAACCGAACACTTGCAGCAGGTAGCAGGACCTGCAGGAGCCAGCGTCCATTTGATCTCCCATGTACCGATGGAAGAACCGACCGCATCAGTGAAGTGCAGCGCATGGATCACCTAGGCATCGTGAGTGGCAGCAGGGAGTAACAAATTAAAGCTGACTTCGAGTATGACCTCAAAAGTTTAGCACTAACAAAATGGATCTGTTACATGTATCATGTATGTATGAGAGAGTACCATATGTTTGAAAATTTGGACACAAAGTGGCGCCATATTTTTGAAAATTTCAGTTATGATGTTCATTCAGCCTGACAAGGCACTGGATGCCAAGATTAGCAGACAGATTGCAGGGCAAAGAGATGACAACCTGCAATTCTCTGCTATCCAATTCCAAACATACCATATGCTAATACGGATGCACTGCAGTGTACATTTCATCACAGAGAACGAGTATATATAGTCACACAATACTCCACTTTATCTCGAGTGAGGAAATCAATCTGTACATCTGAGCCATACACACAGCTCAACAAACTGACATCACAAATAACCTAAACGACGGTCAGAAGCTACATGCAGTAATAACATTCGGATTCTTCAGAAATTGTACAGTCGCTGTCGCATATTATATCAGATAACTTAACGACATACGTACATAGCATGTTTAATTGTTGTCAAAAGGTTCCACGATGATACTACATACTACAAACACTGAGAATATTACAGTTCATCAATGCAATTCAAGAAACTGAAAGCCATTTGTTTTGTATTATTACAAGCTGTTTTTTAAAAGCATAACAGACACACTCACACAGCCAGCTGATGCACGCAAGCACACAACCAAGCAGGGCAGGCACACTCTCAAACCACACCACGCAGCCTTGTAGATGCAAGGAAGCACACACAACTAAGAGGCACCCTCAATCACAAGCCAAACTTCTGCACACATTAAAGGTGAGAGCCACCACAAGCTCGCACCTGACACAACAAACACACGGTAGCAGTGAGAGGCCATTGATCGACGACCAACACTAGCTGAGATTTTCCTTCCATGATTAAG
The DNA here is from genome assembly GCF_056163025.1 of Triticum urartu. Taxonomy (NCBI): domain Eukaryota; kingdom Viridiplantae; phylum Streptophyta; class Magnoliopsida; order Poales; family Poaceae; genus Triticum; species Triticum urartu. The sequence goes on along the minus strand of NC_141879.1, from coordinate 705,416,968 downwards.
AAACTAGCTAGCAACCCAGGCAAGCTAACCACAGAAGCACACAACAAACCAAACAAATGCAGCAGGCAGCAGGGCAGAGCTAGCTCGTCCATCTGAGATCTCCCATGTAACGAGCGATGAACCAACCACATCAGTGAAGTGCAGCGCAACTGCGCAAGGATCACCTAGGCAATGTAAGAAACAAATTAAGGGTAAGTAACAAACTAAAACTGATTGACTCTGACTATGATCTCAAAAAATATAACACAACAAAAAATGGATTTGTTACATGGAGGGGTGAATACCTGAGGACGGAGACCCTGGGTAGTTTCTTCTTGTAGTAGCGTGAGTGCAGCGGCGTCTCGAAGTGGCCAGGGGCCACCTCCCCGTCCCACTCCAGCGCATCCCAGACGTCTTTCTCGATCTCAACGGATGGCTTCTTCATGCCTCTGCTACGGGCACACACCACCCGCAGCCGGCGCATGCCCCAGCATCCTCTGATCTTGATGGTCTTGAGCTCCGGTGCCACCATCTTGAACTCAGATATCTGCTGCAGCACTGGCAGGTCATGCAGGTGGATGGTGGTCAGCCTTGGGAATGCTACAACTTGGATGGTGGCCAGCCTTGGGTACCATTTCTCGTCTAGCACGAATATGTGCCTGAGGTCTCCGCAGTGGATGATGTGGAGGGTCTCCAAACTTGGGAAGGAGTCGACCCACACAGGGAGCACGAATTGGAGCCTGGGGCAAGAGCGCAACTGTAAGTGTTGCAGTTTTCTGAACGAACCATCATTGAATCTGCGGTAACCTTTACTGCATATCCAGCGGGTTGTTAGGAGATCTGACACCCAGAAGGTCTCCAGATCCTTAAATAGATCTGATCCCCTCTAGAAGACTTCACCCAACTTGGGGCATCTCTCCATGCGGCACTGCCTGAGGAACTCCCAGTGTACCCCAGGCAAACCAGCACTAGTTGAGACATCGTGGACATGCAGGGATTCGGCAAAAAAATTCATCATATCATATAGTCCACTCTCAAAGGAGTGGCTCCCTTCAGCAATCTCAATATGCCGATCCAAGTTGTTAGTCAGAGGCTTAGGGAAGGCCAGCATCGGAGCATCACCGGCCATGCTTTGGACATCACTATACCGGTCTGCTTGAACAAGCTGCGATAGGCTGACTTTATCTCCATACATGTCAATCTTCTTCTCCTTGTATGCCACTTCGGATTCAATCGTTCCATTATACACAGCTGAGGTGGCATGGATATTAAAATAAACGTCCTTAATAATTGCATAATGACTATATAATGGATGCCACAACGACCAAAGAAGCCTGGCATCCACAACAGTGGCATGCACCTCCAAACGAAAGGATTTTTTGGGGTCAGTGCATGGCCGTGGATGGCCAGTTCCAGCTCGTGTGTCTATGCACAACAAATTCAAATGGAAGCTATCTTTAGAGCTCCAAATTATTGCCCGAAGGTGCTCACATCCTAGCAGAAATAGTTGCTTCAGCATTGGGACTTCTAATACCATAGTATTGAAATCAAGTGTCTTGATTGCGGTTCCAGAGAGGTCAAGCTCAACGAGGTTGGGCAACCCACGCATGAACATATTCTCCAATTGTGAGAAACTTTCGAGGGAAATCTTAGAGATACTGGCACCTTCCTTAGTTGCTGGGATCGAAGGACGTTCTTGTTTTAGAGGTAGCTCGACAGTAGGCGCACGAATGAAAGCTGGCCCATATCCATCAAGGCTGAAGCACTTCAGCAAGCGAGGTAGCCCATCAGGGATAGCAACATTTTTAAGCTCATTGCAACCATCGAGAATAAGCACTTGAAGGCTACTTGCTTTAGATAGGCTGTTTGGTAGAATTTTCATTTCACTGTTGCCAGACAGGTCAAGTATTTCCAGCTTTGCCTTGTCCATGAAGGACCTGCTTGGTTCTGTTGAAATATCCGGTCCACGACTAGGCTTGATTACCCGAAGCCTTTTAAGGTTTGGTAGCTGACCTTGTAAGTGAGTTGTGTATTGCCAACACCAGACACCCTCTATGCTTAGCGTCATGAGGTTATCCATGAGATCCATCTTTTCCGGCCATAAGATTTCATTCCATTCAGTGTAATGTAGGTCCAACACCCACAAACTATGAAGACAAACCCACTCAGTATGATCCTCTCCTTCCCCTGTTTTGTCATCTGTACAGTGGCATAGTCCAAGGAATCTTAGGTTATGGCAGTTTAGGAAAGGAGGTGATGCAAAACTGAAGGCACACCAACAGAGAGTCAGTACACCAAGGTTGCTGGAATGTTGAAACAAACCATTTGGTAATGCTGCTGGCTGATCAGATATTTGAAACTCCAAGAAGAATGATGATGTCTCTTCTGGTAAACTTTTGATACCCAGTATTTCACTATCCCTTGATGTGATTGAAATCCAACAGTATGGTCCTTCTTTATACACATCATCTTCTTTAACTATGAGAAAAGGAAGCTTGAAATGTTTCTTGAACTCTATAAGCACATTATCATCACACTCCCATCTTATTTCTCGGTGCAATGCATCACCTATCTCCGTTGTTATGTCTTTTGGCAGTATCCCATCACATATCCAATAACTCGAAGCAAGACCATCCCAACCAGAATTGGTCTTGCAAAAACCACATTGCAGAAAGAGTTTGTATAGACAACAATCGACAACCACCATTGGACTGAATCTCTCGGTGCATGGATTGCCAGCAACTATGATTTCAGCCTCTTTACGCAGCAGTGCATACAACTGTCCACTTAGTAGACGCTCCATCCTATCATATGCCAAAAGATGAGTGTACCTCAGTTTGTGTAGTAGTTCATGTTGGTCGTATTTTTTAATGGTCAACACCCTCCTTTTGTAGGTCCATATAATCACATTGTCACCAAAACTTGTAACCAAAGGAACACCACAGTTGAATAGGTCAACAATCTCATTGTCACCACCATTATGAAAAATGAACACAAATCTGTTGTATTTCAGAATATGATCGATTGCTCTTGATACACTTCCTATCTCATTCCTAGAGCTTTCATCAACTCCCTGAAAATCATCCTCTTCATCCTGTTTATCCAGAACAGCCATTATTGAGCTTTCAAGCTCTAGTTCCTCTGCGATTGCCCTCTGTAATCCTCTTCTATTTTTCCAGTCTGAACAATCTATGTGAATTATCTTATCAAAGCATAGTTCTGGAGTGGTTCTCCTATATGGGAGCACTTCTGCTATGGATCTAAGGACAGCAGACGCCCCCAGTCCATCCCAACCATGTAAATAGATGACCCTTTTATCTCCCATCCTCCGAAGAATTTGGAATATGTTCTCTCTGCTACCATCAACATTTCTGTTAAGGTAACCCTGGATTAAAACCCGTAATCAGGTTAGACGATATTTGCTAGAAGCATCACTAATTCACGTGAACGCAAAATCTGGATACACATGCATAAAAAACAGGTGCATCAGTAAATTATACACGACTCAGTACTTGGTCATATGGTTAATTTATTGTCATGTCACTGACAGACTAGCATGTTTCTTTCCCTTGTGTATATACTCAACTCCCAGCCTAATCAAGAGCATTGTAGCTAGCCACATAAGTAGTTGTATTTTTTGCATTTAATATTATATCCATCCTCCAGTTAGTGAGTTCGGACTATTTATGCATCACATGCCCAATTAAGGTAAAACGTTGATGTATAAAACAGACACACATGTGGAACCACGGAAATCTCAGCAGAATTAGATGAAGGAAAACGAGTAATTATTTCATGAACATAAATTGAACAAGAGTATTACCCTTGCAGCAGGAGAAGTCATGATGAAATTCACTATCAAGACCAAGAAAGAGAAGCAGTGGCTGATGAGTCAGTCTAACCCATCGGATGAAGTAGTGTCACCACCGCCTACATGCACAGCAACGACAACATGTTACATTTGAGCCTCAAACATAAGTATCAGTGTAGTCTGTACATCTGGTTCTGGAACGGACTTATCTTATATTGGCTAAAAGCCCTAAAACTACAGAATTTCAGCGAATTTCTTCAGAAATTCCGGGGGAGCTGGCTGATGCCTGATTGCCGGCGGTCCTCGGCGCCCCCTTCGTCTTCTCCCGCTCCGGGGTTGCCGGCGGTCCTGTATCCCGCCGCCAGCTTCCTCTTCTTCGAGCCGGAACCAGATCCGCCCGCCTCCGTCTCCATGGCCGGCCGCGGACGTGGCGAAGTTTTTTCTTTTTTGGTCAGCGTATCGATTACGATTCCGCGGCCCAGGCCCATGCTGTACGCGGCCTTTTTCGTTAGGCCAGCCCCATATGTGGGCCGCTTCGATGGCCCATGTGACGTGAACTTTTGTGAATTTCCCCGTACGCTATCCGCTCAGCTCGGCTCTCTCCTCTATCTAATCCCCTTCGGCTCACTGTGGCAAAGCAGAGGAAGAAGGCGCACTCCCCCAACAAGAGCCACGCGAGAGAGAGGAAGCCATGGCCATGTCGCTCTCCCTCGCGCGCCTGGCCCTCCCGCCGGTCCTCCAGGCCCTCCCCGGCAGGAGGCAGGCCCACTCCGCCCTCGCCTTCCCGGCCAACTCATTCTTCGGCGCGCCGCTGGCCGTGGCCGCCGCCGGCGCCGCCGCGCTCTCCCCGGCGGCCCCGCTCCCGCGCTCCCTCGCCGTCGTCGCCGCCGGGAAGGGGTACAAGATGAAGACGCACAAGGTTTCCTCCTCGCCTTCCTCTCTGGGTCGGTCATCATGGAATGCGTTTGTCGCCCTCGGCGTTTCTTGATTTCCTCTGCTCCGGTCTTTGTGTGCGCGCGTGCAGGCATCGGCGAAGCGGTTCAGGGTGACGGGCACCGGGAAGATCGTGCGGCGCTGCGCCGGGAAGCAGCATCTGCTCAGCAAGAAGAACGCCAAGCGCCGGAAGAGGCTCTCCAAGATGGTAACTACATGCTTCCTCTGCTCACTCTGCCACAGTTTCCTTCTTTGTTCAGCTAATGGTAGTTCAGTTACGAGAGCTAAATGTGAATTCAGTAGTGCCCAAACTGTCCACGGTCAGACGGTTTGGTTGGTGTCAACGTTCCGAATGCATTTCCAGGGCTGTGCCCAAACTGCCGCGAATTCCTGTGCTTCCTTTGAGCTGTGACAACAATGTACATAGTGTAGCTGTGTAGGATGTTTGGCATTCAGAAGCTCCTGCTTGTTATCATTGTGACTAGTTCTCTGTAGGTAATTTCAACTCATTCCACAGTTTATGAACCATAACTGATGCTATATCAAGTCGATGCCGAGAAGGTGGCGTTTCTTTCATATGTATTATGCTATTACTGCAAACTGCTAAATGTTGAATAGGGAATTATGATATGCCATGCTTTCAGGAAAATTTTGTCATCTTTAATTTATATGCACTGCAGAAATCATTATTTGGCCCCTTGAGAACAGAGACATATGCCAACAGATTAGCAACCATGAGCTATGGTGTAGTAATAGAAGCACAAGTCGCTGGAAACTTAAGCCACTGGGATAGTAACAGTAATTTGCTCTGTGAAGTTCCATTTTGGTGTATCTTCTTTAGAAACTGTAGTACTATAACTCCATGACAGCTTCATTAGATCGGTGAAACTTGCCATTTTGTGTCGCGGCGCCAATTTGCTTGCCTCTGAGACTGCTCTCTTCCACTGCAGGTCCAAGTTAACAAGAGCGACTACAGCAACGTGATGGGTGCGCTGCCCTACCTCAAAGTGAACAAGAAAGCAGGCTGAGATCTACCGGGTCTGGTGAAATGACTGCCACTGAGTTTCTGTTCACCCACTTGTAATTTTGTGCATCTTTATCTGTATGCCTTTTTTTCTTAAATACATACCAATGCCAGACTTCACATTCCAAGCAATCATAAACAACTATTCATATGGGCAGTCCAGTGATGTTCCACAACACAGATGCACTCACTTGGTTGAGATGTGTGCATGGAGGACTCGATTCACTGACAGATGGTTGTGCCACGAGTATGACACCAGAAACAAGACACTTTCTTGAGGAACTTCAGGTTCTTTGAGTAGTCATTGCACACAAATCATCTCAGTTGTAACATTGGTCAGGGCTTCATACTGAGCCTACGAGTTGGATCTAGACATTGTTGCTTGCTTCCTTGCACTCCATGATATTATGTTTGAATCTAGGTATACTACAAAGCCCCCATCTGACCGTTTGTCATCTGAACAACCTGCCCAATTGGCATAAGAAAAGCAGCTAACCAAGGAAGATGGAGACTTTCTGAATGTGACACCAAGGTCAACCGACCCTTTATGCATCTTCGGATCCAGTGAGCTAAAATAGGTGCATGAAAATAATGGCAAACTTTGTTATCCAAAGAAGCGAGATCCGACCTTGTAAGAATTAAGTACTCAAGTCCTCCAACAACACTTCTATACTTGCTGAAGTCTTGGGCATTCGAAGGTTCTCCTTCACGGGTAGAAAGTGGAGTTGGAATAGCTTGCGATTATTCATATTGACTCTTACGAGTAATTCAAGTGCATACTTTAGGTGAGAAGTTGCTCATCATCTCGCCTCCTTACCTCAACGCCCAAAAGAGTTGCAAATACCCCAAAACTTTAAGGACAAAGTTAGAATTGAGATCGTCTAGAAGTGTTGTGACAGCATACCATCACAAAAATTATAGTAGTGCCCATGCAAATATCCATTTCTGAGCCCAGGCTCATCTGCACCTGGTCAAGAAAAAGTTCACAAAAAATGCAAAACAATTCAATAAAAATCCTTTTTTTTGCATCGTAGATAATTTGGCGCGTGAGGTGCGCTCCAAATTTTAGATTATTTGAATATATGAGTACCTCTCAGCAAAAAACATAAATTGAGTCAGAGCAGTACGTGAACAATAAATATTTTTACAGACCCCAAATTTGTCTTTTTTGTCGAGAGCTACTCAGATGTCCAAATGATCTAAAATTTGAAGCGTGCCTCACGCACCAAATTTTCTATGATGCCAAAAAGAATTAGAATATTGTGAATTTTTCTAGTATTTGTTTTGAATTTTTTCTTCAATGCAGATGCAGATGAGACTGGGCACCGAATGGCTGCTCTCGTGACCATGCCCTTATCATTAAAGATAAATAGGGGCGTATTAAATTTTGAAGCAATAAAGCGAGTGCCTACATTTTTTTTGCTTGACCTAGAGTACCATGCTTGAGGGCCTCTTTCAGGCGATGAAGGGTTTGCCACGTTTTCAAACATAGTGTGATGTTTAGGTGTGTTCATTTTTTCTCCGGTGAAGAGTGGATTTTATTGTCTCAAAATAAAGTATCAAGAGTACACAAACACAACGAACACACATCCGGCCACTACATGACTAGCATGCACACAACCAATATTAACATACAAACACAAAGAGTCACGCCGGCAAAAACATAATCATACAAGAGCGAAGCTATTCCTAGGCGGAGGGAAAAATTCCAAAGCCATCAAAACAACGAGTACAACAATGACTATCTTTTTACATCACAAGGACAATACGAAAGCTTCTCTAGCGGCAACACCTTCAAGAAGGCAACGACAGTTAACCACCGTCGGTTGCAGGATCCAATCATTGAAGGTCTGATCTTGGGTTTTCACCCTAAAGATTAAGTCTGGGAAAATTCGAACAATGCCTTAAAAAGGTAAAAACAAAAAACACTGCCATTGTTAGGTATACCCAACTAGGGTCAGGCCTTGGGTTTTCACCTCGGAGCTCGAGACAGGTTACTCGAGAAGTACCACCAAATTGAAGTCATGTGTCACCTCGGAGGTCAGATCTTGTCGCCACCACTTTCCACGATCCGAGCGTCATGCGTAGTATGGGACGTGAGATGCCACACATGTGAGAGATCATACACGCACAAGAAGGCAGTCAAGAGTGGATCACCACCAAAAGCTCTAAATGATGAATGTCGCCATCGCACATGCGAAGAAGGTTGATGAGGGAGGAAGGTCACATGCACCTCCAAAATCCCAGTTTGGGACGTTCCAGCGGTCCCAACTATCCTCATGCTCCTTTGTTGTTGCCTGTAGCAGCATAATTGATCAGCAAAATATACTCGTCGTTCTCATAGGATCTCAAGGACCTTCGCGCCCATTGTAACAACCGCCTAACAGCGCACAGCCATAGTGCCATCCGCGCACTCGAGCGGAAGACCGCCTCATTAGGACGCAAAAGGCCGTTGCTATCGTCCGTGTGCCCGAAAATGGGATTGCGACCACCAACACCTTGCCACCTGGGAGAGTCGGCCCGACCTGAAATACCAATACCACTTCTGGAAGCCATAACCTCTCCCTCAAATCGTTCTACATAGATCACATCCCATCACTGATGGCTACTAGAGTAGAGACCTCCCTGCGGCCGCCTTCATTGACCAGTGTGGGCGCTTACCCCGACCATTGTTGTAGTTGTGAGAGGAAGGGAGGACGGGGAGGTAGAAGGCGGCTACTGTGGCGGTAGGGAGGAGGTGCAACAGCTGTTGGGAAGGAAGGAGGCCTGGTGGTTGTTTGAGATACACCTGCTCGCATGCAGAACTTCGCGAATTTGATGTATTCTGCACAACAAGCTAGTTGAACACCATCCTCTGGAGATAGCAAGGATTGACAATAACACATACTCTGTCTGATCTAAAAAGGAAGGATATTATAACAGTTACATATATGTTTATGTTGCCCAACATGTGTTACAGATATATGATTGTAGTAACACAAATTGTATGACGGTACCTGGTGTTACAAATTCTTAGGGGAAAATGATATAATTTGATTAAGTGCTTAATAGACGTCATCATCATAACACATACGAACCGTAGAGGACACATAATTCAAGCGGCAACAAAAATGTCAGTCACAGGATTCGAACCAAGGAGAATCCAACAACACATGAGCTAACCATCAAGACAAATTAACATTGGTGTTAAATTGTCACGCTCCTTTCTTTACTATGCATTTAGCAGGGCAGTTGGGCTATGCAATTTTTTTATCTACTAATGGGTCAATGCCTAAAAGCAAAGCCGACCAAGTAGTTTGGCCTGGCCCAGTGTGGGGCCTATAGCGCATCCCTCAACACCGCACGCGTGTTGAGCCAGCCCTGTGCGGAGCCGTGCGTCTTTTTTCATTTTTGTTTCCCTTTATTACCATTTCATTTTAAAAGGAATTCAAAATATGTTCAGGAAGCTTTGAACAATCATCGAAAATTCGAAAAAGGGAATTCAAAAAAAATCATGAATATGAAAAAGGTTTTGTGAATTTTAAAAATGTTTGTTAATTCAAGTATTCCAGGAAAATTCACGAATTTGCAAATAGTGTTCGAAACTTGAAAAAATGTTTGTGGATTTAAGTAGATATCCCAAATAAAAAATGATCATGAATTTAAAAAATATTAGGTAGATAAAAAATTCATGACTTTCAAAACATGATTATGTATTCAAAAAATAATCATGACGTTTCAAAATGTTCATTAGTTCACAAAGTGTTCGCTAATATCAAAAAATGTTCAAGAGTTCAAAACATTCTTGATTTTTGAAAAATGTTCACGAATTTGAAAATATTGTCACAAACTTGAAAAATATATTTGTGGATTCAAAAAGGTTTTCGAAATAAAAATGTTCACAAGATTTAGAAAATGTTTCTTAGTTCGAAAAAAGTTCACGAATTTGTTCATGAACTCAAAAAAGAAATATTATGTTCGGAAACTGTTGTCAGTTCGAAATATGTTAAATTATTTCAAAAAATATTTGAAAGTTTGAAAAATGCTTGTGATTTTTGAAAACTGTTCGCGAAGTTGAATATATTGTTGAAAACTTGAAAAAATTTGTTTGTAGATGAAAAAACTTTTCAAGAAATCAGAAAATGTTCATTTAAAAAAATATTTGCGAGTAAGAGAAATTATCACAGATTGTAAAATAATTTCATGAAGTACAAAAAGATTCATGAGTTCGAGAAGTGTTCACTAATTTCCAAAAATGTTCGGGAGTTAGAAAAATTCTTGTGTTGTTCGAAGAATGTGCATGAATTTGAAAAATATATTAAATAATGTCACAAAATGCTTGTAGATTAAAAAAGGTTCCATGAAATAAAACAATGTTCATAAAGTTTTTAAAAATGTGAGTTCAAAAAATTATCACAACTGTCACAAATATTCATGAATTCAAAAAATAATCATGAAGTTCAGAAAATATTCATGAGTTCGAAAAGTGTTCACTAATTTCAAAAAATGTTCAGGAACTTATAAAACGTTTATGAATTCGAAAAGTGTTCACTAATTTCAAAAAAATGTTTGTAATTTTTTTTAAAAAGTTGATCGATCCAATGTCGAGGAAGAGCCTCTAGGAGTTGGATTTTGAAAGTCGATCACGATCCGTGGCTTTCTACCAAGCCTCCCTCGACACTATCCAAAAATAGGACTTAGTCGCGCTCCAACGAGGCGAGGAAACCTATGTAAGAAAATATCATTGTGTCTATGGCTGTTAGTGTAGGACCTTCTCTATAAGGTCAAGCGAAGTGTGTAATACCCACAAAAATTTCTTTGAAAAATACATCAAAAAATATTGTAGAACCTATGTACAATATTTGGTCAAATGCACAAGATAGTTGGAAAAATAATTTTTTTGTGAGCGAAAAAATTCAGACTCTAAATTTTCTATGGTTTTTCAAGGTTTGTTTATGTGTTTTTGTTTTTTTATTGTAAGTATATGTAAAGTTATAAAATTTGGAATTCTAATCAAATGTTGCACAGATTATGTCATGTCAGGCCAATGGCCACCGCTGACAGACAAAATATCAATGTGAAAGGCGCGCTGGGAGCCGGGAAGGCAAATTTTACAGTTACATATGCAGGGTGTCAAAAATTTCGATCGATTTTTTACATGACATAAAAAATTCGGCCGATTTAACAACACATCGAGTGCCAAGACCTAACATGTCCTGTATCCCACTTCGTGTGCCGCCCCACCCATCGTCGCCGCCCCCGCATCCTCACTCTCCTACTCCTCCCTGAGACTCATGCATCATCGCCGCCCCGCAAGTTGCCATCTAAATCCGTCAAAGACCATGAGTCACCCTTCTCTCATAGTAGCGCAACGCCGCCAATGTCTTCTTCATCGTTCGCAATAGACACGGCCTAGATCTCGAGAGATGGAGCACTGGTGATGCGTGTCTTGGTGAGGAAGGCGGCATCGGTGGCCTTCATCAAGGCTAAGAACTCATGGGGGTTCAGATCACCATAAGAACAATGTGTAGTGGAATACAGTGAGTTCAAAATCATTTTTTTGTCTTTTCCATATGTTGCTGCATGCCTATTGTCACATAGCTGCAAGCTTTCGATCTTTGTTTTCCTCCAATATTGGTGATGTTGGGCTTGTCCTTGATTTGGCGGTGCTCTTCGGAGCAACAATGCGAGATCGTCAGAATATAGGGAGTAGGCCGCTGCTCCGCCTCCGTTCCCGTGTTCATTGTCCGTTTTTCTGATAGAAGATATAAGAATAGGGATGGGCATAAAATTTGACTAACTAAAAACTAAACAGAAACCGAAAATATCGAATTTTGGCCATTCGAGTTCACTGTGTACAGGGAAATTCAGTTAGCTGCCCTACTTTTTTTTCTCAGAATTAGTTTTTTAGTTGATTTTGAGAACTAGTTAGCTGGCCTACTAACCGAACCAAATTCGGTTGATTCGGTATTTTACCCTTTTAACCGAAATGGCCGAAATTATCCCACCTCAAACTCTCCTCAGCTTCGGCCCAGTAGAAGCCCACCCATCCCATTCTTTGTGCACTGTTCTGTATGTGCAAGGGAACTTGGATGTATTGTTGGTGACTTGTTGTTTCATTTTTGCTTATCTTGCCTATATGTTCATATGATCTTAGTGGAGAATCAGGGTTCTGCTAGTATTTATCACTGATTTTAGTGGATGCATGTACTATTGTCATATGATGTTAGTTGTAACTTGTATTTTGGAGTTCTTGTTTAATTATTCTTGCCTCAAATCAGTATAGAAGAATGATCCCATGAATTCTAAATTAACATGCATGTCCTTTCTGTTTTGCAGCTGAGACAATTTAACTCTTCAAAATGGTATGGATTAGCAATTTCTTAGTTAACCTATCTGTTATTTTGTTTGGTTTGCTGTGCAATCTGCTTCAGTTTGGACATTAATGCTGAATAACATAGTTTTTTTCCCCTTCCAATTTTTCTGTTATGTCAGCAATGCCAGTAGTAAATAATGTTCACTAGGCAGCATTCAAAATGACATGCTCTTAATTAGAGGTGTTACTTATTATGTGCATCTTGATCAATAACATAAACTTGGAGGTTTAATATTTTAGTAAATTGTGTACGTATAGTTCTCCATTGTTGTACACATGAACTTGTTATTGTCGTGAGTATTCCAAGAAAAGGACGGCTCTTCCTTCTAGTTTATGATATTTCTGCTTTTCATTGTGTTCTCAAAGTTTCAGTGGTGTATTTGTGTTGTTTTGACAAGAGATATTATATTGACGCGAATGATGTTGGGTCCACCAGAATTTCCAGGAGGTGATAGAAGTTGTGGTTAATATCAACAATCAAATGGAATATGCAGTCCGGACAATTCTGTGGCAGAGGAAGCTAATATTCCTTTAAAAATATGGAAGATACTAATGTATATGAAAGTAGATTTGATATGCACGATGATGTATCTGTAGTACTCTGTACTAAGGTTGAAAACTTGTTTATGTAAATTTGCGTTCAAATCTGATTTTGTTGTTAATAGTGCAGTCCTGTTGTTTTGACTTAAACATTAATCTTACTGTAATGTGCAATGTGTCATGTATTTGGATTTGATCTCTGGAGTATACCTTATGATTTGCAAAACCTGCTTTTATCTTTGTTAGAATTAAGTGGAGACGTGTCTCTTCCTTACTTTCTTACGCGGGAAGATTTAAACCATGACCTAGGCATATTCAGCGAATGCAAAATGATAGTTATGTGCTCCAGCATGGTACATTAGGCCTGCTTTTTTTACTATCAAATGTGTTACTAGATTGATTGACCACCATGAATTATTGTGTTACAGTTTATGGAAAATTATGTTACTCAATGTGTTGCTAGTGATAAAATAATATGTTACCAATTATGTTATGAGAGTTAAAAAAACGTGTTACTGTCGTAGTTACTATATCTATGAAAATGTGTTACTAATCGTGTTGCTATAGCTATAAAAACGTGTTACTAGCGCATTTAGTAACACACATGATATGTGTTACTATAGCATTGTAACACATTTTTAACATATTGGAACAAATATCATTTGTGACAATGGGTACATCTTAGTAACATGGCCTAGCGTAACACATCTCAAAATGTGTTACTATATGATGCAGTAACACGTTTCTGAACATGTAGTAACACAAGTGCATGGTACAAAAGCTCTGTCCTCCTGTAGTGACCATGGCAGATATTTTGATTCCCACATGGAACATAAATTCCACACCGCATCATATTATCATATAATTTTTGGGCGGAACAATACTGTGTTGAGCCCGCAGGCGTGTGGTTATGAGGAGGCTACAAAACGCCAGTTGTTGCACACAGAGTAGAATTTATTGACGCCAAAGACTCCTCGTGCCTTGGAACTCATCTAACTCGAGGGAACACATGTGTGCTCACACTTGAGTTAGCCGGCGCCCGACTCGAGGTGGACATGGGTATGAAGTTTGGCGCTGTGAAGATCAACTATACCTCGTTGGACTATGTGTCATGGGTGGAACAATATGCCTTGGACTAAGTGCAGATTTGGACGATTGCAGCCCAAAATTTCTGCACCATGTACATGGTTGTTTCCCCATTTTGAGCATCTAATTCTTTATTTTCTCCTCTGATTTGATCTTATACCTACCATGTGTCCGACATACTAGACATGCAACCTCCATTAGAAGAGTTAGTATTGTTGTAAGTCATTCGGCTAGTACGAACATGATTATGGCCATTATCAACATAGTTGAGGAGTCTTTTGCCACGTTTGCAAACATAGTATCATGTTAAGGTATTTTCATTTATTTTTCTCCAATAAAGAGTGGATTTTAGTGTCTCGAAATGAATCATCAAGAGTATACAAACACAACGAGCACACACCCGACCACTACATGACTAGCATGCACACAACCAATATCAACATACACACAAAGAGTCACACCGGCAAAAAGCATAGTCATAGAAGAGTGAAGCTATTCATAGGCAGAGGGGAAAACTCCAAAGCCATCAAAACAACAAGTACAACAATGACCATATTTTTATATCACAAGGACAGGATGAAAGCTTCTCTAGCAGCAGCACCTTCAAGAAGGCAATGACAGTCAACCACCGTCGGTCGTTCGATCCAACCATTGAAGGTCCGATCTTGGTTTTCCACCCTGAAGATCAAGTCTGGGCAAATTCGGACAATGCCTTAAAATGGTAAAAATAGAAAACACTGCCGTTGTTAGGTATACCCAACAAGGGTCAGACCTAGGGTTTTCACCTCGGAGCTCGAGATAGGTTACTCAAGAAGCACCACCAAATTGAAGTCATCATGTGTTGTCGCCACACTTTCCGCGATCTGAGCAGTGTCATGCGTAGTATGATCTTGACGTGAGATGCCACATATGTGATAAATCATACCCGCACAAGAAGGCAATCAAGAGTGGATCGCCACCAAAGGCTCTAAATGATGAATTTCGCCATCGCACTTGCGAAGAAGATTGACGAGGGAGGAAGGTCACATCCACCTCCAAAATGCCAATTTGGAACGTTCCAGTAGTCCCAACTATCCTCATGCTCCTCTGTTGTTGCTTGTCGAGGCATAATTGACCAGCAAAACATACTCATCGTTGTCGCAGGATCTCAATGACCCTCCCGCCAATTGTAACAACCGCCTAACATCGCACGACCACAATGCCATCCGCACGCTCGAGCGGAAGACAACCTCATTGGGACACAAAAGGTCGTTGCTATCGTCCGTGTACCCAAAGATGGGATCGCGACCGCCGACACCTTGCCACCAGGGAGAGTCGGCCCAACTTAAAACACCAGTGCCACTTCTACAAGCCATAACCTCTCCCTCAAGTCGTTGTACATAGATCACATCCCATCGCCAATGGCTACTGGAGTAGAGACCTCCCCGCAGGCGTTTACATTGACCAATGTGGGGGCTTACCCCGAATATTGATGTAGTGGTGAGAGGAAGGGAGGACGAGGATGTAGAAGGCATCGACTGTGTTGGTAAAGAGGAGGCAACAGATGTGTGCAAGGAAGGAGGCCTGGTGGTTGTTTGAGATACACGTTCACGCATGCAGAACTTCATGAATTTGATGCATTCTGCACAACAAGCTAGCATGAACACCATCATCTGGAGACTGCAAGGGCTAAGCCAAGCCTTATAGTGAAAGGTTGTACAATAGGGCTAAGCGTCATGATAGTCAAAACTTTAATGTTGCTTGAAGACTTTAGCAATAAGGCACACTTGATACCTTTCAATTGAGTCATGTTCCTTTTTCTTAATACAACAAGCCTTCTCCCCGAAAAAATGCAACAAGCCTATTTCTAGTCCATTGTAGTTTACCTTGTGGCGGGGGAGTAAGTGCCATCATTTATTCTTCGTCCACAACTTTTCTCCATTTTTAGTCATGACTGCATCGCAGATGTTTTGATTCCCACATGGAACATAAATTCCATACCTTAACATATCATCGTATAATTTTTCGATTGAACAATACCGCGTTGAACCCACGGGCGTGTGGTTATGAGGAGGCTACAAGAATGCTAGTTGTTGCACACGGAGTAGATTTATTGACGCCAAAGACTTCCCATGCCCCGGAACTCATCTGACTCGAGGGAACACATGTGTGCTCACATTGGAGTTAGCCGGCGTCCGATTGGAGGTGGACACGGGGTATGGAGCTTAAGATCGGCTATACCTCATTGGACTATGTGTTATGGGTGGAACAATATGCCTTGGACTAAGATCGGATTGGACGATTGTGGCCCACAATTTCTGCGCCATGTACATGGTTGTTTCCCCATTTTGAGCATTTCATGTTTTATTTTCTCCTCATTCGATCTTATACCTACCATGTGTCCTACATACTAGACAGTCTCCATTAGAAGAGGTAATATTGTTGCTAGTCATTTGGTTAGTACGAACATGATCATGCCCATTATCAACATAGTTGAGGAGTGTGGGATGTCTTGGTGAAGGGTAGATCATGTATATGAGCGGAGGGTCTCAAAGGGAACATATATGCACCCAGATGAGATATTTTGGCACTTACTCCTTTATGTTGAGAGTTGCAACCAAGAAAAAGCGCATTGATTAGAGTGCTAATCAAGCTTCCGCGAGTACATGTGGACAACAAACACAACCAAGACTCTAAGTGATGTATAATATGGATTACTAGAGATGAAACACTCAATGAGTGTTGGACCCCAAATATCACTGAATACTTGTTTGCAAGCATCACATACCGAAGCAAAATGAGAATCATGAGAACATGGATGCTCATTATTATTATGAAGTTTTTGAACTACTGAAAAGATAGATTTCCTACATGATGGTGCCATCACCAGTAGAAAACGACCCATTTTTCCCGGTTACAGAGGTCCATTAGCCCCGGTTCTGGAACTGGGACTAAAGGGTCGTGACTAAAGCCCAAAACCTTTAGTTCCGACCGGGACAGGAGGGTCTCCACGTGGCCGCTGCGGGGCGCCCAGGAAGGAGCACCTTTAATCTCGGTTTGTAACACGAACCGGGATCAAAAGGCATCCACGCGTCAGCAGCTGGCAGGAGCCGGGGTTTTTGTTTTTGTTTTTTGAGGGGGGGGGGGTTAGGGGTTTTGGAGGGTTAATTTAGGGGTTTCATATTGCGTTAGCTAGCTAATAGAGAGAAGTGACCTCTCTTATCTTCATGCTTGGTCGACCCTAGCTACTATACGTATAGAGAGAACTCGACATGCTAGCTAGTAAGCAAATGAAGGAACCATTAATTACACAAGATCGTCATGAACATATACAGAGAGGAGTGACCTCTCTTTCTCCGAGAGATTTGTCGAACAACAAGTTTTTGTATATCTATCCGATGCTACTAGCTACATATATACAATATAAGATCTCTTACAATCCCTAACATCTCATGTCTATAGCAATTTCCACATGGCATTCTCTGGCTTTATTGATGACGTGGTCAAGAAAGAATCCCGCCAATTCCTCTTGAATTGCTCGTATGCGATCTTGTGGTAGGAGTTCATCCCGCATCTGCCAGATCTAATTTGAAGAAGAGGGTCAATACATATGTATATGAATGAAACTCAACACAAATGATGGTAATAAAATAAAATTATGAATATTTTTGCTTATGCACTTCAAATTGTTTTTTAGAGTAGCCCGCTTAGAGGCCGCCGCGTTGTAGATGAACTCGCAAACGTAGTATCCACAAAAATCATTCTCGGCTTCCTGCCACAAGCACTTTACGAGAAATAGAGGTTAATCAAACTGATAAGCAAGAATGCTACGGTATTGATGAAATTAGCTAGAATCAATGGGACATGCGCGGAACTAGGTAGTAGTACTTACTTTCGGTTGTGTAAATCGCAGCTCGCTCGGCAGTCCCGGAGTAATTACGGCGAACTCTTTCCAAACCTTGCCAGATAAAGAAAATAATTACTTGATATCAGGAAATGAAGAAAGTTGCCGATATGGTGCGATAATGATCGATTGAACTTACTTTTGGAGCATTTCAGTCATGTCCGCATAGTCCTAGGGATCTTTTTGTCTCGAGTCTAAGACGTTTACTACTCCCCGGTCAAGCTTAATCTCTAGTAGAATAAAGTGGAAGCTGCGCACGCATGCATAACTCATCAATTACATTACTATAACCTCGAGTAATAAGGGAAACTGAATATGCACAAGACAATAACACTCACATGAAGTTGTAAGGAAAGAGTATTTTATCTTTTTTTATTTTAAGCAGCGGTTGTAGGAAGTTGTCCTCGGTATCTGTGACTCCATTTTAACCATCCATTCATGTATGATATTTGGGTTAATGAACCCAATGTCATAGATTTGTGCTTTTCTGCATTCGACGATCTTCAATCTACATAATATAGTGTGGATAATTATATATACATGTAGTGAAAGAACTAAGCTATATATATAGAGAGACTTAATTACAAAAGTAGTACTTACAGACATTAGAAAGTCAGGAGTGTTTTGTCGAGGGCCCTTTGATTGTATAACTGGAATAACTCGTCAAATTCAACAAAGAACATACCAGTTCCAATGTGGTGCTCCTCTTTAATTCTCATCGTCAAAGTATCCTTCCCAGACTCGTTGCAGATTTTCATGTACTCCCTCCATCCGTGAATAAGTGTACATCTAGATTTTGTCCTAAGTCAAAGTTTTAAAACTTTGACCAACTTTATAGAAAAACATAGCAGCATTTATGGCACTAAATTAGTATCACTAGATTTGTTTTGAAATGTACTTTCATAATATATCAATTTGATGTCATATATGCCAATACTCTTTTCCATAAAGTTGGTCAAAATTTAAAACTTTGACTTGGTACAAAATCTAGATGTACACTTATTCACGGACGGAGGGAGTACCATTGATGGAATATTCGCATCAACATTGTTAGAGAAGGATGGCCATCTTTGACGAGAGGCTTCCCGTACTGGTATCTGAATTCGTCCACCTTGTTTCAAACTGTACATCATCGCCCAGGTAATCACCATGATTGGTACTGAAGGAAATATGCCCTAGAGGCAATAATAAAGTTGTTATTTGTATTTACTTATATCATGATAAATGTTCATTATTCATGCTAGAATTGTATTAACCGGAAACTTAGTACATGTGTGAATACATAGACAAAACAGAGTGTCCCTAGTATGCCTATACTTGACTAGCTCGTTAATCAAAGATGGTTAATTTTACTGACCATAGACACGTGTTGTCATTTGATGAACGAGATCATATCATTAGGAGAATGATGTGATGGACAAGACCCATCCGTTAGCTTAACATGTTGATCATTCAGTTTTATTGCTATTGCTTTCTTCATGACTTATACATATTCCTTTGACTATGAGATTATGCAACTCCCGAATATCGGAGGAACACCTTGTGTGCTATCAAACATCACAATGTAACTAGGTGATTATAAAGATGCTCTATAGGTGTCTCCGAAGGTGTTTGTTGGGTTGGCATAGATCGAGATTAGGATTTGTCACTCCGAGTATCGGAGAGGTATCTCTGGGCCCTCTCGATAATGCATATCACTATAAGCATTGAAGCAATGTGACTAATGAGTTAGTTGCGGGAGGATGCATTACGGAGCGAGTAAATAGACTTGACGGTAACGATATTGAACTAGGTATGATGATACCGAGGATCAAATCTCGGGCAAGTAACATACCGATGACAAAGGGAATAACGTACATTGTTACGCGGTTTGACTGATAAAGATTTTTGTAGAATATGTAGGAGCCGATATGAGCATCCAGGTTTCGCTATTGGTTATTGAACGGAAATGTGTCTCGGTCATGTCTACATAGTTCTCGAACCCATAGGGTACGCATGCTTAACGTTCGATGACAATTTATATTATGAGTTATATGATTTAATGACCGAAGTTTGTTCGGAGTCCCGGATGAGATCACGGACATGATTAGGAGTCTCGAAATGCTTGAGAGGTAAAAATCGATATATTGGAAGGCTATATTCGGACATCGGAATGGTTCCGAGCGATTCGGGTATTTTTCGGAGTACCGGAGAGTTACGGGAATTCGCCGGGGGAAGTTAATGAGCCTTATTGGGCTTTAGTAGAGAGAGGGAAGAAGGGCCACGAGGTGGCACACGCCTCCCCACTACCCAAACCGAATTGGACAAGGGGTGGGGGCGCGGCACCCCCTTTCCTTCTCCCTCTCCCTCCTTTCCTTCTTTCCTACTTCGAAAAGGAAAGGGAATCCTACTAGACTTGGGAATCCTAGTAGGACTCCCTACACTTGGCGCGCCCATAGGAGGGCCGGCCTCCCTCCCTCCCTCCTTTATATACGTGGCCAGGGGGACCCCAAAGGCACTCCAAGATTTGTCTTAGCCGTGCGGTGCCCCCCTCCACAGTTAAAGACCTCGGTCATATTGTCGTAGTGCTTAGGCGAAGCCCTGCGCCAGTAACTTCATCATCACCGTCACCATGCTGTCGTGCTGACGGAACTCTCCCTCAACCTCAACTGGATCAAGAGCTCGAGGGACTTGATGACCCACAAGTATAGGAGATCTATCATAGTCCTTTCAATAAGTAAGAGTCTCGAACCCAACGAGGAGCAGAAGGAAATGATAAATGGTTTTCAGCAAGGTATTCTCTGCAAGTACTGAAATAAGTGGTAACAGATAGTTTTGTAATGAGATAATTTGTAACGAGCAGCAAGTAACAAAAGTAAATAAAGTGCAGCAAGGTGGACCAATCCTTTTTGTAGCAAAGGACAAGCCTGGACAAACTCTTATATAAGGAAAAGCACTCCCGAGGACACATGGGAATATCGTCAAGCTAGTTTTCATCATGTTCATATGATTCGCGTTTGGTACTTTGATAATTTGATATGTGGGTGGACCGTTGCTTGGGTGCTGTTCTTACTTGAAAAAGCATCCCACTTATGATTAACCTCTATTGCAAGCATCCGCAACTACAACAAAAGTATTAAGGTAAACCTAACCATAGCATGAAACATATGGATCAAAATCAGCCCCTTACGAAGCAACACATAGACTAGGGTTTAAGCTACTGTCACTCTAGCAACCCATCATCTACTTATTACTTCCCAATGCCTTCCTCTAGGCCCAAATAATGGTGAAGTGTTATGTAGTTGACGTTCACATAACACCACTAGAGGCTAGACAACATACATCTCATCAAAATATCGAACGAATACCAAATTCACATGACTACTAATAGCAAGACTTCTCCCTTGTCCTCAGGAACAAACGTAACTACTCACAAAGCATAAACATGTTCATAATCAGAGGGGTATTAATATGCATAAAGGATCTGAACATATGATCTTCCACCAATTAAACCAACTAGCATCAACTGCAAGGAGTAATTAACACTACTAGCAACCTACTAGCACCAATCCCGGACTTGGAGACAAGAATTGGATACAAGAGATGAACTAGGGTTTTGAGATGAGATGGTGCTGATGAAGATGTTGATGGAGATTGCCCTCTCCCGATGAGAGGAGCATTGGTGATGACGATGGCGATGATTTCCCCCTCCGGGAGGGAAGTTTCCCTGGCAGAACAGCTCTGCCGGAGCTCTAGATTGGATCCGCCAAGGTTCCGCCTCGTGGCGGCAGAGTTTCGTCCCGAAAGGTTGCTTCTTATTTTTTTCTCGATGAAAGACTTCATATAGGAGAAGATGGTCATCAGAGAGCCACCAGGGGGCCCACGAGGCAGGGGGGCGCGCCCTAGGGGGGGCGCCCCCCACCCTCGTGAGAAGGGTGTGGGCCCCCTGGTCTTCATCTTTGGCGAGGATTTTTCATTATTTATTATAAGGTGTTCCGTGGAGTTTCAGGACTTTTGGAGTTGTGCAGAATAGGTCTCTAATATTTGCTCCTTTTCCAGCCCAGAATTCCAGCTGCCGGCATTCTCCCTCCTTATGTAAACCTTGTAAAATAAGAGAGAATAGTCATAAGTATTGTGACATAATGTGAAATAACAGCCCATAATGCAATAAATATTGATATAAAAGCATGATGCAAAATGGACGTATCAACTCCCCCAAGCTTAGACCTCGCTTGTCCTCAAGCGAAAAGCCGAAATCGAAAAATATGTCCACATGTTTAGAGATGAAGGTGTCGATAAAAATAAAATACGGACATGAGGGCATCATGATCATTCTTATAACAGCAACTTATATAATTTTTGTCATATGATATCTAATTCTAGAGTAATAATTCAATCACAATATCAGGTATGAATCGTAAACTTCATTGAAAACTAACAAACTACAATCTCGGTCATTGAAGCAATTGCAATTTATCATAACATAGGAAAGAGTCAATGTATAAGATCTTTTCAGGAAGTCCACATACTCAGCTATCATATAATCTTTCACAATTGCTGACACTCACGCAATACTTATGGGTGTGGAGTTTTAATCGGACACAGAGAAAGATAGGGGCTTATAGTCTTGCCTCCCAACGTTTTACCTCAAGGGTAATGTCAACAGTAATAGTTCATGAAAACTCACATCCAATTAGCCATATATACTAGGATCTTTCCAACATACTGTGCTTGCCAAAGGATAAAGTGTAAAAAGGAAGGGTGAAAATCACCATGACTCTTGCATAAGGTAGAAGATAATGATAAAAGATAGGCCCTTCGCAGAGGGAAGCAGAGGTTGCCATGCGCTTTTATGGTTGGATGCACAAAATCTTAATGCGAAAGAACGTCACTTTATATTGCCCCTTGTGATATGAACCTTTATTATGCAGTCCGTCGCTTTTATTACTTCCACATCACAAGATCGTATAAAGCTTATTTCTCCCACACCAATCAATCATACATATTTAGAGAGCAATTTTTATTGCTTTGCACCGATGACAACTTACTTCCCCCAAGCTTGGTGGTTGCCAAGGGGAGTGCCCATACCCATGTGATTATGTCTCTCTTTTCGGGGATGGTGATGTGATGTTTTTGGCGATGATGCCCTTCAAAATACGATTATCCTCCTCAAGCTTGTTGACTTGTTGCTTGAGATCCATTATTTCCTTTCGGAGTTTTCCTGTAACAACCAAAGCTCCCTGCACCCAAGGGTGCTGCATAGCTGCGGGAGAACCAGTGACACTCTTTTTCATATTCTCATAAGAAAGAAATCTAACATTGGAAGGGATAACCGAGTTTGGAATAGCTGAGCTCTGCAGTTCTCCCATTGCGAATCCAGCTTGGAAGCGAGAGGTGACTTCTTGATCCTCCATGGCATCTACCCTCATTAGGTCAGCCTCCATCTCTTCCTCCATTGCTGGCCCAAAGTGGTCAGGGTCGCTGTTTGCCCTTGGTTCCGGTGTTGGATTAGATACTCGGCTCTCCCCGACTGACTCTTGAGAAGACATCTTGCTCTAATCTGCAGCAGCAACAACTCAAAACAAAAAACAGAGGATTTTGCGTGATACGGGAGTCAAAACCCCCGAGAGATTATATAATGAATTTTTACCGACCAAAATACGTATCGTGCAAGAAAACGGAGTCCGGAAGGCACACGAGGAGCTCACGAGGTAGGGGGGCGCGCCCTCCACCCTCGTGAGGCCCTCACGTCCTTCCCGGACTGCTACTTAATTTTCTATTTTTCTAAATATTCCAAAATGGAGAAATATTGCCTTAAAAATTGTTTTGGAGTCGGTTTTCTTACCGTGCCACATACCTATTCCTTTTCGGAGTCTGAAACGTTCTGGAAAGTGTCCCTTATGTATTCCTCCGGGGTTACGGTTTCAATAATATTGGTTTCAACATTTATGGGATTACCCGAGATATAATGTTTGATTCTTTGACCGTTTACCACCTTCGGATTTGTGCCTTCGAAGTTGTTGATTTTTATGGCACCGGAACGATAGACCTGCTCGATAACATAGGGGCCTTCCCATTTAGAGAGAAGTTTCCTTGCAAAAAAATCTCAAACGAGAGTTGTATAACAGTACATAATCACCTACATTAAACTCACACTTTTGTATCCTTTTGTCATGCCATCTTTTAACCTTTTCTTTAAACAACTTGGCATTTTCATAAGCTTGGGTTCTCCATTCATCAAGTGAGCTAATATCAAATAACCTCTTTTCACCGGCAAGTTTGAAATCATAGTTGAGCTCTTCAATAGCCCAATATGCCTTATGTTCTAGTTCTAGAGGTAAGTGACATGCTTTTCCATATACCATTTTATACAGAGACATACCCATAGGATTTTTATATGCATTTCTATAGGCCCATAATGCATCATCAAGTTTCTTGGACCAATTCTTTCTAGACCTATTGACAGTCTTTTGCAAAATTAATTTGAGTTCTCTATTACTCAATTCTACTTGACCACTAGACTGTGGGTGATACGGAGATGCAATTCTATGATTGACGTCATATTTAGCAAGCATTTTACGGAAAGCACCATGAATAAAATGTGAACCACCATCAGTCATTAAATATCTAGGGACTCCAAACCTCGGAAAAATAACTTCTTTAAGCATTTTAATAGAAGTGTTATGATCATCACTACTAGTTGGAATAGCTTCTACCCACTTAGTAACATAATCAACAACAACTAAAATATGTGTATATCCATTAGAGGCAGGAAAAGGTCCCATATAATCAAAGCCCCATACATCAAATAGTTCAATAACAAGTGAATAATTCATAGGAATTTCTTGATGTCTACTAATATTACCAATTCTTTGACATTCATCACAAGATAGGACAAACTTACGGGCACCCTTGAAGAGAGTACGCCAATAAAAACCGGATTGCAATACCTTATGTGCAGTTCTATCTCCCGCGTGGTGTCCTCCATAAGTTTCTGAGTGGCACTCGCGTAGGATCTGTTCCTGTTCATGCTCAGGTACACAACGTCTAATAACACCATCTACTCCTTCTTTATAAAGATGTGGGTCATCCCAAAAGTAATGTCTCAAATCATAGAAGAATTTTTTCTTTTGTTGGTATGTGAAGCTAGGTGGTATAAATTTAGCAACTATGTAATTAGCATAATCAGCATACCAAGGGGTACTACGAGAAGTACTTATGACATTTAATTGTTCATCAGGAAAGCTATCATCAATAGGTAGTGGGTCATCAAGAACATTCTCTAACCTAGATAAGTTGTCTGCAACGGGGTTCTCAGCTCCTTTTCTATCAACAATATGCAAATCAAATTCTTGTAGCAAGAGAACCCATCTAATAAGTCTAGGTTTAGCATCTTTCTTCTCCATAAGATATTTAATAGCAGCATGATTAGTGCGGATATTTACTTTAGAATCAACAATATAAGGTCTGAACTTATCACAAGCAAATACAACTGCTAAAAGTTCTTTTTCAGTAGTAGCATAATTTCTTTGAGCATTGTCTAGAGTCTTACTAGCATAATGGATAACATTTAATTTCTTATCAACTCTTTGACCTAGAACAACACCTATAGCATAATCACTAGCATCACACATAATTTCAAAGGGTAAATTCCAATTAGGTGGCTGAACAATAGGTGCAGAGACTAATGCTTTCTTAAGTATTTCAAATGCTTCTACACAATCATCATCAAAGACAAATGGTATATCTTTTTGTAATAAATTAGTCAGAGGCCGAGAAATTTTTGAGAAGTCCTTAATGAACCTCCTATAAAATCCGGCGTGACCAAGGAAACTTCTTATACCTTTGATGTCCTTGGGACATGGCATCTTTTCAATAGCATCAACCTTGGCTTTATCAACTTCAATACCTCTTTCAAAAACTTTATGCCCCAAGACAATACCTTCATTAACCATAAAGTGGCACTTTTCCCAATTCAAGACAAGTTTGGTTTCTTCACATCTCTGCAAAACTCGATCAAGATTGCTCAAGCAATCATCAAAAGAAGATCCATAGACGGAAAAGTCGTCCATGAAAACCTCACAAATCTTTTCACAAAATTCAGAGAATATAGCCATCATGCATCTTTGAAAGGTAGCAGGTGCATTACATAAACCAAAAGGCATACGTCTATAAGAAAAAGTACCAAAAGGGCATGTAAAAGTAGTCTTTGATTGATCTTTAGCCGACACAGGTATTTGAGAGAAACCAGAATAACCATCTAGAAAGCAGTAATGTGTATGTTTGCATAATCTTTCTAGCATTTGATCGATAAAAGGTAAGGGGTAATGATCTTTCTTAGTAGCCTTATTTAATTTGTGGAAATCAATTACCATCCTATAACCGGTAATAATTCTTTGTGGAATCAATTCATCTTTATCATTAGGAACAACAGTAATACCTCCCTTCTTAGGGACACATTGAACATGACTTACCCACTGACTATCAGCAACGGGATAAATTATACCTGCCTCTAGAATCTTTAGTATTTCTTTTCTTACCACTTCTTTCATTTTAGGATTCAGACGTCGTTGAGGATCACGAACTGGTTTGACATCTGCTTCCAAATTTATTTTATGTTGACATAGAGTGGGACTAATGCCCTTAAGATCATCAATACTATATCCAATAGCAGCACGATGCTTCTTTAGAGTTTTCAATAATCTTTCTTCTTCCTGCTCTGAAAGGTTAGCACTAATAATAACAGGATATATCTTCTTTTCATCAAGATAAGCATATTTAAGATTATCAGGCAACGGTTTAAGCTCAAACACGGGATCACCCTTAGGTGGAGGAGGATCCCCTAGGATTTCAATAGGCAAATTGTGTTTTAGCATAGGTTCTTGTTTAAAGAATACTTCATCTATTTCCCTTCTTTCATTCATAAACATATCATTCTCATGGTCTAGAAAATATTGTTCTAAAGGATCATTAGGAGGTACGGCAATGGAAGAAAGACCAATAATTTCATACTTACTAGGCAATTCTTCTTCACGGTGTTGTTTACTAAATTTAGAGAAATTAAACTCATGAGTCATATCATCCAAGCCAATAGTAACATAACAACATTCTTTTCGCAGTCTATCCTAGCATTAACTGTACTCAAGAAGGGTCTACCAAATATAATGGGACAAAAGCTATCTTGCGGAGAACTAAGAACAAGAAAATCAGTAGGATATTTAGTTTTCCCGCACAAGACTTCAACATCTCTAACAATTCCCATTGCTGAAATAGTATCTCTATTAGCAAGTTTAATTGTGACATCAATATCTTCTAACTTAGCAGGTGCAATTTCATGCTTGATTTCTTTATACAAGTCATAAGGTATAACACTAGCACTAGCACCCATATCACATAAGCCATGATAACAATAATCTCCTATTTTAACAGAAATAACAGGCACACCTACCACATGTCTATGTTTATCTTTAACACAAGGTTTAGCAATTCTAGCAGTTTCACCGCAGAACTGAATAACATGCGCATCAATATTATCAGACAAGAGATCCTTAACAATAGCAATATTAGGTTCTACTTTAACTTGCTCAGGAGGTGTATATGTTTTAATATTGCTTTTACGAACCACAGTTAAAGCTTTAGCATGATCCTTTATCCTAACAGGAAAGGTGGTTTCTCAACATAACAAGTAGGAACAATGGGATCATTATAAGTGACAGTATTTTCTTCAACTTTAATAGGTGCAGCTACTTTTACTTCTATGGGAGGATGATATTTAAACCACTTCTCCTTAGGGAGATCAACATAAGTAGCAAAAGATTCACATAAAGAAGCTACTATCTCAGAATCAAGACCATATTTAGTGCTGAACTTACGGAAAATATCGGTATCCATAAAAGATTTAACACAATCAAACTTAGGTGTCATACCTGACACCTTACCATTGTCGAGGTCCCAATCTTCAGAGTTGCGTTTAATTCTATCCAATAAATCCCATTTGAATTCAATAGTCTTCATCATAAAAGAGCCAGCACAAGAAGTATCAAGCATGGTGCGATTGTTATCAGAAAGCCGAGCATAATTTTTTTTGAAGAATTATTTCTCTTGGAAGCTCATGATTGGGGCATGAATATAATATTGATTTAAGCCTCCCCCAAGCTTGAGCGATGCTTTCTCCTTCGCGAGGCCAAAAATTATATATATATAATTGCGATCACGATGAACAAGATGCATAGGGTAATACTTTTGATGAAATCCCAATTTCAATCTTCTATAGTTCCATGATCCCATATCATCACATAGCCTATACCATGTCAATGTGTCTCCCTTCAAAGATAAAGGGAAGACCTTCTTCTTAGCAACATCATCGGAAATACCTGCAAGCCTAAATAATCCACAAACTTCATCCACATATATTAGGTGTTCATCAGGATGCTTTGTTCCATCTCCTGTAAAAGGATTAGATAGCAGTTTTTATATTATACTCGAAGGATACTCATAAGGAATTTCATCTTCAACAGGTTCAGTAGGTTGAGGAGCAACTCTTTGCTCTACTGGTCGGGGTGAAGATACCCCAAACAAGCCCCTCAGAGGATTACTTTCCATTGTAACAAGTGACAGTAAATTTCAGCACACTATATAATTTTTTCCTTACCAAATTCCACCTACCAAAGGTGCTTCACTCCTCGGCAACGGCGCTAGAAAAGAGTCTTGATGACCCACAATTATAGGGGATCTATCGTAGTCCTTTCGATAAGTAAGAGTGTCGAACCCAACGAGGAGCAGAAGGAAATGATAAACGATTTTCAGCAAGGTATTCTCTGCAAGTACTGAAATAAGTGGTAACAGATAGTTTTGTAATGAGATAATTCGTAACGAGCAACAAGTAACAAAAGTAAATAAAGTGCAGCAAGGTGGCCCAATCCTTTTTGTAGCAAAGGACAAGCCTGGACAAACTCTTATATAAGGAAAAGCGCTCCCGTGGACACATGGGAATATCGTCAAGCTAGTTTTCATCACGTTCATATGATTCGCGTTCGGTACTTTGATAATTTGATATGTGGGTGGACCGGTGCTTGGGTGATGTTCTTACTTGAACAAGCATCCCACTTATGATTAACCTCTATTGCAAGCATCCGCAACTACAACAAAAGTACTAAGGTAAACCTAACCATATCATGAAACATATGGATCCAAATCAGCCCCTTACGAAGCAACACATAAACTAGGGTTTAAGCTTCTGTCACTCTAGCAACCCATCATCTACTTATTACTTCCCAATGCCTTCCTCTAGGCCCAAATAATGGTGAAGTGTTATGTAGTCGATGTTCACATAACACCACTAGAGGCTAGACAACATACATCTCATCAAAATATCGAACTAATACCAAATTCACATGACTACTAATAGCAAGACTTCTCCCTTGTCCTCAGGAACAAACGTAACTACTCACAAAGCATAAACATGTTCATAATCAGAGGGGTATTAATATGCATAAAGGATTTGAACATATGATCTTCCACCAAATAAACCAACTAGCATCAACTGAATGAGTAATTAACACTACTAGCAACCTACTAGCACCAATCCCGGACTTGGAGACAAGAATTGGATACAAGAGATGAACTAGGGTTTTGAGATGAGATGGTGCTGATGAAGATGTTGATGGAGATTGCCCTCTCCCGATGAGAGGAGCGTTGGTGATGACGATGGCGATGATTTCCCCCTCCGGAAGTGAAGTTTCCCCGGTAGAACAGCTCCGCCGGAGCTCTAGATTGGATCCGTCAAGGTTCCGCCTCGTGGCGGTGGAGTTTCGTCCCGAAAGGTTGCTTCTTATTTTTTTTCTCGACGAAAGACTTCATATAGGAGAAGATGGTCATCGGAGAGCCACCAGGTGGTCCATGAGGTAGGGTGGCGCGCCCTAGGGGGGGGGGCGCCCCCACCCTCGTGAGAAGGGTGTGGGCCCCCTGGTCTTCATCTTTGGCGAGGATTTTTCATTATTTATTATAAGGTGTTCCGTGGAGTTTCAGGACTTTTGGAGTTGTGCAGAATAGGTCTCTAATATTTGCTCCTTTTCCAGCCTAGAATTCCAGCTGCCGGCATTCTCCCTCCTTATGTAAACCTTGTAAAATAAGAGAGAATAGCCATAAGTATTGTGACATAATGTGAAATAACAGCCCATAATGCAATAAATATTGATATAAAAGCATGATGCAAAATGGACGTATCAGGACTTCATCGAGATGAACGTGTGCTTAACAAGGACACTACAAAAAAATACACTTCCGTGATGATACATGTTTGTCACAGTAGGTCGCGTCTTTTGTCATGCATGTACATCCATGAAAAATTTATGACAGAATCAAGATAGTCATACATATGCTATCGTAGAAGTGTTCCATGACATTACCAAAATTATCATCATGGAAGTGTCCTCTTCCATGACGATAAATCGCGCGTCACAGAAGTGCTTTCGTCAAGGGTGATCGACACGTGGCATCCACCGTAATGGAACGTCGTTAAGCTATCGGGTCCGGTTTTGGATCCGATAACCCGTTAACTGCCCCGCCAATGGGAAATTTCCACGTGTAAAATTCTTATTGGCCGGACAAAACACGTGTCAGCTCGTCAGTGGGTCAGATAGGCGCCTATGATACGTCGACACGTGGCATGACCCAACAAAGGCCCATTCCTGTGAAAAGGCCGGCCCGTTTGACTTGGTCAAAAGGTGGCGGGCCGGCCCATGTAAAGCTTGTTAACGGCCTGTTCGCATATAGCCCATTTACAGCCTGCTAACCCAAGGCCCGTTACACCCTATCCGAATTAGGCCCAGTAGCATCATCTGGGCCACCCAATATGATTCCAGCCCGTTTTCACTTCTGGCCCATGTATGGCCCATGACGTCTTTCGGCCCATATGAGGCCCTATGTAACTCTTGGCCTACTAACGTCCCATGGTGAAACTGGCCCGTAATGAACAGTGTATCACTTTACACCCATTAATGGCCCGTGGTGAAACTGGCCCGTAATGAACAGTGTATCACTTTATACCCATTAACGGCCCGTTATTCTGTTGGGCTGTTTCCAGTCCATGTTATCTTTCGGCCTTCTCAGAGCCCATTTATTCTTGGGCTCATTTCCAGCATTCGTTTACTTACGGCCCATTACTGTCATTTTCTGCTTGTGGGCCAAATTCAGCCCGTGGTTACACTTGGCCCGTTTGTGGTCCGTTAATACGTTGGGCCGTTTTCACAGCATCATCAAATACGGCCTATTAACGATGACCCGTTATGGTCGGCCCATGAATGGACGATTCCAACTCTAGCCCGTTTACGGCCATAATGCGGCCTGTTATTGGCCCATGTTTGGCCATCGATCATACTGCCCGTATAAGGCCCATTGATGATACGGCCCGTAGAAGGCCCATTGTTTCTATGGCCTGTAGAAGGCCCACTGTTTCTACGGCCTGTAGGAGGCTAAGTGTCACTATAGTAAATATTAGCCCATGGTTATTGTGGCCTAGTTTTAAAAAATAGGTTATTGCAGCCACTAGCAAACCACGGAAAAAGATCTGCAATGACTAGAAGCAAACAAATAAACAAGACAACAAGGAAATAAATAAGCAAGCAACTTACGCCAGGCTATCACAGCTATTACACATATTACATCCACTGGGCATCAAAGTTCGCCATCAGTGCAAATAAACGCGCCGACAAAAGAATATACAAAACTGAGAGCACTTCAGAAGGCACTAGGCTTGGCCAGGTCGGGCCCCCCCAAACAGCTGAAGAAGCTGAGTAGACCTCAGTTGTGTCAATGATAGATGCATCAACACTAGATTTAAGGCATGATGGTGCGCACGGTAGTCCTCTGACATCTTCATTGCATCTTTGACTTCAAGTCGGAGCTGAGCTGAAGCAAGCCTTTCCGTTTTAAGTTGAGACTAAAGAACTCGAACTGATTGAGGCAGTGACTGCACAGAGGTTGTCTCACACCTGCTGGTGAGTAGCTTCAACTCACTGTCTTCATCAAGACAGGACCTTGGGGTCATCTCGCTGTCCTCAAGATGGTTTGGCTCACTATCTTCCCTAAAGTTCTGCCTGGCGTAAGAGATACGAGTCTGAAAGAGAATCAAGGAGACACATAACAGGTTTCACAATTATATAAGCAAATAAATGGATCTGTTCTGCATAAGCAACATGTTTTTACAACTACAATTTGAAACTGGTAGTTGTTGCAAACATCCAATCAGATGTAAACAGCAAAGCAAACAACAGTGGAGGAAATGATGCCTATCCAAATCTATACTAGAACAAAGTTTGAAGGCCTGAGAAGGATGAACTTACATTACATGTTAACACGGGCTAGACAAAGCCCTTCTCCATGTTGATGGAAGGATAATTCAATAAATTCCCCAAAGAAAATTCTTTATAAGCGTTGCCATTATTCTACATTTTGCAAAGAGTAAATATAGATCAAATAATATTGGAAGAAACAGAGGATAATGAAGCTCAGGTGCAGACTGATGATACATAATCAAATAGCAATTAATTAAGTACAACGTTACAAGGCAAAAGGGAGAGAGGTACTGACAAGAGCAATGCAGAGCCCATTATTGTTTTGAGATCGTATGATCCTTTGAGCAAGGAGATTCATCTGAAATTAGTTTTCATACAAGAGAGAAGGTAAGGCACAAGAAGAAATTTAGGAGTTCAAATTTTGAATTGATATCATAGACAGTACGTGACGCTGGGCTCCCAGTAGTTCTAATAGGGGTTTGGCCACTGTAGTAGGGGTAAAGTGTGGTACAGTTGGGCCTGTGTTTTCTGTGGCTGCTGATCTATCTGATTTAATAGGTATCACTACCTTTTCCAAATACCTAGTTTGTACTCCTTGACGACCTGCACTCACCCTCTTCCTTTTGGACACCTATTACGAAAGAACAACATTTGACTGGAAAAACATAGTGTGATGACACATGGAATAGGTACAGAAAATGGATAGGTATGGCATATACTCATATATGATGCTTAAACTAAGCAGATGGTGTAACAAAGTAGAAGTAATGCAAGAGGTCAGAAGCAAAATATGTGCGACCAATACAACTTTGCAAAGTTAGAGCAAGCACCTTGATGGGTGAATAAGATAGGCCATCCTCCACCATGCCAAGTTTGTTAGGCAGTGGATCATTCCGCAATATTCCTCTTGTGCGCCCATTCTCATATTCATTTTGATAATGTTCAATATCTGACATGCATGAAAAAATAAAAACAAGTGAGATTTTCTTTGTAATGCAGAAGTGATTCTAATCCAATACCGCCTCCCTGTAAACCCCTTTGTGCTATCTCTCCAATTCTTTTAAAAGATGCCATGCATGCTGTAATTTGTTGTGTGCATTAATATAATGTGGCCTACTACTCAAAATATGAGAGCTCCAGAAGTGATGACACTTTGCAGATGATAGCTTCAACATATAGTAAATAAGAACAAGTCGACCTGACCTGACAGATTCAAAATATACTAAGGCAGAACAACTCGACCTGACCAATCGACCGCAAGAGAAGAGTATCATCTTAAAGAAGAGCAGAAGAGCAAGCAGATTGAAGATATTACAAGTCTTTTAATACAATGTCGGTTGGCCACCCATGATGAACCAGAGCGCATAGAGAAATACTATTCTTTCCGGTCTCTCCATATGTGGCTCACATGCATTTCGAAACTAAAGTAGGAACATTTAGCTAACCAATTAAACATCTCTCAGTTTTACTAATATCAGCAATAATATCATATATGAATTTGTACAACTAAGCTTGTTTAGCTCGATGGGTGGAGCAGTGCTATTACGATACGAACCACGTAGGCTGGTTGTGGTCGTCATAAAATGGGGAAAACATAAGCATGATGAGTATAGTGTTGACTGTGGCAGTGGGATGGCAGATCTGAAGCTGCAAACCGCGCAAAGGGTAGTTAGCAACCGATGTTTGCTTTGAAATAACAACTAAGATTTGGTATGGACAAGACAAGAAAGTACGGTCAACAAGTGACAAAGAAATGCAATTATGCTGTCTCTCTATATGTCGCGACAAACTCAAGTGGGACCTTTAGCTAACCAATTAAATGTGTCAGTTAACTAATATCAGTATCATATCACAATCATATTTGAACAACTAAGCTTTCGAATTCTGAGTGTTGTGTTGTCTAGCTTGAAGGGTGGAGTAATGCTAGTACGACAGAAATCACCTACGCAGATCATAGTAGAGTAGATAAAAGGGGAAAACCCTAAGCATCAAGAGAAAAATCAGGAAAGTGGAACTAGCTGGACCAATGGGTGGCGCACATGCTTTTCGAAACGAATATAGGAACATTAGGTGACCAATTAAACGTTCTCTGTTTTAGTGATATGAGCATCATATCAGATTTGTATTTCAACACGTAAGCTTTGGGTTGAGGTCTTGAGGAGCAGTGCTAGCACGACATGAAGCACCTACGATGATGGTAGTGAATATAAAGGGGGGAAACCATAAGCTTTACGAGTATAGTGCCCGTGCCATGGCGGATCTGAAGGTGCAAACCGGACAAAGCTACTTCGCAACCAATGTTTGCTTTCAACTAGCCACTACGATTTGGTACGGACAAGAAAAGTCAGTAAACAAATTACGATCTATTTTCCGGGTGAGATCAATAACTTAAGCACATATGGAAGAGTACCACCTCTCTTGCGACGCCGAGTAGGCCTATGCTGATACGTTGAGGGTGCTGCGGGTGCGATGGCTGTCGGCGGCGGGGAAGAAGACTTTAGACGGCAGACGGCCGGGTCGGGGGATATATCCTGTTGCCGTGGAGGAGGCGGTCGTAGGAGCGGCAACGACAAGGTGGACGACGGCGCCGATGAAGCGAGAGGAGGCGATGAAAGGATCCTGGTCCAGCGCCGTGGATGAGAGACGTCCATCTCTTGCAGTGGACGACGGGGTAGGGGTAGCGGCTCCAGCAAGGTGGAGGATGGGGTGGCGGACGGAGGAGGCTAGCCGCAGTGCGGAGGTTGTCGTGCCGCCGACGGTGTATGAATGGGGAAATGGATGGGAGGGGGGATCTCAAACTTTGGGGCACGCTTCTCTGAAATGGGGGAAAGTTATGAACTTATCCCCCGTTTAAAATTTCGGACATCGCGTCGGTTGGGGATAGGACGGTAATCTCGCATCTCCCAAATATTTGCCGGTAACTATTTCGGGCGAGGAGAGGGTGTTTTTCCGCCCACGGTTGGCGCCACGGTGTATGGACGGGTCTGACAGGTAGGGCGGTTGTGTCACGTCTGATGGAAGTTACACATCTGCCCCTATTTAAAATATTAGCCTACATCGATTTCGGGAGAGGAGAGGGTGTTTTGCCGCCCACGGTTGGCGCCCACGGTGTATGAACGGGTCTGACAGGTAGGGCGGTTGTGTCACGTCTGATGGAAGTTACAGATCTGCCCCTATTTAAAATATAAGCCTACATCGATTTCGGACGAGGAGAGTTTGTTTTGCCGCCCACCGTGTATGAATGGGGAAATGGAGGAAGAGACACATGTCTTTTGGACGAGCTTGAATCAAATGTGTTTTGCCGCCCACGTTTGGCGCCCACCGTGTCTGAATGGGCTCAGAGGCCGTCGTGTCACGTCTGATTGAAGTTACTAGTCTACCCCTATCGATAGCAGTGTAAATCCTGTCAATAAGGATGTCAAGTGTCAGGGGTAGACAGTAATTTCCATCTCGCAAACACTTGCTTCGAGCAGCCCACAAATTATAGTGGGTGTTTAGCCGCTTCGTTCAAAACTTGGGAGAATTAGCATTCACGTTTGCCCTGGGACCTGGCAAACTAAATTCAAATCCAATTTGTATTCGATTACGAATATCCAAAGATAATTATACGTTTTGTTATTTATTTCTTCAAAACCACAACAAAGGTTTATTCCACCTTTATATATGATTATGATTTAGAAATGCCGTGATCTTCGAATTCAGTAGGTTGGATACACTCTGAGTCAAACAGTTATTTCATCCAATACAATATGCTCACACGACAAATTGTTCACCTTATGTCAATCATACAAGTTCTGAGGATTACCTCGCGTAAAAAATTTGGATCATTACAACACATGGACAACACAGGGGGTCTTGCAACATAATCCATTCAGAGACATGACACAACATGCAAGTACAATAATCTAATGAAAATTTCAACTGGTATCTAAAGAAGAACCGGGATTATCTTGGGCTTCAGATAGCAGAAACAGCAGGACCTCCTCCGTCTTCAAATGCAACATTCTTACTTCCTCCAATTCTTGGGTTGCTTGCATAATGCGTGCCGCTAATTCCGTAATTTCCAGCCTCAAGATAAACATTAGCTCATTCATGGCAGCCACACCATCTCTTTCTGCCTCTAGTAGAGCCTCAAGCACTATAATATCTGTGCTCAGACTGCTCTCTGGCGGTGTTGCCTCTGAACTGCTACCATCTGGTAACATGGATGGCGCACTGCTTCCACAAATATATTCTGGGGTTGTACATTGTGTCCTAGTGTGAACGGCATCCTGAAAGGTTTCCGCTGGACATCAGTAAGAGATAGTTATCGTATGATCCAGGCAGTAAGCTTACACGGTAAACGACGGACGAATTGTTGCCGAGCATGGCAAACTATATTTAAATGGTTCAAAGCAGCATCAACCGAAAAGAAATTAAAATGGTAAGATGAAACTAGGGATGTAAGTGGCAAATAAACGAAATCCGCCAGTCCCATCTAGTTAGTTTTTGCTACCTCCCTAGTTCATTTTCCTCAAAAAAACAAAAACTATTTTGAACTATCATACCACTAGTGGACTTTAATCGGGATTAAACCGGACCCAGTTGACATCCCTATTTTAAAGGGAGTTTACAACCGCTATATTTAAGTTGCCAAGGCATCTAAGCAGTTGAAATAATCTGAGAAAGCACTTAACAGTGTGGCCTCATATAAACTACGAAGATAGTCTTGTGATGAAGTTGAGAGGAAAAGTTAAGGACTCAAATGAAATAGGCATGCATTTCTTTACGATAGTACAGCAGGCACTGCTGACATATTGGCCAACTTAGGTATAGCGTAACAACAAATAAGCATTCGAATCAAGCAATACAACAAAGCAGACAACTAAACTATTTGTCATTCGGTAGGATTACACGTTGAGGGCACAAGCCAAGAAAGCAACCCACTCGCATTACATTTCACATGTACTAAAACACACTGGCTTACCATATGTTGCTGTGAAGCCTAGCTGCTGTTGCAATGTTCTTCGAAGATATCGCCAGCATCCCGTGGTTGCAAATCTAGTTGTTGTAGTTTATTCTGCACCATCTATTTAGGTAAAATTAATTTTAATCGCATGCACTGATTCGAATTGATCATCAATGGTTCATCTAAACTAATGAAAGAAGGGTGTGTGCATACACGACAATACTCCCTCCGATTCTTTTTACTTTGCGTATAACTTTTTCTCAGTTTTCTCGTATTAGTCTGCGCGTTGCCGATTCCTAGCGCTGGTTTCCTTTTGTGCCCCGCCCCATCTGCCTCTGCCCTAATTAATTGGCAAATTAGTCCAGAAAAATTAAACCAGTGCCCTCCTTGGTATGCAGGTCAAGAGTTATGCGCAAAGTAAATAGAATCAGAGGGAGTATATCTGCTTCCCTCTATTTTTATGCTTGTTCAAGGTGCCAGCCCCAAAAGAACAAATATTTTGCTTGATGGGGTTGGCAGCTCATAATTAATAGAAGCATCAAATTAGTCATGCAACTTGGGAAGATCAAGAACACACAAACAATTAATGAATAGAGGCTCGGGGCAGTGATGTAATAGCTAGCATCAGAAAGTGTAGGGTAAAACGAACAAAAAGCAGCAGAACCACATGCTAGTTTGCTGATGTGTAATTA